>NC_092707.1:245701362-246315892 GCF_047496885.1 Scyliorhinus torazame
CAAACTGAAGTGACATCACAATAAAGCTGTAACCTGATTGGCTGGTAGGAAATCTGTTAAATTTGAAAAGAAAATAACATTGAAAACTAATTAAATCTAATTGATTAACTCGGTAGAGGAGTAACTAAACCCGAGGGCAGAGTTTAATATTTAGCATTTAATTTTCCAGTAAAAATCTAGTGCCAGGGCCATATCGTTAATTATAACTGAATCTAATAACAATTTAAGTGTTTATTTTGAATTAATTAACTAGTGCTTAAATGTCACTCAGTGGGTGTGCAGTGCTCGAACTGTGAGATGTGACAGATCCGCAACACTTCCAGCGTTCCGATCGACTACGTCTGCAGGAAGTATAACCAATGGCAGCTCCTCACAGACCATGTGGTTCGGTTGGAGTAGCAGTTAGATGCACTTAGGAGCATGAGGTGGCGGAAAGCGTCATAGGTAGGAATTATAGAGATGTGGCTATACCCAAGGTGCAGGCAGACAGATGGGTAACCGCTAGAAAGGGTAGGCAGCCAGTGCAGGAATCCTCTGTGGCTGTCCCCCTCTCTAACATGGATACCATTTTGGATTCTGTTGGGGGGGATAGCCTATCAGAGGAAAACAACTGCAGCCAGAACAGTGGCAGCACAACTGGCTCTATTGCTCACCAGGGGAGGGCAAAGTGCAGGAGAGCGATAATCATAGGGGACTCTATAGAAAGGGGCACAGATAGGTGCTTCTGTGGAAGTGAAAGAGACTCCAGGATGGTGTGTTGCATCCCGAACGCCAGGGTCAAGGATGTCTCTGAACGAACACAGGTAAAGGGGAGGGTGAACAGCCAGTGGTCGTAATGTACATAGGTACTAACGACATAGGCAGGAAGAGTGATGAGGTCCTGCAGAAGGAATTCAGGGAGTTATGCGGTAAGCTAAGAAGCAGGAGCTCTAGGGTTGTAATCTCAGGTTTGCTAGTGTCACTCAGGAGGATTTAAACTAATATGACGGGGGGGAGAGAGAGAGAGAGAGAGAGAGAGAGAGAGAGAGAGAGAACCAGTGTGGTAGCTTAGAAGGTGTCATAACTGAAGGGGAAATTGAGAACAATAACAAGAGAACATCACCACCCTCAGGTAGAGCAAAAAAGGTGACAAGTGTGAGACGGGAGGTGGTCAATGCAGTACTGAGAGTATTATTGGGTTATGGGGATAGGGTGGAAGTGAGGGCTTAAGTGGGTCGGTGCAGACTCGATGGACCGAATGGCCTCCTACACTGTATGTTCTATGTTCAACCCAAGGATGTACAGGGTAGGTGGATTAGCCACAATAAATTGCCCCTTAATTGGAAAAAAGAAATAATTGGTTACCCTAAATTTATTTTTTAAATAAATAAAATAAAATACACTGCAAAGAGCTGTCCACAACTGAGGTTTGTAGACAGGCACATTCCAAGGTCCAGGATCACATGCTGAGGGTCACACTAAAGCTTAGGGCAGCCACCATAACAGTTCAATGAGGAAAGACATAGTTTAAGGCCGTCCTACCATAGTAAACCAATTTATTTGATTTTCCAATGCAATGTAGTTGACTTCCTAACAACTCTAGAAATATGTGCTTTGTGGAACAGTGACGCAGCTTTTAAGAGTACTGTCTGAAAAATTGGTGGGGATAAGCAAGCTAAACTGGCTCATCAATCAAGAAAATAAAACTGCAGTGGCCCAGGTCAGTTACCACACAGACACAAGAGCTCCCCAGAAGAGCTGATATGGAGGAAAACAGCCATATTCACCGACAAGATTTCTACAGTGTTGCCCAGATAATATTTCACTCCAATCCAATCCAATCAGATAGCCTTATAATCCTAAAAGGAAAAGGTTTCTGGGCAGTGCTGCACCAAGCCCAGGTAACCAGCAAACCTTTTGTTAAAATAGGGAACAGCTCCACCGTGGCATGAGGGGGAACAAACACAACTGATTTTCAACCCTTAGTTAAACTTTTATTTAAACTAGAAAATGTTAGTTCTTTTAAACTGGTATTGCCCTATGACCAGATAACACACAAGTGTGATGGAAATTTTCAGAAATGAAACTGTCAGGTAACAGAGAAACATCCAATCCAAGCACTGAATCACATCTTAATTTAAGACATTAAAAATTATGTGCATAAATGTATTGGATGTGAATTACAACAAGAGCAAGTCTGAACTAGCAGTATTTGAGTATGCGTCATGTTTACAGGTTGAAAGAGACTTAGTGACACAGCTTAACACTGTCACTAAAGGATCAAATACTCCCAAGTAACTTTGAACATCTGTTCATAGAATAAAATCAGTGAAAAGAGTGCGAGGAGAGCAGTGGAAACGGAGTAAAAGAGCGCGAGGAGAGCAGCGGAGACACTGAAAGAGCGCAAGGAGAGCGGCGGGGACACAGTGAAAGAGCGTGAGGAGAGTGGCAGGGACACAATGAAAGAGCGCGAGGAGAGCCGCAGGGACCCAGGATAAAAGAGCGCAGGAGAGCGGCAGAGTCAGAGTGAAAGAGTGAGGAGAGCGGCGGAGACAAAGTGAAAGAGCGCAAGGAGACCGGCGGAGACACCGTGAAAGAGCACGACGAGAGCGGCGGGGACTCGGGTTAAATGAGCCCGAGAACGGCGGGGCTCAGGATAAAAGAGCGCGAGGAGAGCGGCGTGGACACAGGGTAAAAGAGCACGAGGAGAACGGCGGGGACACAGGATAAAAGAGTGCGAGGAGAGCAGTGGGGACTCAGGATAAAAGAGCGCGAGGAGAGCGGTGGAGACACAGTGAAAGAGCGCGAGGAGAGCGGAGGGGACACAGGATAAAAGCGCGCGAGGAGAGTGGCAGGGACACAGGCTAAAAGAGCGTGTCTCTCTCGGGGACCTGCCTTTACAGGAACCCCAGGAGCAGCCGGGAATCGCGGGAGCAGTGTCCGGAGGGCGGAGCCTAGCAACCGGCTCACAGGGCAGTATCTCAGCTACATTCTGTCACAGTAAGTTTTTTTCTAAAGGCTTAACGGGTGTTTAATCTTAATTTTTTTTTCCTTTTAAATCTATTTGGGAATTCAGATCAGAGGGGATGGAAGTTAAAGTAGTTGCATGCTCCTCCTGTAGGGTATGAGGGGTAAGGGATGCTGCTAGAATCCCCATCGACTACACCTGCGGGAAGTGCACCCAACTCCAGCTCCTCGGAGACCGCGTTAGGGAGCTGGAGCTGGACCAACTTCGGATCATCCGGGAGGCAGAGGGGGTGATAGAGAGGAGTTACAGGGAGATAGCCACACCCAAGGTTCAGGACAAGAGTAGCTGGGTTACAGTCAGGGGAAGGAAAGGGAACAGGCAGACAGTGCAGGGATCCGCCGTTCCCCTTCAAAACAAGTATACCATTTTGGATGTATACCATTTTGCGGGGGGGGGGGGGGGGGGCCTAGTGGCCAGGTCTCTGGCGGTGACCTGGCTCAGAAGGGAAGGGGGGAAAATAGAAAAGCGATAGTGGTAGGAGATTCATTGGTTGGGGAATGGATAGGAGATTCTGTGCTCGCGAACAAGACTCCCAGAAGGATGTTGCCTCCCGGGTGCCAGGGTCAGGGATTTCTCAGATTGAGTCTACAGGATTCTTAATGGGGAGGGTGAACAACCAGAAGTCGTAGAGCACATTGGCACCAACGAAATAACTAAGAAAAGGGATGAGGATCTTAAAAAGTGATTTTAGGGAGTTAGGTTGGAAGCTAAAGAGCAGGACGAGGAGAGTAGTAATCTCATGATTGCTATCGGTGCCACGTGCAAGTGAGGCAAGGAACAGAGAGCGAGTGCAGCCGAACACGTGGCTACAGGGCTGGTGCAGGAGGGAAGGCTTCAGATATGTAGATCATTGGGATACCTTCTGGGGAAGATGGGACCTGTACATGAGGGACGGGTTGCACATAAACAGGAAGGGAACCAATATCCTGGGTAGGTGGTTTGCTGGAGCTCTTCAAGAGGGTTTAAACTAGTTTGGCAGTGGGATGGGAACCAGAGCTACGAATTAGAGGATAGGGTAGCTGTTGAACAGGCAGAAATAATATGCAGTGAGTCTGTAAAGAAGGATAGACAGTTGATGGGGCAAAGTTGCACTCAGTGGATGGGTTAAAGTGTGTCTGTTTCAATGGAAGGAGTATCAGAAATAAGGGAGATGAACTTAGAGCATGGATCAATACTTGGAAATACGATGTTGTGGCCATTATGGAGACCTGGATTTCACAGTGACAGGAATGTTGTTAGATGTTCTGGGGTTGAGAAGTTTCAAGAAGAATAGGGAGGGAGGTAAAAGAGGAGGCGGAGAGGCACTGTTAATTAGAGAGTGCATCACAGCTGCAGAAAAGGATGTAGCCGAGGAGGGGTTGTCTACTGAGTCAGTATGGGTGGATGTCAGAAACAAGAAAGGAGCAGTCATTTTTTTGGGAGTTTTCTATAGACCCCCCAATAGCAGCAGAGAGATGGAGGAACAGATTGGAAGGCAGATCTTGGAAAGATGCAGAAGTAACAGAGTTGTTGTCATGGGTGACTTCAATTTCCCTAATATTGACTGAAACCTCCTTTGTGCAAATGGTTTAGATGGGGCAGATGTCAGGTGTTGTCAGGAAGGATTCCTGACTCAATATGTAGATAGGCCGATCTAGCGGGTTGGCCATACGGATTTGGTGCTTGGCAACGAATCAGGCCAGGTGTCAGAAGTCTTGGTGGGAGAGCATTTCAGTGACAGTGACCACAACTCCCTGACCTTTACCATCGTCATGGAGATGGGTCGGAACAGACAGTATGGGAAGGTATTTAATTGGGGATGGGGAAATTATACTGCTATGTGACAGGAGTTGGGGAGCATAAATTGGAAACAGATGTTCTCAAGGAAAAGCACAACAGTAATGTGGGGGTTGTTTAAGGAGCACTTATGAGTACTGGATTGTTTTGTCCCACTGAGACAAGGAAGGAATGGTACGGTAAAGGAGCCTTGGATGACAAGAGAAGTGGAGCTTCTAGTCAAGAGGAAGAAGGACGCTTACATACGGTTGAGGGAGCAAGGAGCTGGCATGGCTCTGAGGGTTACAAGGTAGCCAGGGAGGAACTCAAAAATGGACTTATGAGAGCTAGAAGGGGGCATGAAAAAACCCTGGCGGGAAGGATTCGGGAAAACCCCAAGGAATTTTACACTTGTGACAAATGAGAGGATGATCAGAGTGAGAGTAGAGCCGATCAGGGATAGTGGAGGGAACTTATGCCTGGAGTCTGAGGAGATAGGGGAGGCCCAAAATTAATATTTTGCATCAGTATTCACCAGAGAGAGGGACCTTGTTGCTCGTGAGAACAGCGTGAACCAGGTTAATAGGCTCGAACAGGTTGATATTAAGAAGGAGGTAGTGCTGGAAATTTTAAGAAGCATCAGGATAGATAAGTCCCCTGGGCCAGACGGGATATACCCAAGGTTCCTACAGGAAGCAAGGGAGGAGATTGCTGCATCATTGGCGATGATCTTTGCGTCCTCACTTTCCACTGGAGTAGTACCGGATGATTGGAGGGAGGCGAATGTTGTTCCCCTGTTCAAGAAAGGAAATAGGGAAATCCCTGGGAATTACAGACCAGTCAGTCTAGCATCTGTGGTGAGCAAAATACTGGAAAGAATTCTGAGAGATAGGGGGCGTCATTCTCCGACCCCCCGCCGGGTCGGAGAATGGCCGTTGGCCGCCGTGAATCCCGCCCCCGTCCCCGCCGAAGTCTCCGGTACCGGAGATTGGGCAGGGGCGGGAATCGGGCCGCGCCGGTTGGCGGAACCCCCGCTCAATTCTCCGGCCCGAATGGGCTGAAGTCCCGCCCAGAAATTGCCTGTCCCGCCGGCGTAAATCAAAGCTGGTATTTACCGGCGGGACCAGGCGGCATGGGCGGGCTCCGGGGTCCTGGGGGGGGCGCGGGGCGATCTGACCCCGGGGGGTGCCCCCACGGTGGCCTGGCCCGCGATCGGGGCCCACCGATCCGCGGGCGGGCCTGTGCCGTGGGGGCACTCTTTCCCTTCCGTCTCCGCCACGGCCTCCACCATGGCGTAGGCGGAAGAGACTCTCCCCACTGCGCATGCGCGGGAAACTGTCAGCGGCCGCTGACGCTCCCGCGCATGCGCCAGGAAACTGTCGGCGGCTGCTGACGCTCCCGCGCATGCGCCGCATTTCCGCGCCAGCTGGCGGGGCAACAAACGCCATTTCCGCCAGCTGGCGGGGCGGAAATTCCTCCGGCATCGGCCTAGCCCCTCAATGTTGGGGCTAGGCCGCCAAAGATGCGGAGCATTCCGCACCTTTGTGCCGGCGCGATGCCCGTCTGATTGGCGCCAGTCGGCGGACATCACGCCATTGGGGGAGAATTTCGCCCAGGATTTGTGATTATTCAGAAAAAACATAGTTTGATTAAAGATAGTCAGCATGGCTTTGTGAGGGACAGGTCATGCCTCACAAGCCTCTGAGAATTTGACTAGACACATTGATGAAGGTTGGGCAGTGGATGTGGTGTATATGGATTTCAGTAATGCATTTGATAAGGTTCCCCATGGTAGGCTCATTCAGAAAGTCAGGATACAGGGAAATTTGGCTGTGTGGATACAGAATTGGCTGGCCGAAAGAAGACAGCGAGTGGTAGTGAATGGAAAGTATTCCGCCTGGAGGTCGGTGACTAGTGGTGTCCAGCAGGGATCTGTTTTGGGACCTCTGCTCTTTGTGATTTTTATAAATGACTTGGATGAGGAAGTGGAAGGGTGGGTTAGTAAGTTTGCCAATGACACAAAGGTCAGTGGAGTTGTAGATAGTGTTGAGGGCTGTTGCAGGTTACAGCAGGACTTTGACAGGATGCAGAGCTGGGCGGAGTAGTGGCAGATGGAGTTCAACCTAAATAAATGTGATCTGATTAATTTTGGAAGGTCGAATTTGAATGCTGAATACTGGGTAAAGGGTAGGATTCTTGGAAGTGTGGAGGAACAGAGGGATCTTGGGGTCCACGTACATAAATCCCTCAAAGTTGACACCCAGGTTGTTAGGGTTGTTAAGAAGGCATATGGTGTGTTGGCTTTCGTTAACAGGGGGATTGAGTTTAAGAGCCACAAAGTTTTGCTGCAGCTTTATAAAACCTTGGTTAGACCACACTTGGAATATTGTGTCCAGTTCTGGTCGCCTCATTATAGGAAGGATGTGGATGCTTTGGAGAGGGTGCAGAGGAGATTTACCAGGATGCTGCCTGAAGTGGAGAGCATGTCTTATGAAGAAAGGTTGAGGGAGCTAGGGCTTTTCTCACTGGAGCGAAGAAGAAAGAGAGATGACTTGATAGAGGTGTACAAGGTGATGAGAGGCATGGACAGAGTGGATAGCCAGAGACTTTTCATCAGGGCGGAAATGGCTGTCACAAGGGGACATAATTTTAAGGTGATTAGAGGAAGGTATGGGGGAGATATCAGAGGTCGGTTCTTTACACAGAGAGTGGTGGGTGCGTGGAATGCACTGCCAGCAGAGGTGGTGGAGTCAGAGTTATTCGGGACATTTAAGCGACTCTTGGACAGGCGCATGAACAGCAGTAAATTGAAGGGGTGTAGGTTAGGTTGATCTTAGATTAGGATAAATGGTCGGCACAACATCGTGGCTCAAAGGGCCTGTACTAGCTGTCCTGTTCTATGTTATAATCCTTAGTGCAGAAGGCCATTCGGCCCAATGAGTCTGCACCGACCCTACAAAAGACCCCCCCCCCCCCACCCTATTCCTGTAACTTCGCCCTAAGGGGCAATTTAGCATGGTCAATCCACCTAACCTGTGACGAATGTGATATAAAATAGTTAGTTTAAATATTAGTTACAGTAATGTAGATGTAGGCCAGTTTAATTCTAGTGAGTTCACAAAGGACAAAGCACAAAGGATTTCAGAAAGCATGGCAAGGAAGGGGGGGAGGGGTGTCTGGTGGAAGAGGGGAAAAGGATGCTGGGTAACAAGAGGCCCAGGGTTAAGGAATGCGAAGGAATACGAAGTGAGCCAATCAGGATGTATGGCCAGGTCAGGAGGGGTATAGGATGACCTATGGGAATAGTGTATGTGAAACTTGATGCCATTTGAATGTATTTGCAGAGATCCCTTTGTCTCCGACCTCATTCGTTTTCCGAGGGGTCCAGAAGACAGTTTCTGTGTTCTGTGTCTCTATGAAGCGAGTCAGCCTTGCAAGTTGGTTAAAATAAATAACACTATACCTACAAATCCATCTCGAGTTTTAATGAGGCCAGACCGACAGGTAAAGAATTCAATATTGTCATTTGGTGCCGAAACCCGGGATTTCTCCAGACGGTCACCGATCAACTGCGAAGTCAGAATTAGATTGATGTTGGACAAGGAAAGTGGAAAATGGCCCACAATGTGTGTAGCTGGAAAATGACCACACATTGATTTTCCCCTCTTCTCATGGTCTGATTGGTCTGGTCACTCGCGGTTGGTACGGAAAGATCGTCTCGACGAAATCAAAGGTCAGTCTGGGGATTAGAAAATTTAACTGATGGGATATCATAAATTGATAGTTCAGTTTTGGATTAATTTTGGAATTGATGGGACATCGGATGATGGTTTAATTCCACGTGTGTGTGTTTTAGAATTGGTTTAATTCCACATGTGAGTGCTTTGGAAACTATAGTTGATTGAGCTAAAATTGTATCCTTGGACTGTAGTGGCGAGAAACACAGTCTTACGGATTAGTTCAAGATTATGGGGAATTGCTTGGATAACACAAGTGATCCAGGCACTCCATTGCAAATATTATGTGATATTTATCCAGATAAAGCAAGAGATTTTAGGAAAATGTTAGCAACCTTAAGGAAGAAATTGGGTGACGAATGGCCACTAGGGGGCACTAAAGACCTGGACATCATTAAGAAAATTCAGGGAGAAATCTGGAAAAAGGGCCAAAGTATGGAAGCAAAAGAATTTATTGGTTTATGGAGACAATATTGTCAAGAGGAGAGGGATAAGATGATGTTATCAAGTTGGCAAGAATATGCCCTTAAAATGGGGATTCCAATTAGTGAAGGGGGGAACCAGAAAACTCTGGAGATCTTGAAAAAGGAGAGTGCATTCAAAAAACACGCAAGTAAAGAGAGGGTGGACTCGAGTAAAACAAATGGGCTACGTAGTTCAATGGCTGGCCTTGCATTGACAGATGCAGATGATGACCTGGAGAATTGGACCATGTTGGCTAGAGTTCCGACTGCACCAGTAGCATTGTCTCCACTAATTCCGGAACCACCAGGGTATCACAATTTATATCCAGTCACTGCTCCCCAGATTCAAATCATGCCAGCCTCTCCAGCCCCTTCGGTTGATAGCTAGGGTCCTATTTCAGCACCTTCACCGTCTGTTAGAGAAAGGGAGCTCAGTTCAACAAGCCCAGTTAGCTCTAGGACCCGATTTCGGACAATGAAAGAGGGGCCTGATCCTATCCAAAAACAATCACGTATACCACCTAGATCCCTTCAGACTGATATGGTAGGACAGAAAAGTATGAGAACAAAGAAAGAAGACGGGAATGGTTCTGAGGATCAAGAGCTCCCCCTATTGAAAGGGAAAGACGCCAAAGTCTTTGAAGAGCCAGAGGAATCCGCTAAAGCGCCCCCTAGTGAGACTCTGAGACAGTTGCCGATTAGGAAAATACCTAACCCTGATGCTTCAACGGCAGCAGCACAGCCCACGATAGACGTTTATTTCTCATGGAGACCTAGTGAGATGATGGCTATTCTGGCTGCAATCCCAGACAGGAAGAAATCTCCTGCTGCTTTCGTGGACTATCTGAGAACTACCATCTCAGTTTATCAAGCTGATTCAAGGGACCTTTGGGCCCTAGTCCAGCAGGTTTTAACCCCAGCAGAGTACCGCAATCATCTCAATCACTTGCATTATGCTAGCCACGCTGCACTTCAGCAAGCTCATGCTTTGGACGATGATAGACGGGCACAAATCCTGAATGCGTTGAATGTCACATTTCAAAAGCCCATTAACATTTCTGCTATCTTAGACCTCAAACCTAAAAAGACTGAAGAGCTAGAGGAATTTCTGGAACGTTTTAATGAAATCTACCGTGGGCAGTCAGGCGATTTGCCATACCAAAATGGTCAGAACTCCCCTCAATATTGTGCTAAGTTAATGCATTGCCTACCACCTTTCGTGGCTACTGCCGTGAAATGTAATAACATGAATTGGACAGAGAACGACCCTTCTCAGATGGCCAGGGCAGTCAGATTTTATTGGAAGGAGGGTGTAGGCCAGGAAGGAGGCTCAGTTACAAAGATTAAGACTGAGTATGTAATGAAAAAGGATGATCTGAGACCCCAACCAACGGCAGATACGGTGGCTTACCAGCTGGAACCCCAATATTGTGACCTTGGTTGGTGGATCAACACGGGGGAGGATATCAAACCCACCCAAATGGACCCTCAGCTCCTCTTTATGACCCACCGTATGCACCAACAGCTTTACAACTGCTGCCCCCTCTGAGGGGCCATTGGCCTACTGGGAAAAGGGGACGGGGCAGATATAGAGGGAACAATACATGTTTTAATTGCGGCCGTGCAGATCACTGGCATCAGGAATGCCCCTTTAAAAGACGGACAGCAGAAGGAGACTGCCCGACCCAAAGGAGGGGGTACCCACCAAGGGGAGGACAGATGAGATACACTGACTTCTCCCAGGCAAACCCTTTCCCAACACAAGATTGACTAGTTAATTTATTCATGAGGACTCTCCAATCGGACAAGGAACCTATTATTTCTCTGCAGATAGGATTTCAACACTGCCCATTTGTAATCAACACTGGAGCAGCCATGTCTTCGGTGCAATCAGAAATTCGACTACCACTATCCAACCACACCCAGCATTTGTCGGGGTTCCAAGGACAGGTGTGTGAGTATCCTATTTCTGAACCTGTGACAGTCACTTACGAAAATAAGTCTGCGGATCATCAGATGGTGGTGACTACTGGATTGGACTGTAACTTGTTGGCCCGAGATTTACTGTGCATCTTCCAGCTACAGCTAGAGTGCGGAGACGAAGGGGTAACAGTTCAATCATGGAGGATGAGACAACAGTGCTATATTTCTATCACACCCCAGTGGTGGACGTTAGACATTGAACATTCACTGCACCACGTTACCCTGGCCTATGACAGAACCGGACAAAACAGGGAGTTGGAGGACAAATACCGGCCGTTAATTGGGACCGAATGGCCAGTCAAGATTACAGCCACAGTCACGGGAAAAGAAGGTACAGCCGATTTTGTTACAATACCACCACATTTATGGCCACAGTCAGCTTCTGTAGGCCCTCATATTACACGTCAGGTCCACGACCAGTACCATGCCAAGGATCTGGGGCCTATGGTAAGGAGGGCAGTGGATCATTCAGATCCAACAGAGTACGCACTGCAAGTCATGCCAGACGGCAGTTCCATAAAATATTTTGAGGTCCCTGAAACGATTAACACTCGACTTCAGCATCACCTGGGACGTGACGTTTTGGAATATGTTAACCCACAGGTCTGGGCGGAATACCCATCACAAGTGGGACAGGCAAATGTTACGCCCATTAAGGTAACGATTAAGGACCATGTAACGCTGCCTTCCATTCAGCAATAACCCCTGAAACCCCAAGCTGCCCCGTCTATAGACAAATTAATCCGAGAGCTGTTGCAACAGGGTATTCTGGTCCCTTGCCAATCAGAATGTAACACCCCCATACTTGCTGTGCCTAAACCAGCCAAACCAGATCAGCACCGATTAGTACAGGATTTACGTTCAATCAATGTCATCGCACAGCCGTTACATGCTCTCGTCCCTAATCCTGCCCACATACTGGCTCAAATTCCAGCTCGAGCCCGGGTCTTCGCCATAGCTGACCTTCAGCACGCTTTCTTTGCCCTTCCACTCGCATCTGAAAGCCAATATTTGTTTGCCTTCACTTACAATGGACAGCAGTATACCTGGACCCAACTGCCTCAGGGGTTCGTCAACTCACCTACGCTCTTCTCCAGATGTCTGCAGACCCAACTCCAGGCCTTGACATTGGAGCATGGTTCCACTCTAGTGCAGTATGTAGATGACATATTGGTAGCGAGTCCCGACGAGCCCAGTAACAGGGATGATGTGATCCAGTTATTAAACCACCTATCCTCGTTGGGTTATGTTGTCTCACAATCAAAGGTCCTGGTGGCTCAGACAAAGGTCAAGTTCTTAGGAGTTTTACTTACAGCCACAGAAAGAAGTCTCGAACCCAGTAGGATTGAACCAATTTGCCAATTCCCCGCCCCTACCACAGCCAAGGAGGTCTGTCTTTGGATGGGTCTGGTGAACTATTGTAGGCAGTGGATACCAAACGCTGTCTATACAAAGCTGCAGAAGCCTTACACTAGTGAAGGGGGGAATGTGACTCTCACCACCAAGGCACTCGAAGCCTTCCGTTGCCTGAAGCAGGCCTTGTTACAAGCACTGGCCCTCGGTAGGCCCCTGTACAACTGACCGTTCCAGATATACTGTACTGTTCTGGAAGGATGTTCAACAGCGGTACTCACCCAGCAACATGGGGATAAGCACCGGCCCGTAGCATATTACTCTTCCAAACTTGATCCAGTGGCGTTGGGCCACCCTGTTCGCACCCAGATCTTGGCAGCAATATACAATAGTTTGCAGGCTGCTGCCAATATAACTCTCCAACAGGATATTACGGTGTATAGCTCCCACTCGGTCATCGCACTACTGGGGCAACTGCAGACTCAGCATCTTACCGCTTCGTCAGAATAGGTATGAAATATACCTTTTAAACAATCCACGTCTGACATTTAAATACAGAACCACTCTCAATCCAGCCTGTTTTCTTAGCGGTCCCCCTGTCCATGAAGACGCACCTGGTTACGACGGTTTGGCCTTGATTCAGGAAACTACCACAATAAGGGACGATCTGAGCGATATTCCGTTAGAACAACCGGACATGATTATGTATGTTGATGGCAGTGCATTAATAAGCCCCACTGGCCGGAGACTGTCGGTTACGCAATCGTAGATCAGGATGGTCTGATTCTAGAAGTGGCCGCTTTTCAGACCCCTTATTCTGCCCAACAAGCCAAACATTTTGCCCTTACCCGTGCATGTATACTTGGGGTAGATCGTCGGGTAAATATTTATACTGACTCCCGATACGCCTTTGGGGTAGTTCATGACTTCGGACAGCTCTGGAAGAATAGGGGATTCCTTACCTCGGCAGGCACGGAAATATCCCACCGGTGTTTAGTTAATGGCCTACTGCAAGCTCTCCTTATGCCTGCGCAGATTTCCGTCATTAATTGCGCTGCCCATACAAACGGTAAGACCCCAGTTGACGTTAGTAATGAACAAGCAGATTGTGCAGCACGGACAGCCACGTAAAAGTGATGGTGCCTAAAATGTTAAGTCAGACTAAACGATCTGCCAATGCCAACCATCCAAGACGTCATAAGGTTACAGAAGGATGCTCCTGAGAGTGATAAACAAATGTGGAAACGGTTAGGTTGTACATATGATTCTGTTTCCTCTTTATGGACCACGCCAGCACATCAGACTTGTATGTCTGATGTACTGGCTTTATGGGTCATCGAATGTGTACACTTTGCAACTCATTGTGGGGCTCGGGGGACTAGTGATTTGTTGCTGGACACTTGGTGGCACCCTAAAATGCAGGGGCTGGCCCAGAGTATCAGTAATCGGTGTTTGATTTGTCAGCAATATAACACCGGCAAAGTATCCCTTGTGGTATGGGGCAAACCCCGTTGCCAATGGTCCCTTTGTGACGCTCCAAATGGATTACATTGAGTTAGAAATGTGTCAGTGTTATAAATATGTTTTGGTCATTGTGGATGTGTTCAGCAGATGGGTCGAGGCGTATCCGACTACCGATAATAAAGCTGCTACTGTGGTTAAAGTTCTGATGCGGGAAATCATTCCCCGGTACGGTATACCAGCTCAGTCAAGTTCTGATAACGGGCCTCATTTTATTGGACATATTAATAAAGAGTTCTGCTCCCAGTTGGGCATACGCCAGCAGTTACACTGTGCGTACAGACCGCAGGTGGCCGGGTTGGTTGAGAGACACAATCAGACCCTCAAAACTAAATTGGCTAAATTAAGAGCAGACACGGGACTGACATGGCTTAAGTTGCTCCCCGTTGCCCTTTTCCAGCTGCGGGTTACACCTGCGGGACCGGCCCGGCTCTCTCCTGCCGAGATCCTTTATGGCAGGCCCCTTAGAACTCCCTGGAACCTGCATGTTCCCAGACTGGTTCAGTTTCATCATATGACTGAAGAAATGACCACCTATGTTCTAGCCCTCACTAAGGTCCTCAAGGAGCTCCATGGCCAGGTCCGCGCGGCTCACCCGCCACCGCCCCCATTACCTACCTCACTTTCAGTGCAGCCTGGTAGTTATGTCATGGTCAAAAATTGGACTCGGAAAGGGTCGGAGCCACGATGGGAGAGGCCCTTCCAAGTTCTCCTTACTACCCCCACTGCAGTTAAAATGGAGGGGCGGAGTGTTTGGGTCCACCTCCACCACTGTAAATTGGGTCCATCTCCACCACTGTAAATTGGGTCCACCTCCACCACTGTAAAAAGGTCGGTCACTGACCTGCCTCCCTTCCCCAGCGCTGTTTTACAGGTGTGAAGCATGATGGGGTGGCTATGCACTGCCTGTGTAACCTTCGGCCTCGCCTCGCTTGGAGTGACATCAGCGACGGACATGGAAAAGGGAAATATCATCTACATCTGTAACCCCAACCAAACTACAAGGACATTTCATTTATGCAGAGGTGACGTTCTTCGCTGCCCCCATTCACCTGAGGAAGGAGCAGCGCTCCGAAAGCTAGTGACATCGAAACAAACCTGTTGGACTTTAACCTGGTGTTGTAAAACTTCTGACTGTGCCCATATACGAGGGCATGGTATCGACTCATGGTATCGACTCATGGAAGGTCATCAGGTTAACGGACAATGCAGGATTCATGAAGCAATTGCACCGGTCCCGACGATGGGAAGGGAACATTACATGGACATTGCTTTGTTTTTGGAGTACATGTAAATTTGATTTTGGATGTGTTAAGATTGGTGCCATAAAGGTAAAGTCAGACCGTCAGGAGAGAGTAGGAAGGGGTTGTGAGAGAGAGCGAGAGAGAGCGAGAGAGAGAGAGAGAGAGAGAGAGAGAGAGAGAGAGAGAGAGAGAGAGAGAGAGAGAGAGAGAGAGAGAGAGAGAGAGAGAGAGAGAGTGAGAGAGAGGGGGGGGGGGACTAGAGAGAGGAGGGGAGTACAACTAGAACGTAGGTTATCAGGAGATACACTTAATTCATTTAGGACCCAGACTGAGGAAAACCCGGGTAGTATGAGTCTCTTCTACCAGATTTACCACCGCTTGGATGGCCAGGGACGAGTTGTCTGCTACCGGAACCCCGCATTGGTGTCTAGGTTATTTTCTGTTTCACCGCTTTGGGGCACTCCCCAAACGGTGGTTCATTGTCAGCGTTCCGAGCCACCACCCGAGCAAGTCACTCTTCCTTACGATCCGGGTTCAGCACCACCGGCTAATTGCCTTCCCCTTCCTCGGGATAATTCCCACTCACAGTATGATAGGCTGTAACGGTGGAGGGCGTACATACCTAGCCACTTCACTCCCAATAGAGATTCCCGGTCGTACGAGAATTGTTTCAGCAGTGACGGGTACAGCTGTTTGCTGGTGGAGGTGGAAACGAATATAACATGTCTGTTCCCCACCTGTACGGACAGGAGGTGTCATATCACTCAGGCGTCTGGCCAATGCGTTGGTTACAACACCACCTGCGTTCCATTGAACGCCGGCCTCCAGCTCCTTTGTGGATGGGCGAATGTCTCTCACATCACTGTTGGGACTAGGGCTTTCCGCATTGCTAGGAGGCCCGAATGGGCGTTCCAAAGCTGGATAAACTGGGCTACTGGGGGATCCCTATGCAACCGATATACTGATTGTGATGCTAGCCTTTACACGGAGCAAGGATACTACTTTTTTTTTCAATGGCACAGCGACCAATGTTTTGTCACCCCCATTTCCCCGCCAAATTGCTATCAGGACTCTAGTCCCTACCACAGTCCCCTGCCCTTCGGTGTGGATGCTGCATAATCAGTTGGCACGCCGGGGCAGTCTCAGCCAGATTCTGCGAGAACTGGAAAAAAACTCAGGTTCTCGCACCCAACCGGGGCCACTCAGCCGGATGGGGAATTATGAGCATCTTGACACTGGGAGGTGTGGGGGTACCTTGGCGCTCAGCGATAGGAATTATTTTATTTGTGGCCTTACCATCCTGGGAAACGAAACCTTGGGAGCCCTCGGGGCAATAACCAAGGAATTGTCTCAGCTGCGGTTGTTTGCCATGCAGAACCGGTATGCTCTTGACTATCGTCTGGCCCGTGAGGGTTGGGTATGCGCCATAGTGCAGGGCAAGTGCATCATGGGAGGTCAAGACCGAACCGCTAACATCACTAAATTTATGGATCGCATACGGGATCACCTGGACGTAATGCAGGACCCTGGCTCTTGGGGTAACTGGGGATTTGGAGGTTAGAAGGACTGGTTGATAAATATGGCCATGTATTTAGCAGTGGCACTTGGCTGCATCTTTGTGGGCCTGCAGGGTGCACTGGAACAGATAGACGCCCCTAGAATCTTGGCTGTTAGGATCCACGAGGGTGCTGCGGATGAAGGGGGGCTGCAACAGGAATTGGAACTGCAGCGACAAATCTTTTTAGATGAGGGGCCGTAGCTACGGATTGAATAGATAGGTTATCATGAAATGATAAAAGGAGGGAATGACGAATGTGATATAAAACAGTTAGTTTAAATATTAGTTACAGTAATGTAGATGTAGGCCAGTTTAATTCTAGTGAGTTCACAAAGGACAAAGCACAAAGGATTTCAGAAAGCATGGCAAGGAAGGGGGGAGCGGGGTCTGGTGGAAGAGGGGAAAAGGATGCTGGGTAACAAGAAGCCCAGGGTTAAGGAATGCGAAGGAATACGAAGTGAGCCAATCAGGATGTTTGGCCAGGTCAGGAGGGGTATAGGATGACCTATGGGAATAGTGTATGTGAAACTTGATGCCATTTGAATATATTTGCAGAGATCCCTTTGTCTCCGACCTCATTCGTTTTCCGAGGGGTCCAGAAGACAGTTTCTGTGTCTCGATGAAGCGAGTCAGCCTTGCAAGTTGGTTAAAATAAATAATACTATACCTACAAATCCATCTCGAGTTTTATTGAGGCCAGACTGACGGGTAAAGAATTCAATATTGTCACCTGCACGTCTTTGGACTATGGTAGGAAACCGGAGCACCTGGAGGAAACCCAAGCAAACACAGGGACAAAGTGCAAACTCCCCACAGTTACCAGTGGTTATAATCAAACCTGGATCCCGAGCGGTTAGGTGCAGTGCTAACCACTGTGCCACCCTGTTAATTAGAAACCTACAGCACAATGCAGAAAGTTACTATCATCGTTCGGATGGGGCACCAGCAATGATAGAATAAATCAACAGGTTAGAAGGACTTTATAAAATTGTTTACAGCTTTCCTGAATCCTGGATATTGCATTACATCATTGGGAGCTGATGTCAAATTACCAATTTGAAACAATTCATTAATATTCTGTGAACTTCACGCTGAACCATATGCAATTTTACAATCGTTCTTGGGACGTGAGAATTGCTGGAAAGGTCATCATTTATTGCCAATTCATCTTGAACCACTGCAGTCCATGTAATGTCGGTATTTTCAAAGTTCAATCATGAAAGGAGTTTCCGGATTTTGATCCAGCAACGATGAGGAACGGTAATATAGTTCCACGTCAAGACACTGAAGTTCCCACGGACCTGCAGCTCTTGTCCTTCTAGATAAAAGCTGCTGTGGCTTTGGAAGGTGCTATTGAAGAAGCCTTGGTGAGTTGCTGCAGTTCATCTTGTAGATGGTATCCATTGTGCACCACTGGTGGAAGGATAGAATGATTAAAATGGTATGCCAATCAAACAGGCAGCTTTGTTCTGGCTGTTGTCAAGCTACTCCACTAGTGTATTTGGAGCTGCACTGATCCAGGCAAGTGGAAAGTATTCCGTAACATTCCTCACTTGTGTCTCACAGATGTGGACAAGCTTTGGGCATTCAGGAAAGATACTCGCAGAATTCTCAGCCTATGGCCTGTTCTTGCAGGCACTATGTTTATATTGCTGGTCCACTTCAGTTTCTGGTCAAGGGTAACCCCCAGGATGTTGACTGTGGGGCATTCAGTGATAGCAATGCCAATGAATATAATGGGGAGATGGTTAGATTCTCTCTTGTTGAGATTGTCATTGCCCGTCATTTAAACGGCAATGGAATTTACATCCCTTCAAATTTATCTATCTCAGATTTAAAATTAACAACTGATCTCGCATCAACTGCCATTTGTGGAAGAGAAATCCAAACCTCTGTGACTACCTTTGTGTATAGAAGTGGTACACTGGTTAGCACTGCTGCTTCACAGCGCCAGGGACCTGGATTCACTTCCGGCCTTGGGGCACTGTCTGTGTAGAATTTGTCTTCCGTGTCTGTGTGGGTTTCCTCCCACAGTCCAAAGATGTGCAAGTAAAATTATGGGGTTTAAGGAGAGGTGGACATGGGAAGAGTGCTCATTCGAAGGATCGGTGCAGATTCGATGGGCTGAATGGCCTCCATCTGCGCTGTAGGGATTCTATATATTAGCCAAAGCATCAGTGATAACCAGGTGTTGCAGCATGCGGCACAGATTTACTTACACCTCGTCATCAAGTGTGCCGTTCCCTGGATTTCTAGAACATAAGAAATAGGAGCAAGAGTGGGCCATTGGGCCCTTCATGCCTCTTCTGCTGGTCAATAACATCATGGCTGTCCCCCATAACCCTTTAATCCCTTTTTGAGCAAAAATCTGTGTAACGCAGCCTTGAATATATTCAATGATCCAGCTCTACTGCTCTCTGCGGAGAGAATTCCTAAGAAGTCACCCATAAAAGAAATTTATCTTCACCTCAATCTTAAATGGGAGATCCCCTTATTTTAAAACTGTGCCCCTCACCCTAGTTCTAGACTCCCCCATGTGAAGGAACATTGTCGTCTACCCTATCAAGCCCACTCAGAATCTTATATGTTTCAATAAGATTAGCTCTCATCCTTCTAAACTCCAGTGTAGGCACAACCTGCTCGACCTCTCCTCACAAGACAAACCCCTCATTCCCAGGAATCAGCCTAATTAATTTTCTATCAACTGCTCCAATTCAAGTTTATCGTTCCTTAGTGAGGAGACCAAAATTGTACACAGTACTCCAGATCTGGTCTCACCAATGCCCTGTACAGTTGCAGTAAGACTTCCCTTCATTTATACTCCACCCTCTGCAATAAAGCCCAACATTCTATTCACTAATTTATCATCCTAAATTACCTACTGTACCTGCATGCTAACCTTTTGCGATTCATGTACAAGGACATCCCAGATCCCTCTGTACACAACATTCTCTCTACTTAAATAATATTCTGAAGTGATAGACTTATTTGTTTGTATTGCTCAATGCTGTTGAAGCATGAAGGAAAGGGAAAAGCACACGCTGAACTGACACACCCTTTGTGGGTGTTGAATTTGGCTTAGCAGATATATGCTGCACTTGGATAAACAAAACCCAGAGTTGCAAGGATATGGCCTTGACTTTTGAAAATCTCATCCTGAATTCCAAACTTCTCCAGCTTTATTCCCCTCTGTCTCAGCAACTTCTTTCAGTCTTGCAATCTCAGCACTTCTCCAATTCTGGTCTCTTGGACAATCCAATTTTAATTGCTCCACCAAGGGCAGCTATCTGTGCCTTCAGCTGCCTACAGCCTAACTTCTAGAGTCCCCTTCCTAAATTTCTCACTCTCTTCTTGAACCAAACTTTTGGTCACCATACCTGTCCTAGGATCTCCTTCTATGGCCAGTTGTCAAAATTGGTTTTGATAATTATGAAGCACTATGACATTTTACTTTTCTCTCTCAATGCAACGGTGACATTGTTATCTGAACTGATGCAAAATTCTTTATGAACTAGATTAAGTTATTTCAAATTCAGATGCAGAAAGTTAAAGGGATCCATTCCCCACTCAAAAGACTTGCATTTTTATAGCAACTTTAAGAGGGGGCGGGTTTGATTTTATAAACAATGACGCAGTTTGAAGTTATGTAGAAAATGTAGCAACTAATTTGCAAGCAGCTTATTTCCACAAACAGATGTTGGCCAGGATACCTGAAGAACTCTAAAATAAGCAAAATACTGCAGATGCTGGAACCTGAAAAAAGGTCAGGGGATCACCGGTAAAACTCAGCAGGTCGGCCAGCATCTATTCAGCAAGAAACAGAGTTAACATTTTGAGTCCTTTGACTTTTCGTCATAACTGAAGGGGCAGGAGAATGTGTTAGAGCTGTAGAAACTTCAACAAAAGTAGCAACTTTAAGAACAAAAGACAGGTGGTCTGGTGCAAGAAGGGAAGGGAGTGTTTTGCATTGAGGCACTACATGTCTGGATATGTAAAAAAAAAGTGGGTTTAAGATGGATGAAGAATGGTCAAAATCTAAAGTTGTTGAACTTAACATTGAGTCCTGAGGGCTGCAATGTGCCCAAATAGAAGACAGAACGAGCCCAGAACCCATGCTCTTCTTCAAAATGCCTTTGGATTTACAACAGCTGAGGAGGCTCTCATCCAAAATTTCAACCAAAAGGGGGCATCTCTAACACAACTAAACTTTGTTAAAGAACCATAAAGCTACAAGCATTACGCATGCTTCTTTCTCTGCCTTCATCAGTTTTACTCAATGATTTAAAGATCTGGAGTTGAAATGACTATGCAAGTTATCTGGTTAACCCATTCAATGTTGATGCAGAACTTTTGATGTCTCCATTGGCAATAGCTGAAGCCTCTTTCAGGACTGATTAATCTGCAAGATGAAGAAGTTAAAATCAAATATATATGATACTGTTGAAATTTGCAGAGTTGTGCAAGGTGAAAAGCTCACAAACATCATTACTACTCATCACTTGATTTATATGTTCACTTTCAGAAATGTGCACATTGTTTTTGAATGGAGACAAAAACAAAGTAGAGATCTGTCCTGACACGCTGTTCATACAAGAGCCAGGTACAAAGTAGATTTCAAGAAAACACCGAAAAACGAAGACTCTTAAGTTGCAACTGATGACTGTGGCTATGTAGAAAGGAATTATATTTTTGTGCTCATTAGTGAGAATATCACACAGTGATGCATGTGGTATTTCATTATTTAGCAGATATGACTGATATTTTGTTTGCCTTTTGTTTCCAGAACTACTGATTTCAATTCAATGGATTTTTGAAGTCCGAATTCTATTGAACAAGAACATGTGCTACAGCTTTACTGGAACAATATTAATTTGATGGACATAATGGAGTTCCATCGGCTGTAAATTTGCGATTCTCCCACCAGTAACTGTAGCCTGAACAAAAAATAGGCGAAAGCCTCCAGAATTTGGATTGGGAAGGTGGTGGTGTAGTAGCATTGTCATTGGGCGGTAATCCAAAGACCATGGGTAATACTGGGTTCAAATCCCACCATTCCACTCATGTTGGCAATTGTCAAATATCATAAAAACCCATCTGGTTCATGAATGTCTTTCAGGGGAGGAAATCTGCCATCTTTGCCCATCTGACCTACATGTGATTGACTCTTAAATAGCCTCTTATATGGCCGAGCAAGCCACTCAGTTCAAAGTAAATTAACAATGCGCAATAAATGCTGGCCCAGCCACATTATATGAAAGAATTTTGTAATGAAAGTCGGTTTGCTCAGTTGGCTGAACGGCTGGTTGGTGATGTGAAGCAACACCGATACCACGGGTTTAATTCCAGTACTAGCTGAGGTTATTCATGAAGGCCTCAACTTCCCAAACCTTGCCTCTTGCCTGAGGTATAGTGACCCTCAGATTAAATCACCACCTAGTCAGTGCATTCTGGGGGAGAGCAGCCTATGGTTCGCTGGGACATTGCCGACTTTCATTTCAAAAGGGCAGCACAGTGGCTAGCACTGCTGCCTCACAGTGCCAGGAACCCGGGTTCAATTCCAACCTCGAGTTTGTACATTCTCCCAGTGTCTGCGTGGGTTTCCTCCGGATGCTCCGGTTTGCTGGTTAGGTGGATTGGCCATACTAAATTGCCCTTAGGGCAGGGTTGCAGGAGTATGCGTGAGATTGGGCCTACGTAGGGTGCTCTTTCGAAGGGTTGGTGCAGATATGATGGGCCGAATGGCCTCCTTCTGCACTGTAGAAATTCTACGATTCTATTCTATGAAAACAATACTGGAGCACCGGCATTGGAATCGCTCCCATCGGACATGAACTGTAACATAATGGAACATTTGCAGCATTCTCGTGTGTTGTCACCTTAATGTTTCATATCACACAAAGTCCATACATTTCATCTAAAAGATACTCTTTTCAGGTGTGGGCTGCGCAGCATGAACTGCACTGAATAAAACCGGTTTTGAAAATATTTTGTTTCTAGCGCTGAGGCTCAAAAGATTGGATATTCATTTCCAAAATAAATTTGTTTCAGTCACAATGACTTATTTTAGTGTGCAAGCTAGAGTACAAAATGAGGTAAAGTAAATAATTTTTATCAAAATGCTGATTGAAGATCCCTTGTCTAGAAAACAAATCTTAAGTTTCTAGTATTTGTATTTTTATTGTTTGAATTTTGTCATGCAACTCATTATAGATTTGAATAACACAATAATCAGAACAATGTGACATGGCTTGTCCAGTAAAGTGCGTGGCTCAGTTTTACAACATTTTTGTGTGGAAAGCTACGTAATCACAAGATGGCAATTTTTTTGAAAGGACTAAATCAATTGTCAGGGCGATCAGCTGCTTACGGTAGTAGGTCATTTTGCTGCAACAGAAATACTTAACAGTGCACTGAAGCAAGAAAAATTGATACTCCATTACAAATTTCTCTAAGCATTTTGTGTTTCATGAAAGACTAGGTTCCAATTTTTTACTCCTCCTAATCATCTTCAGCCAACCCCTAATATAACAGAAAGAATATGTATTTGGTCATAAGGGTATCCTTTACTAGGTGTATATTCTGCAGCATAGGTTATGTTGAGTATAACCCGTTTTGAAAATAGCTTTTTCCAGCTCTTAAATTTGAGACACCAAATTTAATGTTCAATGCTACAATCCAAGCATTACCAGCCAACCTAAAATTACCTACACCCAATTTGTCTCAGCACAATAACGATGACAAGTTAATGATTACTGTATTCAATCAGCTATCACTTACAACGTTACATGTACAAGATGCCCTTTTTTCAGTATCATAAAGGATCTTTATACAGTTCAGTTAAAAGTACTCCAAAATTCTGTTATTTATTATAATTTAACTTTGTGGTTGTGGTTTTATCCTCATTCTGAAAATAATAATGCAGCAAACACCAAACAACCATTACAGTGAAAAGGGGGAATCACTGCAAGGGACATGCAGTAAGTATTCACTTTTGAGTTGTCCCATTTTACATCAATGACATTGTGTTTTTAATGGGGCTGATATTCCGCATTCTGGATTCGGATCAACATTGTTTCGTGTTGGGTGCTGTGGTGATATGCATCACTGTAAATACACAAGGGGTTAATGCAGATACACTATGACTGAGTAAACACTAGAGGGAGCACCAGAGACATCATGACATGCAGACACACAGCTAACGAAGACCATGAGGGTCTAGCAACCTTATCTGAGCAACCAGCAGCAGACGATGCAAGTCTACCATGCTCATGTGAACAACAAAGACTATGACAGTCTACCCAGATTACTTGAGCCACCAGAAGAAGACTCTGACAGTCTACCCAGCTCATCCAACCGACAAGAAGACACTGAAGGTCCACCCACTGTATGTGCGACAAGTGACAAAGGCTTCACAATTCCTATACAAGGTGTGCGACATCTCAGCGAGACTGACAGACCTCAGCTAGTATGCACAGAGGCACTCGACAATCAAAGTGAGGCTATTAGTGACTCCAGTGACACCACGTTAATTCAAACCTCATCCACTCGAGCCTCTCCACAAGAACATGCATTCCTGAACATTTTGACTCCGGACGGGGAGCATCAAGACACCTCAGATGATTCAAGTGAACCTGAAATGCCTCCAGATGGGGAGCGTCAAGAAACCAAAGCTGATTCAGGTGAACCAGAAAGGACTCCAGACAGGGAGCATCGACAAGCCAAAGATGATTCAAGTGCACCGGACATGACTCCAGACGGGAGCCCCGAGGAATCAGAGACGGCACACTCAATGAAACAGCAGGTGCCACAAAGGACACTGACACAAGTAACTTTGTGAAGGACTAGAATTCTCCACTTGGTGTGGTCATTGAGCGCAACAAACACAACAACACAACCTATGCAAACCACATCAAAGACAACAAGAAGCGTACCAAAGGCACCAACGTCAACAACAAGCACGACAAAAACAACAACACTGGAACAACGACTGGTATGACATGGTACAAATGCAGGACAATGTAATGGCACAGCTCCTAACACTGGCAAGAGTACAGCCATACCATGGCATGACAGCAAATCTCACCATTTCAAGTTTGCTCCACTACAAACAAACAAACCAGCTTTCACGGCAGATGAGTTTGCTCCACTACGAACATGCAAACCAGCTTTCAAGGCGGATGACATACTGCATCACTATCGCAATCACAAGAAACAGTCCAGGTTGGACGGCACAGATTATATATTGCATCACTACCACAAGCATAGAAAAAAAAGAGTCCAAATCAGACAACAAAGTGATTTGACCACTTCTTGGTTCCTTAAGCACAGGGACACGGACAACGTTCACAAGGACATGCCACCATCAACATCACCACTTCACCGACAAAACAAGAAAGCCTCTCGACCATATTAATTCATGAACTTTGGACTCATACATATTATTTGGTATTGTATCATCATCACTGTCATCAGGAGTTGTACATGTCATCCCTTATCTACCTATTTTGTTCAATTTTCTTTAACACTGTACAGAAAATATGTAACACGAAAAAAGGGGGGATGTGGTGATATGCATCACTGTAAATACACAAGGGGTTAATGCAGATACACTAGGACTGAGTAAACACTAGAGGGAGCACCAGAGACATCATAACATGCAGACGTACAGCTAATGAACACATAGAATAGGACACGGCCAATAGGCAGTCAAGACACCCAGAGGTGACAGTACCACAAGGGGGCAACCCATATAAAAGGACAGGGCACGCATGCTCTTTCTCTTTTCCACAGGCGACACTCAGAGAGACAGGGGCAGATCAGAAGCATCACACCCACCGCATGGATTAGGGCAGACTGGTTAGTTAGATTGAGTTACTACAGCAAGATTAGCAGGAGAGTCAAACTCAAGTAGGAGAATTGTTAACTGTTCAATAAATGTGTTAAACCTATCTCCAAGTCTGAACCTTCCTTTGTCAGAGTATACAACTAGGAAGCAGATTATGCCACATGAAGAAGCATAACACAACAGGTGCGACATGGAGATGCGTAACATAATCAGTGCCATTTTGGAGCAGCCTCTCTATGGCCCTCCTGCTCATGCCCTTTCCAACGTGGGAGTTATCTCTGCGATCCTGCAACTCAAAGCTGATCTCATTCCATAGGTTTCTTCCTGCCTCTCGCTGATCATCCCAGGAACCTTCGCTCACCGCAATGGTTGGGGAAGGGGTGGTTAGGCAAGGCGGCGAGCAGGACTTAAGTAGAAAGGGTTAGAATATTTACTTCATTTTAATTCATTTAAATTTTTTAATTATTTTATTTACGAATAAAGTAATTTAGCAATGTACAGTGTTTAAACTTACAGGGTATTTTCTAATGTTTTTCTTATGGCAACAGGAAAGGTTCTACAGAACCCAACTAAAACTTTCACTTAATTTAATTTCATTTAAAGTTGCACTTTTCAGGAATGCAACTAACATTAAGCGAGGAATTATTGCAAATATTTAATGAAGTATAATGGCTACCGAAAAAGGGAAAAGCTAGAATCTAACTATATTCTTTTGCTGCACCCCATGTATAACAATGGCACAACCTACTGCTTTGTAAGAGGATGTAGCAATCTCTGGCATAACTTTTCATGCTCTTGGAGATAGCACACATCTGCTTTTACATTTAAGAAAACGTTATTTTCTAATAGGAGTATAAACTGCCTTAACATTCAGGGAGGTCATATTAAAAGGTGAGAACATTTGACTTGTTTCAAGCAACAGTCCATCTTGTCTCAGCACATTTCACCATTGTCTGAGAAAGATAAACAGTCCAAATGACCATCATAATTAGTTAATTGTATAAAAGGTTCAGTATTTAACCTCTTTATTTTACTAAAGGCAAACTTGGTTGCAAATAAAAAGCAATGTAGAGCATTGTTGTTTCACCTGACTAAGCACTGTTTTCTGACAAGGAATGTTTATTCAGCATCACTTACATAAAATCATTAACAAAATATGATTGCAAAATGTAACTCTGCCACATTTTTTCTAAAACTTTAAAACTTGTTATGTTGTGGTTAATAAATAGGCGTCAAGATTTTCTGTATGAAAGCTGGCTATGGAAAAATCTACATACGCTTTTTAGCCATGACATCTATTCCAAACCATACAATTCACCAAAAAAACTCAGTCTCATATAGAACTGTATCCAGCAAAGAAACCCGACCACTGGATCTTGGGGCTGGGCTTAATATGAAGACACTTAACTCTCGAGAGGCCATTAGGTCCCTGCCAGCCAATAAAAGACCCATCAAGTCTAATCACACTACCAGCTCTTTAGGTTATGGCACCACATCCAAGGTTTTTTTATGAGTGCAATAATGGCTTCCGGCAGAATTTCAGACAACCACCACCCTCTGGGTCAAAGATTTACTCTTCAATTGCTTTAAATCTTTTCCCCCTGGTTACTGACCTATCTGCTAATGGGAATAGGCCCTTCCTAACCACTCTGTCTAGACCCCCTTATAATTTTATGTGTAACTAAATCTCATCTTAGCCTCCTCTGTTCCAAATAAAACAAACCCAGCAAACACAATTGTTCCTCACTAGCAGAAATCTCCACTCTGTCAATATCCTTGTGAATCTCCTGTGTAAACATTCTCGTGCAAATACATCTTCTCATTGGGCTAGTAATTCGGAGACGCAGGGTAATCTCCTGGAGACACGGGTTGGAATCCCACAATGGCAGATTAAACAAAGCAACAGAACATCTGCAATTATAATAGGTGACCACAAAACCATTGTCTTTTAAAAAACACCTGGTTCACGAATGAAATGTGTCATTCTTACCTGGTCTGGCTCCAGACCCACAATGTGGTGGTTTCTTAAATGCCCTCCAAAATGGCCTAGCAAACCATTCAAAAGCAAAAACCTCAAAGAATTTTTTTTTAATTTCTAAGTAAAATACAAAAATACACAATAATGAATTTATCATTAGATTAGGGTTTTTCTGTCAGAATTCAAAATGTAATAATCATTAAGAGTTTATTAATTGTGTCAATAAAATATGACATTGGATTATTCTGAAGTCTTGTTGTTTTACATCATATGCAGTTAATTGTTTTGAGTTCCGTAGCTTATAGCTACCGAGATCTGTCTGGGGTAGCAAGGTTTGGAGATCAACAGCAATCTCACAAACGAATAGCAGAGTTGATCACATCTGCTCTCTTGTGACCTCAGTCCAAAATCATGTATTTCATTTGAATAACTATGGTAATCAGTAACGAACCTGTAAGCCTTTTTCAAAATACTTTCAAATAGCGTTGCATTGTGGTTCTGTTTGACCATACGGGTGTCCTATATTCCAATGCAGCAGGGTTCCCAACCTGGGGTCTGCACAACCCAAAGGGTCCGTCCGTGGCAAGAAAGGCACATTTGAAAACTGCTGCAGCACTGCTTGTCCAATCAAAGGCTGACTTCTGGAGAATGGAGCCTCTGATTCGATGAGCGTGGATAGTGGAGTACGCGCCAAAGCGTAGGGGTGCCCGGAGCAAGCGGGGGTGCAATGTGGATGCATGTGTGTCAGGCTTGGGCCTTGGGAGTAAAGCGAGCACTACTACATTAACACTATAGTTTTTCAGGGTAGCACAGTGGCGCAGTGGTTAGCACTGCTGCCTCACGACGCTGAGGTCCCAGGTTCGATCCCGGCTCTGGGTCACTGTGGCGTTTGCACATTCTCCCAGTGTTTGTGTGGGTTTCGCCCCCACAACCCAAAGATTTTTTTTTTCAAATATAAATTTAGAGTACCCAATTCATTTTTTCCAATTATGGGGCAATTTAGCGTGGCCAATCCACCTAACCTGCACATCTTTTGGGTTGTGGGGGCGAAACCAACGCAGACACGGGGAGAATGTGCAAACTCCACAGACAATGACCCAGAGCCGGGATCGAACCTGGGACCTCGGCGCCGTGGGCAACAGGGTTAACCCACTGCGCCACCGTGCTGCCCCTCACAACCCAAAGATGTGCAGGGTAGGTGAATTAGCCACGCGAAATTGCTCCTAAATTGGAAAAAATGAATTGGGAACTCTAAATTTATTTTTTAAAACACTATAGTATTTCAAGGCTTAGAATATAAATCAAGTTCCCCTTATACTTCCTAATTCCATCCAGTGCTTCCCTTATTCACCAATTTTGAGGATTAATTCTCATCTCTATCTGACCAACCCAAGTATGCCACAGCTGTCTGGAATTGTTTGATTTTACTTCAATGCTAGTCTCCGGGGTATGAATTCTGTTGACATTCTTCAACTAGCATCTGGGCTAAGCGACCCACCAACTCTTGTTTGACCTCACTATTATGGACTCCTCATCTTCAGCATGGCCTCACCCACATTCTTGCTTGGTGACTTTCAAAAACAGAAACACTCTTTTTGTTTCTGATAGCCCCTTCCGATGGTTCCCAATGTTCCTTGCAGACCCTCTCACCAAACTTGTTTCCTGTGAGGATACAAACAGATAAAATCCAACACAAAAAGGTGCCCCCCTGTACACAGTCTATCTGCATTGCAATGTGGAATACTTTGGGATTCTCCAAACAAAAATGTAAACCACTTAGCTTTTACCTCAAAACAGCCCATTGATTCTGTGACCTACATAACTCAAATAAATCTCTAATGGAGTGAACAGCCAGTCCTCTTTCCAAACAGGGATGGTTTCACTCAGTGGGTTAGACAGCTGGTTTGTGATGCAGAACAAGGCCAGCAGCAAGGGTTCAATTCCCGTACCAGCTGCGAATTCGGAATTCTCCCTCTGTGTACCCAAACAGGCGCCGTAATGTGGCGACTAGGGGCTTTTTTTTTTAAAATATATTTTATTCAAAATTTTTGGCCAAC
Organism: Scyliorhinus torazame; assembly: GCF_047496885.1. Lineage (NCBI taxonomy): Eukaryota > Metazoa > Chordata > Chondrichthyes > Carcharhiniformes > Scyliorhinidae > Scyliorhinus > Scyliorhinus torazame. The sequence continues at coordinate 245,730,865 of NC_092707.1, forward strand.
CATAACAGTACATTGTGTATCTTTTACACAGTAATATAACAATATAAATAACAATGGCCAGTTTTTTTTTAAACAAGAAATGAATATATAAACAACATCAAAATTAAAAAACAAAACTAAATGGCAACTGCCTTGTCCCAAATAAATACTCTCCAAAAATACAATTCAGCAGTCCATTATACAATTACCTATAACAACAACCTATACATATTATACTTATACACTAACATCTCTGAGAGTCCTTCTGGTTCCTCGCCCCTCCCCCGGGTTGCTGCTGCTGTCGTCTTCTTTTCCATTCCCTCTATCGTTCTGTGAGGTATTCGACGAACGGTTGCCACCGCCTGGTGAACCCTTGAGCCGATCCCCTTAGGACGAACTTAATCCGTTCCAGCTTTATAAACCCTGCCATGTCATTTATCCAGGTCTCCACACCCGGGGGCTTGGCTTCCTTCCACATTAACAATATCCTGCGCCGGGCAACAAGGGACGCAAAGGCCAAAACATCAGCCTCTTTAGCCTCCTGCACTCCCGGCTCTTCTGCAACCCCGAATATAGCCAACCCCCAGCTTGGTTCGACCTGGACCCCCACCACCTTCGAAAGCACCTTTGTCACCCCCACCCAAAACCCCTGTCGTGCCGGACATGACCAGAACATGTGGGTGTGATTCGCTGGGCTTCTCGAGCAACTCGCACACCTATCCTCTACTCCAAAAAATTTACTGAGCCGTGCTCCAGTCATATGCGCCCTGTGTAACACCTTAAATTGTATCAGGCTTAGCCTGGCACACGAGGACGATGAGTTTACCCTACTTAGGGCATCAGCCCACAGCCCCTCCTCAATCTCCTCCCCCAGCTCTTCTTCCCATTTCCCTTTCAGCTCATCTACCATAATCTCCCCCTCGTCTCTCATTTCCCTATATATGTCTGATACCTTACCATCCCCCACCCATGTCTTTGAGATCACTCTGTCCTGCACCTCCTGCTTCGGGAGCTGCGGGAATTCCCTCACCTGTTGCCTCGCAAAAGCCCTCAGTTGCATATACCGGAATGCATTCCCTTGGGGCAACCCATATTTTTCGGTCAGCGCTCCCAGTCTTGCAAACGTCCCATCTACAAACAGATCTCTCAATTGTGTTACTCCTGCTCTTTGCCATGTTCCAAATCCCCCATCCATTCTCCCCGGAGCAAACCTATGGTTATTTCTTATCGGGGACCACACCGAGGCTCCCGTCTTTCCCCTATGCCGTCTCCACTGCCCCCAAATTTTCAGAGCGGGCTTGTTGTGTATTTCTTCAGTGAGAACGGCAACGGCGCCGTCACCATAGCTTGTAGGCTAGTCCCCCTGTAGGACGCCCTCTCCAATCTCTTCCACGCCGCTCCCTCCTCTTCTCCCATCCACTTACATACCATTGAGATATTGGCGGCCCAGTAGTACTCACTTAGGCTCGGTAGTGCCAGCGCCCCCCTATCCCTACTACGCTGCAAAAATCCCTTCCTCACTCTCGGGGTCTTCCCGGCCCACACAAAACTCATGATACTCTTCTCAATCCTTTTGAAAAAAGCCTTCGTGATCACCACCGGGAGGCACTGTAACACAAAGAGGAATCTCGTGAGGACCACCATTTTGACCGCCTGCACCCTCCCTGCCAGTGACAGGGATACCATGTCCCATCTCTTGAAGTCCTCCTCCATCTGTTCCACCAACCGCGTTAAATTTAACCTATGCAATGTACCCCAATTCTTGGCTATCTGGATCCCCAAGTACCGAAAGTCCCTTGTTACCTTCCTCAGCGGTAAGTCCTCTATTTCTCTGCTCTGCTCCCCTGGATGCACCACAAACAACTCACTTTTCCCCATGTTCAGTTTATATCCTGAAAATTCTCCAAACTCCTCAAGTATCCGCATTATCTCTGGCATCCCCTCCGCCGGGTCCGCCACATACAACAACAAATCGTCCGCATACAGAGATACCCGGTGTTCTTCTCCTCCCCTGAGTACTCCCCTCCACTTCCTGGAACCCCTCAATGCTATTGCCAGGGGTTCAATCGCCAGTGCAAACAATAATGGGGACAGAGGACATCCCTGCCTCGTCCCTCTATGGAGCCGAAAATACGCAGACCCCCGTCCATTCGTGACCACGCTCGCCATCGGGGCCCTATACAGCAGCTGTACCCATCTAATATACTCATCTCCAAAGCCAAATCTCCTCAACACCTCCCACAAATAATCCCACTCCACTCTATCAAATGCTTTCTCGGCATCCATCGCCACCACTATCTCCGCTTCCCCCTCTGGTGGGGGCATCATCATTACCCCTAGCAGCCTCCGTATATTCGTATTCAGCCGTCTCCCCTTCACGAACCCAGTTTGGTCCTCATGGACCACCCCCGGGACACAATCCTCTATCCTCATTGCCATTACCTTGGCCAGAATCTTAGCGTCTACGTTCAGGAGGGAAATAGGCCTATAGGACCCGCGTTGCAGCGGGTCTTTTTTCTTCTTTAGGAGAAGCGATATCGTTGCTTCTGACATAGTCGGGGGCAGCTGTCCCCTTTCCCTCGCCTCATTAAAGGTTCTCACCAGTAGCGGGGCGAGCAAGTCCACATATTTCCTGTAAAATTCAACTGGGAATCCATCCGGTCCCGGGGCCTTCCCCGCCTGCATGCTCCTAATTCCTTTCACTACTTCCTCCATTTCGATCTGTGCTCCCAGTCCCACCCTCTCCTGCTCCTCCACCTTAGGAAATTCCAGCTGGTCCAGAAAACACATCATTCTCTCCTTCCCATCCGGGGGCTGAGCTTCATATAATCTTTCATAGAATGCCTTGAACACTCCATTCACTCTCTCCGCTCCCCGCTCCATCTCTCCCTCCTCATCCCTCACTCCCCCTATTTCCCTCGCTGCTCCCCTTTTCCTCAATTGTTGGGCCAGCAACCTGCTCGCCTTCTCCCCATATTCGTACTGTACACCCTGTGCCTTCCTCCACTGTGCCTCTGCAGTACCCGTTGTCAGCAACTCAAATTCTACGTGTAGCCTTTGCCTTTCCCTGTACAGTCCCTCCTCCGGTGCCTCCGCATATTGCCTGTCCACCCTCAGAAGTTCTTGCAGCAACCGCTCCCGTTCCCTACTCTCCTGCTTTCCTTTATGTGCCCTGATTGATATCAGCTCCCCTCTAACCACTGCCTTCAGCGCCTCCCAGACCACTCCCACCTGGACCTCCCCATTATCATTGAGTTCCAAGTACTTTTCAATACACTCCCTCACCCTTAGACACACCCCCTCATCCGCCATTAGTCCCATGTCCATTCTCCAGGGTGGACGCCGTTCTTTTTCCTCCCCTATCTCCAAGTCCACCCAGTGTGGAGCGTGATCCGAAATAGCTATAGCCATATACTCCGTTCCCCTCACCTTCGGGATCAACGCCCTTCCCAAAACAAAAGTCGATTCGCGAATAAACTTTGTGGACATAGGAGAAAAACGAAAACTCCTCACTCCTAGGTCTGCTAAATCTCCATGGGTCTACTCCTCCCATCTGCTCCATAAAGTCTTTAAGCACCTTGGCTGCTGCCGGCCTTCTTCCAGTCCTGGACCTCGATCTGTCCAGCCCTGGTTCCAGCACCGTGTTAAAATCTCCACCCATTACCAACTACCCCACCTCTAGGTCCGGGATACATCCTAACATGCGCCTCAAAGTTGGCATCATCCCAGTTCGGGGCATATACGTTCACTAAGACCACCGCCTCCCCCTGTAATTTGCCACTCACCATCACGTATCTGCCCCCACTATCCGCCACTATGGTCTTTGCCTCAAACATTACCCGCTTCCCCACTAGTATAGCCGCCCCCCTGTTTTTCGCATCTAGCCCCGAATGAAACACCTGCCCCACCCATCCTTTGCGTAGTCTAACCTGGTCTATCAGTTTCAAATGCGTCTCCTGTAACATAAGAAACTTAAGGCAGATGTGGTTAAGGTGTGCGAGTACCCGTGCCCTCTTTATCGGCCCGTTCAGCCCTCTCACATTCCACGTGATCAGCCGGGTTGGGGGGCTCTTTACCCCCCCCCCCTTGTCGATTAGCCATCCCCTTTTATCCAGCTCCTCACCCGGTTCCCACGCAGCTGTGTCCCCCCCAGGCGGTGCCCTCCCGCCCCGCCCACCCCACCCCATACCAGCTTCCCCTTCTCCCCAGCAGCAGCAACCCAGTAAATCCCCCCCCCCCAGATCCCCCACTAGCGTAGTTACACCCCCCATGTTGCACCCAGAAGTCAGCAAACTCTGGCCGACCTCGGCTCGCACCGTGCGACGCCCCCTCCTTTCTGCTTCCCTATTCCCGCCATAATTATCATAGCGCGGGAACAAAGCCCGCGCTTCCCTTTTGGCCCCGCCCCCCCATGGCCAACGCCCCCAGCTCCTCCACCTCCCTTCCTCCCTCCCCCACAACCTGTGGAAGAGAGAAAAGTTACCGGGTCGCAGGATTAACAACATAAAAATCATCTCTCCCCCCTTTTTCCCCCCCCATATTCGCCCCACCACTTTGTCTCAAACGTTCTTTTTTAATAACCCGCTTATTCCAATTTCTCTTCAACAATAAATGTCCACGCCTCATCCGCCGTTTCAAAGTAGTGGTGCTTCCCTTGATATGTGACCCACAGTCTTGCCGGCTGCAGCATTCCAAAATTAATCTTCTTTTTATGAAGCACCGCCTTGGCCCGATTAAAGCTCGCCCTCCTTCTCTCCACCTCCGCACTCTAGTCTTGATATACGCGGATCACCGCGTTCTCCCACCTACTGCTCCGAGTTTTCTTTGCCCATCTGAGGACCATCTCTCTGTCCTTAAAACGGAGGAATCTCACCACTATGGCTCTGGGAATTTCTCCTGCTCTCGGTCCTCGCGCCATCACTCGGTATGCTCCCTCCACCTCCAACGGACCCGTCGGGGCCTCCGCTCCCATTAACGAGTGCAGCATCGTGCTCACATATGCCCCGACGTCCGCCCCTTCTGCACCTTCAGGAAGACCAACAATCCTTAAATTCTTCCTCCTCGCATTATTCTCCAGCACCTCCAGCCTTTCCACACATCGTTTATGGTGTGCCTCGTGCATCTCCATCTTCACCACCAGGCCCTGTATATCGTCCTCGTTCTCGGCAGCCTTTGCCTTCACGACCCGAAGCTCCCGCTCCTGGGTCTTTTGCTCATCTTTTAGCCCTTCAATCGCCTGTAATATCGGGGCCAACAGCTCCTTCTTCATCTCCTTTTTAAGCTCTTCCACGCAGCGTTTCAAAAACTCGTGTTGTTCAGGGCCCCATATTAAACTGCCACCTTCCGACGCCATCTTGGTTTTTGCTTGCCTTCCTTGCCGCTGCTCTAAAGGATCCACCGCAATCCGGCCACTTTCCTCTCCTTTTTCCATCCGTATCCAGGGGGGATTCCCTTCTGGTTTACCGCACAGTACTTTTAGCCGTTAAAATTGCCGTTGGGGCTTTTATTAAGAGTCCAAAAGTCCGTTCCACCGGGAGCTGCCGAAACGTGCGACCTAGCTGGTCATCGCCGCACCCGGAAGTCCCGACTAGGGGCTTTTCACAGTAACTTCATTGCAGTGTTAATGTAAGCCTACTTGTGACAATAAAAGATTATTTTTAAACTTTCTGGTTCCACCAAAAAAGCCCTCGTTTACAAAAGGTGCTTTTAGCTCTTTTGATCTGGGAAATCTCCCAGTTTACACTACAACTTCAAAGCATTTTCTGAGATGTTTTGGGACAAACTGGATCCTCTAGATGGATCCAACATAGCCATTATAACCCAAAGTCTGAATACCATTCATCACCATCCCAGCAACACAATAAAACTTCCTCTTTGAACTGTAATTACCCCAGGTCTGTTTGAATGGCACATACTTCTGGGGTGTTTACCTGTTTCTCAATTGGATGTTTCAAATAATCAACATTTAAATTGGAATTCCCAAAACTAAAAATAAGATCTCAAACACATGAATTATGTATGAATCTTACTATTTATGCTGTATTCCCTTACCTTGTTATAGAACATAGAACGATACAGCGCAGTACAGGCCCTTCGGCCCACGATGTTGCACCGAAACAAAAGCCATCTAACCTACACTATGCCATTATCATCCATATGCTTATCCAATAAACTTTTAAATGCCCTCAATGTTGGCGAGTTCACTACTGCTGCCGGTAGGGCATTCCACGGCCTCACCACTCTTTGCGTAAAGAACCTACCTCTGACCTCTGTCCTATATCTATTACCCCTCAGTTTAAAGCTGTGTCTCCTCGTGCCAGCCATTTCCATCCGCGGGAGAAGGCTCTCACTGTCCACCCTATCTAACCCCCTGATCATTTTGTATGCCTCTATTAAGTCTCCTCTTAACCTTCTTCTCTCCAACGAAAACAACCTCAAGTCCATCAGCCTTTCCTCATAAGATTTTCCCTCCGTACCAGGCAACATCCTGGTAAATCTCCTCTGCACCCACTCCAAAGCCTCCACGTCCTTCCTATAATGCGGTGACCAGAACTGTACGCAATACTCCAAATGCGGCCGTACCAGAGTTTTGTACAGCTGCAACATGACCTCCTGACTCCGGAACTCAATCCCTCTACCAATAAAGGCCAACACTCCATAGGCCTTCTTCACAACCCTATCAACCTGGGTGGCAACTTTCAGGGATCTATGTACATGGACACCTAGATCCCTCTGCTCATCCACACTTCCAAGAACTTTACCATTAGCCAAATATTCCGCATTCCTGTTATTCCTTCCAAAGTGAATCACCTCACACTTCTCTACATTAAACTCCATTTGCCACCTCTCAGCCCAGCTCTGCAGCTTATCTATGTCCCTCTGTAACCTGCTACATCCTTCCTCACTGTCGACAACACCACCGACTTGTGTCGTCTGCAAATTTACTCACCCACCCTTCTGCGCCTTCCTCTAGGTCATTGATAAAAATGACAAACAGCAACGGCCCCAGAACAGATCCTTGTGGTACGCCACTTGTAACTGAACTCCATTCTGAACATTTCCCATCAACCACCACCCTCTGTCTTCTTTCAGCTAGCCAATTTCTGATCCACATCTCTAAATCACCCTCAATCCCCAGCCTCCGTATTTTCTGCAATAGCCTACCGTGGGGAACCTTATCAAACGCTTTACTGAAATCCATATACACCACATCAACTGCTCTACCCTCGTCTACCTGTTCAGTCACCTTCTCAAAGAACTCGATAAGGTTTGTGAGGCATGACCTACCCTTTACAAAGCCATGCTGACTATCCCTGATCATATTATTCCTATCTAGATGATTATAAATCATGTCTCTTATAATCCCCTCCATGACTTTACCCACTACAGACGTGAGGCTCACCGGTCTATAGTTGCCGGGGTTGTCTCTGCTCCCCTTTTTGAACAACGGGACCACATTTGCTATCCTCCAGTCCTCTGGCACTATTCCTGTAGCCAATGATGACATAAAAATCAAAGCCAAAGGTCCAGCAATCACTTCCCTGGACTCCCAGAGAATCCTAGGATAAATCCCATCAGGCCCCGGGGACTTATCTATTTTCAGCCTGTCCAGAATTGCCAACACCTCTTCCCTACGTACCTCAATGCCATCTATTCTAATAGCCTGCGTCTCAGCATTCTCCTCCACAACATTATCTTTTTCCTGAGTGAATACTGACGAAAAATATTCATTTAGTATCTCCTCTATCTCTTCAGACTCCACACACAGCTTCCCATCCCTGTCCTTGACTGGTCCTACTCTTACCCTAGTCATTCACTTTTTCCTGACATACCTATAGAAAGCTTTTGGGTTTTCCTTGATCCTACCTGCCAAATACTGCTCATGTTCCCTCAACAAACAAAGAACAAAGAAATGTACAGCACAGGAACAGGCCCTTCGGCCCTCCAAGCCCGTGCCGACCATACTGCCCGACTAAACTACAATCTTCTACACTTCCTGGGTCCGTATCCTTCTATTCCCATCCTATTCATATATTTGTCAAGATGCCCCTTAAATGTCCCTATCGTCCCTGCCTCCACTACCTCCTCCGGTAGTGAGTTCCAGGCACCCACTACCCTCTGCGTAAAAAACTTGCCTCGTACATCTACTCTAAACTTTGCCCCTCTCACCTTAAACCTATGCCCCCTAGTAATTGACCCCTCTACCCTGGGGAAAAGCCTCTGACTATCCACTCTGTCTATGCCCCTCATAATTTTGTATACCTCTATCAGGTCGCCCCTCAACCTCCTTCGTTCCAGTGAGAACAAACCGAGTTTATTCAATCGCTCCTCATAGCTAATGCCCTCCATACCAGGCAACATTCTGGTAAATCTCTTCTGCACCCTCTCTAAAGCCTCCACATCCTTCTGGTAGTGTGGCGACCAGAATTGAACACTATACTCCAAGTGTGGCCTAACTAAGGTTCTATACAGCTGCAACATGACTTGCCAATTCTTATACTCAATGCCCCGGCCAATGAAGGCAAGCATGCCGTATGCCTTCTTGACTACCTTCTCCACCTGTGTAGCCCCTTTCAATGACCTGTGGACCTGTACTCCTAGATCTCTTTGACTTTCAATACTCTTGAGGGTTCTACCATTCACTCCTTGCTCGTCTTAGCTCTCTGTTTAGATCCTTCCTCGCTACCTTGTAACTATCCATTGCCCCAACTGAAACTTCACACCTCATCTTCACATAGGCCTCCTTCTTCCTCTTAACAAGAGATTCCACTTCTTTGGTAAACCACGGTTCCCTCGCTCTAAGCCTTCCTCCCTGCCTGACCGGTACGTACTTATCAAGAACACGCAGTAGCTGATCCTTGAACAAGCTCCACTTATCCAGTGTGCCCAACACTTGCAGTCTACCTCTCCTACCTCTCCAACCTATCTCCCCCCCCCCCCCCCCCCCCCCCCCCAAGCCATTGGTGCCTTTGGTATAATTGGGGGAGGCATGTTTTGGTGCACGCCTGGATGAGATGCAAAAATCTTATCCTATATTTTCTTTGGCTGAATGAGCAATGGCAGGAGCTACTTTGCCATAAGTTACGTAGCATTCACTTGAACTCACTATACGTGACGGTGTGTATCATTTTACCATGTTTCTATGGCTCTATTCTCTTCTTCCCCATCCTCAAGTTTATTCGTTCATTGTTTTTTACTTGTATAAGTAGAGGCACCAAGTTTAATGATTAAACTGAACCAAACTGTCGTTTGCAATGTTATTGTAAGCCTACTTGTGACAATATGATTATTTGTGTTCTCCTGTCTCTCTCTGTAATCAAGTTGCACTCTACCAGTTTTGAGGGTCTGTTGCTTTGCTTGGGAAACTCTAATAAAAATACATATTTAAAAAAACAATACTTTATTAATTTCAGAAATTTGAATTAATGTTTTCAAATAACAAAACATCATTTGTGACAACACCTTAAAATTGCCTTTGAAACTTACTTTCGCCTAATTTCTCGAACCTTTTTTCTTCATCTAGTTCCTCCCTCTGTCAATATATTTTAGCTATGCTCAAATTGACGACCTTGATGCAGTATGTTAAGCTGCTTTTAACTTCTAACGTAGAGCTGGCTTAAATTATCATACTGAATTGTACCAGAATGCTTGTTTTAGGTATCTAGGTTTTCAATCAATTGTTACAAATATATTTAATTTTGTCTTGAATCAGTGACAGCAATTAAGGTCTAACATAGTGAATACTTTGCAATAAAAAATCTTTACCCAGAGTGGTTATAAAGCAGAATTAACTATTACAGAGCAGTTGAGGAAAATAGTATATATGCATTGAAGCAAAAGCTAGATCAACACAAAGAAGAAAAAGAACTGACGGTTCTGCTGATTTGGTTAGAATGATGAATAGAGTGGGAGGAGGTGCATAGCATAAACACTGACATGGACCAGTTTGGCTGAATGCCCTGTTTCTGTGCTTTACATTCTATGTAATTCTAGACAAGATTATAAAGTGAGAAAACAGAGAGATCTTGAGAAAACTCAAAACCAGGAAGCAATTTAACGAACTATACTTTACAAGATTATGTCAATCCCACTAAAGCAGATGATGCAAATGCAGCTGAACTCCATGATGGCCAGCACCATTTCAGATTTACACTGATGTCAAATCTTCCCTCTGATGCAAGACATGGTGGACAGCTACAACCAAAGCAGTGACCTGTTCAAGAGCTCCTCCCACAAAGTCCACTATCAGATTTACTTTTTGAACAAAACCAAACACCTCTTCGGTCCTTCCTCAAACATGGCTGACCACTTGCCTTTCCCTTTTCATTTCCAAGCACAGGCTTGCCATAAACTGTGCCACAAGTTCCCTGCCTGCTTTTTCTCCCTGCCATCCCAAAAAGCACCCACACAGTGCGATACATCAGAAATAATCACTTCATTTTCTTGACTGGCACGAATAATTGAATTTGGTTTATATTTTCACAAGCTAACTTGTGCTTTCCTACGAAACATAAGCAAGCAATTCATTTCTCATTCGTGAGATGTGCAGCTACCAAGCTCTCTTCCCTCTGATGTGGAAATTTTGGTTTGGTCTGTACCTTCATATCAATTAATGATCAGAATTCCAAACTTTATATTTTTACTTTGTTGGCGTGTTCACAACAGCATTGCGAAGGATCAGTCACAAATGCATTCAGGTGAGGAATTACTTCCTTTGCCTCAGTACGACGCAGTGGAACATATGACTGCAATCGTACAAAAGAATACTAAATGTAGAAAGGATGAACTGACTGGTCTGTTAATCCAACTGAATATATAGAAGCAGGGCACATAAAGCAAATTTATGGTGGAGGTAAGCTCTGTTGTGAAGTCACAGCATAAACAGTGACTGGGCAAGATGAAAGACAATTTGAACTAAAAAGCCTAAATAATATGTTGAGTGGATGACTGGTAAAGTATCTGCATAACAACATCGATAACTAGTCTGGCAACAATTTCCAATAAATTATAAGGGACAAATTAATTTCAGTTATGAGCATCAAGATTTTTTTTAATGTTGATACTCTGTTCTGTATACAAAATCAATTACTACTTTTGGCTGCTCTAAACGTCAATGGTTGCATTAAAAGATTTAATTTTCAATCACCCCCTTGAGCCTGTAAAGTTGTAAATACAGATAATTTATCATGTTGTCTCTAACCTTCTCTCTTGAACAGAAGTCTCATTTGCACTGCCATGCTAAGGAAATCATTATGATGTGCAGAATACAAATCAAAGAGTAGACTGCCAATCAAACTGCAACAGAATAAGATTAAATCTTGGAAATATTTTTGCAATGAATTTTATCTCATTTGAAACATGGAAAATGACAAATTGTTCAATCTTCATATACAATAAGAAATAGGTAGTCAATCCACAGGTGGGGAAAGTCACTAATTATTATCCTTTTAAATAACATAATAGCCATGGTTGCAGCATTCAATTCCAATTTTATCACAGGTGATGCTTCAAAGTTGACGCGGTTGATCCTGACCAGAAAGACTCCAACTCAAAACGAATAACAGAGTACAGAAAGTTTCATCGTACTTCTTAAGGTACCAAGAGGACATTGCCGATCATGGAATTCCATTGGATTGTTCCATGATTACGCCTGGCGGAATACTGCAGTGGTTTGCCATTTCCTTTAGCAGTGGGTAGCACTGTTCCTTCACAGCTCCAGGGTCCCAGGTTCAATTCTGGCTTGGGTCACTGTCGATGTGGAGTCTGCACGTTCTCCCTGTGTCTGCGTGGGTTTCACCCAGATGCTCCGGTTTCCTCCCACAAGTCCCGAAAGACGTGCTGTTCGGTAATTTGGACATCTGAATTCTCCCTCTGTGCACCCAAACAGGGGCCGGAATGTAGCGACTAGGGGATTTTCACAGTAACTTCATTGCAGTGTTAATAATGTAAGGCTACTCGTGACAATAAAGATTATTATTATTTTGCTGCTGTATGGCTGACCAGAAAACTCTCCCAATCTTATCACCTACCATCAGGTATATTGGAAGGATTTGCAGGTCGATAATCAACCTGCTTGGACACATTATGAATGCACCTCTGTGGCCAGCGAGTTCTGAAGTGGGACGTCACAGAATCACAGAAAAATATAGCACAGAAAAGGCCCTTTGGCCCATCGTGTCTGCACCGCCGCCTGAAAGGCACCTGATCTGTAAATCCTAATCCCATTTACCAGCACTTGGCTCATAGACTTGAATGTTTTTTTTTTTAAATGTAGTGTACCCAATTAATTTTTTCCAATTAAGGGACAATTTAGCGTGGCCAATCCACCTAGCCTGCACATCGTTGGGTTGTGGGGGCGAAGCCCACGCAAACACGGGGAGAATGTGCAAACTCCACACGGACAGTGACCCAGAGCCGTGATCGAACCTGGGACCTCGGCGCTAACCCACTGCGCGACCGTGCTGGCCACCTTGAATGTTAAGACGTTCCAAGTGTTCATCTAGGTACTTTTTAAAGGATGTGAGGCAACCTGACTCCACCACCCTCCCAGGCTGTCCAGACTGTCATCACCCTCTGGGTAAAAATGTTTTTACTCAAATCCACCCTCCCGCCCCTCACCTAGAACCTGTGTCCCGTTGTAACTGACCCTTCAACTAAAGGGAACAGCTGTTCACTATCCCCCCTGTCCATGCCCCTCATAATCTTGAACACCTCAATCGGGTCGCCCCTCAGTCTTCTCTGCTCCAGCGAAAACAACCCAAACCTATCCAACCTCTCTTTATAACTAAAATGTTCCATCCCAGGCAACATCCTGTACCCGCTCCAGTGCAATCACATCCTTCCTATAATGTGGCGACCACAACTGCATACAGTACTCAAGCTGTGGCCTCACCAATGTTCTATATAACTCCAACATGACTTTCTTGCTTTTGTAATCAAGGCCACGACTGATAACGGCAAGTGTATCACATGCCTTTTTCACCACCCTATTAACCTGCCCTTCTTCTTTATATGGACATACACAGCAAGGTCCTTTTGTTCCTCAGAACTTCCCAATGTGGTGCCATTCATTGAATACTTCCTTGTCAAATTGCTCCTTCCAAAGTGTAACGTCTCACACTTTTCAGCATTAAATTCCATCTGCCACTTTTCTGCCCATTTACTTACTTCTTCCCCCCCCCCCCCCCCCCAACATAGTCATCTGTGTAATTTATATAAATGACGAATAATAGGGGACCCAGCGCAGATTCCTGTGGTATGCCACTGGACACTGGCTTCCAGTCACTAAAGTAGCCGTCTGTCATCACCCTGTTTCCTCCAGCTCAGCCAGCTTTGAATCCACCTTATCAAGTTCCCCGGTATCCCATGTGCATTTGCCTTCTTTAGAAGTCTCCCATGTGGGACCTTGCCAAATGCTTTGCTGAAATCCATGTTAACTACATCAACTACACTGCCCTCATCTACACACCTGGTCGCATGCTCAAAAGATTCAATCAAATTTGTTAGGCATGACCTCCCTGACTATTCCTGATCAAACCTTTCCTTTCCAAGTGGAGATAGATTCTCTCCTTCAGAATTTTCTCCAACTAATTTCCCACCACTGACGTGGGACTCACAAGCTTGTAGTTCCCCGGCATATCTCTAGAGTCTTTCTTAAATAGTGGGACCGCATTCGCAGTTCTCAGGTCCACTGGCACCTCTTCCGTGGCCAGGGAAGAATTTAAATTTTGGATCAGGGCCCCTGCAATCTCTTCACTCGCCTCCCACAGCAACCTGGGACACAATTCGTCCGGACCTGGAAATTCCTCCACTTTTAAGCCTGCCAACACCTCAAATTACAACTTGCTCTATAACCTCACAGTCTCTCCCCGAGTTCCATATCTGCCTCCTCATTCTCTTGGGTGAAGACCGATGTGAAATATTAATTTACCAATGTCCTCTGGCTGCATGAACAGATTCCCCCCCCTTGGTCCCTAATGGGCCCTTCTTTTTCTCTAGTTATCCTCTTCCCATTGATATACTTATAGAATATCTTGGGATTTTCCCTACTTTTACCAGCTAGAGATTTCTCATATCCCCTCTTTGCTCTCCTAATTGCTTTCTTAAGCTCCATCCTGCAGCTTCTGTACTCCACTAATGCCTCTGTTGATTTGCTCCCCTTGTACTTAATAAAAGCTTCGCTTTTCCTTCTCATTGTACCCTGAAAATCTCTGGTTATCCATGATTCTCTGGGCTTGTTACTCCTTCCTATTCCTCTAGAGGGAACAAGTTGGGCCAATACCTGCCCCATTTCCTCTTAGAACCTCCCACTGCTCTTCTGTAGATCTCCCCGCCAGTAACTTGTTCCAATCGATCTTGGCCAGATCCTGCCTTATTTTACTAAAGTCTGCTCTCCCCCAATCCAAGACTTTTTTCTACAATTTGTCTATTTCCTCGTCCATAACAAACTTAAATGTACCATGTTGTGGTCGCTATCACTAAAATGTTCCCCACCATCACATCAAGCACCTGTCCAGCTTCATTCCCCAGAATTAGGACCAGCACTGCACCATCCCTTGTTGGACCCTCCACATGTTGAGCTAAAAGGTTCTCTTGTATACATTTTACAAACTCTGCTCCATCTAAGCCCTTAACACAATGACTATTCCAGTTAATGTTGGGAAAGTTGAAATCTCCGACTATAATTACCCTATTATTATTTTTACACAGTTCTGCAAATTGCGCACATATTTGTTTCTCAATTTCCCGCTGACTATCTAGAATTGTGGCTGTTCCTTTTCTATTCCTGAGCTCTACCCATCACCAAGATATAATTTCTCCTTACTGCAGTAATTGACTCCTTAGCTAATAGTGCTCTGCCTCCCCTTCTTTTGCCCCTCCCCTGTCCCTCCTAAGATTTTGTACCCCGGGATGTTAAGCTGCCAATCCTGCCCTTCCCTCAACCACGTCTCCATGATGGCTACTATATCATAATTCCTCGTGTCAATAAACACCCTTAACTCATCAACTTCAACCCAGAGCTTCTGGCAGAGATGCTAAAACTGCACCACAGGACTAACAGGAACTTTATAAGTTAGGATTTGATTTTCCTCTATAAATCAAACAACTTCAAAAGGATTTGAAATCGTACCAGCATCAGAATAAAGACTTATTCTCAAAGTCCATCAGTTTCAACTGGGTTTGGCTGAAAGGATGACATTTGAAGACCTTCTCATACTGTTCATGTCAATTAAAGAAGTGACTCACAGGAAACACAAGTGGGTCATGTTCTTGTCTGCTAAAATGGGTCACTATACAAGATCATCCTGCAAAGCAAAGTTAATCCCAGCTTCTTTTCTCCATGCAAATCACCTTCTTACACTCCTATCCCCAATCTCCTCCAGCCTCGGCTTCAACAATAAGTGCAAAAACCTCATGGATTTCTTTGTAACTAAGATCAAGACCATCCGTTAGCACTGGTGCCGAGTACCCGGGTTCGATTCCGGCCCTGGGTCACTGTCCGTGTGGAGTTCGTACATTCTCCCAGTGTCTGCACGGGTCCCACCCCACAACCCAAAAGGATGTGCAGGTTAGGTGGATTGGCCACACTAACTTGCCCTTTAAAAATGTTTTTTTTTTTTTCAAATAAAATAAGATCAAGACCATCCAAACAGCTATCTTTACAACCTTTCGCCCTTCCACTAGACGTCTGTTCAAATTAAAACTCCCTCTTCACTAGCTCTGAATTTGGGCCTTTCTCGGGTTTGACCTCCTTGTGACCTCTCCCAGCTCATCTTGTCCAAGAGACCAACCTCCTGCTCCTTCAAACCTTATTCCCATTAAACTGATCACCCAACTTCATGTCCCTATCTCCAAATTAGCCAATATTGTTAACTGTCCTCTTTCTTCAGTTGTTGTTCCTCCCTCCCTTAAATCTGCCATCATTTCCCCCTCCTAAAAAAAATCTTAATCCCATCGTTACTATCACCCTGTCTCCAACCTTCCTTTCCTCTCCCAAGTTCTTTGTCGTCTCCCAAATCACGTCTTTTCTAAAACCCCATGTTTGAATCCTTTCCATTAGTTTTCCATCCTTCCCAAAGTATTGAAACAGTTCTCCTGAAAGTCACAAAAAATCCCTCCATGAATGCGACAAAGGTAAACCAACCTTGCTCACAGGCACACTTGATCACACCATCCTTTTCCCTGGAACCAGTCCAATCTAATTGTAGCCAATGTCTCAAATGCAACAGCTTCTCTTCCTGCTCTTGTACCCCGCACCTCCAATATTAAATCTACATGTTACTCTTCAGTGATATTTGAGACCACAGCATTAAATTTTGCATGCACGCTGACTGCACCCAGCTCTACTCCCCATCAACACTCTCGACTCCTCCACTGTAGCTAAATTATTACTGGATAAGCAAATATGTCCTTCAATTAATGACTGGAAAACTAAAGCCATTGTTTTCAAATCCCTGCTCCAAACACTGTTCTCTAGCTACCAACCCCATGATTCTCCATGACAACTGTCGGAATCTATTCCAGTCTGCTTGCAAACCCGAGGTGAGCTTCTGACCACATATTGTCTTATCAAGGCACATATTTCACCTTTACAACATCACCTGACTTTTCCATCTCCATTCACCTGCTGCCGAAATCCAGGCAGCCTGACAAATTTGGACACATTTGAGGGAGATGGTGGTGGTCAATTGTGCCAAAGGCTCCAGGCAGGTTGAGAAGGATCAGGAGTCACAGCTACACAGGATGTAATTTGTGACTTGGATAATGGCCATTTCTGTACTGTGGGGAGGGTGAACATGTAATTCACAGAATTATTAGAGTGTAGAAGGAAGCCATTCAACCCATCGTGTTTGCACCAGCTCTCTGAATGAACATTATGACTTGGTGCCATTCTGCCTCCAATTTCCCTATAACCCTGTACATTAGATGATTATTTGAATAGAAACAATGTCCTTGAGTGCTTCGATTGAACCTGTCACACTTCCAGGCAGCACATTCCAGACCCAAACTACTCACTGTGTGAAAAAGGTTTTTCTCACATCACATTTTCTTCTTTTGCAAATCATTTTAAATCTATGTCCTCTCGTCCATGTACAAGCAAGAACAGTTTTTCCCTATCGACTCAGTCCAGCCCCCTCATGATTTTGAACACCTCTATCAAATCTCCTCTTAGCTTTCCCCTCTCCAAGAGGAACAGTCCCAACATCTCCAATCTATCTTCATAACTGAAGTTTCTCATCCCTGGAACCATTTCTGTAAACCTCCTCGGCACTCTCTCCAATGCGTTCACATCTTCTAAAAGTGCGGCATCCAGAACTGTATGTACACAATGCTCCAGCTGAGGTCTAACTAGTGTTAGAACTCCCATAGGAGAATCCCAACAATTTGCAATTTATGAGACCATGAGGGAAGAGTACTAAATCACAGGAGTGATAACACTGACCAATAGGTATCTTTTATGTTAAAACAAACTTTTATTTAAACACAGAATTGATCACCCACTTTAGCAACAGAATAATAACTTTCCATTAACAGTTAAAATAGTTCTACATATTCCAATTAATCAACCCAATACAGTTCAAATCTCACTTATAAATACGGTTAATAATCAGGGTTACTTGCTTATATGTGCAGACCTTTGGAGAGGAACAACCTGAACATTCTTCTGTCTTGTCATACTAAAATTTTATAGCAAACTGCAAAATTACACAGACCTGGCTCCTCCCATTAATTACACCATCTGTATCCCAAGCACAAGGCATTATTTAGTCTCCTCCCACTAAGATATTCCATGACCTGCTTAGTTAGGAATAAACACAATCCTTCATAAATTATCTACACCCCACGGAACCTCCTAAACATAAACAATATTCCATTAGCCATATAAATGTAAACAAGTGAATGGTTAAAATCAATGATTGTCTGACCTTTTTGACCCCTTAATTACAGTGCTAGCAGACATACTGCTTGTATGTATTGAACCCAGGGTTTTTCATAACATTACCACAACAAAATATGATATATAACAATTACCGACATTCATTACACTAACGTCGTATTCAACGTCAACATAACCTCCTTGCTCCTGTACTCTAAACCCCTAAAGCCCAGTATACTGTCTGCTTTATTAACTGCTCTCTCTGTCCTGCCACCTTCAGTGACTTATGCACATATACACTCTGTTCCCTCTCCTCTTGCAAACATGATTAAAGGGAATAGAAGGAATGAAGATTTAGGATGCCTGTTTCTCAGCAAACAACAGTGTATGTATGCTAGGAAAGTGAAGTATTCCTCTGCATTCAAAGGTCTGACACACAATTCAAACTACTTTGCAAAAATGTGGTATACATTTGGATTGCATGGAGTCATTTAGGTCCAGTTCAGCAAAAGCCTGAACTTTTATTTGCACCAATTCATAAATAAATGTTAGTCAAAAACCATTCACCAACTTATCAATAACCCTCCTCTTGGTGAAATCTAGGTGCCAACCAGTCATCATGTTTTTCAGCTGTTTGACATTTACATTGCATGTGTCAGAGGTAGCAGGGCGTTCCTCAAATGAGTTGCTTTTACTGGGGACGACTATCCATTTGCCAATTCTGTGATCTCTGGAAAATGTGGTTCACAAGCAACACCACATTTATTTCATGCTCATCTTTTCACCCATTGAATGCTGCTTCAAATATTTTTAGGTCAAATTCTACATTTGGATTACCACATCCTGATGAACTAGACCCTATTGCCTAAAAAATAAGCTCAGTCATGCTCAAGGAGACCAAATGTCTACTGTTTCAAAAAAGAACTGTGACAAATGCTGCTGGAAATGTGATCTGATCATTAATTACTGTCAATGGAAGAGCTGTTATGGTATTCAAGTGTGTTTGTGGACTTCAGTCCACCAACAAAGCTTATTGTCTTATTGACTTCTGCGTCTGTTGTTAGTGGAGCTTGTCATTTTTGCCATGGTTAAAAAACAAACCAATTCTTAGATGAAATTAATTTTGAGTGATTTGGCGAAGAGGCGTGCGGGATTCATCCGGGCCAAGACGGCCCTCCACAACAATGGGGTGAAGTTCGGACTGCTACATCTGGTGAGGCTGTGGGTCACGTACCAAGGCCGGCACCACTACTTTGATTCACCGGACGAGGCGTGGACATTCATTAAGAATGAGAAGTTGGACTTGAACTAATGGTCAGCTGCACGTTGTTGGAACATCCGGGTGAAGAGGTGTAACCGGGTGCTGTCCTAATGTAAGATTGGAAGCAGAGTGTAAGTTGTATGGGGGCTGGGGAGGCGGTTGGAGAGGGCTATGTTATGTTGGTTTGCCCCGTTCTCTCTTTGTTTTTGCCCTTGGGGTCCTTTGCCAGCTCTCTGCTTTCGCGGAGCCACGCCGCAGAAGGGGGAGATGGGCCCGTCAGTTCGGGCAGCTCGCCAGATGGGGGGGGGGGTCGTTCGTTGTTCGGGACAACGCCTGGAGTTTGTTCGTTGCTTTCCTTTTTTTTTTCCTTCCTTTTTTTTCTTGTTACACGGGAAGAATGGGGTGGCTCTCTCTCGATTACCCTGTGGGGGAGGGGAGGATGGGGGCCCGAAGAAGGAGACAACAGTAGGATTGGAGGTAGAGGCGGGAGCGGCCGGGGTCAGCATGGGTCAGCTGACTTACGGAAATGCAATGGGGGAAGTGTTAAGCGGGGGCTTGACATGGGGGAGGGAACGGGATGCTGCTTTGCTGGCTGAAGGGGAGCCGACTTTCGGGAACAGACGGAGAGTCGGGACGGAGAGCCTCCGGCAGGTGGGCTTGAGTGAGCAGGGGGCGCGGGCACGTGGCTAGGCTAAAAAAGGAGATGGCTAGTCGGTGGGCGGGCGGGGGGAGGGGTCAACCCTCCGACCAGGCTGATCACATGGAATGTAAGGGGCCTAAACGAGCCGGTCAAAAGGGCCCGCGTGTTCTCTCACTTCAAGGGATTAAAGGCAGATGTAGCCATGCTACAGGAGACGCATTTAAAATTCGCTGACCAAACTAGACTAAGGAAGGGATGGGTGGGCCAGGTGTTCCACTCGGGGTTGGACGCAAAGACCAGAGGGGTCGCAATCGTGGTAAGCAAATGGGTGGCATTTGAGGCGGGAAGTATTGTGGCGGACAAAGGGGGCAGGTACATTATGGTGAGTGGTAAGCTACAGGGGGCCTGGGTGGTGCTAATGACCGTTTATGCCCCGAATTGGGATGACGCGGAATTCATGAAGCGCCTGCTGAGTAAAATACCGGACTTGGAGTCAAACAATTTGATAATGGGGGGGGCCTTCAACACAGTCTGGACCCAGCTCTGGATCAGTCTAAATCCAGGTCAGGGAGGAGGCCAGCAGCGGCCAAGGTCCTGAGGGGTTTCATGGACGAGATGGGGAGAGTGGATCCGTGGAGATTCGCTCGGCCAAGGGCGAAGGAGTTCTCTTTCTTCTCCCACGTGCATAAAGTGTACTCTCGGATTGATTTTTTCGTGTTGAGCAGGAAGGGGCTGCTAAAGGAGCGCCGGAGTTTGCAGGCGGAGTTTGACCTGCTGACCACAGGGAAAGCAGAGGCACAGCTGAGGAAAGTGAATGGGGCAGTATATGAGTATGGGGAGAAAGCGAGCAGGATGCTGGCGCACCAACTTCGAAGGAGGGAGGCGGCCAGGGAAATTGGGGGAGTTAGGGATAAGGGGGGTAACATGGTCCTGAGCCCGGAAGAGATTATCAAAGTCATCAAGGAGTTCCACTGCAAGCTGTATGAGTCAGAGCCCCCGGAGGGGAGGGGAGAGATGAAGCAATTTATGGACTGATTGAGGTTCCCAAAGGTGGACGAGGAGCTGGTGGAGGGATTGGGGGCCCCGATTGAATTGGAGGAGATAGTTTAAGGGCTTGGAGAATATGCAGTGGGGCAAGGCCACGGGACCGGACGGTTACCCTGTAGAATTTTACAAGAAATTCTCGGAGCTGCTGAGCCTGCTAAGAACCTTTAACGAGGCCAAGGAGATGGGAACCCTCCCCCCATCGATGTCACGGCTTCGATCTCGCTCATCCTTAAGCGGGACAAGGATCCGTTGCAGTGTGGGTCCTACAGGCCGATATCGCTCCTAAATGTAGATGCCAAACTGCTAGCTAAGATCTTGGCCACCAGAATAGAGGGGGGGTGATTGACGAGGATCAGACAGGGTTCGTTAAGGGCAGGCAATTGAACACGAACGTGTGGAGGCTCCTAAACATTATGATGCCCTCAGAAGGAGGGGACGCAGAAGTAGTGGCTGCAATGGATGCGGAGAAAGCTTTTGATCAGGTGGAGTGGGAGTACCTGTGGGAAGCGTTATGTAGATTTGGATTTGGTGAGGAATACATAGGGTGGGTCAAACTACTGTACCCGCCCCCATAGCAAGTGTGTCCACGAACCGACTGAGGTCGGAGTATTTCCGGCTGCACCGAGGGACGAGGCAGGGGTGCCCCCTGTCCCTGCTGCTGTTTGCCCTGGCAATTGAGCGTTAGCCATGGCGTTGAGGACGTCAAGAAACTGGAGGGGGCCGGTTTGGGGGGGGGGGGTGGGGGGGGGGGGCATCGTTTTTCGCTCTACGCAGACGACCTGCTCCTGTATATTTCAGACCCGATAGAGGGGATGGGGGAGGTCATGCGGATCCTAAAGGGACTTCGGGGGTTTCTCGGCGGGTAGGGTGCAGTCCGTGAAAGTGACGGTCCTTCCCAGGTTTCTGTTCGTCTTCCAGTGCCTTCCCATCTTCATCCCCAAATCCTTCTTCAAATGGGTGAACAGGATTATCACAGGATTTGTGTGGGCAAACAAGGCCCCGCGAGTTAAAAGGCTGTTCCTTAGAGCGCAGCCGGGGGGCCAGCATGGAAGCGGCTAGAGGCGGCGTCATGCGAGGACACCAGCTTAGGGGCACTGATAAGGGCACCGCTGCCATTCTTGCCGGCACTGTACACCACAAGCCCGGTGGTGACAGCGGTACTGAGGATCTGGGTCAGTGGAGAAGGCACAGGAGGGAGGAAGGGGCCTCAGTCTGGACCCCGGTACGGCATAATCATAGATTTGTGCCGGGCAAGATAGGAGGGTTTCAAAGTTGGCATAGGGCGCGTATCAAACCCTAACCCCCAACACCCCGCAGGATACAGGACATGGTGGTCCCTGGCATCTGGGTAGGAGAGAGGAAGGTGTGGGACATATACCAAGAACTGCAGGAGGCAGAGGAGCTGAAGGGCAAGTGGGAGGAGGAGCTGGGCGAGGAGCTGGTTGAGGGCCGGTGGGCTGGTGGCCTAGGCATGGTTAATTCCTCCTCATCTTGTGCCAGGCTTAGCCTAATTCAGTTTAAGGTGGTCCACCGGGCACACATCACGACAGCGAGAATGAGCAAGTTCTTTGGGGTGGAGGATTGGTGTGTGAGATGCTCAGGGAGCCCAGCAAACCATGTCCATATGTTCTGGGCATGCCCGGCACTTAAAGAATCCTGGCGAGGCTTTGCAAAGGCTATGTCCAAGGTCTTGGACACTCGGGTAAAGCCGAGTCCGGTGATAGCGATATTTGGGGTGTCAGAAGATCCGGGAGTGCAGGAAGCGAAGGAGGCCAATGTCCTGGCTTTTGCCTCCCTGGTAGCCCGGAGACGGATCTTTTTTTTTTTTTTTTTTTAATATTTTATTGAAAATTTTTGGTCAACCATCACAGTACATTGTGTATCCTTTACACAATAATATAACAGTATAAATAACAATGACCTGTTTTATAAACAAAGAGTAAATAATATATAACAAAAACGAAAACTAAAAGGCAACTGCCTTGTCTCAGATAAACATTCTCCAAAAATATGATTTAACAGTCCAATATACAATTATTTATAGCAACGACCTATACATATTATACATATATATTAACAACCCTGAGAGTCCTTCTGGTTCCTCCCCTCCCCTCCCCCCCCCCCCCCCCCCCCCCCCCCCCCGGGCTGCTGCTGCTACCTTCTTCTTTTCCATTCCCTCTATCTTTCTGTGAGGTATTCGACGAACGGTTGCCACCGCCTGGTGAACCCTTGAGCCGATCCCCTTAGGACGAACTTAATCCGTTCCAGCTTTATAAACCCTGCCATGTCATTTATCCAGGTCCCCACACCCGGGGGCTTGGCTTCCTTCCACATCAACAGTATCCTGCGCCGGGCTACGAGGGACGCAAAGGCCAAAACATCGGCCTCTCTCGCCTCCTGTACTCCCGGCTCTTCTGCAACCCCAAATATAGCCAACCCCCAGTTTGGTTCGACCTGGACCCCCACAACTTTCGAAAGCACCGTTGTCACCCCCACCCAGAACCCCTGTAGTGCCAGACATGACCAGAACATGTGGGTGTGATTCGCTGGGCTTCTCGAGCATCTCGCACACCTATCCTCTACCCCCAAAAATTTACTGAGCCGTGCTCCAGTCATATGCGCCCTGTGTAACACCTTAAATTGAATCAGGCTTAGCCTGGCACACGAGGACGATGAGTTTACCCGACTTAGGGCATCCGCCCACAGCCCCTCCTCAATCTCCTCCCCCAGCTCTTCTTCCCATTTCCCTTTCAGCTCATCGACCATAATCTCCCCCTCGTCCCTCATTTCCCTATATATATCTGACACCTTACCGTCCCCCACCCATGTCTTTGAGATCACTCTGTCCTGCACCTCATTCGTCGGGAGCTGCGGGAATTCCCTCACCTGTTGCCTCGCAAAAGCCCTCAGTTGCATATACCGGAATGCATTCCCTTGGGGCAACCCATATTTCTCGGTCAGCACTCCCAGACTTGCGAACTTCCCATCCACAAACAGATCTTTCAGTTGCGTTACTCCTGCTCTTTGCCATATTCCAAATCCCCCATCCATTCTTCCCGGGGCAAACCTATGGTTATTTCTTATCGGGGACCCCACCAAGGCTCCCGTCTTTCCCCTATGCCGTCTCCACTGTCCCCAAATTTTCAAAGTCGCCACCACCACCGGGCTTGTGGTGTATTTCTTCGGTGAGAACGGCAATGGGGCTGTCACCATAGCTTGTAGGCTAGTCCCCCTACAGGACGCTCTATCCAATCTCTTCCACGCCGCTCCCTCCTCTTCTCCCATCCACTTACTCACCATTGAGATATTGGCGGCCCAGTAGTACTCACTTAGGCTCGGTAGTGCCAGCCCCCCACTATCCCTACTACGCTGTAAGAATCTCTTCCTCACTCTCGGGGTCTTCCCGGCCCACACAAAACTCATGATACACTTTTCGATCCTTTTGAAAAAAGCCTTCGTGATTACCACCGGGAGGCACTGAAACACAAAGAGAAATCTCGGGAGGACTACCATTTTAACCGCCTGCACCCTCCCTGCCAGTGACAGGGATACCATGTCCCATCTCTTGAAGTCCTCCTCCATTTGTTCCACCAATCGCGTTAAATTTAACCTATGCAATGTACCCCAATTCTTGGCTATCTGGATCCCCAAGTAACAAAAGTCCCTTGTTACCTTCCTCAGCGGAAAGTCCTCTATTTCTCTGCTCTGTTCCCCTGGATGCACCACAAACAACTCACTTTTCCCCATGTTCAGTTTATATCCTGAGAATTCTCCAAACTCCCGAAGTGTCCGCATTATCTCTGGCATCCCCTCCGCCGGGTCCGCTACATATAACAACAAATCATCCGCATACAGAGATACCCGGTGTTCTTCTCCTCCTCTAAGTACTCCCCTCCACTTCTTGGAACCCCTCAATGCTATTGCCAGGGGCTCAATCGCCAGTGCAAACAATAATGGGGACAGAGGGCATCCCTGCCTTGTCCCTCTATGGAGCCGAAAGTATGCAGATCCCCGTCCATTCGTGACCACACTCGCCACTGGGGCCCTATACAACAGCTGCACCCATCCAACATATCCATCTCCAAAACCAAATCTCCTCAGCACCTCCCACAGATAATCCCACTCCACTCTATCAAATGCTTTCTCGGCATCCATCGCCACCACTATCTCCGCTTCCCCCTCTGGTGGGGGCATCATCATTACCCCTAGCAGGCTCCGTATATTCGTATTCAGCTGTCTCCCCTTCACAAACCCAGTTTGGTCCTCATGGGCCACCCTCGGGACACAATCCTCTATCCTCATTGCCATTACCTTGGCCAGAATCCTAGCGTCTACATTTAGGAGGGAAATAGGTCTATAGGACCCGCGTTGCAGCGGGTCTTTTATTTCTTTAGGAGAAGCGATATCGTTGCCTCAGACATAGTCGGGGGCAGCTGTCCCCTTTCCTTTGCCTCATTAAAGGTCCTCATCAGTAGCGGGGCGAGCAAGTCCACATATTTCCTGTAAAATTCAACTGGGAATCCATCCGGTCCCGGAGCCTTCCCCGCCTGCATGCTCCTAATTCCTTTCACTACTTCCTCTATTTCAATCTGTGCTCCCAGTCCCACCCTTTCCTGCTCCTCCACCTTGGGAAATTCCAGCCGGTCCAGAAAGCCCATCATTCTCTCCCTCCCATCCGGGGGTTGAGCTTCGTATAATTTTTCATAAAATGCCTTGAACACTCCATTCACTCTCTCCTCTCCCCGCTCCATCTCTCCCTCCTCATCCCTCACTCCCCCTATTTCCCTCGCTGCTCCCCTTTTCCTCAATTGGTGGGCCAGCAACCTGCTCGCCTTCTCCCCATATTCGTACTGTACACCCTGTGCCTTCCTCCACTGTGCCTCTGCAGTACCCGTTGTCAGCAGGTCAAATTCTACGTGTAGCTTTTGCCTTTCCCTGTACAGTCCCTCCTCCGGTGCCTCCGCATATTGCCTGTCCACCCTCAGAAGTTCTTGCAGCAACCGCTCCCGTTCCCTACTCTCCTGCTTTCCTTTATGTGCCCTGATTGATATCAGCTCCCCTCTAACCACTGCCTTCAGCGCCTCCCAGACCACTCCCACCTGGGCCTCCCCATTATCATTGAGTTCCAAGTACTTTTCAATGCACCCCCTCACCCTTAGACACACCCCCTCATCTGCCATTAGTCCCATGTCCATTCTCCAGGGTGGGTGCCCTTCTGTTCCCTCCCCTATCTCCAAGTCCACCCAATGTGGAGCGTGATCCGAAATGGCCATAGCCGTATACTCCGTTCCCCTCACCTTCGGGATCAACGCCCTTCCCAAAACAAAAAAGTCGATTCGCGAATAGACTTTGTGGACATAGGAGAAAAACGAAAACTCCTTACTCCTAGGTCTGCTAAATCTCCGCGGGTCTACTCCTCCCATCTGCTCCATAAAATCTTTAAGCACCTTGGCTGCTGCCGGCCTCCTTCCAGCCCTGGACCTCGACCGGTCCAGCCCTGGTTCCAACACCGTATTGAAATCTCCCCCCATTACCAACTTTCCCACCTCTCGGTCCGGGATGCGTCCTAGCATACGCCTCATAAAATTGGCATCACCCCAGTTCGGGGCACATATGTTTACCAAAACCACCCTCTCCCCCTGTAATTTGCCACTCACCATCACGTATCTGCCCCCGCTATCCGCCACTATAGTCTTTGCCTCAAACATTACCCGCTTCCCCACTAATATAGCCACCCCCCTGTTTTTCGCATCTAGCCCCGAATGAAACACCTGCCCCACCCATCCTTTGCGTAGTCTCACCTGGTCTATCAGTTTCAAGTGCGTTTCCTGTAACATAACCACGTCTGCCTTAAGTTTCTTAAGGTGTGCGAGTACCCGTGCCCTCTTTATCGGCCCGTTCAGCCCTCTCACATTCCACGTGATCAGCCGGGTTGGGGGGCTTTTTACCCCCCCCCCCCCCCTCCCCCTTGTCGATTAGCCATCCCCTTTTTCCAGCTCCTCACCCGGTTCCCACGCAGCTGTGTCCTCCCCAGGCGGTGCCCCCCCGCCCATCCCACCCCATACCAGCTCCCCCCTCTCCCCAGCAGCAGCAGCCCAATAGTTCCCCCCTCCCACCCTCCCCCCCCCGCTAGATCTCCCACTAGCGTAGTTACACCCCCCATGTTGCTCCCAGAAGTCAGCAAACTCTGGCCGACCTCGGCTTCCCCCCGTGACCTCGGCTTGCACCGTGCAACGCCCCCTCCTTCCTGCTTCCCTATTCCCGCTATGATTATCATAGCGCGGGAACTGAGCCCGCGCTTCCCCCTTGGCCCCGCCCCCAATGGTCAACACCCCATCTCCTCCACCTCCTTTCCTCCCCTCACCACCTCCTGTGGAAGAGAGAAAGGTTACCACATCGCAGAATTAATAACATAAAACTCCTCTTTCCCCCCTTTTTACCCCCCTCTTCGCGCCCCCCATACTCGCCCCACCACTTTGTTTCAAATGTTCTTTTTTTTTAATAACCCGCTCATTCCAATTTTTCTTCCACGATAAAAGTCCACGCCTCATCCGCCGTCTCAAAGTAGTGGTGCCTCCCTTGATATGTGACCCACAGTCTTGCCGGTTGCAGCATTCCGAATTTTATCTTCTTTTTGTGAAGCACCGCCTTGGCACGATTAAAGCTCGCCCTCCTTCTCGCCACCTCCACACTCCAGTCTTGGTATACGCGGATCACCGCGTTCTCCCACTTACTGCTCCGAGTTTTCTTTGCCCATCTAAGGACCATCTCTTTGTCCTTAAAACGGAGGAATCTCACCACTATGGCTCGAGGAATTTCTCCTGCTCTCGGTCCTCGCGCCATCACTCGGTATGCTCCCTCCACCTCCAGCGGACCCGCCGGGGCCTCCGCTCCCATTAACGAGTGCAGCATCGTGCTCACATATGCCCCGACGTGCGCTCCCTCCGCACCTTCAGGCCTTCAGGAAGACCAAGAATCCTTAGGTTGTTCCTCCTCGCGTTGTTCTCCAGCGCCTCCAGCCTTTCCACACATCCGTTTATGGTGTGCCTCGTGCATCTCCGTCTTCACCACCAGGCCCTGTATGTCGTCCTCATTCTCGGCAGCCTTTGCCTTCACGACCCGAAGCTCTCGCTCCTGGGTCTTTTGCTCCTCCTTTAGCCCTTCGATCGCCTGTAATATCGGGGCCAACAGCTCCTTCTTCATTTCCTTTTTGAGTTCTTCCACGCAGCGTTTCAAAAACTCGTGTTGTTCAGGGCCCCATATTAAACTGCCACCTTCCGACGCCATCTTGGTTTTTGCTTGCCTTCCTTGCCGCTGCTCTAAAGGATCCACCGCAATCCGGCCACTTTCTCCTCCTTTTTTCATCCGTATCCAGGGGGGATTCCCTTCTGGTTCACCGCACAGTACTTTTAGCCGTTAAAATTGCCGTTGGGGCTCTTATTAAGAGCCCAAAAGTCCATTCCACAGGGAGCTGCCGAAACGTGCGACTCAGCTGGTCATCGCCGCACCCGGAAGTCGAGACGGATCTTGTTAATGTGGAGGGGCCCGAAGCCCCCGAGTGTAGAGACTTGGGTTAGTGACATGGCTGGGTTTCTCAGTCTTGAGAGGATAAAGTTTGCCTTGAGAGGGTCCTTGCTGGGGTTCTCCAGGCGGTGGCAGCTGTTCCTTGACTTTCTGGCAGAACGTTGAAAGGTCAACGTTTTGCCGGGGGGGGGAGATAGGTGGGGAACTGTGTATGTAATGTATACTCTTCTTTTGTAAATGGACTATAACCACCTGTTTGTTAAATGTTTTCCTTTTTGTTATTGGTTATGTAAAATTTTATTTCAGAAAATCTTGAATAAAAACATTTTTTTTTAAATTTAATTCCCTGACCTTTTACATTAGTGATTTTGCTCAGATTGTGCTGTTTAGTTAGTAGAAAAACAGCATTTCCAAAACAATTGTTCATCTTTTATTTTGTCAGTTTCATATGAGTTTTCCTGCTGTTTGATACTCATTAGTTTCTAGGTGACATTTTTCCAACCTCAGTTGCTATTCAATTTATTTATACAGATCTTATTTCTGGTCTTGCTGAACATTTCCCCCACTCTGTTCAAGATAGTTTTGATATTTTAGTTCAATAAAATGGAGGAGGGGGAAATACCATGGAATTGACCACATGGCCTATTAAATCCATTCCTCCCAACAGGCAGCATACAACAACCACTGTCTAACTTCTCAGGGTTTTAAGAAGCCACTATTGGAATGGTCAGGGTTTAGCTCAGATTTATCTACAATAGCAAATGCTGCAATTTGCAGTACAGGTTATCTGACAACATTCGGCTGGTATTTTCCATAGCCCCAGGTGATCAATGGAACCACAATTAAATGGATCGTCTTTATCTATAATTATCCTTAAATATTTCAATTCCTGTTCTTGACCACTTTTATGCAGAGTGACACTGCAATGAAATTTATATCAAATATGACTCATCCTTGACTAGAATATCTGAAGAATTGTGCTATTTGGAAGACTGAAAAAAATGAGACGGAATATTTATATAAAATTTCATGTGGTAACGGCGTTAATGCATTATTTAATATTTATCTGAAGTTTCTATGGTTTAAAGAAACTAAGCAGAAATGTTTGCTAAAAAGACATTTAATAGCATGACAAATGCACTGCGATAAGGTTCAAAACCAACATAATCCTTACTCAAACACACAATGCAATTTAAAGGATCGTTTTATTATCTAAAACTAGACTGATTCCTTACCAGGTTCCAGCTTAATAACTTTAATGGCTGCCAGCTCTCCGGTATTGACATTCCGAGCCTAAAGCAGGAAAACAGAAAACACATTGTGAACATTCATATTCACCATCCAAAAATAAATTCTTAACAGGCACAAGGTAGTGGTGGGATTTCTGAAACTGGAACATTTTTCTCTAAGCCAAGTGCAAAATGAAGTGTCAATAAGGAAAAGATGATTGGGGAAGTCATCGCTCTAATTTTTCACCCACACAAATTGCGCAAACTGAATGTCCATTTAATTTTTGCACTTGATGTGACACCCTATTCCAGAGCAAGAATTCAAAAAGTTTTTCTCCTTTTTCTTGGGTTAGCCTTTTCCACGCTTCAGCCCCAATCCATTCAACCCAACATAAATAGATGACTTAACAAAATGGCTCACAATTCTCATCCAAAGATACATTCACCTTGGCCAAGATCAGAAACTGTCACTCTGGAGGAACACAGGTTATGAATCCATATGTATTATAAACTGTGTGTTCATCAAGGTGATGGGTACCTGTCAGGTAATATATAGCACAGTTCAATTTTCAGTTTGTAGCTCTCTCCACATTAACCCAAAAATGTGCCCCAGGAGCAAAAATCAAATCCCCTGATTGCACTAGCCACCCTGTAGGATGGCCAATTTGATGGAAATTGGAGATCAACAAAGGATTGTTAGTCTCAGCAGGTCTAACAGCTCAGCAGCTCAGTGGGCAGCACGGTAACACAAGTGGCTAGCACTGTGGCTTCACAGCGCCAGGGTCCCAGGTTCGATTTCCCGCTGGGTCACTGTCTGTGTGGAGTCTGCAGGCTCTCCCCGTGCCTGCTTGGGTTTCCTCCGGGTGCTCCGGTTTCCTCCCACAATCCAAAGACGTGCAGGTTAGGTGGATTGGCCATGCTAAATTGCCCTTAGTGTCAAAAAAGGTTAGGAGGGGTTATTGGGTTACGGGGATAGGTTGAAATTGAGGGCTTAAGTGGGTCGGTGCAGACTCGATGGGCCGAATGGCCTCCTTCTGCACTGTGCGTTCTATTTTCTAACTCCATCTGTGGAGGGAAAAGGGAGTAAAGGTTTCAAGTTTGGATGACTCTTTGTCAGTCATCCAGACACTAAATGTTAGGTCCCTTTTTTCTCCACAGATGCTGTCAGACCGGTTGAGATTGTCCAGTATTTTCTGTTTTTGTTTAAGATTCCAGCATCCACAGTAATTTGCATTTATCAAAGGATTGTTAGTGCTGTGGTTCAATGCCTGGCAGAAGACCAGGGTTTTTCAAAGTGCGAGTTGTAACCTACTGGTTGGTCACGGAACTGAGGGTCGCGGCGGTGTTCCCGAAAGATCCCGACGATATTATCGAAGATTAAAGCTCCACAATTAGCAGCACACCCGGCCGAACTGCAACACTGTCATCTAGCTGGAAATATGAACAGCGAAGCCCACATGTCAGAGAGAACGTACCCCCTTTTTGCGAGTGGTTTGAGTGAGTTGTGGAGCCTTGTTACAAAGATCTGTGATTCGTATCAATTCGGGTTCTGTTTCCACTCACATCGCTGAGCAATACTGCAGTCTGTTTGGTTTCAGAAGTGGAGGATTAAGATTATTTTCTCGATCCAGGGGCGTCATTCTCCGACCCCCCGCCGGGTCGGAGAATGGCCGTTGGCCGCCGTGAATCTCGCCCCCGCCCCCGCCGAAGTCTCCGCTCCCGGAGATTGGGCGGGGGCGGCAATCCGGCCGCGCCGGTTGGCGGGACCCCCCGCTGGATTCTCCGGCCCGGATGGGCCGAAGTCCCGCCCAGGAATTGCCTGTCCCGCCGACGTAAATCAAACCTGGTATTTACCGGCGGGACCAGGCGGCGTGGGCGGGCTCCGGGGTCCTGGGGGGGGGGGCGCGGGGCGATCTGACCTTGGGGGGTGCCCCCAAGATGGCCTGGCCCGCGATCGGGGCCCACCGATCCGCGGGCGGGCCTATGCCGTGGGGGCACTCTTTCCCTTCCGCCTCCGCCACGGTCTCCACCATGGCGGAGGCGGAAGTGACTCTCCCCACTGCCATGCGCGGGAAACTGACAGCGGCCGCTGACGCTCCCGCGCATGCGCTGGGAAACTGACAGCGGCCGCTGACGCTCCCGCGCATGCGCCGCATTTCTGCGCCAGCTGGCGGGGCAACAAACGCCATTTCCGCCAGCTGGTGGGGCGGAAATCCCTCCGGCGTCGGCCTAGCCCCTCAATGTTGGGGCTAGGCCGCCAAAGATGCGGAGACTTCCGCACCATTTTGCCGGCGCGATGCCCGTCTGATTTGCGCCGGCTTTGGCGCCAGTCGGCGGGCATCCCGCCGTTGGGGGAGAATTTCGCCCCAGATGTCCGACTGGGCACTTGGAGGCAACGGGTTCATTTCCCTTTTACTGCACTGAAGGGCACTTCTGGCGCCACCGGACAAAAAATATCTTAATTTTAAATCCACAGCCTTACCATAAATAAACTATTGTGAATCTGTCCAACGCTGAACATGATAAGGTGAGAGGTAGAGTGACAGATAGTTAAAATGGAGCAGGCAGATTTTGAAGCACTCCATGATTGAGTTTTTAAACTGCATTATCAAAAGGGAACAGTGTAACTTCCGTTTCTCTATGTCTGTATCACTACTTTTCAATATCTCAGTCAATCTCTCTATGTACCTTTGTAACTCTAATTCTACTTTGATATGCAAGAGCGCTGAAGTAATTGAGACAGACATGATGCTGGGGGAAGAAAAACAAAATTGGTGGACAGAGACACGCAGAGAAAATTGAAAGTCGTTTGGGAACACGGTAAAAAGGGAGAGGCAAACGAGGAAAGGGGGAGTGACTGGGTCAGATATGAACAGAAAGAGAAACAAAGAAAACAAATAAATTCAGTATGATAAATGGAAAACGGGAAAAGGAGTCCGACATTAGGAAAACTTGCAATGCATAAGAGTGACAGTGAAACGGGAAAATATTGGCACAGACAGGGAGATAAAACCAATCAGACATGGTGGGAGATTCAGAGTAACCTGGAGGGAGATGAACATTGATATGGAGAGAGCGAAACTGAACTTTTTTTTCCCCCCTAAAAACTTAGAGTACCCAGTTACTTTTTTCCAATTGAGGGTCAATATAGTGTGGTCAATTTACCTATGCTGCACAGCATTTTGAGTTGTAGGGGTGAGGCCCACGCAAACACTGTAAAAATGTGCAAACTCCACGTGGACAGTGACCCGGGGCCAGGATCGAACCCAGGTCATTGGGACCGTGAGGCAGCAGTGTTAACCACTATGCCGCTGTGCTGCCTAGGAGCGAAACTGAAATGATAATGATTCGCCCATTAGGTGAGTGAGGGGCGGCCTTACTTCTATGTGCTCCAGTTACTCTGCTTTGATGCAGTTGGAGGGGTGCTTCCTTCCCCCAGTCTCAACCAGCCTGAGAGAGGATCCTGCAAAGCCCATGGAGTGAGGTCCTGAGGGCCAAGCAGACTCACCTGTCATACTGAAGATGAGTGAACGTGGCATGGGTCTCAAAGCTCAGCCAGCATGGGCTCAGAAGGTTGGCCAGTTGGCAAAGTGGGTCCCGGGGAAAACATTTTGAAAAACACTGGTTTAGATTACCCACCCAAGTGCAATCACATGAATCCAATTCAATTTGTCTACCTTTGCCGTCTGATACTATTTTACTGTGAAAAGTAAAGGGTTAAATTTGATTTAGACAATATTGATATTGTAAGATAAAATCAATGAGTCATCTTCAAGTAAACAAGAACAATGTTCATGTGATCATTCTGACTCAGTCTTTGTTAACGATGATATTGCTCATGATTCAGCATTTAAATGGGTCAGGCAGTGAGAGAGAACTTTCTTTGTATAACTGCTTGATGGCAGAATTACTAATACAACTGTATCATAAATGCTACTGGTAGTTAAAATTAACTTTCAACAAATAGTAAATGCCTGTACATGTGGATCTCAAGAGTTTTTAAAAAAACATTTGAAGCATCCACAGTCAGAATCAAGATAACCCAGGTGAACAGATAACACCGGCAGATCCACAAGCATGGGAAGATACATAAAGTTCTTCAATCTAGTCAACAATGTTTCTCAGTCAAAAACAGCAACCCCTACTGCACATTAACATAGTGGTTAGCACTGTTGCTTCACAGCTCCAGGGTCCCAGATTCGATTCCCAGCTTGGCTCACTGTCTGTGCGGAGTCTGCACGTTCCTGTATCTGCGTGGGTTTCCTCCGGGTGCTCCGGTTTCCTCCCACAAATCCCGCTGTTAGGTGATTTGGACATTCTGAATTCTCTCTGTGTACCCGAACAGGCACCTGAATGTGACGACTAGGGGCTTTTCACAGTATCTTCATTACAGTGTTAATGTAAGCCTACTTGTGACACTAATAAAGATTATTAATTTACATTTCCCACATTAGTAATCCTCTAGTCTCGCAGCACGATTGCCAATTAATGCTGAATTGGGCACCATTTTGTCAATGCTCACTAAGAGAAATTAACTAGATTAAGAGAGGGAAAAAAGAACTAGATTCAGACCGTCAAATTCATTTAGCATCATGGGCGAAATTCTCCCCCAACGGCGCAATGTCCGCCGACTGGCGCCAAAGGCGGCGCCAATCAGACGGGCATCGCGCCGGCCCAAAGGTGCGGAATGCTCCGCATCTTTGGCGGCCTAGCCCCAACATTGAGGGGCTAGGCCGACGCCAGAGGGATTTCCGCCCCGCCAGCTGGCGGAAATGGCGTTTGTTGCCCCGCCAGCTGGCGCAGAAATGCGGCGCATGCGCGGGAGCGTCAGCGGCCGCTGAAAGTTTCCCGCGCATGCGCAGTGGGGAGAGTCTCTTCCGCCTCCGCCATGGTGGAGGCCGTAGCGGAGGCGGAAGGGAAAGAGTGCCCCCCACGGCACAGGCCCGCCCGCGGATCGGTGGGCCCCGATCGCGGGCCAGGCCACCGCGGGGGCACCCCCGGGGTCAGATCCACCCCCCCACCGCCGTCCCCCCCAGCCCCCCCCCCCAGCCCCCTGCCCCCCCCCCCGCCCCCCAGCCCCGCCCCCCCCCCCCCCCCTTTCGTAATTCAATACTGAATGTTACCATGCTGCTTTATTTAAGGGTTATGTTAATTTGAGTATTAACATGGAAACATTGGAGAATAGTTTGGGGTGCGCTGCCCTAAGAGCACCAGTGTTTACATTCTTCAAGTCTGAAAAATATCTATTAACCATAGAATATAAAAGCAAATTAATCATGCTGGAATTTTATAAATCACTAGTTACCCTCATAAAGAGTACTGTGGACAGTACTCCTCTACATCCAGCTTGAGGAAGGGTAGAGAGGCAATTTACCAGTATGTTACCTGTGGAGGGACTTCAGTTATATGGAGGGGTTGGAAAGGTTAGGAGTGTTCTCCTTGGAATTAAAAAGCTTAGGAGGTTTACAAGATGGGATGTTTTCATAAGAAAAAAATGGGTGGCACGGTGCCTAGCATGGCTGCCTCACAGCACCAAGGATCCAGGTTCAATTCCAACCATGGGTGACTGTGTGGAGTTTGCATGTTCCTCCTGGTGCTCCAGGTTCCTCCCACAGTCCAAAGATATGCAGGCTGGGCACAGTGGTCAGCACTGCTGCCTCATGGCGCTGAGGACCCAGGTTCGATCCTGGCCCTGGGTCACTGTCCGTGTTGAGTTTGCACATTCTCCCCATGTCTGCGTGGGTCTCACCCCAACCCAAAGATATGGAGACTAGGTGGATTGGCCACGCTAAATTGCCCCTTAATTGGGAAAAAAATAATTGGGTACTCTAAATCTGTATTTTTTTTTAAGATGTGCAGGTTAGGTGGATTCACGATGTTAAATTGCCTCTTCATATCCAACGGTTAAGTAGGGCTGCAGGGATCAGGTGGGGGAGTGGACTACAGTAGGGTGCTGTTTTGGTGAGTTGATGCAGACCCGATGGGAAAACGGCCTCCTTCTGCACTGTAGGGGTTCTATGAAAAACTATTCCCTCAAGTGGGTGGGTCAATAAGCAACGGTCATAGATTTGTGGTGATCCCAGCTGGTGTTACTACGACAATTCAGATCATAGGGTGGAACTTGGCTTGATAGATCCTAGCTTTTACTTTTGTTTAAAAATGTGAAGGACGGACGTTCGGTGGCGGCATGGAGTGAGCGGTCGCGTATTCGGTTGGTCCCGCTCAAGGCGTTTTTTTTTTTTTTGGTCTTTTCCCATCTGAAGGGCAAATTTTTTTAATTTTTAAAAAAATGTATTTTATTGCAAACATGTATCAATAGCAAATAAACACCCCTGGAAACATTCTTCCCAACAATCAACTATACAGTCTGTACAGATTTTTCCCCTTTTCCATCTTCCCCCTCCCTCCATTCCCCCTGCAACGAACAGCTCCTCAAACACGGTCACAAACACCCCCCACCATTTCACAAACCCCCCCTGCTGAGCCCCTTAACTCATACTTTATCTTCTCTAACCGCATGACGTCGTACAGGTCACCCAACCAAGCCACTACCCCAGGTGGTGATGCCGACTACCACTCCAGCAAAATTTCCCGCCATGCAATTAGAGAGGCGAAGGCCACGATATCGGCCTTCCTAAGGGCAAAATGTTTGATGAATAGAGGTGTAGGAGTACCTGGAGAAAGTGTAACTGATGTGGCTGGTGGATGGATCCACGACTAGGAGTGAGGTGAGAAGAAGAGCTGCTGGAACAGGAGAGTCTTTATGGTGTGCCACAGGCTAAGATGGCAGAGGACATGGGGATTGTTCTGCCCGCCCAATGATCAACAGAGGAGCGAGTGGAGTTTTTGAACGCTAAGTTCAGCCATAGAGGCAGGCCCTGGAAGACCTGGCCATAGTGGTGGAGCCGATTAAAGCAGGGATCGAGAGAGTGGGGCAGAGGCCGGAGTCCCAGAGCAGGACGATCCAGAAAGTGGAGGAGGTGGTGGGGAAACATGAGGAGCAGTTGGCCTCGTTCGTCGAGATGGGAGTGATGCGAGACCCAGAAGTTGAAGGAAAAGGTGGAGGATCTGGAGTGGAGAACCACTCCAGAAGACAAATTGTAAGGATCGTGGGGATGCCCGAAGGCATCGAAGGTGCAGAGGCTGTCATGTATGTGGCCTAAACGTTGGAGCAATTGATGGGGGAGGGAGCCTTTGTCGGCCCCTGGAGGTCGACCGAGCAGACAGGGCGCTGATGAGGCCGCAAGTGGGCGAACAGCCAAGGACGATTGTGGTGCGGTTGCACCACTTTCTTGATACGGAACAGATTCTTCGGTGGGCAAGGCAGACGAGGAAGTGCACTTGGGAAGGGAACGAGCTGCGGGTGTATCAAGACTGGCGAAGAGGAGGGCCGGGCTTAATCGGGTCAAGGCTGCCCTTTCTACTAAGGGGGTGATGTTTGCTGTGCTGCACCCCACCTGCCTCTGGCTGACTTTCCAGATACGTGAGTATTATTTTGGCACACCAGAGGAGGCAATGGAGTTCATGAGGGACAATAGCCTGGCAGGAGAAGGAGGTCATGGAACTTTGGATAAGTTTGTGCAAATGTTTCATTTTTCTTGGTAATCTTTTCTCCTGGAAGTGTTTGTTTTGATGGCGAACATTTGGAAGGCAGGCCCGCAGTGGAGGCTGGATGTCGGGTTGTTGGCGGATTAAGAGATGTGCAAGCGGGTGAGGGCTGCCATTCGAGGGTTTGTGAAGCTCAATGATATGGGGGAGGTCACGGCCGCCATGCTGTGGGAGGCAGTGGTTAGGGGGGAGTTTATCGCAATTTGGGCGCACAGGGAGAAGGCTGAACGGGTGGAGGTGGCAAGGCTGGTAGATGAGATCCTGAGGGTGGACAGAAGGTATTTGGAAGTCCCGGAGGCAGGGCTGTTGAAGGAGGTGTGGAGATGCCAGCGCTGGACTGGGGTGAGCACAGTAAGAAGTCTCACAACACCAGGTTAAAGTCCAGATTTATTTGAAATCACTAACTTTCGGAGTGCTGCTCCTTCATCAGGTAAGTGGAGGCAGGTTCACAAACACAGCATATATAGGCAGAGACGCAGTTGCAAAATAATTACAGATTGGAATGTGAAGAATGGTTGGAATGTGAGTCTCTACAGGGAAACAAATATTTACAGGAACATACGGTAAGTGGAGTGAGTGATAATTACAGGTAATCGAGGTGTGAATTATCTCAAGCCAGGGCAGTTGGTCGGATTCTGCAAACCCGGTGGGGGTTACAAGTAATGTGATGAAGGTCCAGAGGTGGCAACCAGGTGTTGGAAGACCTGGGAGTCCAGGGGATGAGAGAGGCTGATGTCTTGACCTTTGACTCCCTGATAGCCCGGAGACAGATCTTACTTGAATGGAGGGACTCGGAGCCGCGAAAGCCAGGTTTTGGGTGAGCAACCTGGCAGAATTCCTGAGGCTGCAAAAAGGTCAAGTTCATCCTGAGGGGGTTGGTTCTCGGTTGATGTGTTCGCTCAGAAATGGATGCCGTTCATTGATCTCTTTAAGGAAGATTGAGAGGTCAGCAAGCGGGATTAGCATAACTTCACTACTTTTCAATCATTTTTCTCTCAAAATAAAGCCTAGGGCTTGGTTTGCTAACCTGTGATAGAACTTTTAGTGAATGGTGTATTTGTACTCAGAGATTCTTTGTTCCTCTACCCCATCTAGGCTTGCATCTTCCAAGAAATCTGACCTCCTACATGATGAACTACTTCACATATATGTGGGCTGAACTTGGAAGCCAGCTAGAAATCCATTTTGTCACTTGTCCCCTGACTCCATATTTACTGACCTTATTCATTAATTTATTATGGGGCATCTTATTGAAGGCCTTTTGAAAATTTATAGAAATTACATCGGTTTAACCATTGTCTACTTTGTCAACTCCTCAAAATATTCAACAAGGTCCATCAAGCAAGATTTTCCCTTTTGATATCCATGCTGGCTACTCATTATTATATATTTCTTGTCCCTACATGTTCTCTCCTTTAATAGGGCCTCGTTATTTTTCCTACTATCAATGTTAAACTCACTGGTCTATAACTGCCTGAACATGTTCTGCCCTACGTTTTAAATACAGGGATTACTTTACCTATTCACCAGTCCTCTTGAGATCTAACAGATTTTGTCACCTATTTCCTGAATTCCAATTTGTATTATTTTTATCCCAGTAAATAATAGTGGCTTTAATTTTTTAAATATAAATTTAGAGCACCCAATTTTATTTTATTTTTACAATTATGGGGCCATTTAGCATGGCCAATTCACCTACCATGCACATCTTTTTGGGTTGTGGGGGGTGAGACCCACACAGTCACGGGAAGAATGTGCA
The DNA here is from genome assembly GCF_047496885.1 of Scyliorhinus torazame. Lineage (NCBI taxonomy): Eukaryota > Metazoa > Chordata > Chondrichthyes > Carcharhiniformes > Scyliorhinidae > Scyliorhinus > Scyliorhinus torazame. The sequence goes on from NC_092707.1 coordinate 245,769,790, forward strand.
AACTCCACGTGGACAGTGACCCGGGGCCGGGATCAAATCCGGGTCCTTGGCGCGGTGAGGCAGCAGCGCTAACCACTACACCACTGTGCTGCCCAATAATGACTTTAATTAACCAAACCTAGCCAAACACAGGGGAACAAATGCAATAATACCTTTAACTGAGGGATGCTGCAGAAATCAAACAAATAAAAACAATCAATGTAATAAACTTTTTTTTTTAAATTCATTCAAGGAATGTGGATATTGCTGGATAGGCCAGCATTTATTTTCCATCCTTAATTGCCCTGGAGGTGGTGGTGGTGAGCTGCCTTCTAGACCGCTGCAGTCCATGTGGTGTAGGTAGCGGCTGTTCTCCAAGACCCTGAACACACCTGTTCCGCAATACAGGCTGGTTTCCCCAGCCATTCTCTTTCACTTGCAGACATTTCTTTTTAAATACAAACTTCTAACATTTGAAATGGTTTAAAATTAGATTCTAATTGAAGTGCTATGACAAAGCAGAACTCTTGCTGATGAAGACCAGCTGGGCTCCACTGAGTGGAACTCAATTCAGATTATTAATCTGATACGGATATGAATGCAGCAAAGGCATGTAGTCTGCAACAATGTATCAGTACTATCTTCTTTCACCGTTCAGCAGACATTGGCAGACAGAACACTGGCATTTCAAAACATGCTCGGGCGCAAAGTTATGGGTCTCCTACAACTACACCACTGCCACCAAAGGAATGATAATAAAGCCATTCAGCCCATCATTTGTGTGCTGGCCCTTTGGGAGAGTTATTTAATTAGTCCCGCACCTCTGCCTTCTCCCCCTATAACCTTGTAAATATTTTCTCTTCAAAGCGCATAATTCCATAGCCATATTTGGTCTGAGGAAAATTCCTCAGCGTCCAAATTTTAAGAGGTACTGAACAGTAGGCAGAGGGAGTTGTGAATAACTTTTTTTTAAATCCAGGAAAAGACAGAATGAACACATTGACCCAATCAGATCATATTATGGAATTTGGGTATGTGAAACTGATCTTTGGGTGTGGTCTATCTGCAAAGTTAAGAATTCAGTTCTGTAGGGAAAAACAGGAGTTGAGCGACTAGAGTTTCAGTAATGAAGCAGATGTAAAGTCAGAAGCTCTTCTCAGGCCAGTTAGCTTAACATCTGCCCTGGAGAAAATGCTGGAATCAATTACTAAGGAGGTTATAGCAGGACAAAATTTTGATGCAACCAGGCAGAGTCAACATGTTTTAGAGAAAGGGAAATTGTGTTTAACTAATTCAGTCGAGTTCTTTAAAGGAGTAACAAGCAATGTGGATAAAGAAGTACCTGTGGAATCGCTTAAATTTCCAAAAGGCATTTTACAAGGTGCTGCAAAATAAAGATCACTTCAAAAAACAAAGTGTTCATATATAGGGAGTAACATATCAACATGGACGCAGGAAACTGTCGGCATAATTGGCAAGATGTGATAAGCGCCACAGGGGTTAGTGTTGGGGCATCAATTATTAACAATCTATATTGATGACTTGCTGACAGATCAAATGCATGGTTGCTAAATTTGCTGATGAAGATAGGTAGTAAAGTAAATTGTGAAGAGGACATAAGGAGTCGGCAAAGGGATTTAGATAAGTTAAATGAGTGGGCAAAAGCTTGGCAGATGGAGGATAGTGTGGAAACATGTGAACTTGTCAACTTTGGCAGGAAGAATAAAAAAGCATATTTTTAATTAGGGAGAGATTGCAGAGCCTTTGAGGTACCGAGGGATCTGAGTGTCCTGATACATGGATCACAAAAAAATTAGTATACAAATACACGCAGTCTCTCGATTTTACCACGTTCGAGTTATGATGAGCGACACTTAGACACTTATAAATTTACACACCCTGTTTGGGCTTTACAATATCGGTTTGGAATTTACAACACCAGAAAACAGTTATGTTCCTTTATGTTCTGCCTTTCACAACCTGAGGAAAGATAATTTGCTTCTCAGATGTAGAAGACCTCTCAAACCTTAAAGTGGCAAATGTCCCAGTTTAAAACTAACTGGTGAGCGGAAACTGCGGAGTTGGATGAATACTTGTTTTACAAAAGGTTTTTGAGTTTACTTTACACTCATTGAAAACTGTTTTTTTTTCAACAAAACTACAAAACACTAAATAAAGGGTGATTCTATTCCTCTGTTCACAGTGTCACGGCCACAAGTTGATGGAAAAGGAATTGGTTCTCAGTGAAAAATGGGCTCAGGACCAATCCCCCATTTGTAACATAGTTCCTGTGAAAAATCAGTTTTGACTTACGACAGTTTTCAGGAGCCAATTGTGTCACAAGTCCAAGGACCGCCTGCACTGTAGGTGATTAGGTAGGCAAATGGAACGTGGTCGTTTATTGCAAGGGGAATGGATTATAAACATAGGGGTTGTTTCTATAGCTGTAATAGGGCATTGATGAGATCACATGCAGGATAACTGTGTATAGTTTTGATCTCTTTATTTAAGAAAGGACATGAGCAGTTCAGAGAAGGCTCAACGTACCGGAATGAAGGGGTTACCCTATGAGGAAAGGTTTGGCAGGCTGGGCCGGTATCCATTGGAGCTTATAAGAATGAAAGGCAATCTTATTGAATCCTATAAGATCCTATGGGGACTTGATAAATAATAATGATCGCTTATTGTCACAAGTAGGCTTCAATGAAGTTACTGTGAAAAGTTCCTAGTCGCCACATTCAGGCGCCTGTTTGGGAGGCCAGTACGGGAACGGAACCCGCGCTACTGGCATTGTTCTGCATTACAAGCCAGCTGTTTAGCTCACTGTGCTACATCGAAGGGAAGTTTCCTCTTGTGGGAGAGGCAACAAGGCCAGAATTCACGAGTTTGTGGAACTCCCAGACAGCGATGGAGGCAGGGTAATTGAATATTTTAAAGGTGAATTAGACATTCTTGATTGGCAAGGGAGTCGAAGGGTATAATGGGGTTGGGAGGAACGTGGAATTCATTCAGGCCTCAATCAGATCAGCCATGATCTTAGTGAATAGTGAAGCAGACTTGGGGGGAGGGGGAAGAGAAAGAATGGCTTACTCTTGCTTCTAATTCGTAAGTTAATATGTTCAACACCAAAGATGCGAATGGTCAAGTTCAGTCTCAGACAGTGGTCAAAGTAAGGGCTAGAGAATAGAGTTTGTGGTGAGTAAAGGCCACCATGGTTTGTGGGTTGAAGTCCCACTCCAGGACTTGTACACAAAGATCAAAGTTCACACTTCAGTGAGGTACTGAGGAAGTGTTGCACTGTCAGAGGTGCTGTCTTTCAGATGGGATGTTAAACCAAGGCCTTGCCTGCCTTCTCAGGTGAATGTAAAAGAGTCCATGGCATTATTTTAAAGATCAGCAGAGGAGTTATCCCTGGCTTCAGAAAAATGTTTATTCCTCAGCAAAATCACACACAAAAAAAACATTAACTAGTCATTATCACATTTCTGTTTGTGGAAGCTTGTTGTGCACAAAATGGCTGCCACATTTCTTAAATCACAATAGTGACCACACTGAAAGTATTTAATTGGCTGTAAAGCACTTTGAGATGTCTTGCAGTTACAAAACGCACTACATAAATGTTATTTTTCATTTTCAGTCTTCCCATTATTTATTTGGAAGAAATTTCTGCTTATCAAATACTAGACATCAGAGAAGCAGTGCCCACAAATCAGAAACACCGGAAGGACTTAGGGAGGTGGTGGTGAAATAAAGCAGAGTGTTGTTTGCTCTGTTTATTAAAAATGTTTCATAATAAATAAAATTATACAATAGTTACACAATAAAAGAGCAAGACTAACAAGCAAACCCACATATTAACTGAACCCCGTAACAGCTGATGGTGACTAGTTCCTTAAAAAAGGAAACATCCAGTTCTGATTGCCTCATTATAGGAAGGATGTGGATGCTTTGGAGAGGGTGCAGAGGATGTTTACCAGGATGCTGCCTGGACTGCAGGGCATGTCTTATGAAGAAAGGTTGTGGGAACTAGGGCTTTTCTCACTGGAGCGAAGAAGAAAGAGGGATGACTTGATAGAGGTGTACAAGGTGATGAGAGGCATGGACAGAGTGGATAGCCAGAGACTTTTCCCCAGGGCGGAAATGGCTGTCACAAGGGGACATAATTTTAAGGTGATCAGAGGAAGGTATGGGGGAGATGTCAGAGGTCAGTTCTTTACACAGAGAGTGGTGGGTGCGTGGAATGCACTGCCAACAGAGGTGGTGGAGTCAGAGTCATTAGGGACATTTAAGCGACTCTTGGACAGGCACATGGACAGCAGTAAATTGAAGGGGTGTAGGTTAGGTTGATCTTTTATTAGGATAAATGGTCGCCATAACATCGTGGGCCGAAGGGCCTATACTGTGCTGTTCTATGTTCTAATGGCTGCCATCTTAGGCAGAACCCTTCTACTGACCCTCTGATGGTAATAGTTAACCTTCTCCAAATGTAATATAGACATGAGGTCACCCAACCAAGCTGAGGCACTGGGCAGGGTAGGAGACCTCCACCCAAGCAAAACTCATCTCTGGACTAATAACGAACGAGGTGAAGGCAAGTACATCGACCTTCGCCCTCGCCTGAAGCACCGGTGAGTCTGATACCCCAAAAGTGGCCACCAGTGGACACGGATCCAGAACAACATTGAGTATTTCCGACATGGTGTTGAAGAAAGGGGTCCAAAAGGTTACTAACTTGGGATAAGGCCAGAACATAGGAATGTGGTTAGCCGGCCCCCGACAGCAATGCGCACACTTGTCCTCCAGTCCAGAGAAAAATTCGCTCATCCTCGCTTTAGTCAGATGCGCCCTGCGCACCACCTTGAATTGAATCACTTAGCCGAGCACATGAAGACGTGGGATTGGCCCTGTGAAGAGCCTCATTCCATACCGCATCATCAGAACGGGACCCCCAACTCCCACTTCGCCCTCACCTCACTCAAGGAGCTGATTATGCTGAGAGGATATGGCCGTATATGCCCAAAATAGTCCCCCCACCAGATCCAACCAAAGACAAAATTCTCTTCAACAAGGAAGAGGGTGCCAAGGGAAAGGAGGGAAGTGCCTTGCACAAAAAATAGCAAACCTGAAGGTATTTGAAAAGATTGGAACCAGGCAGTTGGAATTTCTCAGTCAGCTCCTAAAAACTGGCAAACCTCACCTCCATACACATGTCTCCAAACCCTTCCCCTCCCGTGAATTAAACCTGCTGGCAGAAAAGAGTGGTTATTCTAGATGGGGACGAACAAAGACATGGAACAGAGCTTAAAATGCTGTCTGAACAGCTTCCAGATTCTCAGGGTGGACAGCACCACTGGATTCAGGAAAATCTTACCGGAGAGAAAGGCAACGATGCAGTTACTATTGCATCAGGTCTAGAAACCATGCAGGAGCTCACTTCAATTTGTCCCCAGATGGAACCAGGTTCACTGAACCACAACAATATCTCCTGAATATTGGCTGCCGAATAGTAGAACAATACATTAGGTAGAGCCAAGTCCGCTGGCTGCCTACCTCTTTGAAGCAAAGCCTCACTAGATCCTTGGAGTCTTATCTGCCCAAATAAAGGAGGGCATTAATTCATTAACTTTGACAAAAATGGGCAGCACGGTGGCGCAGTGGGTTAGCCCTGTTGCCTCACGGCACCGAGGTCCCAGGTTCGATCCCGGCTCTGGATCACTGTCTGTGTGGAGTTTGCACATTCTCCCCGTGTTTGCGTGGGTTTCACCCCCACAACCCAAGGATGTGCAGGCTAGGTGGATTGGCCACGCTAAATTGCCCCGTAATTGGAAAAAAATAATTGCATAATCTAATTGGGTAATTTAAAAAAAACTTTATTTTTAAAAAACTTTGACAAAAATGGCTTGGGGAGAAAAATGGGGAGACATTGAAAAATAAATAAAAATCTCGGTAGTACATTCATTGTGACAGTCTGAACCCTGCCCGCCAAGGACTGGGGGAGGTTATCCGACCTCTGTAAGTCGGACTTGACATCATCAGCTAGACTAGTATAATTAAATTTATGAAGCGAGGCACAATTGTGGGCCACACAGACCCCCAGATAACGAAAGTTAGTCTTGGCAAGGCGAAAAGGTAGCATCCCCAGTTGGGCTCTCCTCCCCTGGGGGTCGATCGGGAAGCATCCATTCTTATCCAAGTTCAACGTGTACCCAGAGAAGGATCCAAAACAGGTTCATTTTCTCATCCATGGAGGGTACTGGGTCCGTAATATAGAGACGTAGGTCATCTGTGTAAAGAGAAACCCGATGTTCCACCCTCCCAAATCTATCCAACTTAACAGAGGGCCTCAGCACTATAGCAAGCGGTTCTTTTGCCTAGGCAAGCAGGAACAAGGACAGTGGTCACCGCTGTCTCGTGCCCCTGTTCAATGGGAAGCAGCCAGAGTCAGTGCATTCATCCGAACACTATCAGAGAAGGCCCATACATTAATCAAGTCCAGGAGATAAACTTGTTTCCAAACATCCCAATAATCTCAAACAGATATTCCCACTCCATTCTATCAAACACTTTTTCAGCATCTAGGGAAGCAATCACCTCTGGTTCCAGCATCAAGGAGGGGAAAAGGACAACGATTGGCAGGCGACGATTATTGGTCGACGATTACCGATCTTAACGAAGCCTATTTGATCCTCCGAGATCACCTCTGAGAGTCAGGGCTCTAGCCGCAGCTCTTCAGCCACAGCGCCAGCACTTTGGCCAGTAACTTAACGTCTGCATTTAAGAGTGATATCGGTCGATACAATCCACACCCTGTAGGGTCTTTGTCCTTTTTAAGAATCAAGGAGATAAGCCGAGCTGGGGATTAGCATTATTTGGGGTATCGGACAAGCCGGGAGTGCAGGAGGCGAAAGAGACCGGTATTCTGGCCTTTGCGCCCCTGGTAGCCCGGCGGACGATTTTGTTACTGTGGAAAGATGCGAAGCCCCCTAGTGTGGAAGCTTGGATCAATGACATGGCAGTGTTCATCAAGCTGGAGAGGATAAAGTTTGCCTTGCGAGGATCTGTGCAAGGGTTCCTCAGGAGGTGGCAACCGTTCCTAGACTATCTCGCGGAGCATTAGGAGGAGGTCAGCAGCAGCAGCAGCCCAGGGGCGAGGGGGGGGGGGGGGGGGGGGGGGTTCCCTATTTGTGTTTTGTACTGTTATATGGGGGGTTATTGTATATAGGGGACATCCAATTTATAATTTCTGCTTGTGTTCTTGTTTCTTTTTTCTTGTGGGGGGGGGGGGGTTTGTTGAAAATGTGTTGAAAAATTTGAATAAATATATTTTCCAAAAAAAAGTATCAAGGAGATAGAGGCCTGTGCGAGGTTAGAGGGTAACGGACACCATGATAAGGAATCGTTAAACCTATTCAAAATTAAAGGTACCAACTGCTCCGCAAACTTCTTCTAAAATTCTACAGGAAAGCTATCTGGAGACTTTACCAGTCTACATCAATCCAATGCATTTCATAATTTCTTCTGGGCCCAACAGGGATTCCAATTCCTCACTCCTCTCCCACTGTGGAGAGGGAGTTGGAATCCCCATTGGGCCCAGAGGAAATTTATGAAATACATTGGGTTGATGTAGACTGGTAAAGCCCTAGCCCCCGGATGACTTGAATTGTGTTCTGAACCCTAGTCTGGATCAGTCCAATCACAAATCTCTGACTCCATCAGGCAAAAGAACCGCATGCTATAATGCTGAGGCCCTCTGTTAAGTGGGATAAATTGGGGAGGGTGGAACGTCGGTTTTCTCTTTACACAGATGTCCTACTTTTCTCTATTACGGACCCAGTAACTCTGCATCCAAAATAAGTTGATGCGAATCCAAATCGGGAAGGGAGGCCAGCAAATTGTTAATAAAATTAGTATTGCCCCAGTTTGGAGCATAGATATGAACTTGAACCACCCGAGGGCGGCAATGGTGCAGTGGTTAGCACTGCTGCCTCACGGCGCTGAGGACCCAGTTCAATCCCGGCCCCCTGTCCATGTGGAGTTTGCACATTCTCCCCCTGTCTGCGTGGGTCTTACTCCCACAACCCAAGAAGATGTGGAGAATAGGTGAACTGACCACCCTAAATTGCCCCTTAATTTGAATAAAGAAGAATTGGATACTCCAAATTTAAAAGAAACTAGAACCACCAGAGTGCCTGCCAGAGAGCCACAGACAATGACATGTCTACCACTGGGGTCAGCCAAGGGTTCAGCGGCAGAAAGCTGAACCTTTTTATTCATTAATATTGCCACACTCCGGGCCCTACCATCGAACCCTGAATTAAAGAATTGTCCCACCCACCCTGCAGCCTTTTCTGGTCTCGGACCCGCAAATGAGTCTCCTGCAAAAACACCACGTCGGAATTTAAACTTAGTGAGTATATACTCTCAACCTTTTCACTGGGCCATTCAACCCCTGACATTTCAGGTGCCCAAACGAACTGGTGGTCTCCCACCCATCCCCTCAATCCGGAATCAGCCATTTCCACCAAGAGAGATTACCCAACAGATACATAAAAGGCTCACCCTAGATGGCCACCAAACCAAATCCCAAGACTAAACGAAGAAAAATTTGCAGTCACCCCACATGGCCCTCGCCCTTGAACACTACCACATCCGCATACAGATAATAGCAAGGTAAACCGAAACAAATAAAATCGCTTCAAACAAACCTAAACAAAACAAGAATTCTAAGCTCATTATCTAAGAAACTACGAAACTAGCTGCAATCAACCCTTCAACACCGCTCCCGTTAGCTAACTCTTAGGTTAGCAGGGCAGTTTCCAACTCGTGTGAAGAAAAATGGATACAAACAAGAAGATGTTCAAACCCCAGAAACAATTGTGTTCCAACATGGAGCTATATATTTTCTTAACAACCAGAACAGAACCCCACATAAAACTAAACCCCAAACTTTAAAATTTCAACCCCAACAAGAACAGGAAAATGCAAACATAAATATGGAACCCCAACAATTCAACATGCCTGTCCCCAACACTAAAAATTCAATCACCCCGCGCCCAACCAATGTTTCTTTACAAAGGAGTCCACCTCTCCGGGCGTATTAAATAAATAGTCCTTTCCCTTGAAAGTCACTCTTAACCGCACCGGGCACACCATGCCGAATCAGACTCCACTTGTGTACAGGACAGCAGAGGCTTTGTTGATCACAGCCCTCTTCTTCGCCAGCTCTGCTCCCACGTCTTGGTAAAACCTGTTGGCGTGGCTTTCCCATTTGAAGGCACGATGCTCCCTCGCCCCTCTCAGGACCCGCTCTTTCTCATTTAAGCTGTGAAACTTCATGGCATAGTGGTATTGTCGCTGGGCTAGTAACCCAGAAACTCAAGAGTCATGCTCTAAGGACCCAGGTTCTAATCCCGCCATAGCAGATGGTGAAATTTGAATTCAATAAAAATTAAAAGTCTAATGATGACCAACTCAGGAAGGGACACAAACCCCCCCCTTCCCAATCTTACTGAACATCCCTGCAAAGTACTCAGTGGGCATTGGGACTTCCATCCCTTCTGGGCAGCTCCAAAATTCAGACGTTTTGCCTCCTAGACTAATTCTCTAAATCATTCACCTTGGCCTTCAGTGATTTATTCACTTCAGCTATCAGAGACATCTCAGTTTCCAGGGAGGCAATCTTATCACGATGTCTCGAAAGGGCCACTTCCATGGCTTTTATCGTGGTTTCATGGGCTTTCACGGTTCCGTTGGTCTTCTCTCGAGCTACTTGGATGGAGACCACGGCCTCCTCCACCAATTTACAGAGGTCCTCTGACACAACCTGCCAGTGCTAGAAATTACCTCAGCCATTAGTGGAGTGGCCGGTGGTCCAGAGGCTGCCTCCGCCATCTTTTCTGACAACAAGCTCCGAGGGGCCCCAAATGGTGAAAAGCTGACAGATTTGTTACACAGCAACATCAGAAGCTTCCCCATGAAGCAAACAATGCATCAGGCTTAAATCATATGTTTCGGATTCTGTCGATTGAACACCAAAATTGTATAAATTTACTCAACTTTTGTCAGCAGTAATCAAATAAGGGCGGATTGAAGGTTAGGCTGCTTAAAGAGCATCAGTACTATTTGGAACTAGACAGTCTCTATTTGATACTATCCAACTCAAAAATAAACTTTCAGGGCCAGCATTATTACACCAAGCTTGGAAATTCTAAACATTTAAGTTCCAAAGAATCATTAAACAGCACCCTTAATTACCATAGAATGACAAACTAGTTATTGCAATTCATCTTCTAAAAAAAATTTGTTGCATACTATAAATAAACATTTGCAACTGAGTTAAACTCAGAATAAAAAATGAAAAGCAACTGCAACGAAATGCATCTTTACAATCCGACGTGCAATTTTCTAACCGGAAAACTACTCAATCTGAAAGGGTCCTGGTTTCTTCCTTCCTTTAACTACTACTATCCTGACAGCTTACAACCAGTTTGGCTCATCATGAAAAGTTCAACCACTGACCTCTTTATGCATATAAAGCCTCCTTCATAAATGACATGTTGGGGCTGCCCGGTGGCGCAATGGTTAGCACTGCTGCCTCATGGCGCTGAGGACCCGGGTTCAATCCCAGACCCGGGTCACTGTCCGGATGGAGTTTGCACATTCTCCCCATGCCTGCATAGGTCTCACCTTCACAACCCAAAAAGGTGCAGGGTAGGTGCATTGGCCACACTAAATTGCCCTTAATTGGGAAAAAAATGAATTGGGTACTTCAAACTATTTTTTTGAAATAAAAAAAAATTACTAGTAGATTCATGTCAGAACTACTCATTAAATCAGAAATATCTGCAGATTGAGAACACAGAAGTAGAAAGATAATGCAAGTTGCTAAACAGCACGATATTTTATAATGTTTTTTAAAATCAATCAATAAACAAGTTAAAATAATGGAAGGAGAAGGGGATTAAGACACAAAAAGATTTGTTTCTTGGGGGTCGGTTTGCAGGATTGAAGGAGCTGGGAGCAAAGTATGGGCTGGAGCAGGGGGAAATGTTTAGATACATGCAGGTTCGAGATTTTGCCAGGAAGGAGATCCAGAGCTTCCCGGTGGAGCCAGCCTCCACATTGCTGGACGAGGTGCTGACGACAGGGGGACTGGAGAAGGGGGTAGTGTCGGCGTTTTACGGGGCTATTTTGGAAGAGGAGAAGGCACCACTGGAAGGGATCAAAGCAAAGTGGGAGGAAGAGTTGGAAGAGGGAATGGAGGAGGGGTTCTGGTGTGAGGTGCTCTGGAGAGTGAATGCCTTCACCTCGTGCGCGAGGTTGGGGCTGATACAGCTGATGGTGTTATATAGAGCGCGCCTCACAAGGGCGAGGATGAACCAGCTCTTTGAGGGGGTAGAAGATGTGTGTGAACGTTGCGGGGGGGAGCCCCAAATCACATTCACATGTTTTGGTCCTGTCCAAAGCTGGAGGATTACTGGAAGGAGATTTTTGGCGTAATCTTTAAAGTGGTGCATGTGAAACTGGACCCGGGCCCTCGGGAGACCATATTCGGGGTGTCAGACCAGCTGGGGTTGGAAACGGTTGCGGAGGCAGATGTTGTAGCCTTCGCCTCGTTGATCGCCCGAAGGCAGATCCTGTTGGGATGGAGAGCAACCTCTCCACCCTGTGCTCTGGCGTGGCGGGGGGACCTGTTGGTATTCTCGAGTCTTGAGAAGGTTAAGTTTGAACTGAGGTTAAGGATGGAGGGGTTCTACAATTCATGGCCATTATTCGTTATGCACTTTCAAGAATTGGATGACATCGAAAATAAGGGGGGGGGGAACGACTGTATGTGTTAATGGTGTCTATGGGTGATTCCTGATTCCTTTTTGTCATTTGTTTATGTTAACATGCGTGCAGTTAGAACATAGAAAAATACAGCACAGAACAGGCCCTTCGGCCCACGATGTTGTGCCGAACCTTTGTCCCAGATTAATCATAGATTATCATAGAATTTACAGTGCAGAAAGAGGCCACCCGGCCCATCGAGTCTGCACCGGCTCTTTGAAAGAGCACCCTATCCAAGGTCAAACACCTCCACCCTATCCCCACAACCCAGCAACCCCATCCAACACCAAGGGCAATTTTGGACACGGAGGGCAATTTATCACGGCCAATCCACCTAACCTGCACATCTTTGGACTGTGGGAGGAAACCGGAGCACCCGGAGGAAACCTGTTTGGGGGTTGGTGGGAGGATGGGATTGTTGCTGTTAATATGGGGATTGACATTATATTCGTTACTGCTTATTGTTTATTGTTGGTGGGTGCAAATTTGGGAGAAAATGAGAAAAAGGAGAAAAATATATATATTTTTTAAAATAAACAAGTTAAAATAATTTTCATCAGAGCATGTTTTCTTAAGAGTCTGATAAGCAACAAGGCCCTTAGAGGAAATTAGTTTCACAAGAATGGTTCCAGGGATGAAGAACTTCAGTTATGAAGATAGATTCCAGAAGTCAGGACTGTTTTCTTGAGAGAAAAGACCAAGAGGAGAGGTATTCAATATCATGAGAGGTATTCAAAATCGTGAGAGGTATTCAAAATCGTGAGAGGCCTGGACAGAGTAGATATGGAAAAACCATCCCTGTACGTGAAAGGATCGAGAACGAGAGGGCACAGATTTTTAAGTATTTGACAGAAGAAGAAAAAAGCGATATGAGAAAAAATCTTTTCACGCAGCCAGGGGGGGAGAGTGGCGTGGTGGTATGTCACTGGATTACTAAACCTGAAATTCGAGGTAATGTTCTGGGGACCCGGGTTCGAATGGCATTTGAATTCAATAAAAATCTGAATTAAAAGTCTAATGATGTCCATGAAACCATAGCCGATTGTCATAAAAACCCATCTGGTATTACGGAAGCTTGGTTGAGGGAAGGGCAAGCCTGGCAACTAAATATCCCATGGTATAGATGCTTCAGGAGGGATAGAGAGGGAGGTAAAAGGGGTGGAGGAGTTGCATTACTGGTCAGAGATTATATCACAGCTACGATTAAGGAGGGCACGATGGAGGATTCGAGCACTGAGGCAATATGGATAGAGCTAAGAAATAGGAAGGGTGCACTAACATTGTTGGGACTTTACTACAGGCCTCCCAAAAGCGAGCGTGAAGTAGAGGTACAAATATGTAGATAGATTATAGAAAAATGTAGGCGCAATAGGGTGGTCGTGATGGGAGATTTTAACTTCCCCAACATTGAATGGGACTCATGTAGTGTTGGAGGTGTAGCTGGAGCAGAATTTGTAAGGAGCATCCAGGAGAGTTTTTTCGAGCAGTATGTAAATAGTCCAACTCGGGAAGGGGCCATACTGGACCTGGTATTGGGGAATGATCCGGCCAGGTGGTTAAAGTTTCAGTCGGTGATTGCTTTGGGAATAGCGATCACAATTCCTTAAGTTTTAGAATACTCATGGACAAAGATGCGAGTGGTCCTAAAGAAAGAGTGCTAAATTGGGAAAGGCCAAGTATAACAAAATTCGGCAGAAGCTAGGGAATGTGGATTGGGAGCAGCTCTTTAAGGGTAAATCTACATTTGAAATGTGGGAGTCTTTTAAGGGAAGGTTGATTAGAGTGCAGGACAGACATGTCCCTGTGAAAATGAGGGATAGAAATGGCAAGATTAGGGAACCATGGATGACGGGTGGAATTGAAATGAAATGAAAATCGCTTATTGTCACAAGTAGGCTTCAATGAAGTTACTGTGAAAAGCCCCTAGTCGCCACATTCCGGCGCCTGTTCGGGGAGGCTGTTACGGGAATTGAACCGTGCTGCTGGCCTGCCTTGGTCTGCTTTCAAAGCCAGCGATTTAGCCCTGTGCTAATTGAGAGACTAGCCAAGATGCAAAAGGAAGCATACATAAGATCTAGACGACTTAAATCTGATGATTTTGGAGGAGTATCGGGAAAGTAGGACAAATCTCAAACGCGCAATAAAGAGGGCTAAAAGGGGTCATGAAATAACTTTGGCTAACAGGGTTAAGGAAAATCCCAAAGCCTTGTATTCGTATATAAAGGAGCAAGAGGGCAACTAGAGAAAGGATTAGCCCACTCAAAGACAAAAGAGGGAATTTATGCGTGGAGTCAGAGGAAATGGGTGAGATTCTTAATGAGTACTTTGCATCGGTATTCACCAAGGAGAGGGACATGATGGATGTTGAGGCAAAGGATGGATGTTTAAATACTCTAGGTCAAGTCGGCATAAGGAAGGGGGAAGTTTGGGGTATTCTAAAAGGCATTAAGGTGGACAAGTCCCCAGGTCCGGATGGGATCTATCCCAGGTTACGGAGGGAAGCGAAGAAAGAAATAGCTGGGGCCTTAACAGATATCTTTGCAGCATCCTTGAGCCCGGGTGAGGTCCCGGAGGATTGGAGAATTGCTAATGTTGTCCCTTTGTTTAAGGGTAGCAGGGATAATCCAGGGAATTATAGACCTGTGAGCGTGACGTCAGTGGTAGGCAAACTGTTGGAGAAGATACGGAGGGATAGGATCTATTCACTTTTGGAAGAAAATAGACTTATCAGTGATAGGCAGCATGGTTTTGTGCAGGGAAGGAAATCTGCCATCCTTACCTGATCTGGCCCATGTGACTCCAGACCTGCAGCAATGTGGTTGACTCTGAACTGCCCTCTCAAAGGCAATTAGGGATTGGCAATAAATGCTGGCCCAGCCAGCACCGCCGATGTTCCATAAACAAATGTTTAAAAACCAAGTAACATGAATGTTTTCAGCCCAAGAGTGCAGGCAGCCGAGGAGAACAAGGCAGGTAGTGCATGATCCTACTCGCTAACAGTTTGCTATTTTGGATGCTGGTTAGGGCATTGATTCCTCAGAGGAGTGCAGTCAGAAGCATGTTTGTGGCACCATGAGCAGCTTGGCTGGAAAGCAGGGGAAGAAGAAGAGCAAAAATGATAGTGGATTCATTAGTTAGGGAAATTAAGGAAACAGACAAGCGATTCTACGTCCGTAGACGTGACCCCAGTATGGCATGTTGCCTCCTTGGTAGGACAGCATGGTGGCGCAGTGGTTAGCACTGCTGCCTCACCGTGCCAAGGACCCGGGTTCAATCCCAACACCGGGTCACTGTCAGTGTGGATTTTGTACATTCTCCCTGTGTCTGCGTGGGTCTCACCCCCACAACCCAAAGATGTGCAGGGTAGGTGGATTGGCCATGTTAACTAGCCCCATAATTGGAAAAAATGAATTGGGTATTTGTTAAAAAAACAAAGCATTGTAGTGCTGGAAAAGAGAATGCCCCAGATAGTTCAAGGACAGAATCAATTTGGCTAGAGATCACAAAAAGGGTGTGGTCTATATGCCACCCACGAGTGCGAAGAATGTTGAGAAACAAACCTGCAATGAAATGAGAGGTGCAAACATGATAGAATAGTTATAAAGGGAGATTTTAATTACCAGAATATAGACTGTGAAAGTGGTACTGTAAAGGGCAGCGAAGGACAACAGCTCAGAGGGAGTGTTCGGGGAAATTTCCCACAGCAGCATGTACCCGGGCCAACAAGAAAGAAGGCTGTGCTGGACCTGGTTCTTGGAAATATGATGGGTTAGGTAGATCAAGTGTCAGTGGGAGAACATTTTGTACATAGTTATCATTGTATCATAGGATGAGGATGACGGTAGAAAAGGACAATCTGCAATCCAGAGTAAGAATAATTAACTGGGGGAGAGCCAACTTCAAAATGGCATGAACAGAGCTGCACCAGATAGACTGAAACCAAAGATTGATGGGAAAAATATTTTTTTTTATTACTCATTTACGTCAGGAGTGGAACTCCCCAGGGGCCGGTATTGGGACTGTTGCTTCTCCTGACGTATATTAATGCTCTGGGTCTTGGTGTGCAGGGAACAACTTCAAAAGTTTGCAAATGGTACAAAATCTGGAAGCATTTTAAACTGTGAGGAGGGCAGTGTAGAACTTCAAATGTACAAAGACAAGTTGTTATAGTTGGCAGATAAAGTTCAATGCAGGTTCAAATAAGAGTGCAGCATTAAAAAAATTATATTATGCACTATTGTGAACCTGTGGAACAGAGTTGCTTCCTCAGTAAGTAACAAAGTCAACACTTTTTTTTTAAATAAATTTAGAACACCCAATTCATTTTTTTTCAATTAAAGGGCAATTTACTGTGGCCAATCCACCTACCCTGTACATCTTTGGGTTGTGGGGCGAAACCCATGCAAACACGAGGAGAATGTTCAAACTCCACATGGACAGTGACCCAGAGCCGGGATCGAACCTGGGACCTCAGCGCCACGTGGCAGCAGTGCTAGCCACTGCGCCACCGTGCTGCCCTAACTAAGTCAACACTTAATGAGTACAAAAATGAAAAAATAGTTTTGCTACATAATCGAAGCAAAGAGAGGTAAAGGATGAAATAAAGAGTGAAAAAAGGATGGGATTAAGGAGAGGGAGGAGACAGACAGAAAACCAAATTTAAGGGATGGCATTCTACATTTATAAAATTGAATTTTCAGGGTGAGAGAGATTGGCAATAATCACTGATCATGGTGCTAAAAAATAATTTACTCCTGAATTCAACGGCCCCAATCTTTTCTGACATACATACCATGGGGACTGGAGTATAAGGACGCAAAAGCTATACTGCAGCTTTACGAGCTCTGGTTAGACCCCGCTCAAGAGTTTTATGAGCAGATCTGGGCACCACACCTTCATAAGGATATTTTGGCTTTAAAGGGAGTGTGACGTAGGTTTAAAAGAATGATACCTGGACTTCACGGGTTTAAGTAAAGAGGCGAGCTTATGCAAATTATGCCTGTTTTCTCTAGAATTTATATGATTAAGGGGTGATCTAATCAAAGTCTTCAAGATATTATCAGGAAAAGACAGGGTAGATATAGATAAACCATTTCCAATGGTTAGAGGTTCTAGAACTAGGGGGCATAGTCTAAACGTCAGGGCCAGACCATTCATGAGAGATGTTAGGAAGCACTTATATAACCATAAGACCATTCATGTCGAGAGGGCTAGAATACAAGAGCAGGGATGTACTTCTGAGGCTGTATAAGGCTCTGGTCAGACCCCACTTGGAGTATTGTGAGCAGTTTTGGGCCTCATATCTAAGGAATGATGAGCTGGTCTTGGAAAGGGTCCAGAGGAGGGTCACAAGAACGATCCCTGGAATAAAGAGCTTGTCTTGTGAGGAACAGTTGAGGACTCTGGTCTCTACTTTTTGGAATTTAGAGGGATGAGGGGGGATCTTATTGAAACTTACAGGATGCTTCAAGGCCTGGAAAGAGTGGACGTGGAGAGGGTGTTTTCACTTGTAGGAAAAACTAGAACCAGAGGACACCATCTCAGACTAAAGGGACGATCCTTTAAAACAGAGATGAGGAGGAATTTCTTCAGCCAGAGGGTGGTGAATCTGTGGAACTCTTTGCCGCAGAAGGCTGTGGAGGCCAAATCACGGAGTGTCTTTAAGATAGAGAAAGATAGGTTCCTGATTAATAAGGGGATCAGGGGTTAGTTATGGGGAGGAGGCAGGAAAATGGGAATGAGAAAAATATCAGCCACGATTGAATGGCAGAGCGGACTCGATGACCGAGTGGCCTAATTCTGCTCCTATGTCGTATGGTATTATAGCCTGCACATCTTTGGACTGTAGGAGGAAACCGGAGTACCTGGAAGAAACCCACGCAGACACGGGGAGAATGCACAAACTTTCGCCCGAGATCAGAATCAACCCCGGGTCCCTGGCGCAGTGAGACAGCAGTGCTAACCACTGTGTCACAGTGCCGCTTCCACACACAAAGGTGGTAGAGGTTTGGAACTCTCTTCCACAAACGACAATTGGTGCTAGCTGGTTGTTAATTTTAAATCTGAGATAGATACATTTTTTGTTCAGCAAAGGATTAAGGGATACCGGCCAAAGGCAGGTATATGGAGTTAGGCCACAGATCAGCCATGATCTCATTGAATGGCAGAGCAGGCTCAAAGGGCTAAATGGCATACTCCTGTTCCTATGTTCCTATATTTCGTGGAAATCTAGTTGGCAAGGGTGCAACTTCACGTCACTGAGTCCTATGCCAAGAAATGTTCGAGTGCACCCTGCGGCAAATTGGTACTTCTCTAACACCAACTTCCACATTTATGCATTTAAGTACATATGTGCAGATTCCAGAAGTTGCTGTTTGATTTATACCGTCATAATGGGGAGTGTTATTACCATCACTGTTATTATCCATGCAAAATCTGGGCCATTATATGGTTTTATACCAGCATATACAACTCCAAACTTTTAAAAATGAACTCCTTACACAAGGTAATAATCAAAAACAAATACAGGCAAGAACAAGTGAAACAGGTCTGAACTATATACTTTCAAGGGTGTCTAAAGTAAAACCGAGAAGCAAATCAGCCAAATTACAACTACAGGCACCGGCACGTTAGTACATGAAGCGCAGGCAACAGAATTCTTCTTGTTCATTTTAATTATTTGTCGTGTTTCAATTTCACAGGCCTAAAAGTATGGAAAAGCTGATACCTCACTGACATCTAAAATCAGAACACCGGTTTGTAGCCACAAATTAATTAAAAGTGATTTAAGCTTTCTATATATATATATATAACATTGTTCTCACTTTCAGAAATCTCTACAGCTAAAGTAGACTGTGCAGAGTAATCCAGTTGTAATGAAGGAAAAACAAGAGCCAGAGCGGCATGCGGCACAGTGGTTAGCACTACAGCCTACGGCGCTGGGGATGCACGTTCATGTCTCGGTCCCAAGTCACTGTCCCTGTGGAGTTTGCACATCTCCCCGTGTCTGCATGGGTTTCATCCCCACAACCCAAAGATGTGTAGGTTAGGTGGATTGGCTACATTAAATTGCCCCTTAATTGGAAAAATATATAATTGGGTACTCTAAATTTAAAAAAGGAAAAGCAAGAGCCAATTTGCGCACAGCAAGCTCCCACAAACAACAATATGATAACTACCAGATAATTTGTTTCTTTTGTATATTGACTGAGGATGAATACTGGCTTGACGTGATGGGAAGAGTTCTGCTGCCAGGAGTGTGGACTATTCCGCGATAGTGATTTCAGATCATGCTCTGCACCTGGTGGATGTGGCTTTGGAGATAGGGCCAGCCCAGCAGCCGGTGTAGAGTTTTGATGTGGGGCTGTTAGCGGATTTAGTATTTTGTTTGAAGATGGCCAGTGTGATTGATGAGTACGTGAAGTTGAACAAGAATGGAGAGCGTCACCTTCAGTACTGTTGTAGGTCCTAAAGGCGGCGGTGCGAGGGGAAGTCATTTAGTACAAAGCACAGAATAGGGAGATGAGAGAGGAGCACCAGCGGTTGGTGGGCAAGATCCTGGAGGTGGATGACAGATATTCAAGAGACCCTACGCCAAAGCCTCTGGCTCGTAGAAAGAAGTGCAGATGCACTTTGATCTGATAGCCACTGATAAAAGGTAGTGCGGCAGTTGTGGTGCTCAAGGGAGGTAATGTACAAATATGGGGAGAAGGCCAGTCAGCTTTTGGCTGGTCAGCTGAGGCGACATGCGGCCTACCGAAAGAATGTACAGATTTGGGAGCCAGGTGCTAGGTTAGTGTCAGATAAAGTTTTTTTTTAGAAATTTAGTCTACCCAATTAAGGGGCAATTTAGCATGGCCAATCCAGCTACCTGCTCATGTTTGAGTTGTGGGGACAAAACCCACGCAAACACGGGGAGAATATGCAAACTCCACACGGACAGTGACCCAGAGCCGGGATCGAACCTGGGAACTCGGCGCCGTGAGGCAGCAATGCGAACCACTGTGCCACCGCGCCGCCCTCGCGCCAGATAAAGTTAATGGGACGTTTGAGGCGTTCTATCAGAATCTGTTTAGGTTGGAGTCGCAAGAGGAGGAATCATATATGTTGAAGTTTTTGGAGGTTTCAGAGTGTGACAGGGTGGAGGAAGAGGATTGGGTAGGGATGGATGGGCCGCTAGGGGTGCCGGAGGTCAGAACAGCAATTGAGAGTGAAACGTAACTGAGGAGGATTCCGAGAGAAGTCGACTGGCTCATCACAACTGAGAAGGGCATTGCAGAGAACTGAATGTCAAACAGCATCCCATAGACGGCGATGGTGAGAAGTAACTGAGGAGGATTCTAGAAGTCAACTTGCTCACCACAACAGAGAACGGCATCGCGAAGGACCAAATGACAAAGAATGGTAAAGCCCCAAGCATTACATTGCAGTAGTGTTTCCTTCCTTCCCTCCTCCTCAAATTAGAAAGAGAGAGACTATTAGATCTTGTTTTGGCTTAGAAAGAGCAGAGCTGACTTCCGGGTACGGCGATGACCAGCTAAGTCGCACGTTTCGGCAGCTCCTGGTGGAACGGACTTTTGGGCTCTTAATAAGAGCCCCAACGGCAATTTTAACGGCTAAAAGCACTGTGCGGTAAACCAGAAGGGAATCCCCCCTGGATACGGATGGAAAAAGGAGAGGAAAGTGGCCGGATTGCGGTGGATCCTTTAGAGCAGCGGCAAGGAAGGCAAGCAAAAACCAAGATGGCGTCGGAAGGTGGCAGTTTAATATGGGGCCCTGAACAACACGAGTTTTTGAAACGCTGCGTGGAAGAGCTTAAAAAGGAGATGAAGAAGGAGCTGTTGGCCCCGATATTACAGGCGATTGAAGGGCTAAAAGATGAGCAAAAGACCCAGGAGCGGGAGCTTCGGGTCGTGAAGGCAAAGGCTGCCGAGAACGAGGACGATATACAGGGCCTGGTGGTGAAGACGGAGATGCACGAGGCACACCATAAACGATGTGTGGAAAGGCTGGAGGTGCTGGAGAATAATGCGAGGAGGAAGAATTTAAGGATTCTTGGTCTTCCTGAAGGTGCGGAAGGGGCGGACGTCGGGGCATATGTGAGCACGATGCTGCACTCGTTAATGGGAGCGGAGGCCCCGACGGGTCCGTTGGAGGTGGAGGGAGCATACCGAGTGATGGCGCGAGGACCGAGAGCAGGAGAAATTCCCAGAGCCATAGTGGTGAGATTCCTCCGTTTTAAGGACAGAGAGATGGTCCTCAGATGGGCAAAGAAAACTCGGAGCAGTAGGTGGGAGAACGCGGTGATCCGCGTATATCAAGACTGGAGTGCGGAGGTGGCGAGAAGGGCGAGCTTTAATCGGGCCAAGGCGGTGCTTCATAAAAAGAAGATTAAATTTGGAATGCTGCAGCCGGCAAGACTGTGGCTCACATATCAAGGGAAGCACCACTACTTTGAAACGGCGGATGAGGCGTGGACATTTATTGTTGAAGAGAAATTGGAATAAGCGGGTTATTAAAAAAGAACGTTTGAGACAAAGTGGTGGGGCGAATATGGGGGGCGAAGAGGGGGGAAAAAGGGGGGAGAGATGATTTTTATGTTGTTAATCCTGCGACCCGGTAACTTTTCTCTCTTCCACAGGTTGTGGGGGAGGGGGGGAAGGGAGGTGGAGGAGCTGGGGGCGTTGGCCATTGGGGGCGGGGCCAAAAGGGAAGCGCGGGCTTTGTTCCCGCGCTATGATAATTATGGCAGGAATAGGGAAGCAGGAAGGAGGGGGCGACGCACGGTGCGAGCCGAGGTCTCGGGGGGAAGCCGAGGTCGGCCAGAGTTTGCTGACTTCTGGGAGCAACATGGGGGGTGTAACTACGCTAGTGGGGGATCTAGCGGGGGGGGTGGGAGGGGGGATTTACTGGGTTGCAGCTGCTGGGGAGAACGGGGAGCTGGTATGGGGTGGGGTGGGCGGGACGGGGGGGCACCGCCTAGGGGGGACACAGCTGCGTGGGAACCGGGTGAGGAGCTGGATAAAAGGGGATGGCTAATCGACAAGGGGGGAGGGTAAAGAGCCCCCCAACCCGGCTGATCACGTGGAATGTGAGAGGGCTGAACGGGCCGATAAAGAGGGCACGGGTACTCGCACACCTTAAGAAACTTAAGGCAGATGTGGTTATGTTACAGGAGACGCATTTGAAACTGATAGACCAGGTTAGACTACGCAAAGGATGGGTGGGGCAGGTGTTTCATTCGGGGCTAGATGCGAAAAATAGGGGGGTGGCTATACTAGTGGGGAAGCGGGTAATGTTTGAGGCAAAGACCATAGTGGTGGATAGTGGGGGCAGATACGTGATGGTGAGTGGCAAATTACAGGGGGAGGCGGTGGTCTTAGTGAACGTATATGCCCCAAACTGGGATGATGCCAACTTTATGAGGCGCATGTTAGGACGTATCCCGGACCTAGAGGTGGGGAAGTTGGTAATGGGTGGAGATTTTAACACGGTGCTGGAACCAGGGCTGGACAGATCGAGGTCCAGGACTGAAGGAGGCCGGCAGCAGCCAAGGTGCTTAAAGACTTTATGGAGCAGATGGGAGGAGTAGACCCATGGAGATTTAGCAGACCTAGGAGTAAGGAGTTTTCGTTTTTCTCCTATGTCCACAAAGTTTATTCGCGAATAGACTTTTTTGTTTTGGGAAGGGCGTTGATCCCGAAGGTGAGGGGGACGGAGTATACGGCTATAGCTATTTCGGATCACGCTCCACACTGGGTGGACTTGGAGATAGGGGAGGAAATAGAACGGCGTCCACCCTGGAGAATGGACATGGGACTAATGGCAGATGAGGGAGTGTGTCTAAGGGTGAGGGGGTGTATTGAAAAGTACTTGGAACTCAATGATAATGGGGAGGTCCAGGTGGGAGTGGTCTGGGAGGCGCTGAAGGCAGTGGTTAGAGGGGAGCTGATATCAATCAGGGCACATAAAGGAAAGCAGGAGAGTAGGGAACGGGAGCGGTTGCTGCAAGAACTTCTGAGGGTAGACAGGCAATATGCGGAGACACCGGAGGAGGGACTGTACAGGGAAAGGCAAAGGCTACACGTAGAATTTGAGTTGCTGACAACGGGTACTGCAGAGGCACAGTGGAGGAAGGCACAGGGTGTACAGTACGAATATGGGGAGAAGGCGAGCAGGTTGCTGGCCCACCAATTGAGGAAAAGGGGAGCAGCGAGGGAAATAGGGGGAGTGAGGGATGAGGAGGGAGAGATGGAGCGGGGAGCGGAGAGAGTGAATGGAGTGTTCAAGGCATTCTATGAAAGATTATATGAAGCTCAGCCCCCGGATGGGAAGGAGAGAATGATGTGTTTTCTGCACCAGCTGGAATTTCCTAAGGTGGAGGAGCAGGAGAGGGTGGGACTGGGAGCACAGATCGAAATGGAGGAAGTAGTGAAAGGAATTAGGAGCATGCAGGCGGGGAAGGCCCCGGGACCGGATGGATTCCCAGTTGAATTTTACAGGAAATATGTGGACTTGCTCGCCCCGCTACTGATGAGAACCTTTAATGAGGCGAGGGAAAGGGGACAGCTGCCCCCGACTATGTCAGAGGCAACGATATCGCTTCTCCTAAAGAAGGAAAAAGACCCGCTGCAATGCGGGTCCTATAGGCCTATTTCCCTCCTGAACGTAGACGCTAAGATTCTGGCCAAGGTAATGGCAATGAGGATAGAGGATTGTGTCCCGGGGGTGGTCCAGGAGGACCAAACTGGGTTTGTGAGGGGGAGACAGCTGAATACGAATATACGGAGGCTGCTAGGGGTAATGATGATGCCCCCACCAGAGGGGGAAGCGGAGATAGTGGTGGCGATGGATGCCGAGAAAGCATTTGATAGAGTGGAGTGGGATTATTTGTGGGAGGTGTTGAGGAGATTTGGCTTTGGAGATGAGTATATTAGATGGGTACAGCTGCTGTATAGGGCCCCGATGGCGAGCGTGGTCACGAATGGACGGGGGTCTGCGTATTTACGGCTCCATAGAGGGACGAGGCAGGGATGTCCTCTGTCCCCATTATTGTTTGCACTGGCGATTGAGCCCCTGGCAATAGCATTGAGGGGTTCCAGGAAGTGCAGGGAAGTACTCAGGGGAGGAGAAGAACACCGGGTATCTCTGTATGCGGACGATTTGTTGCTGTATGTGGCGGACCCGGCGGAGGGGATGCCAGAGATAATGCGGATACTTGGGGAGTTTGGAGAATTTTCAGGATATAAACTGAACATGGGGAAAAGTGAGTTGTTTGTGGTGCATCCAGGGGAGCAGAGCAGAGAAATAGAGGACTTACCGCTGAGGAAGGTAACAAGGGACTTTTGTTACTTGGGGATCCAGATAGCCAAGAATTGGGGTACATTGCATAGGTTAAATTTAACGCGGTTGGTGGAACAGATGGAGGAGGACTTCAAGAGATGGGACATGGTATCCCTGTCACTGGCAGGGAGGGTGCAGGCGGTTAAAATGGTGGTCCTCCCGAGATTCCTCTTTGTGTTACAGTGCCTCCCGGTGGTGATCACGAAGGCTTTTTTCAAAAGGATTGAGAAGAGTAGCATGAGTTTTGTGTGGGCCGGGAAGACCCCGAGAGTGAGGAAGGGATTTTTGCAGCGTAGTAGGGATAGGGGGGTGCTGGCACTACCGAGCCTAAGTGAGTACTACTGGGCCACCAATATCTCAATGGTATGTAAGTGGATGGGAGAAGAGGAGGGAGCGGCGTGGAAGAGATTGGAGAGGGCGTCCTGCAGGGGGACTAGCCTACAAGCTATGGTGACGGCGCCGTTGCCGTTCTCACCGAAGAAATACACCACAAGCCCGGTGGTGGTGGCTACTCTGGAAATTTGGGGGCAGTGGAGACGGCATAGGGGAAAGACGGGAGCCTCGGTGTGGTCCCCGATAAGAAATAACCATAGGTTTGCTCCGGGGAGAATAGATGGGGGATTTGGAACATGGCAAAGAGCAGGAGAAACACAATTGAGAGATCTGTTTGTAGATGGGACGTTTGCAAGTCTGGGAGCGCTGAGTGAAAAATATGGGTTGCCCCAAGGGAATGCATTCTGCATTCTGCAATATGCAACTGAGGGCTTTTGCGAGGCAACAGGTGAGGGAATTCCCGCAGCTCCCGACGCAGGAGGTGCAGGACAGAGTGGTCTCAAAGACATGGGTGGGGGACGGTAAGGTATCAGACATATATAGGGAAATGAGGGACGAGGGGGAGATTATGGTAGATGAGCTGAAAGGGAAATGGGAAGAAGAGCTGGGGGAGGAGATTGAGGAGGGGCTGTGGGCTGATGCCCTAAGTAGGGTAAACTCATCGTCCTCGTGTGCCAGGCTAAGCCTGATACAATTTAAGGTGTTACACAGGGCGCATATGACTGGAGCACGGCTCAGTAAATTTTTTGGAGTAGAGGATAGGTGTGCGAGATGCTCGAGAAGCCCAGCGAATCACACCCACATGTTCTGGTCATGTCCGGCACTACAGGGGTTTTGGGTGGGGGTGACAAAGGTGCTTTCGAAGGTGGTGGGGGTCCAGGTCGAACCAAGCTGGGGGTTGGCTATATTCGGTGTTGCAGAAGTGCCGGGAGTGCAGGAGGCGAAAGAGGCTGGTGTTTTGGCCTTTGCGTCCCTAGTAGCCCAGCGCAGGATACTGTTGATGTGGAAGGAAGCCCAGCCCCCGGGTGTGGAGACCTGGATAAATGACATGGCAGGGTTTATAAAGCTGGAACGGATTAAGTTCGCCCTAAGGGGATCGGCTCAAGGGTTCACCAGGCGGTGGCAACCGTTCGTCGAATACCTCACAGAAAGATAGAGGGAATGGAAAAGAAGAAGACAGCAGCAGCAGCAACCGGGGGGGGGGGGGGGGGGGGGGGGGGGGCCAGAAGGACTCTCAGGGATGTTAGTGTATAAGTATAATATGTATAGGTTGTTGTTATAGGTAATTGTATACTGGTCTGCTGAATTGTATTTTTGGAGAGTATTTATTTTGTACAAGCCAGTTGCCATTTAGTTTTGTTTTGTTTTTTAATTTTGATGTTGTTTTTATATTATTTATTTCTTGTTTAAAAAACTGGCCATTGTTATTTATATTGTTATATTACTGTGTAAAAGATACACAATGTACTGTTATGTTTGGCCAAAAATTTTGAATAAAATATATTTTTTTTAAAAAAGAAAGAGCAGAGCTGACTTCTGGTGGTGGGGATGTGCTGAGCAGACGCAAGAAAGGTGGCTCTCCTTCTGGAAATATGAAATTTGGCACATTTAACCTGAAAATAGGCCACTAAGCTAGCAAAACAACCCCCAACCTCCTCCAAGATCATCTTGGAAGCACAGAGATGCCTCAAACCATCCAAGGGGCCAAAGAGGTGGTAAAACTAGCAGAAGCCAGGAGAGGAAAGCCAGGGCGGTGGACACACGGAGCGAAGTCGAGCTGGACATAGAAGTTTCTGTACCTCAGCATCATGGAGCGCAGTGAGCTGGCCAAGAAAATCGGCACAACGCCAGATATGATTTTGGAAGATATGCTGGAGATTGATCGAGTTACTGCTCATTTCTAATGCAGACTAGACAAAGAGCCAGAGATTTATTGGCAAACTTTAACCTTCACCTCAACGCACAGAGAAATGGCTGAGGACATTAGAGGCCAGTGGACATTTTGACTGAACACAGTAGTGCAAAAAGGCCTGAGGCAGTTTTAGTTGTTTGTATGGATTCATTTGAATGTATTGTCTGTTTTTCATACTTCATATTTTGTAATGCAAATAGGGTTAAAAAAAAATGTTTCTTTAATCTGTCTTGTTTTTACTTTCCATGTATTCTGCAAAATGGGGGAATATTTTGTAAAGATCTTGTAAAGAGGTGGGCAGCACGGTGGCATACAGGTTAGCACTATGGCTCGACAGCGCCAGGGTCCCAGGTTCGATTCCCGGCTTGGGTCACTGTTTGTGCGGAGTCTGCACGTTCTCCCCGTGTGTGCGTGGGTTTCCTCCAACAGTCCAAAGATGTGCAGGTTTGGCCATGCTAAATTGCCCTTAATGTCCAAAAAGGATGGGTGGGGTTACAGGGATAGGGTGGGGGTGCGGGCTTAGGTGTTCTTTCCGAGGGTCGATGCAGACTCAATGGGACAAATGGCCTCCTGCTGCGCTGCAAATTCTATGATTCTATGACCAGGTCACCGACACTCACCAACTTCCCTAAGCCCACAAAAATAGACAGGGCCCCCAAGTTACTCCAGCTGAGGCCAAAAACAGGGAAGTAACCACGGGCCATCGTTGTCAAGCTACATAGGTTCCAAGATAGCGAGCGAATCCTCAAGTGGGCAAGACACACATGATCCTGTAGCTGGGAAGGGCACTCGATCCACAAGTATGAGGCATTGGGGCAGACCTGGCAAACGCAGAGGTGAATTTTACTGAGTCAAGACAGCCCTGTGCAAAAGCAAGGTAAGGTTGTGGATACGGTACCTGGCGAAAGGTAACCTTCGGAGAAGAACATGATTTTACTTCACCAACTGAAGCAGATAGGTTTGTGCATAGGCATGGACTGGGAAAGTAACAGCAACAACAATGAGACCGAACGTTAATGAACAATCACTTTCAAACCAATGCAAGTCCCAGGAAGGACGGGCAGACAGCAGAAAGGTGTGGGTGGGTGGAGGGCGGCGAGGAAAACAACCAGCAGGGGAAGTAAAGATTGCTCCGGGGAGGGGCCATCACACTAGCGAGCAGGCTAGCACAGGGAAGTATGGAGAAGAGGGAGTCCCGCGGCACAGCTCCCAACGGCAGAAGGGGGGGGGGGGTCTATGCAGAGGGGAAAGGCCCACAGGGACATGGGGAGAGGAAGACAAGAGGGGCAGACTAGTCCAGGGATGGAATGGCGGGGGGGGGGGGGCGCAGGTTGAGGCAGGATCTACATACGACAGCAAGAACAAGGATATCGAAGATGGCCATCTTGCACGCCCTCTAACAAAGGGACCCCCCCGGAACACGCACACGAGACAAGTATTGTTGTCGCCTCGTCAGGCGACGAACAGCCCAGTGAGTCTTCACCCATCTATAAACACTGAAGGTCGACGCAATCTTCCTCCAAGAGACACACCTCAAGGAGAAGGACCGACTGAGCGTAAGGCAGAGCAGAGTGGGAGAGACAAACCGAGCATGCTATGGACGAGGACTAGGGGAGGGGTGGCGATACTGTTCAATAAGAGATCGGCATTCACAGCGACAGAGACGGTTACGGACGCAGGGGGACGGTATGTCATGGTTAGGGGCGTCCTGGAAGAGGAAATGGTGCTTGTAAATGTATACGCTCCCATCTGGGACAGCGCTGACTTTATAAAGAAAAGCATGGCAAAAATCCCCCAAATTGGCAAAACAGTTAAGCATGGCAGGGAACTAAATGCCTTTAAGGTGCAGGTGGAGTTTCACACACCCAAGGGAGGAGTTCCTCCTTCTTCTCCCAATTCCACTGGATCTAAACTGGGATCAACTTGTTCATAGTGGGGAAATCGGAGCTTCCAGGGATAGTAGGAGCAGAGTAGTCTGCAATAGTAATCTCTGATCATGCTGCACATTACCTGGTTGCGAGTTTGGAGACACGCCTGGCTGAACACGGCCCTCCTCGCCGACAAGACATTCTGTGAGCGAATATCGAAACCATTGAGGATTATGGAACCTGCAACCAAAACAGGACGGCCTCACCTTCCACCCTCCGAGAGGCACTGAAGGCGGTGATAAGGGGGGAGATTATTGCATACAGGACACTTAAAGATAGGAATGAGAGGGTGGCTAGGCAACAGCTGTTCAACTCCATACTGGAGGTGGATAGATGGTATTCAATTACTGGGAGGGTAAAGAAAAAGCTACAAATGGACTTTGACCTGCTCTCTACTGGGAAAACAGTGCACCAGCTCCGCTAGTCACAAGGGGCATTTTACGAGCATGGAGACAAGGCCAGCCACCTGCTGGCTCACCAACTGAGGAAGCAGGCAATCATGAGGGAAATAGCTCAGGTGAAGGATAGAAACGGCAGACTAGTCGCTGCACCAGAGGAGATTAACAAAGCCTTTGCGACTTTCTACTGAGAGCTGTACACCTCCAAGTCCCCGGAGGGAGACTCAAAGATGAAGCAGTTCCTTGACAGACTGGACATGGCAGTAGTTGAGTCGTGGGGGAGGAAGGGAGATGGGGCACGGAAGCACCACTAGAACTGAGGGGAGTCATGGAGAGCATCAACTAGGGGCTTTTCATAGTAACTTCATTGTGGTATTAATGTAAGCCTGCTTGTGACAATAAAGATTATTATAAAAGCTCCACGCAGGCAGGGAAGGCGCCAGAGGCAGACAGATTCCTGGCGGGCTTCTACAAAATATTTGCGTCAGAACTGGCCCCGTACCTGTGGGAGAAGTTCGCTGACTCGCTTTCAAGGGGGACCCTGCCACCAATGCTGGCTCAGGCCTCAATTTCACTGATTCCCAAAAAAGACAAAGACCCAACGGAGTGTGGGTCATATAGACCGGCGAGGCGGATGTGCAGTTTTAGGCCCCTTATCCAAGGAAGGATGTGCTGGCCTTGAAAAGGGTCCAGAGGAGGTTCACAAGAATGATTCCTGGAATGAACAGCTTGTCGTATGAGGAACGGTTGAGAACTCTGGGTCTGTACTCATTGGAATTTAGAAGGATATGGGGGGATTTTATTGAAACTTACATGATACTGAGAGGCCTGGATAGAGTGGACACGGAGAGGCTATTTCTAAGAGAAGGAAAAGCTAGAATCCGAAGGCACAGCCTCAGACTGAAGGGACGATCCTTTAAAACTGAGATGAGGAAGAATTTCTTCAGCCAGAGGGTAGTAAATCTGTGGAACTCTTTGCCGCAGAAGGCTGTAGTAGTAGTAACCTTTTATTGTCACAAGTATGACATTACTCTGAAAAGCCCCTAGTCGCCACAGTCTGGCACCTGTTCGGGTAAGCTAGTTCGGGAATTGAACTCGTGCTGCTGGCCTTGTTCTGCATCACAAACCAGCCAAACCAGTGTGTCTTTAAGACAAGAGATCAAAAGGTTCTTGATTAATAAGGGGATATCAGGGGTTATGGGGAGAAGGCAGAAGAATGGGGATGAAAAAATATCAGCCATGATTGACTGGTGGAGCAGACTCGATGGGCCGAATGGCCTAATTCTGCTCCTGTGTCTTACGGTCTTATGGATGGAGAGCTGCGTACCAGAAGTAATCGCGCAAGATCAGACGGGCTTTGTCAAAGGCAGGCAATTAACAGCGAACATCAGGCGCCTGCTGAACGTGATCATGGCCCCATCCAGGGAGAGAACACTGGAGAAGGTCATACTGGATGGAGAAACGGCCTTCGACAGAGGTACTGGATTTGGACCAGGGTTCACCACGTGGGTGAAACTACTGTACAGCGCTCCCAGTGAGCGTACGGACAAACGCCACTAGCTCCGAATTCCTCCTGAGCAGCAGCACATGGCAGGGATGTCCTTCATTCCCGTTACTATTCACCCTGACAACTGGCAATTGCTCTCAGAGAGGCGAAGAGCTGGAGAGGTATCCAGAGGGGAAACAGAGAGCATAGAGTCTCACTCCATGCGGATGACCTACTCCTCTACATCCCGAACCGCTGGCCAACATGAAGGAATAATGAAACTTCTGAAGACTTCTCGGGTTACAAACTTAACCTGAGTAAGAGTGAAATCTTCCCTGTACACCCGCAGGGGGGAGGAGCAGAGTTGGAGAGACTGCAGTTCGATTTGGCCCAGACCAAACCGGACATCCAAATTAGCCCATGGACACGGATCCACAAATGGAACCTGATGAGTCTGGTGGAGGAAGTTAAAAGGGACCTGCAAGGTGACTCGCTCCCGCTCTGCCTGGTAGGGAGAGTGCAGACGGTCAAGATGAACGTGCTGCCCAGGTTCCTCTTCCTGTTTAGATCCCTGGGCGGCCACTGCAGAAAGGGTAAGGAATGGGTCAAGGAACCAAGAGCAGAATGGGGAGAGTTCCTGCACAGGGATATCACTCCGACCGCTGGTCACAACCGCAGCGCCCCCCCCTCCCAACCCCCTTCCCACCCCACCCCCATCCCCCACATACCACCCCCACACCACCACCCCCACACCACCACCACAACTCAAAAAGCCCAGTGGTAATTGCCACATTTCGAACATGGTGTAACATCAATTCAGTCTGACCAAGATGTCCACCATGGCTCCCGTCTGCAAACCTAAGCTCAACCCAGCCACAATGGACGCTTCCTTCAAAAGGTGGAGACAGGGCGAGGGGACACTGAAGGTTACAGACATGTAAATAGAGGCAGAGTAACGACCTTGGGGGAGCTTACACAAGTTCCAGCTTCCCGAACGGGAACAAAATCAGATATAATGGAGTCCAAAATTTCCTCCGCAGGGAAACAATGACATTCCCCCAGAAACCAGGACGCACACTACTGGACAGGCTATTGACTGCAGGCTAACTAGGGGAGGGGAACTGTGCGGACATGTACAGACAACTGCCGGAGGAGGTGCGCTAACCCCTGAACAAGACAAGAAGGAACTGGGAGGAAGAATTAGGCAGGGGAATAGGGGGAGCACTCTGGACCAAAGCACTGCCAATGCAAACTTCACCTCCACGTGCGCTGGGCTGAGCCTAACAAGAGCTAAAGATGATGCACAGGGCGCACCTAACCAGGACAAGAATGAGCGGGTTCTTCCCGGGGGTGGAGGACAAGTGTGAACGGAGGCCTGGCCAACCACACCCACATGATCTGGGCCTGCCCCAGACTTGTTGGGTGCTGGCCGTCCTTCTTTGAGACCATGTGCAGGGTTGTGGGGGTGAGGGTGGAGCTGTGTCCACTGGTAGCGATCTGCAGGGAATCACAACAACCAGAGCTCTTCGTGGGGGTACGGGCAGATGCCCTGGCCTTTGCCTCTCTGATCGCCTGTCAGAGACTCCTGCTAAGTGCTGGGAGGCAAACAAGGTGAGCCACATAGCAGCAATGACTGACCACCGGGAACTCCCACACAGGAACACCCCCCCCAGCTGCTCCCTCCCAGGGGAGCACAGCCAGATACTGGACCCCACATGACCCGAGTTGACGTACTCCGAGCCTGGCCCAATCTGCGCTCAACAGCAGTTTTTCTTTTGCATAAGCTACTTCTTTCTGTGTTTTGTGACGGCCACGAAGAATCCAGCACGAGTTTTAAGGATACAAAGAAATAACATTTATTTACATATATATATATATATATACACAACAGCAGCAGCAACTTCGCTTGCTGCTCACTTCTTCCTGCTGGTTCCAAACTGGCCAGCTTTATTTATACAGGGAGTCTACTAATGATTTCTCCGCCCCACTCATTGGGGAAGCTCATACTCCCATAGGATTGTGGGATTGTCATTAGTCCCCAGCTAATGGTAAGCAGGCAGGTTATAACATCCCCTCCAAGAAATCCACCGAAGACCCTAGGAAGATGGCGTCGGACCCGTTTTGCCGCAGGCCTGACACCATTTGCACGAGGCGCTGGATCGGGCAGCGTGTAACAAGACAGAGACCGGCGCTTCCGTGATGAACGGCGTAACGGTTGTACATCCACGGCCCGTGGGCCCGAGGATTCCCCCTCTGATGCATCCTGTATCTCCATCTCGGAGTCAGAGTCTGCTGTCTCCGTCATCTCGGCGTCTCTATCTCCACGCGGTTCTGTAACGACCTGCGCAGGCTTTGAGTGAGGCACCAGAGGAAGATTGCGAGGACTACTATCCATTGTCTCTGGTCTCTGTGGCTGTAGAATTGAGCTCGGGGGGCGGGGAATTTCTGGAAGGGATAGTCCTCTGGACCAAACGTGGTCTACATGTTTACGCTGGAGACGACCCTGGGCTTGCACCTGGTGAGATATAGGGCCTGTTTGGCGAAAGATTAAGCCAGGGACCCACTGGGCACCACCAGCAAAATTCCGAATGAACATTGGGTCACCGGGCGCAAACTGCCGAATCGGCCAATGCCGAGAAAAACCATGTCCCTGCCGTTCTTGTGCGCGGCGTACTTTTGCGCCAATGTCCGGGAAAACCATGCTAAGGCGGGTGCGAAGTCTCCGGCCCATTAGGAGTTCTGCGGGAGCTACCCCAGTCACCACATGGGGGTGGTCCGATACAAAAACAAAAAGCGAGCCAGTCTCGTGTCCATTGACCCGGAAGACTGCTTCTTTAGGCCTTGCTTGATTGTCTGCACTGCGCACTCCGCCAACCCATTTGAAGCCGGGTGGTATGGGGCAGTGCGTATGCCGTTCATCTTCATGAACCTCGCAAACTCCTCACTCGGTAATGGAGTGCCGTTATCGGTGACCAGCACCTCGGGGAGGCCATGCGTACTAAAAGACAAACGCATCTTCTCAATTGTTGCGCAGGACGTTGTGCCCAGCATCTTATGCACCTCTAGCCATTTAGACTGGGCATTGATTAATAGAAGGAACATGGATCCTTGAAAAGGGCCGGCGAAATCTGCATGCAAGCGCGCCCAAGGCCGCCCTGGCCATTCCCAATGATGTAGGGGTACGGCCGGCGGAAGCTTCTGATGCTCCTGGCAAACTGAGCAGTTTTGGGCCACCTTCTCAATGTCGGTGTCGAGGCCTGGCCACCAGATATAACTCTGGGCCAACATTTTCATTTTGGTCACACCTGGATGCCATTGTTCAAGTCTCTTAGTATCAGCTCGTCCTTTTTCCAGGACAATCACACAGATGTGCCGAGCAAAGGCTTTCCAGGATCATAGTGGGTTAGTAACCCAGACGACGACAATTGTTGTTTTATCTGCCGGAAAGCGGTTTCTTGCGGCTGACTAACCAGGTGTGATTTTTCTTTCGCAGAAGGTGCAACGGGGCCAGCGTAGTTGCCAGATTGAGGAGGAACTTCCCGTAATAGTTTACGAGGCCGAGAAAAGAACGAAGATGCGAAGTGTCAGTCGGGGCGGGGGCCTGTTGAATCGCACGCACCTTCTCTGCGACGGAGTGCAAACCTTCGCGGTCCACCCGATAACCCAGGTAGACTACTTCCTTCGCCTGAAAGACGCACTTTGTGCGACATAAATGGACTCCAGCCTCCGAAAAGCGTCTAAGGACAGCCTCCAGATTTTCCAAATGTTCCTGCTCCGACGTCCCTGTGATCAAAACATCATCTAAGTAGACAGTGACACGCGGTAACCCTCTCAAAATGCCCTCCATCACGTGTTGAAAAATAGCGCAGGCAGAGGATACTCCAAAGGGCAAACGTGTATATTCATACAGGCCCCGGTGTGTATTAATCGTTACATATGGTCGGGAGGCAGGGTCCAGCTCCAACTGTAGGTAGGCGTGACTCATATCTAATTTTGTGAACGAGAGTCCGCCTGCAAGCTTCGCGTAGAGATTCTCTATGCGAGGCATTGGATATCGGTCGAGTCGGGAAGCCGTATTCACTGTAAGTTTATAGTCGCCGCACAAGCGAACTGTGGCATCTGGCTTCATTACAGGTACAATTGGTGCTGCCCAGTCAGCAAAACGGAAGGGCCTGATGATTACCAAAGTCTCCAAACGAGTGAGCTCCCCTTCTACCTTCTCGAGCAAGGCGTAAGGCACCGGACGCGCCCGGAAATAGCGCGACGTGGCTCCTGGTTCAACTTGGATACGGGCTACGGCCCCTTTTATTTTCCCCAAACCGGGCTAGAATACATCTGGGTATCGTCCTAGCACCTCAGTCAACCCTCCAGAAACTGTTTGGAGGATGTGCTGCCACTGCAACCGCAAATGGCGCAACCAGTCCCGACCCAACAGGCTGGGCCCATGGCCGCGCACCACGATAAGTGGGAAATGCCCCTCCTGGCGTCCATAAACAACAGGGGTCATCGTAGTGCCTGCAATGTCCAATGGTTCCCCCGTGTAGGTGGCCAACCTGGCCTGTGTGTCGGTTAATGCAAGGGTCTGTATACCCTGCTTGATGCGGTCGAATGTCTTCTGGGCAATCACGGAGACCGCTGCGCCAGTGTCCAACTCCATCTCAAGCGGGTGACCATTGACCCTTACTGTCACCTTAATGGCGGCCACACAGAGAGCTGCCACACAATGCAGCTGCAGGCAGTCGTCCTCCATCTCCACATCCTCAGGAGTAGTCGCTGCAGGTTCATCCACATGGAAGGTACGGCCCCTGGGCTGGTTCCAGTCGGAACGGCGGCGCCTCTGGCGCCCCCAGGACCGGCGTCCGCGACGGTGTCGGCGCCTACAAGTCTGACACGGACATGGCTCCTCATCCATTGGTTCTGGAGAAGGCTCCCTTCGGGGAGGAATGTCCGACGGCCACTGGCGTCGATCCGGACGTCGCCTCACCCAAGGTACCGCAGGCGTGCGGGGGGACGTTTTCGGACGGAAGGGGTTGCGCCCCAAAGCATGCACCTCCATTCCCTCTAGCACCTGCACTCCTCGTTCTGCGCTCTCTCGGGACAATACTATTTGAATGGCCTGTTAAAAAGTCAATGTTGGCTCAGCTAATTACTTTCTCTGGGTGTCTGCATTGTTAATACCGCAAACCAACGGTCGCGTAACATTTCTGACAAGGTCTCACCATAGTCACAGTACTCTGCAATCCTGCATAGCCTGGATAGAAGTCGGCAAGGGATTCTCCTGGGGTCCTCTCAGCGGTATTAAACCGGTAACGTTGGACTATCGGGGTTGGGTTAAAATGCTGCCCCATTAAGTTCACAAGTTCATCAAACGTTTTGGTGTCCGGCGCAGCTGGGTACGTAAGGCTCCTAATCACCCCAAATGTATGCGGGCCGCAGGCGGTGAGCAATATGACCACCTGACGCTCGTTTTCGGTGATGTTGTTTGCCCGGAAATAGTAACGCATCCGTTGTGTGTACTGGTTCCAGCTTTCCAGCGCAGCATCAAAAACATCCAAACGTCCATACAGAGGCATGGTGTAATAGAAAACAACTTCCAACCTGTATCCAACAAAACTCCAGGGAAGTGGCTTCAGCAGTGTAGACAGCTATTCACTTTAACCCTCGTTGCCAGTTTTGTGACGGCCACGAAGAATCCAGCACGAGTTTTAAGGATACAAAGAAATAACATTTATTTACATGTATATATATATACAACAGCAGCAGCAACTTCGCTTGCTGCTCACTCCTTCCTGCTGGTTCCAAACTGGCCAGCTTTATTTATACAGGGAGTCTGCTAATGATTTCTCCGCCCCCCCTCATTGGGGAAGCTCATACTCCCACAGGATTGTGGGATTGTCATTAGTCCCCAGCCAATGGTAAGCAGGCAGGTTATAACACTGTGCCTGCCACCTTGTGACCTCAATTTTTGAGCCTTGTATGACAGGCCCCTCGGGTCGAGTTGATTTACCTAATGTATAATAGTCAAAACTACAGTGGATGTAAAATTCTTGTAGATATATGTTTTGATCTTGGAAAAAAAAAATTAGTCATCACCAACTGTGAGAAGGTAGGCGGGACCTGCAAATCATGTCTGTACGTTTTGGGCATGTCCGACGCTTCGGGGTTTCTGGCATGGTTTGCTGACAACATGTCGGAGGTACTGAAGGTAAGGGTGGTTCTGAGTCCCGAGGTGGCGATTTTTGGTGTGTCAGAAGACCTGGGAGTCCAGGGGGCAAGAGAGGCCATTATCTTGGCTTTTGCCTCCCTGGTAGACCGGAGACAGATTTTATTGGCGTGGAGGGACTTGGAACCCCCAAAGTCGGGGGTGTGGGTCAGTGACATGGCCAGGTTTCTCAGGCTTGAGAAGATCAAGTTCGCCCTGAGGGGATTGATGCTTGGGGTCGCCCGGAGGTGGCAGCCGTTTATCGACTTCTTTGGGGAAAATTAAGCTTTCGGCAATGGGGGTTGTGGGGTTCAAAAGGGGAGGCATGGGGTTGGTTTTTTTTTAAAGGGGGGGGGGAAAGAGGTCATTATTATTGTTGTGTAGGTCATTTTTGTTGGTCTGGTGGGAGTTATAAGGTCAGTTGGGGATTTTTTTGTTATTCTTTCAAAATATATGTTGTTATTATGACAATTACTATATCGGATCCGCTTTCTGAGCTGTTTGATGTTGATATTGTTTTTGTTATCAGTGAAAAATCTTTAAGAACAGCAATTGGGCGAATGCAGATGGGTGAAGCACTGGGGCCGACAGGTTCCCGGTAGAGTTTTATAAAACATTTGCAGTTTGGGATAGGGCCGAAGTTCATGGCGTGGGTTCAGTTATTATATAAGGCACGTGTTCGCACAAACAATGTGAACTCGGGATATTTTTTAGTTACACATTTCCAACCCTCCCAGGATATGTGTCACATCACTCCAGGATGTTGGGACTGTGTCAGCATTGTCCGCGGATCACTGTCGAAGGCAGGGGGGGTGATGATAACCCGCAGAGAGCTGCCATAATCTGACCCCTGCCTGTCTGATGAGTGCTCGCTCACACTCATCACCTACACATGGCAATGCATTGCGGAAGAAAGTGACAGAGGCTTCCTACTGGTTGTGCACAAGGGTGTTGATTGTTCAATATATGCACCCACTCTCCCGATGGTGCATCCCTCGGGAATCAAACCCAGGACCCTGGCGCTGTGAAGCAGCAGTGCTAACCACTGTGCTACAACATTGATCACAACATAATGTTTCAGTCAGCAGTAGTGCAAACGATAGTATTGGATTGGATTTGTTTATTGTCACGTGTACCGAGGTATAGTGAAAAGTATTTTTCTGCGAGCAGCTCAACAGATCATAAAGTACATGAGAAGAAAAGGGAATAAAAGAAAATACATAATAGGGCAACACAACATATACAATGTAACTACATAAGCACTGGCATCGAATGAAGCATACAGGGTGTAGTGTTAATGAAGTCAGTCCATAAGAGGGTCATTTAGGAGTCTGGTGACAGTGGGGAAGAAGCTGTTTTTGAGTCTGTTCGTGCGTGTTCTCAGACTCCTGTATCTCCTGCCCGATGGAAGAAGTTGGAAGAGTGAGTAAGCCGGGTGAGAGGGATCTTTGATTATCTTTCATAGTACGCATCTTTCATAAATATTAAGCAACCTTTGCACTGGAAGGCATATGTAATAAAGAGTAGAATGAGTTTAGATCAGACAAACACACTGATATCTTGGTGAACAAGCAATAAAATCAAATATAAAAGGATTGCAATAACCTATGAACTAAAAATAAAGTGTCTTCATCTCAGATTTTGGAAATGCAGATTTTGGGAAATAAAATTTCAACATGTATTTGCAGCTTTAATAAAAACTGGAGAAAGATAGAACAGACAAATTGCAATACACTGGCATAGAAAAAAAAATGTTTTTTTCTTCCACTTTTTATGCAATTTATTTTCATCCCCTTCTATTGAAGTTGTTGACTGGAATATGAGGATGCCAGTGCCGCAGTATTTAGTCAAACCACCATTTTTCAGGAATGCCTCTTAAATATGAGCATGATAGGCATCTCCTGGATACAGTCAAAGCAGAATCAATCCCATCTTCTCCCAACATCAAATTGTATAGCTAGCTAGAACAAACAATTCCTCCCTTCTGAACCCACTGCATCATGTTTTAATCCCAACCTCAAAAGAACATCCCCCATTGACTTCAAAAAAACTGGAAAACTTCAAGAAAACTATATTTTAACACAACAAAGCAGGATCTGAGGAGAGTTATCAGTATTTCTTCTTCAAAAACTACTGCTCTGCTCACTAGGAGTCTGGTAACTGTGGGGCACTGCAGAGGAAACCGAGAGAATCTGTTGGATGTACATTATCCAAAAGACAGGTGCCAATGGAGGTACAAACAGTTGTCTGAAAATGTCACTGTGTACCTTGGATGAGCGTCACAGCCAATAGTACACAGCTGCAACTGATCAGTCATGTATTTGCTTTCTAATTGCTCAACGCTACTAAGCGGATAACTGCGCTAACTGAAACCATGTCCTACAGAAATTGTGTACTCCTTCAACCATTTATTATACATATATTGGCAACTTGAAGTCTGACAAATTTTCAATCCTAAGGATTCACTGTTAAGTTATTTAAAAAATTGAGAGGAGACTTCCAGTGGCGGCCATGGAGTGAGTGGTCGCATATGTGGCAGCTCCCGCTAGTGGCGGTCTTTTTGTGGTCTTTTCCCCGGTTTGCAGTTGGAATTGTGATGGGAAAAGGTGTAGGAGTGTAGTTTATGGAGCTGCGGACCAGAAGTGCCGAAAAAGAGGAAATCAGTTGGTTGGAGGGGGTGTGGTGCTGGCAATGCACGCGGATATAGCGGAAGGGCAGGGGTCTGCCCTGCCGGCTCAGTGGTCGACGGGGCAGCTGGTGAGCTTCTTGAACGAGAAGTTCACCCAGCAACAGAAAGTCTGGAGGACCTGGTCCAGGCAGTGGACTCGATCAAGGCGGTGGTTGACTGC
Source organism: Scyliorhinus torazame (assembly GCF_047496885.1). Taxonomy (NCBI): domain Eukaryota; kingdom Metazoa; phylum Chordata; class Chondrichthyes; order Carcharhiniformes; family Scyliorhinidae; genus Scyliorhinus; species Scyliorhinus torazame. Next base: position 245,809,048 of record NC_092707.1, read on the forward strand.
ATTGAGAAGAGACTGACAGCCCTGGGGCAGGCGATCCAGAAGTTGGAGGAGCTGGGTCGGGGGGGAATGAAGATCAGTTCGCCTCGATGGCAGCAGAGATGGGACTGATGCAGGATCAGCAGAAGCAACTGCAGGAGAAGGTGGAGGATTTGGAGAACCGGTCATGCAGACAGAACATTCGGATCGTGGGTTGCCAGAGGGGCGCTGGTGTGTATGTAGGGAAAATGCTCGAGAAGCTGCTTGGGGAAGGTGTGTTTGACCGGCCGTTGGAGGTGGATCGAGCCCACAGGGCACTGATGCGCAAGCCCCAGGAGGGCAATGGTGGTGCGGTTGCATCAGTTCCTTGATAAGGAACGCATCATGAGGTGAGCCAGGCAGATGAGGCGTTGCAGCTGGGAAGGTGTTGAGATCAGTGTGTACCTGGACCTTGGTGCAGAGTTGGCTAAGAGGAGGGCGAGCTACAACAAGGTCAAGACCCTATACAAGAAGGTCGTAAAGTTCGGACTCCTGTACCCGGCTCACCTCTGGGTGACCTATGGGGGCCGGGAGCTGTATTTTGGCTCGTCGGAAGAGGCAGTGGAGTTCATGAGAGACAGTGGACTGGCAGGAGAAGGAGGACTTTGAACTTTGGTGGAGGGGATGTGAAGTTACTGTATTGTACTGTGGAAAAACTTTGTTTTTGGTGTTCGAGGCCTTGTCCTTTTCTTTTCTTTTCCCTCTTTTCGGCTTCAGGTCTGTTTATCGTTCTTTGTTAAGGGCTGGAGGGTTATTTCCTGTGTTCGAGCTTGGGGCGGGGTTATTTGATTCTTCTTTTGATTGTTTGCACGGTTGTTTAAATGGGGGGGGGGGTCACGTGGAACGTTCAGGGACTCAATGGGACAGTCAAAAGGGCCCGTGTGTTCACGCACTTGAGGCAACTGAAGGCAGATGTGGTCATGCTGCAGGAGGCACATTTGAAGGTGGGGGAGGGGGGGGGGGAGAGAATCAGATCAAAAACAGCTTCTACCCGCTGTTACCAGATTCCTAAAAGACCCTCTGATGGACTGACCTGATTAATATGTTATGGTTAGTGGGAAACTGGAGGGAATGTCGGTGGTGTTGGTGAATATATATGCCCCGAATTGGGATGACGTGGAATTTATCGGACGGGTGCTGGGGAAGATTCTGGACCTAGATTCTCATCGACTGATTATGGGGGGAGATTTCAACATGGTCCTTGATCCAAGGTTGGATCGGTCAAGTTCTAGGACGGGGAAGGTAGCAGCTATGGCGAAGGAGCTCCAGGGGTTTATGGGGCACATGGGGGGGGGGCTTGATCTGTGAGGCCAAGGGTAAGGGATTTTCATTCTACACCCATGTAAACAATGTGTATTCCCCGATAGACTTCTCTAGTGACGGACAAAACTCTGCTGACAGAGGTGGTAGATGCTGAATATTCAGCAATAGTGCTGTCAGACCACGCCCTGTGCTGGGTGGACTTGCGAGAGAGTAAAGAAAAGGCACAGCACCCGCAATGGAAGTTGGATGTGGGGCTCTTAGCGGAGGAGTAGATGTGTGAGCGGGTGAGGGAAGCCATCCGGGAATATATAAAGATCAATGATATGGGTGAGGTGTCGGCGGGGAGGGGCTGGCAGGTGCTGAAGGCAGTTATTAGAGGGGAATTTGGGCGCACAAGGAGAAGGCGGTGCGGGTGGAGTTAGAAAGGACATAAGCGGAGGCTCCGGAGGATGGGTTTTTGAAAGAACGGCAGAGGCTGCAGCTGGAATTTGGGCCCTTGTCCACAGATGTAGGCGATGGAGCAGTTGAGGAGGGCAAGAGGGGTGGTCTATGATTACAAGGAGTAAGCTAGTCGGATGTTGGCGCATCAGTTGAAGAAGCAGGAGGCAGCGGGAGAGATTGGGGAAAATGAGGAACGCAGGTGGGAAGGTGGTTTTGGACCCGTGGGGGTGAATGGTGTGTTTCGAGATTTTTATAGTAAGCTGTATAAATCGGAACCCCAAGTCGCAGAAGAGGGGATGAGACAATTTCTGGGGGGGGCTTGAGTTCCCGAAGGTGGATGAGGAGTTGGTGGAAGGCCTGGGGGCCTCAATCGGGCTTAGGGAGGTAATAGAGGAGCTGGCGGCGATGCAATCAGGTAAAGCCCTGGGACCGGACGGATACCCGGTGGAGTTTTATAAGACGTTTTCCGGGGTGCTGGGACCACTTTTGGTAAAGGCATTTAATGAATCAAAGGGATTTGGGAGTGCTACCCCCGAGGTTATCACACGCATCGATCTCTCTCATCTTGAAACGGGGCAAAGATCTGGAAAGCTGTGGGTCATATAGACCAATCTCCTTTTTAAATGTGGATGCTAAACTGTTCGCAAAGATCCTGGACACACGGATTGAGGACTGCGTCCCAGGCGTAACAGAGGAGGATCAAACAGGGTTTGTTAAGGGGCGACACCAGCGACCAATGTTAGGCGGCTCTTAAATGTAATAATGTTGCCTACAGAGGGACGCGAGGTCAAGGTGGTGGTGGCCATGGATGCAGAGAAGGCCTTTGACCGGGTGGAGTGGAGATACCTGTGGGATGTCCTGGGACAGTTTGGGTTCGGGCAGGGATTTGTGCATTGGGTCCGGTTGTGCTGTCAGGCACCGGTAAGGACGAATCGGGTGCGGTCAAAGTATTTTAGCTTGTAGTGGGGGACGAGGCAGGGGTGTCCACTCTCCCCACTACTGTTTGCCCTGGCCATAGAGCCTTTGGAAATGGCGCTGCGAATGTCGAACATTTGGCGGGGGGATAGTACGAGGTGCGGGTGGAACACAGTGCCTCGCTCTAAGCGGATGATTTGCCCCTTTATATAGCAAACCCGTTGGGGAAGATTGGAGGGATTATGGGGATACTGGAGGAATTTGGTCGGTTCTCAGGTTATAAATTGAATATGAGCAAAAGCGAGGTTTTTTTGATCCAGGCAAGGTGGCAGGGGAAGAGGTAGGCGGAGATGTCATTCATGGTGGTGGGAGGAAGATTTAGACACCTGGGTATTCGAATGGCACAGGAATGGGGTCAGCTTTACAAATTGAATTTGGGTAGACTAATAGAACAGATGAAAGGGGACTTCCAAAGGTGGGACACGCCCCCGCTGTCACTGGCGGGGAGGGTACAGACTGTGAAAATGACAGTCCTCCCTAGATTGCTGTTTGTATTTCAGTGTCTCCCAATTTTTATCCTACAGTGTTTTTCAGTAAGATGATCTGCAGTGATCTCAGGTTTTATTTGGACCGGGAAAAACCCCGTGGGTGAAGAAGGTTCTTCTGGAGCGGGGGCATGGGGAGGGGGGGGCTGGCGCTTCTGAACTTCACCAATTATTACTGGGCGGCTAATATATCGATGGTCAGGTAGTTGGGAAGGGTCGGTGTGGGAGCGGGTGGAGGCGGCATCTTGTAAGGGCACGAGGCTGAAAGCTTTGTTGACGGCACCTCTGCCGTTCTCGCCAGCTCGGTACTTCACAAGCCCGATGGTAGAGACAGCCCGGAGGGTGTGGGGGCAGTGGAGGCAGTACACGAGGTTGGAGGGGGCGTCAGTGCGGGCACTGATCTGTGACAACCATCGGTTCGCTCCGGGGGACTGGATGGGGGCTTTAGCAGGTAGCAGCGGGCCAGGATCGCGAGATTTGGAGATATTTTTATTGAGGAGGCCTTTCCGAATTTGGAGGAGAGAGAGGAGGAGTTAGAGTTGCCAGGTGGGAATGGGTTCCGGTACCTGCAAGTACGGGATTTTGAGCTCATATGACTGTGGCCCGATGAGCAGGTTTTTGAGGAGGACAGATGTAGGTGGTGTGTGGGAGGTCCTGCGAATCATGTGCACATGTTCTGGCGTGTCCGAGGTGGAGGGGTTTTTGGCAGGGATTTGCGGACGTCATGTCGGAGGTCCTGCAAGAGAGGGTGACTCCGAGTCCACAGCTGGCGATATCCGGAGTGTCGGAAGATCCGGGAGCCCGGGGGGAGGGGGGGAAAGAGAGGCCAACGTTTTGGCCTTTGCTTCCCTGGTGGAGCAGAGACGGATTCTGCTGGGATGGAGGGACTTCCGAGCCCCCAAAGTCGGGGGGTATGGGTAAGCAATATGGCTGGGTTTCTCAGGTTGGAGAAAATCAAATTCGCCTTATGGGGTTCGTTACAGGGTTCACTCGGAGGTGGCAGCCCTTCATCGATTTCTTTAAGGAAAATTAGTCTGTCAGCAGGGGGCGGGTGCATAGAAGTGACGGATAAGGGTAGGAAAACCAATGAAGGGAGGACCATGAGACGGAGTGTTTATGTGGATCATGTTGGTTGGGGTCTGTGTTTGGGGGGGCATGGCTATGTCATTGTGGTTTTTTTGCCTTTATTGGATTTTTCTGTTTAAAAGTGTTAAAATTATAAATGCCTTCATAAAATATATTTTTTAAATAAATTGAGGAGTGGGTTTCAGACAGAAACAATCCACTAGTTTATAACAGTCACATCACCCCGACTCAAAAAATACTGTTTGGCAGGATTGCAGAGAAATTTCAAATAATCAGAACCATTTCACAAAACACTCGACAGAAAAATTTATTTCAATATCATTGATTGTGCTCTATTGCATTGAGACCGACAGACACTATCCACAAATTTACTGGTCACACGTATAAATCAATGTTCCTTCACAAAATTAGGCCACATGTTATAGTATAAGACTTTAAAAACAGATATACAGAGCTGTGTAAATTACAGCGTGCTAGTTGACCCGGCAGAAATGTTGACAGGGCAAAGGAGATCATCACAATTTTCCGGCACCAAATATCATTATTTTGCATATACTTGATGATTACCCCCTTTTCAGCCTCGACATGCTATACTCTCATTAGTAATCAGCCTCTATTCTTCACTTCATCAATGCATGTTTAACTTACCAGAATTAAGCAGGCGATACAGGATGTGTTGCGAAGATGTGCTAGACACACACTTATTGCGTCAATACAGCAGATGATATTTTAAAACGGCACCCCCTCACACCATCGGTTCACTGTCCCAAAAGACGTGCTGTTAGGTAATTTGGACATTCTGAATTCTCCCTCCGAGTACCCGAACAGGTGCCGGAATGTGGCAACTAGGGGATTTTCACAGTAACTTCATTGCAGTGTTAATGTAAGCCACGTGTGACAATAAAGATTATTATTATTATTACTGTTGCATTCAGCATATAAATCAAAGATATTTTTTGAGGCTTCACGAGGAAGACTTAAGCGCCATTATCTATCGGATGTAGCTTCCATTATGACAAGTAACATTACAAACATGTTGAAATTAGCCCCAATTGTTTACTGATTTCTTGATCATGGTAATGTGAAAAAGTTTGAATGGTATATTCTCAAACAGCACCAAAGCCTGGAGCCAACAATCCAATCGGGAGGAATGCTAAGCAAAAGTTTGGCACTGTTCTGCTTAGGGGTGGGGGAGAGAGGCGCGCGTTGGGGAGGGGGGGGGGGGGGAGAGAATAGAGAGGGAGAGGCGCGGGGGGGGGCAGAGAGGCGCGGGGGGGGCAAGAGAGGCGCGGGGGGGGCAAGAGAGGCGCGGGGGGGGCAAGAGAGGCGCGGGGGGGGCAAGAGAGGCGCGGGGGGGGCAAGAGAGGCGCGGGGGGGGGCAAGAGAGGCGCGGGGGGGGCAAGAGAGGCGCGGGGGGGGCAAGAGAGGCGCGGGGGGGGCAAGAGAGGCGCGGGGGGGGCAAGAGAGGCGCGGGGGGGGCAAGAGAGGCGCGGGGGGGGCAAGAGAGGCGCGGGGGGGGCAAGAGAGGCGCGGGGGGGGCAAGAGAGGCGCGGGGGGGGCAAGAGAGGCGCGGGGGGGGCAAGAGAGGCGCGGGGGGGGCAAGAGAGGCGCGGGGGGGCAAGAGAGGCGCGGGGGGGGCAAGAGAGGCGCGGGGGGGCAAGAGAGGCGCGGGGGGGGCAAGAGAGGCGCGGGGGGGGCAAGAGAGGCGCGGGGGGGGCAAGAGAGGCGCGGGGGGGAAAGAGAGGCGCGGGGGGGAAAGAGAGGCGCGGGGGGGAAAGAGAGGCGCGGGGGGGAAAGAGAGGCGCGGGGGGGAAAGAGAGGCGTGGGGGGGAAAGAGAGGCGCGGGGGGAAAGAGAGGCGCGGGGGGGAAAGAGAGGCGCGGGGGGGAAAAGAGAGGCGCGGGGGGGAAAAGAGAGGCGCGGGGGGGAAAGAGAGGCGCGGGGGGGAAAGAGAGGCGCGGGGGGGAAAGAGAGGCGCGGGGGGGAAAGAGAGGCGCGGGGGGAAAGAGAGGCGCGGGGGGAAAGAGAGGCGCGGGGGGGAAAGAGAGGCGCGGGGGGGAAAGAGAGGCGCGGGGGGGGAAGAGAGGCGCGGGGGGGGAAGAGAGGCGCGGGGGGGGAAGAGAGGCGCGGGGGGGGAAGAGAGGCGCGGGGGGGAAAGAGAGGCGCGGGGGGGAAAGAGAGGCGCGGGGGGGAAAGAGAGGCGCGGGGGGGAAAGAGAGGCGCGGGGGGGAAAGAGAGGCGCGGGGGGGAAAGAGAGGCGCGGGGGGGAAAGAGAGGCGCGGGGGGGAAAGAGAGGCGCGGGGGGGAAAGAGAGGCGCGGGGGGGAAAGAGAGGCGCGGGGGGGAAAGAGAGGCGCGGGGGGGAAAGAGAGGCGCGGGGGGGAAAGAGAGGCGCGGGGGGGAAAGAGAGGCGCGGGGGGGAAAGAGAGGCGCGGGGGGGAAAGAGAGGCGCGGGGGGGAAAGAGAGGCGCGGGGGGGAAAGAGAGGCGCGGGGGGGAAAGAGAGGCGCGGGGGGGAAAGAGAGGCGCGGGGGGGAAAGAGAGGCGCGGGGGGGAAAGAGAGGCGCGGGGGGGAAAGAGAGGCGCGGGGGGGAAAGAGAGGCGCGGGGGGGAAAGAGAGGCGCGGGGGGGAAAGAGAGGCGCGGGGGGGAAAGAGAGGCGCGGGGGGGAAAGAGAGGCGCGGGGGGGAAAGAGAGGCGCGGGGGGGAAAGAGAGGCGCGGGGGGGAAAGAGAGGCGCGGGGGGGAAAGAGAGGCGCGGGGGGGAAAGAGAGGCGCGGGGGGGAAAGAGAGGCGCGGGGGGGAAAGAGAGGCGCGGGGGGGAAAGAGAGGCGCGGGGGGGAAAGAGAGGCGCGGGGGGGAAAGAGAGGCGCGGGGGGGAAAGAGAGGCGCGGGGGGGAAAGAGAGGCGCGGGGGGGAAAGAGAGGCGCGGGGGGGAAAGAGAGGCGCGGGGGGGAAAGAGAGGCGCGGGGGGGAAAGAGAGGCGCGGGGGGGAAAGAGAGGCGCGGGGGGGAAAGAGAGGCGCGGGGGGGAAAGAGAGGCGCGGGGGGGAAAGAGAGGCGCGGGGGGGAAAGAGAGGCGCGGGGGGGAAAGAGAGGCGCGGGGGGGAAAGAGAGGCGCGGGGGGGAAAGAGAGGCGCGGGGGGGAAAGAGAGGCGCGGGGGGGAAAGAGAGGCGCGGGGGGGAAAGAGAGGCGCGGGGGGGAAAGAGAGGCGCGGGGGGGAAAGAGAGGCGCGGGGGGGAAAGAGAGGCGCGGGGGGGAAAGAGAGGCGCGGGGGGGAAAGAGAGGCGCGGGGGGGAAAGAGAGGCGCGGGGGGGAAAGAGAGGCGCGGGGGGGAAAGAGAGGCGCGGGGGGGAAAGAGAGGCGCGGGGGGGAAAGAGAGGCGCGGGGGGGAAAGAGAGGCGCGGGGGGGAAAGAGAGGCGCGGGGGGGAAAGAGAGGCGCGGGGGGGAAAGAGAGGCGCGGGGGGGAAAGAGAGGCGCGGGGGGGAAAGAGAGGCGCGGGGGGGAAAGAGAGGCGCGGGGGGGAAAGAGAGGCGCGGGGGGGAAAGAGAGGCGCGGGGGGGAAAGAGAGGCGCGGGGGGGAAAGAGAGGCGCGGGGGGGAAAGAGAGGCGCGGGGGGGAAAGAGAGGCGCGGGGGGGAAAGAGAGGCGCGGGGGGGAAAGAGAGGCGCGGGGGGGAAAGAGAGGCGCGGGGGGGAAAGAGAGGCGCGGGGGGGAAAGAGAGGCGCGGGGGGGAAAGAGAGGCGCGGGGGGGAAAGAGAGGCGCGGGGGGGAAAGAGAGGCGCGGGGGGGAAAGAGAGGCGCGGGGGGGAAAGAGAGGCGCGGGGGGGAAAGAGAGGCGCGGGGGGGAAAGAGAGGCGCGGGGGGGGAAAGAGAGGCGCGGGGGGGGAAAGAGAGGCGCGGGGGGGGAAAGAGAGGCGCGGGGGGGGGGAAAGAGAGGCGCGGGGGGAAAGAGAGGCGCGGGGGTTTGGTCGAACATGGGAAGGATTGGTGTAATGCTGGTGGCAAATTCATCAGCAACAAATAACTACAGAAGAAATGAAGCATATTAATTACAACCTATTCTTGCTGCAACTTAAGTTATTATTGGGTCTTCTCTTCCTGGATGATTACCCAGATCATAAAAGAGTTCTAAATTTAATATGATGCTAAAAATTCAGAATATGATAAATACTTTTTAATAAAGTGACCTTAAAGACAGGCAAATTAAATTTTCATTCGAGCCCATTGGAATTTTAAGGAAACGGCAGTATAAGTGTGGTCTTGAAAAAGCATTTTGAATTATGCAACATTAGATTGGAGCGTAGATGACTCGGACAGATCATGCTGGAGGAAATAATTGGAAGCAATGAATTGGTATCTCTCAACCACAGAAAACTACAGACTTGGTTGCATTTTCCCTGTCGCACAACGTCCCAATATACTAACAAGGCTCTGTAACACTATGTTGCACTATTTGGGGGGGGGGGGAAGAGAGGCGCGGGGGGGGGGGGGAAAGAGAGGCGCGGGGGGGGGGGGGAAGAGAGGCGCGGGGGGGGGAAAGAGAGGCGCGGGGGGGGGGGAAAGAGAGGCGCGGGGGGGGGGGAAAGAGAGGCGCGGGGGGGAAGAGAGGCGCGGGGGGGAAGAGAGGCGCGGGGGGGGGAAGAGAGGCGCGGGGGGGGGAAGAGAGGCGCGGGGGGGGCAGAGAGGCGTGGGGGGGGCAGAGAGGCGTGGGGGGGGCAGAGAGGCGCGGGGGGGGGCAGAGAGGCGCGGGGGGGGGCAGAGAGGCGCGGGGGGGGGCAGAGAGGCGCGGGGGGGGCAGAGAGGCGCGGGGGGGGCAGAGAGGCGCGGGGGGGGGAAAGAGAGGCGCGGGGTGGGGGGAAGAGAGGCGCGGGGTGGGGGGAAGAGAGGCGCGGGGTGGGGGGAAGAGAGGCGCGGGGGGGGGAAAGAGAGGCGCGGGGGGGGGGAAAAGAGAGGAGCGGGGCGGGGGAGAGAGGAGCGGGGCGGGGGAGAAGCGGGGGAGCGAAGCGGGGAGGGAGAGAGAGTGAAAGGGCAGGCGAGAGAGAGGGGCCAAGAGAGGGGCAAGGGAGGCGAGGGGGTGGAGAGGGAGAACATTTTCACCTCAAAGACAGAAGGTTGCAAGCATATTTAAAATGTCATTGACTAGTTTCTTAGCAGACAAGAAGACTCCTGCCAACATCACTTCTCTGCAACACAGCTAAATGTTGGAAACGTACACCTGGCAGGTTCATTGTGAAGTTTGTCCCAGAGGCAACCTGTCTGATGCATCACCTGTTGTTAATCCCTCAGAACTAACGCCTCACAGAAGAAGTCAAGACATATCATGCCCTTGTGTTCTCTTCAGCACAATGCACCATGAGTAACAGAACCTGTTCCATTTGAATTATGGAATCATCTCATGTCTCAATTAATGGTTTAAGCTGCCCCCCCCTTTCTTTGGAAAGGCAGAGAGGATGGAAGAAGAGAAAGATCATTTTGGAATGAAGGTTATGGATCATATTTTTAGGAAATCTCTGGAGTTGTCCTAACTAAACTCACAAGTCCCTGAGGTTTTGAATTTCAATGAGGCAATGGAAAATGGTACCATCTTTTTCCTCATAATCCTGCAAATTCGTTCTGTTGTTTTTATGTCTCTACAGGAGCTGATTCCACCATCCTTTCAGATAATATGCTCTAGATCTTAACAATCTGCCGGGTGAAGATATTTCTCCTTTCCTCTTTAGTTCTTTTACAAACTATCTTAAATCTATGGCCTCTGATTAACAATCCTCTTGCCAGTTTCTCCTCATTTGCTCTATCAAACCTCTCAATCTTGGAAACCTCAGTCGCCCCTTAACCCTTTAAGCCCCAAGTTGAATATAATTCCAGCTTTCCCAATCTCTTCACATAATTCAAGTTCTTCATTCCTGATCATTTTTGCTATTCGTCCTCTGTGCATTGCAAGGGCAATGACTTGCTTCCTGAAGTGTGATGCCTAGGATTGTGCATAATATTCCTCGCACCTGAGGGCCAACGAGTAGTTTTGTACGGTCAATAATTACTTCCATGTTTTGTATCCAATTCCCCCATTTACAAAACCAAATATCCGCACACCTTCATGGCAGTTCTATCTCAGATTCACAGCCACACACTTCTAGATCAGGTCACTTAAAAAATTGGTCGAACATGGGAAGGATTGGTGTAATGCTGGTGGCAAATTCATCAGCAACAAATAACTACAGAAGAAATGAAGCATATTAATTACAACCTATTCTTGCTGCAACTTAAGTTATTATTGGGTCTTCTCTTCCTGGATGATTACCCAGATCATAAAAGAGTTCTAAATTTAATATGATGCTAAAAATTCAGAATATGATAAATACTTTTTAATAAAGTGACCTTAAAGACAGGCAAATTAAATTTTCATTCGAGCCCATTGGAATTTTAAGGAAACGGCAGTATAAGTGTGTGTCTTGAAAAAGCATTTTGAAATATGCAACATTAGATTGGAGCGTAGATGACTAGGACAGATCATGCTGGAGGAAATAATTGGAAGCAATGAATTGCGTATCTCTCAACCACAGAAAACTACAGACTTGCATTTTCCCTGTCGCATAACGTCCCAATATACTAACAAGGCTCTGTAACACTATGTTGCACTATTTGGAAAGGAAAGAAATGCACTCCAGGTGTGACTGTCAACAATGTGATATGTTCTTCAATAGGTCACTGAAGGAAAGGATCATAAATTTGAAGAGATCTTAAGATGGGCCTTGAAATTCCTTTCCTTGCAACACCAAGTTATCAACCTTGTTCACAACACAAAAAACTTTAATTTTCAAAAAAAACATTTTGTGATGTCCTCTGATCATCATTCCACCTACTGCAAGCACATCAGTCCAAAATTTAGTATGCAAGTGACAGACGGGAAACAAGAAGTTGGCCCTTTAGGATATGCAGATACCATGACACATAGTAATAACAATAATCTTTTATTGTCACATGTATGAAGTTACTGTGAAAAGCCCATGCAATCAGTACAGGTAAGCCATGCACAGCAAAGGGAATCATAGAATCATAGAATTTACAGTGCAGGAGGCCATTCAGCCATCGAGTCTGCACCAGCCTTTAAAAGAGAACCCTATTCAAGCCCACATCTCTACTCTATCCACGTAACCCAGTAACCCCCACTTAACCTTTTTGGACACTAAGGGCAATTTAGCATGGCCAATCCACCTAACCCGCACATCTTTAGACTGTGGGAGGAAAACGGAGCACCCGGAGGAAACCAATGCAGACACGGGGAGAACGTGCAAACTCCGCACAGTGACCCAAGTCAGGAATCGAACCTGGGACCTTGGAACTGTGAAGCGACTGTGCTAACCACTATGCTACCGTGCTGCCCCAATTAGAGGGAAATTGATCCTGATCCTTATAGAAACAAAAACATATAAAATAGGAGGAGGAGGCCATTTGGTCCTTTGAGCCTGCTCCATAATTCATTATGATCATGGCTGATCAACAAGTTCAATATCCTGAACCCACCTCTTCCCCCACTCCCACCCACATATCCCTTGATCCCTATAGCCCCAAGTGCTATATCTAATTCCTTCTTGAAATTACACATCGTTTTGGCCTCAACTACTGTCTGTGATAGTGAATTCCACAGATTCATCACTCTCTGGGTGAAGAGATTTCTCCTCACCTTAGTCCTAAAAGGTTTACCCTTTGTCCTTAAACTGTGACCCCTAGTTCTGGACTACCCCACCATCGGGGGTGTTTTTTCTGAATCTACCCTGCCTAATCCTCTTGAAATTTTGTAAGTTTCTATGAGATCCCCTCTCACTCTTCTAAACTAAATGAATATAATCATAACCGACTTAGTCTCCCCTCATGTGACAATCTCGCCATCCCAGGAATCAGCCTGGTAAACCTTCACTGCACTCTCTCCATAGCAAGAACATCCTTCCTCACATAAGGACACCAAAACTACACGCAATACTCCAGGTGTGGCCTCACCCATGCCTTACACAATTGCAGTAAAACATCTCTATTCCTATGCTCAAAACCTCTCGCTATGAAGGCCAACATACTATTTGCTTTCTTTACTGCCTGCTGCACCTGCGCGCTTACTTTCAGCGACTGATGTATGAGGACACCAAGGTTTCGATGAGTATCCATCTCTCTCAATTTACACCCATTTAAATAATAATCTGCCTTCCTATTTTTGCTGCTGAAGCGGATAACCTCACATTAATCCACATTGTACTACATCTGCCATGATGTGTGCCCACTCACTCAGCCTGTCCAAATCCCACAAAACATCTCTGCATCGTCCTCACAGCTCACCCTCCCACCCAACTTTGTTTCATCTTCAAATTTGGAAATAATACAATTAGTTCCCTCATCCAAATCATTAATATATAATGTAAAGAGTTGGGGTCCTCGCATAGATCCCTGCGGAACCCCACAAATCACTGATTGCCAATCAGAATAAGACCCATTTATTCCAACTTTTTGCTCCCGTCTGCCAACCAGCTTTCTATCCATCTCAAGATGCTACCCGTAATCCCATGCACTTTAACTTTACATATTAATCTGCTATGCGACACCTTGTCGAAAGCCTTCTGAAAATCTAAATAAACCACATCCACTGGTTCTCCCTGGTCATCTCTACTAGTTACATCTTCAAAGAATTCTAGTAAATTTGTTAAGTATGACTTTCCTTTCGTAAATCTATGCTGACTTTGTCTGATTACACCACTGTTTTCCAATGCTATCCCATAAAATCCTTGATAATCTATGATAATGGACTCCAGCAACTTCCCTACGACCAACGTTAGGCTCACTGGTCTATAGTACCCGGTTTTCTCTCTGCCTCCCTTTTTGAATAGCGGGGTTGCATTCGCTACCCTCCAATCTGTAGGAACCACTCCAGAGTCCAAAGAATTTTGGAAAATGACCACCAATGGATCTACTACTTCTAGGGCCACTTCCTTAAATACTCTGGAGTTAAGATGATCACACCCTGGAGATTTGTCCACCTTCTCCAAAACCATTTTTTTACTAATACTAATTCCCCTCAGCTCCTCACTAAAACATGTGCTTCTCAGAATTTCAGGTACATTACTCATGTCTTCCTTTGTGAAGACAGAAGCAAAGTGTGAATTTAGTTCCTCAGCCATTTCTTTGTTCCCTCTTATGAATTCCCCGATTTCTGACTGTAGGGGGACTACATCTATCAATTTTTTTCTCTTTACATACCTATGGAAACCTTTCGTCAGTTTTTATGTTCCCCGTTAGTCTACTTTCAAATTGTATTTTCCCCTTCTTATTCAATCCCTTTGTCTGCTTTTACTGAATTTTAAGCTGTTCCCTGTCCTCCGGTCTATTGCTTTGTCTTACTAATTTGTATGCCTCTTCTTTGAATCTAATACTATCACTAATTTCCCTTGTAAGCCATGGTTTGGCCACAGTTCCCTTTCTACTCTTGCGCCAAATAGGGATAAGCAACTTTTGGAGTTCACCTATTTGTTCCTTGAATGCTTGATATTGACAAGAAAAGCCTCAGATTCGCAGATCTGTGCCAAATTATCAGTCAAGAGGCACTTAGAAAGATTACAGTGAACCTTAGCTCACCCAAACATTTAGGGCGCCTACCGATCCATCCCCGACCGCACTTCGGAAAATCGAACCACAAGACGGTGCTTCTTCCCCCGGCATATAAGCAGAAACTTAGGCAGGAGAATCCGGTTAAGACAGTCATGCAATGCTGGTCCGAGGCAACGGAAAAGCTCCTATGCAACTTAGTGGATTTGTCCATATTCAAGGACTCAGCAGCCAACCTAAAAGAGTATGCCACCACCGTCACAGACTTCATCAGAAAGTGTGTAGAAGATTGCGTGCCAAAGAAGGTCATAGGTACATTCCCCAACCTGAAATAATAGTTTAACCGGAGATTGACTCCGTACTGAGGCAAAATCTGAGGCCTTCAAGACAGGCAACCCTAACCGATACAAGAAATCTAGGTACAACCTCCACAAATCCATCAAGGACGCCAAGAGACAATACCAGACTAAGCTAGAGTCATAAACTAATGGCACAGACTCTCATCGGTTGTGGCAAGGCTAAAAACAATTCAACAGGCTACAAAGCAAAATCGAGTAGAATCGCTGGCAACAGGGCACCCCTTCCCGATGAACTCAATGTATTCTATATTCATTTCGAACAGGAAACCAACAAACCATTGTCAATGTCCGGGGCAGCCTCTGACACATCCATACCTGCCGTCACAGCCTCCAAAGTCAGATCGGCCTTCTTGAAAGTGAACACTCGGAAAGCAACAGGTCCTGACGGAGTCCCTGGTCATGCATTCAAATCCTGCGCAGATCAAATGGTGGGTGTGTTCGCACACATCTTCATCCTCTTCCTACTCCGATCCAAGGTTCCCACCTGCTTCAAGAAGACCATCAATACGGTGCCAAAGAAGAACCAGGCAACGTGCCTCAACGACTACCTTCCGGTGGCCTTGACATCTAGGCTTCGAGAGGTTGGTCATGAGACACATCAACTCATACTCTCAGAATGCCTTGATCCACTGCAATTCACATACCGCCACAACCGGTCCACAGCAGACGCTATCGCCCTGAACCGACACTCATCCCTGGAACATCTCAACAACAAGGATCCCTACGTCAGACTCACTTTCATTAACTACAGCTCCGCCTTCAACATAATCCAAGCCAAGCTCATATCAAAACTCCAAAACCTAGAACTTGGCACCTCCATCTGTAACGGGATCCTTGACTTTCTGAACCACAGACCACAATCAGTAAGGACAAAGAACAACACCTCCTCCACGACTGCCCTCAATACCCGGGCCCTGCAAGACTGCATACTTAGCCCTCTACTATACTCCCTATACACACATGACCGTGTGGCAAAATTCGGCTCCAAATACATCTACAAGTTTGCTGATGACAAGACCGTAGTGGGTCAGATCTCAAAGAACAATGAGTCAGAGTACAGGAGAGAGATAGAGAACCTAATGGCATGGTGCAATCTCTCCCTCAATGTCAGCAAAAACTAAGGAGCTGTTCATTGGCTTCAGGGAGAGAAGAGCCGTACACACCCCTGTCTGCATCAATGGTGCCGAGGTGGAGATGGTTGGCAGCTTCAAATTCCTAGGTCTACACATCACCAACAAACGTCCTGGTCCACCCATGTTGACACTATGACCAAGATAGCACAACAGCGCCTATACTTCCTCAGGAAACTAAGGAAATTCGACATGTCCACATTAACTCTTACCAATTTTTACAGATGCACCATAGAAAGCATCCTAACTGGCTGCATCACAGCTTGTAATGGCAACTGCTCGGTCCAAGACCGTAAGAAACTACAGAGAGTCATGAACTCAGCCCAGTCCATCACGCAAACCACCTCCCATCCATTGACTCTATCTACACGTCCCGCTGCCTTGGGAAAGCGGGAAGCATAATCAGAGACCCCTCTTACCCAGATTATTCTGTATTCCAACGGGAAGATACATGCACTAACAGATTTAAAAATAGCTTCTTCCCCACTTTTACCAGACTCCTGAATGACCTTCTTATGGACTGAACTGATCTCTCCACGCATCTTCTCTATTCTGTAGCACTACACTCCGAATGCTTCACCCAGTGTCTATGCCTATGTATTTTATGTCCTATGTTTTTCACGTACGGAGCAATCTGCCTGGACTGACAGATCTGGCAGAACAATACTTTTTACTGTACCTCGGTATACGTGACAATAAATCTAAATCTATCCAAGTCATAAGAGAGGTGCTGCAAAAGTTGCCTTGGAGGTCCCTGTAATTCAATCTGAAGATCATAACTCCTGCAGCTGCAATGTGGTGTGAATGGACCGAGTCCATTTGAGATCATGGGTTGACCAAAAGATATAAATTTCAGCAGTAGTGGATTATGAGTTTATATATATGATCCATTCTGTTCCATTCATAACTACTCCATTGTGTGTGTAGGTAAAGATAAAGAACTTTTAAAGAAGAAAATTAGAGAATTCAAAACAAATCCTCTTGGTCAGTCTTTGTACTTTTGTGCAATCTTCAAGTCTGCTGGTTTAATGTGGCATGAAAAAGGTCGAACGGTGATAATATGAAACGCTGTACAAGCTATTTAAAACAGAATAATAACAGTGCAGTTTTGCCAAATATGTATGCCTGGATATTGTTTTGCATGGGGCAAAAGAGCAGAGTCTGCCTACTATGTAGCCAGCACAGCAAGACAATTGTGCTGAAAGAGACTGCACAGAGTAGGAAAGAAATACACATATGCCACATCACAGAATCACTGAAAAATAGTGCAGAATTGGCCATTCGACTCATCAAGTCAGCGCCAATGCATAAAAACACCTGACCCGTTTACCTAATCCCATTTTCCAGCACAAGGCCCATAGCCTTGAATGTTAAGACATGCCACGTGCTTATCCAAGTACTTTTTAAAAAGATGTGAGGCAGCTCACCTCTACCACCCTCCCAGGCAGTTCATTCCAGACCATCACCACCCTCTGGGTAAAAAAGCTTTTCCTCAAATCCCCTAAAGTCTTCTGCCCCTCACCTAGAACCTGTATCCTGTTGTAACTGACCCTTCACTAAAGGGAACAGCTGCTCCCTATCCACCCTGTCCATGTACCTCATAATCTTGTACACCTCAATCGGGTCGCCCCTCAGTCTACTCTGCTCCAGCAAAAATAATAATAATCACTTATTGTCACAAGTAGGCTTCAATGAAGTTACTGTGGAAAGCCCCTAGTCGCCACAATCCGGCACCTATTCGGGGAGGCCGGTACGGGAATTGAACCCGCACTGCTGGCCTTGTTCTGCATTACCAGCCAGCTCTTTAGCCCACTATGCTAAACCAGCTCTTCATAACTTAAATGTTCCATCCCAGGCAACATCCAGGTGAATCGCCTCGGCATCCCTTCCAGTACAATCACATCCTTCCTATAATTTGATGACTAGAATTGCACACAGTACTCCAGCTGTGGCCGCACCCAAGTTCAATACAACTCCAACATGGCCTCCCTGCTTTTGTAATCTCTGCCTCGGTTGATAAAGGCAAGTATCCCATTAGCCTTTTTCACTGTCCTATTAATCTGTCCTTCTGCGTTCAGAGATCCATGGACAAACACTCCAATGTCCCTTTGTTCCTCAGAACTTCCCAGTGTCAGGCCATTCATTGAATAATTCCTTGTCACATTACTCCTTCCCAAAGTGTATTACCTCATACTTTTCAGGGTAAAATTCCATCTCCCACTTTTCTGCCTATTTGACCATCCCATCTAAGTCTTCCTGTAATCCAAGACACTCAACCTCACTATTAACCACCCGGCCAATCTTTGTGCCATCCACAAACTTACTGATCCTATCCCCTACATAGTCATCTATGTCATTTATATAAATGACAAACAATAAGGGACCCAGCACAGATCCCTGTGGTATGCCGTTGGACACTGACTTCCAGTCACTAAAGCAGTCACTAAAGCAGCCGTCTGTCATCACCCTCTGCCTCACAGCTAAGCCAATTTTGATCAGTCTCAGTCTGGCAGCCATTGAAGTACACAAAAAGCCCTGGGGATGCAGAGTCTTTCAGAGAATGGGATGGATTTCTATTCCCATTTACATGTGTTAATCCCTCCTGGAGTACATATCTAAAAACCACTTGAAGATAAAACCCACTTCAATTGCTGATGGCTTCCCAGGGCTGGACATCTTACATTGCGCAGGATTGCAAATAACAGTGATGCACTGCTCTCACTTATACAAGTATACCACAGAAGTCACTGCAGTTGGAGCTATTAACTGGTGTTACTAAGTACTGAGAGAGAAAATCAAACGCTGTTGAGTATTTTTTTTAAATTCTGGACTTAATGACAAATAAACAGTGCTGGAAGTCCATCACTAAAAAATTGTCTTTCATATCAGATATCAAAATCCGACTGAACCCAATTCTGGTGGAAATCTATCCCATAAAGACCTCAGAGGTTTTGGGTCAATTGAAATGTTCAAGACAGAGATAAAGAGATTTTTATTGAGTACGGTTAACAAAAGGTATAGGTCAGTCGAAAGAATGGAGTTGAGGTACTGATGAACTATTATCCAGTACCATGATGAAACAGACTTGAGAGACTAAATAGCCTACTCCTATTTAATCTTTTAACCTCTTTTAAAATACAATTTGTCTTTGGCTGCACCGATTAAAGAGACACTGCTTGGGGCTATAGTTTTGGGTCAGAATTCTAAAATCTCCAGGAACCAAAACCTGGAACTAATTGGTTCATATAAACTCTCGTTCAGTAGGTTGACCAATTAGTGAAGGATTAAGAAGTTCAACTGTCCCCAAATATCCATTATTCCAATATTAATTTGCGCTTACTTCACTGGGAGTATATACGCAGGAACCAACATGTTTCTGAAAAAGGCCTGATGTGAAAAGAGTCAGTTTTAGTTATTTGAAATGTGCAAAGTGCCTCGTCACCCTACTGCTCTTTCAAACTAATCAATTATTACTCCTTTTCCTACTTCTGTCCACCCAATGGTTTCCCATCCTCCTTTCATTGCCTGGTACATGTCCAACGATAGCAGTCTCCCTCCACTAACTCACTCAGCATTTCAGTGTTAAAATTTCACTGTACTTGGCTCATTTGAACCCTTTCATAGCTATTTTAACAGAGGCTTCATCAGAATGCGTGCTACTTTAATAACCAATTTATATTCAGTGTTTTTAATATATTTTATCTGTTTCCAAAGGCTCCCATTTTCCATAGTTTCTGTGACCACTTCAAAAAATTTGGATAATCTTTCTGGTACACTCAGTTTGAATGGCCTTGATTAAGTTATCACCATAACTCTGGGTGCACTTTACACAGAGACAAATAACAATTGCCAAACTCTGCGAAGCCCGCGGTGGTGGAAGCACGCGAGTCCGGTCCGTCCTCTTGAGCGAACAAGCAAGTGTTTTGCAAATGGTGAAACTGGCCAAGGCAGATAAAAAGCAAGGCAAATCTAAAAAGGCTGCCCCTCCACCACCCCCTGAAGATTTTGAAGAATTTACTTTGGAGGAGGAAAGTGAAGAGGAGGAAGCACCAGCACCTCCTGTTAAAAAGGCTTTGACTCCAGCTGCTAAGACACCACAGTCTGCCAACAAGAAAAATGGTAACGCTGCAAAAAAAGAGCAGTGAGGAGGAGGAGGATGAGGAGGAGAAAGAAGACTCTGAGGAAAAATCAGAGGAAAGAAATCTACTCCTAAGCTTGCAGCTGCTGTGACAAAAAAAGCAAAGGAAGAATCTGACGACAGCGAGGATGATGAAGATGAGGATGAATCTGAGGAAGAAGAAGCCATGGATACAGCACCACCGCCCAAGACAAAGAAAGCTATAACGGTAAAAGCTCCGGCCGGTGACGAGGATGAAGATGACAAAGATGAAAGTGAAGAAGAGAGTGAAGGTGAGGAAAAAGTTGAGATGGCTATGCCAAAGAAAGCTGGAAAGAGGAAGATAAGAGTAGAAGGAGGTGACTCCAGCTAAGAAACACAAGACAGAAAATGTTGCATCCTTTTCACTCTTTGTTGGAAACTTGAACAGAGAAGAACTTTCAGGAACTAAAGAAAGCATTGAATGGCTTCTTCACCAAGAAGAAACTTTCAGTCACGGATGCCCGAATTGGATCCAGCAGGAAATTTGGTTATCTAGACTTTGACCGAAGAACAGCTAGAAAAAGCATTGGAATTCAATGGAAACAAAGTGCTGGCTGGGACTTGCAGTCAAACTTGACAAAGCACGCAGTATGGAAAGCAATACAGATAACAAACGAGAAAGGGACTACAGGACACTGTTTGTCAAAAATCTCCCATTCAAGATAACACAGGATGACCTCAAAGAGATTTTTGAAGATGCTATTGACATCCAAATTCCTGCTTCTTGCAATGGTTCAGGGACACGGGGCATTGCCTATATTGAATTTGAAAATGAAGTGGCTGCAGATACAGCATTGGAACAGAAACAGCATTGGAACAGAAACAAGGCACTGAAATTGAGGGTAGAGCCACTGTCGTTGATTTCACTGGGGATAAGAGTATGTTAAATGTGAAGGCTGGACAAGCGCAAGCACAGATTCTGATATGCTCATTGTGAATAACTTGGCATATTCTGCAACAGAAGAAACCCTTCAGAATATTTTTGAGAAAGTATCATTCACCAAAATACCAGAAAAAAATGACCGGCCGAAAGGATTTGTATTTGTTAAGTTTGAATCAATTGACGATGCTAAAGAAGCTCTTGAGAATCACAGCAATGCAGAAATTGAGGGGAGAGGTGAGGTTGGATTTCAGCAACCAAGGCCACAGGAGTGGTGATGGTCCCAGCAAGACATTGTTTGTTTGTGGCTTTCTGATGACACAACTGAAGAAACTTTGAAAGAAGCCTTTGAGGGAGCTAAAAGTGCTAGATTTACAACAGACCGGGAATCTGGAAGATCAAAAGGTTTTGGCTTTGTGGGCTTCCCATCAGAAGATGCAAAATTAGCTAAGGAAGCGATGGAAGATGGAGAAATTGATGGGTGCAAAATTACACTTTTCTTTGCTTGACCGAAAGGCGAAAACAGGAGAGGTAGTTGAGGTGGATTTGGTGGTGGCTTCTGTGGTGGTTTTGGTGCAGGCTTTGGAAGAGGGAATAGAGGTTGTGGTAGATTTGGCGGCAGAGGTCATGGTGGCCGAGGAGGCGGTGGTCAAGGTGGATTTGAAGGATTCAGGTGTAAAGACGACTCCTCAAGGAAAGAAAATCAAATTTGATTAGAGGCCAATAAGACCGCTTTACCTCGTGTTTAGACAGAGCCTCTGATTGCCTCACAGTTGGACATTCCAGAATTCTGCATGGACTAGCTAGCTGGCTGTGCAATTTGGAGTGTGGTAGGAGTTCCCTAAGTTTCTGAATGGACTTACAATTAAGTAAAGAGAGATTAAAATTGTTGGTACACCATTTGTGGATTGTGTCAAATTTTAGTATTTTTTTAGTTACAATGTAAATGCAAGAATGTTTTAGAATGTTGTGCTTGGCATACTTTCTGACGGATTAAAAGGACCTTATTTTTTTAAAAAACAATTGCCAAACTCAGATTATCCCCATGGATACCCAACAGTGCAAAAAATGCTTAAATTCAGATTCATTTTAAGGATTGAAGCTTAATTTCCATGATAAAGGACTGAATAGGTTATAGATAAATGAATCATATAATCTGATACCAAACCATCCAGATGTCAGAGAGCCCAATTTAATATTCATGTGTATCATGTTAAATGATCTCTCCCAGGAAAAGTAGTGCCAGTGGTGACATTAATTGACCTCAATGTTCTTGGACTGTGGTTGCATAAAAATTAACCATGTTTACCACTCCTTAGCAGCTAGCAAAATAACTCTTACTAATAAATGTGAGCACTGCTTAAAGGTCGCACCAGGTTCCACTTAATGTCCAATTTATAGAATTATACCCCAGGATACGTCACTTAAGCGAGCTTTATTAAGCTACTTATTCTGCACTTTGAACTCCAGCAGCTTCTCACCAGGACAGTTGCTTTATTGACTCATGAATTCATTGATTTTGCAGACCCACCTTTCTTCATTCTCGGTTCATCTGTGCTACAGTCTTCAAGTCTATTTTACAAGTCAGTTTTACAAGGGATTTATGGAATAGGCCATTCAGCCTATTGGTTCCATGTTGGTGTTTATGCTCCACTTGAGCCCCCTCCCATCTGTCATGCCAAGAAGACAATATATGTCAATATCATCCTTGCTACTTTAATTTTTTTAATATAATGGACAAGGGCTTTACATTGACTGAAGTCATGACTGGCGATAAGTCACACAAAAGGAATTTTGAGCCTTCAGAAAACCACAGAAACCTTGTTACCTCTGAAGATGTGTTAATGCCCCAAGTGACTGCAGAAATCAAATTCCAAGAAAATGCCGAAAGGTCCCTTTACATTTCTGAGGCAAAGTTCTGGCCAATGGAGATGATTCATCTGTGAGGTCAAAGGACCCTGAAACCTCTGGTAAACTTATTAAATGGATGAAACATTAACCATCTCAAGAACCCAGACCAGGAATATACATCCTTTGTCTAAACCAAGTTGAAGAAGTGGGGGAATGTCACATGATACCACCCCCACCCCGCTAGAACCTGTAATATTGTCTTGTAAAGTTAAGAAGGCAATCTACCATCTTCGATCAACACAACAGTAGCAGAATCAAAGCTCTATCAAGGTTTAAACTGGTGGGCCCTCAGCTGCACTGTTTCTACTGAAACACCTGAACTTCTGTACCTGTGCCTACTGCAAGATTCATTTATTTCTACGTGCTTCTCCCATTGTGGAAGCCAGCACCATTGGAAAAGTGGATTACTCCGCATCAGCTTCAGCCTGCTAACCTCTGTGAAGGAATATATCATTGGACTTTTCATTCTATACTCGCATGGAACAATAATAATTATTTTGGCTGTGTGCTTTGCCCTGTATCTCTTTCCTTCCACTATTCCTCTTTTATTGTTTGAATGTACCAGGAGTTGCATAACAATACCCTCCCCTGCGTTAAGAGTGTGTGTAAAATAAACTAACCCTCTGATTTTACCTCATCCAGAGTTTGCTGTGGGTTTTTTTTTATATTTTTATTCTCCATTTTCACATTTTCTTCAGAATTTACACCCCACCAACAAGCAGTAAACGGTAACAAATACAAAGTCAATCCCTTTATCAATAACAACGATCCTATTCTCCCACCACCCCAAACAACGGCCCACCTGACAATATAAGCATCAAATAAAACAAACTCTCCCACAGTGGGAAAAGCAAAGGATAAAAAAAAAGGAATCAGGAATCGCCCATGGTCACCATTGACCTATAGAGTCCATCCCCTCCCCCTAACATTCAATACCATCCAATCCCCGAAAGAGTACCATAAATGACACCCATGATTTGTAAACCCCCTCCCCTCCCCGACTCCTCACCTCCACTTCCTCTTATAAAACTGCTCCCCCCGACCTCTGTTCCTACCCCCAACTTTCCACCCTGGCTGGACTCATCGGAACCTGTTCTGCCAGGCTCCGATGGCCGCAGCCCCTCCCCCCCACCTCACTCCCGTTCACTGGAAAGCTTAAACCGGCCAGCGTGGAGGCCCCCACCCAGGTCCTTTTCCCCCTTGCCCGATCCCAGGAAAACCAAGAAATCCCCTTTAGCACACAAACCCCGCATATACACCCAAACCCCAAAGAACCATCGTTACAAGTGAAAGTCTCATCTCTTCCCTTGTCCAAATATATACAACGTTGGCTCATTTAGCACATACACCAGCACGCAGTGAAAAAATACAGTTACATGAGGCTACATCGGTACATGACCATTTCTCAATTCAGCCACAGTCCTTCTGCCTTTGCAAACTCCTCCGCTGCTTCCGCCGTCCCAAAATAAAAGTCCTTGGATTTGTAGGTCACCCTCAACTTAGCTGGGTATACTATGCCGCACTGCACCTTACTGATGTAGTGTCTTCTTCACCCGGCTAAAGGCTGCCCGCCTCCTCGCCAGCTCCACCGTATAGTCCTGATATATGCATATACCAGTTCCAGCCCACTGCACCACCCGCTTCTGCTTTGTCCAGCACAGGACCTTCTCTTTCACACTGTACCTACGAAAACAGTGTCACTACTCTTGGCATCTCACTCTCCTTTGGTACTGGCCTCCACGACCGATAAGCCCGATCCAGTTCATATCGGGAGGGATCATCCCCCTCCCCCAATAGCTTCGCCAACGTCGTGGCAAAATACTCAGTCGTCCTCGGGCCTTCCACTCCTTCGGGCAGACCCACAATCCTCAGATTCTGTCGCCTGGATCTGTTTTCCAAGTCGTCCATTTTGGCTCGCAGACCCTTGTTGATCTTTATCACCTTCCGCATCTCCTTCCCCATCGAGGTAAGTTGATCACTGTGCTGCGATAATGTCTCTTCCACTTCCTTCAGCGCCTCACCTTGCTCCCGCACCTCCGCCACTACGCTCAATACCGCCGCCCTCACCGGGGCAATCGCCTCCTCCACCAGCACTTTCAATACCGCCCCCATCTCCTTCCTCATCGCCTCCATGTGTTTTGTGAACTGCCTTTCGAGTTCCACGGCCATCACCTTAGTCATTTCTTCAGCTCTGGGCAATGCGGCCTCCCCTGGTGCCCCAGCCTCCACTTTCCTTGCCGTCCCCGCGGTGACCTTTCCACTTCCTGACGGACTTTCAGCTGCTTTTTTCACGGCCATTTTTAAACTTATTTTTGACATTTCCCTTCTCCGTGCCTTCTCCCTGCCTTTTGCCGCCTTTGTTGCCCCTAGGACCGGGCGTTAAACCCCGAAAATGCCATACCCGAACGGATGCCCTCCAATGTGCGGCTGCCTCCCGCCCACCATCACCGGAAGTCCTGCTGTGGGGTTATTAATAGAGGATTGGATCACTCTAAAACTGACGGGTTGGGGAAAATTCACTGTCACTTACAAAGGTAGAAATAAAACATCAAACACTCCATTCTGTTTATAGAATGACGGTGGGGGGGAAAATCAGGACTGTTTTAAATTAAACCCCCTCCTGTCCATAAACACATCTTTCCCTATCTAAAATCTATATAACCATCAGAAACGTCCATTCCTTACTCCCTCATATGCTGGTCTAGCTCCCCCTTAAATACATTTATACTATTCCACTCCCTGTAGTTGCAAGTTCCATATTTTACCACTCTTTTAGTAGAAAAGTTTCTTCTGAATCCCCCAACAGATTCTTGATAACTATCCTATAATGTTGGCATCGAACTGCTCTAGCCTACAATAGGAAACATTAGGTTCAGTGTCTTTCTTCAAGTGAAAGGGGACCCAGCCTGTCAATCCTCTCCTGGTGTGTATTCCCACACATTTCTGATATCATCTTGTAAATCTTCTCTGCACCCACTCCAGTACCTCTATATCCTTCTTTATAATATGGTGACCAGAACTGCAAAGTGTATCGAACTCGAGGTGGCGAGACAAGAAAGGAAGGAGACAGAAGCAAAAGATCCTGTGTTTTACATTTGTGAAAAAAAGGCACAGCCAGTAAGTTTCTCAACCAGGGCTGAGGGCAGGCCAGCCAGAAACAGCGAGACAAGGCTCAAAGCGCCAGGTGAAAGCCAAGATGAGTCAGCCAGTCGGCAGCTGTTGAGCAGCGAGGAAGGCAAGCAAGAGACAATTTGACCTGGCTGAGGAGGACACGCCAGCCAGCAGTAGCAAGATGCCAGGCGAAGGCCACAATCTAAGGTGAGCCAGTCAGTCAGCAGCCACTGAGCAGCGAGGGTAAATGAGAGGCGACTCAACCCCCAGGGCTGAGGTGGGTAGGCCAGCCAGCAACGGCGAGTATAGGCGTGTATTTTGGAGGGAGGGAGAGTTTGAAAGCGGGGAATGGTCAGGAGAAGAGTACAATGAGTGTTGTTTGAAATCCAGAGTCACAGATTGATAGTTAAAAGCTTAATCCAATTTTTGCAAAGCTCTGACAAGAGGTACGCCTGGATTTCAATTCAGCATTCATACAGGTTTGCTTTTACAAGTTAAAAACCACTAAAACCGTGATCAATGTGTGTATTTTTGTGGCTTGTGCCTTTGCATTCAAGGCGAGGGTGGGTGGAGTCGGGAGAGGTGTGATGTCATGGGGAGACGCCAGAAAAGGTGAGCATGGGACCCCACAAAGTGTAAATCCGTCTCTGAATTTAGAATTGGCAGAAATTGACAAGTGGTGCATACAGGCATAAGATTTTTAATAGATATATAATTTCACAATGAATTAATGGGTTTAACAACTGAATTCAGATATTGCAGTTATAAATTGTTTCAGCTTTGCTTGGGCGGCAGTGGCTAACACTGTGGCGCAGTGGTTAACACTGCTGCCTCACAGCCCCGAGGACCTGGGTTCGATCCCGACCCCGGGTCACTGTCCATGTGGAGTTTACACATTCTCCCCCACAACCAAAAAGATGTGCAGGGTAGGTGGATTAGCCATGCTAAATTGCCTCCTAATTAGAAAAACTTTTTAAAAATTAAATTTTAAAAAACATTTCAGCTTTGCTCACTATTCCCATGTCACTTAAACCCTTTGATTAGGTTACAGCTCTCGACATCAAAACATTCAGCAATTATTTGAAGTAACTACAGTAGTATTTTTGCTAGACGTTTGGAAGACCAATTGCTTCTTTTACAATTAAGGTGGGAACGGGAATAAGTTTCATGCTCCTGTACCTCAAAAGAATATGCTGATTTTGATTCAGTTCCAACTGAATACTTTAACTTTAAGGGTTATTTATGATAGTACTACTGATGTGGCAAGTTAATTGAAACAGGTTAATAAAGCTCAAAAAGAGACTTCCGGTGGCGTGGGCGAGCAGGGCGGCTGCAATAACAGGAGCTACCGCAGGTGGCCGCGATTCGCGGCGATTTCGGGGAAATCCCTGAGTCCTCACGCGCTCCCCGACTATCGTCGGCCTTTCTGGCTGCCACGAGCAGCCAGCTCGTTTAAAAACCGGCGAAGAACCCCGCGCGGGTGTCGGGCGGCGGGGGCTGAGGCGCCAGGCCCGGCAGGTCAGAGCAGCGGGGGCGGAGCTACGAGGAAGCCGAGGCGGCAGGCCCGAGGCCAGGGTGCCATGTAGGGAGGGTGCTCCACGTCGGATGGCTCCCACCTAGGAAGAAGAAAGAAGGTTGAAGCCTGGTCCCAGGTGAATGTAGAGAAGAAAGAAGATTTAAGGAAGTTTGGTGAAAGTTGTTTTTTTCAAAAAAGAAGAATGTCAGATTGATGAAGGGCAAAGGGTGAAGGGGGAGCGAGGCGAAAGGAAAGATGATAAAAAACAATAAGCCGCTAAAGGATGCGAAAAGCAGCATCGAAGAAAGGAGGAAATGCGGGTTCGCCGCCGAAGGAGAAGACGAGCAAAAGCAAAAGTGTTGATAGGATGGCGGAAGCCGAACTGCAAGGCGGGGCCGCACTACTTACGGTGGAGAAGATGACCGAGGTGATGGTGGTGGAGCTGGAAAAACGTTTGGTGAGGCACATGGAGGTCCTGAGGAAAGAGATGGCGGTCGTGTCGAGGTCATTGTTGGAGGAGGCAATCGGCCCGATGAGGGTGGAGGTGGCAAAGGCATTGGCCGAGGTGAGAGAGCAGGGCGAGAAGATGAAGGAGGAGGCCATGACACGACACAGCGACCAGGTCACTTCGATGGGGGACGAGCTGCGGAGGGTGGTGGAGGTTAACAGAGAACTCTGAGCAAAGCTGGAAGACTTGGAAAACCGCTCAAGGCGGCACAATTTGAGAATTGTGGGCTTGCCCGAAGGGACAGAGGGCCCAAGGCAAACGCAATACTTCGCTAAGAAGTTGCGGAGCTGATGGGGAGTGAGGGGAGAGGGGGGGGGGGGGGGGGGGTGGTGAGAGCCCCACCCTGTATGAGCTAGACCGAGCTCATCGGTCATTAAGGCCGAAGCCCAAAGTGAATGAGCCACCAAGGGCAGTAATTATCTGCTTCCATAAGTTTTGCATGAAGGAGAAAGTATTAAGCTGGGCGAAGCAGGAGCGTGAGGGGGTACTGCGGTTCGGATCTACCAGGACTGGACGGTGGAGTTGGCAAAAAGACAAGCGGCGTTTGGGCGAGTGAAGGCGGCTTTGTACAAGGGGGTGCGATTTGGTGTGGTGTACCCGGCGAAGTTGAGAGTAACATATAACGCCAAAGACTTTTATTTTGAGACAGCGGAGGCGGCTGAGGCGTTCGTGAGGGCAGAAGGCTTGGGACAGACGTGAAGAACGGAACTGGAAGAGAGACTGTGGACTGTGTTTGAGCGGCTATAAAATGTACAAATGTTACAACTTTCTTTTTACTGATTTGTATTGAAATTTACTTCTCTTTGCATTGTTACAGAGTTCAAGTTAATGGCGTTCTGTGTTGCGACGGTTAAATGTTATGTTAGTGAATTGTAGGGGTTGGATAGTTGGGTTTGTTTTGGTGTTTCTTTCTCTGGGACTGGGCGGAAGGGGGCGAGAGGTCTTGGCGGGGGGAGCCACCCACGCTAGCTAACTAAAGTCAGTTAGTGAACGGGGGTGAGGTGAGAGGAGGACTGCGGACGTTGGAGCCTGGATAGCAGGCTTCAATGGGCCTACGAGGCGAGCAAGAGGGGGTGGAGGGATGGATGTTGGGGGATGTTTTTGTACGGGGGGGGGTTCTTGGGAGGGGGGGGGAGAAGGGGTTCGATGTTAACAATGGACAGGGGCGGGTCAGGCTTATAGGGCAGGGCCCGGTGGTATGGTGAATAAGAAAGGTTGGGGGGGGGGGGGTGAGAGACCCTCAGTGAGGATAATCACGTGGAACGTGGGAGGGCTAAGAGGTCCAGGGTGCTTGCACATCTTAAAAGTTTGAAAGCCGATGTAGCAATGCTGCAGGAGACTCACTTGAGGGTGAAGGACCAGGTGAGACTTAAAAAGGGCTGGGTTAGCCAAGTGGATTGGATTGGATTGGATTTGTTTATTGTCACGTGTACCGAGGTACAGTGAAAAGTATTTTTCTGCGAGCAGCTCAACAGATCATTAAGTACATGAGAAGAAAAGGGAATAAAAGAAAATACATAATAGGGCAACACAACATATACAATGTAACTACATAAGCACTAGCATCGGATGAAGCATACAGGGTGTAGTGTTAATGAAGTCAGTCCATAAGAGGGTCATTTAGGAGTCTGGTGACAGTGGGGAAGAAGCTGTTTTTGAGTCTGTTCGTGCGTGTTCTGACTTCTGTATCTCCTGCCCGATGGAAGAAGTTGGAAGAGTGAGTAAGCCGGGTGGGAGGGATCTTTGATTATACTGCCCGCTTTCCCCAGGCAGCGGGAGGTGTAGATGGAGTCAATGGATGGGAGGCAGGTTCATGCGATGGACTGGGCGGTGTTCACGACTCTCTGAAGTTTCTTGCGGTCCTGGGCCGAGCAGTTGCCATACCAGGCTGTGATGCAGCCTGATAGGATGCTTTCTTTGGTGCATCTGTAAAAGTTGGTAAGAGTCAATGTGGACATGCCGAATTTCCTTAGTGTTTCACTCCGGATTTGATGGAAGGGCGCGAGGGGTTGCGGTGCTGGTCAGCAAAAGGGTACGCTTCCAGATGGAGGTGGTGGTGGCAGATCAGGGGGGGTAGATATGTGATTGTGACAGGGGCACTGGAGGGGAGATTACTGGCGCTGTTAAGTGTATACGGTCCCAATTGGGACGATGTGGGATTCGCGAGGAAGGTGTTTGGGGCTATTCCCGACTTGGACACGCATGAGCTGATTGTGGGGGGGGACTGGAACTTGGTGCAGGAGCCAAGGTTGGACAGATCACGGCCGCGCTCGCTGGTCCCATCAGGGGGGGCGAAGGCGCTGGCTGGGCTACTGGTGGAAATGGGAGGGGTGGATCCTTGGAGGTTCCTGCACCCAAGGGAACGGGAGTATTCGTTTTTCTCAGCGGTCCATAAGGTATACTCACGGATCGACTTTTTTGTGGTGGGGAAGGCTTTGCTGGCTGGAGTCAAGGGGTCGGAATACTCTGCAATTGCAGTGTCAGATCACGCTCCACATTGGGTGGATATGGTGCGAGAGAAGGCGGCAGCGCAGAGACCGGGGTGGAAACTGGATGTGGGGCTTTTGGGGAACCAAGTATTCTGTGAGAAAATTGAAAAGGTAATTAAGGAATATGTAGGTTTCAATTGTACGGGTGAGGTGTCGAAGGCAGTCGTCTGGGAGGCTCTAAAGGTGGTGGTGAGAGGCGAGGTAATTTTGTTTAAGGCCAGGGTGGATAAAGAGGAAAGGTTGGAGCGGCAGAGGATAATAGATGAGATGTTGGAGGTAGATAGGAGGTATGCAGAGGATGGGGACCCGGCGAAGCTGGAAAAGAGGAAGGAACTACAGGCGAGCTTTGACCGACTGTCCACCAGGAAGGCGGTGCGCCAACTGAGACGAGCAAGGGGTGCAGTTTACGAACATGGAGATAAGGCGGGGTATGGTAGCAGGTCAGCTCCGGAGGGAGGCAGTGTCAGCGGCAAGGGAAATTCTTCAGGTGAAGGATAGGGCAGGGAAGTTGGTGGTGGCCCCAGTGCTGATTAACAAGGTTTTTGAGGAGTTTTATGAGAGGTTGTACAAGTCAGAGCCACTCGGGGGAGACCGTGAGATGCAGGAATTTCTAGATGGGTTGGAGTACCCGAGGCTAGGGGAGGGGGACAGGGCTACATTAGAAGGAGCAATAGTGGAGCAGTAGATAAAGGATGCGATTGGGAGGATGCAGTCGGGGAAGGTGGCAGGGCCGAATGGGTTTCCGGTGGAATATTATAAAAAATTTAAGGATAGGTTGGCACCCCTGATGGTGGGGATGTTTGAGGAGGCGATAGGGAAGGGGACTCATTTTAGGTATCTGGGGGTGCAGGTTGCCCGGGAGTGGGGGAGGCTTCGTAGGTACAACATCACTAGTTTGGTGGGGAGAGTGAAAGCCGATCTGGCAAGGTGGGATGGCCTTCCTCTGTCACTGGCGGGTCGGGTACAGGCAGTTAAAATGAATGTGTTGCTGCGATTCCTGTTTATTTTTCAATGCCTACCGATTTTCCTGCCAAAGTCTTTTTTCAGGGAGATTGAGGGAAGGATTACCTCATTCATATGGGGAGGGAAGGTGGCCAGAGTGAGAAAGGTGCTGCTACAGAGGGGACGGCAGGGGGTTTGGGTCTCCCGAGCCTGTTGTACTACTACTGGGCGGCGAATGTGGAGACAGTGCGGAGCTGGGTCAGAGGGGTTGATTCTCAGTGGGTCAGAATGGAGGAGAGTTTGTGCAGGGGGTCGGGGCTGAAGGCACTTGCAACAGCGCCGCTCCCGGGGAAATATTCAGGGAGTCCAGTAATAATAGCTTCATTGAAAATCTGGAGGCAGTTTCGCCAACACTTCGGGTTGGGTTTAGGGTCATAGAATTTACAGTGCAAAAGGAGGCCATTCGGCCCATCGAGTCTGCACCGGCTCTTGGAAAGAGCACCCTACACAAGGTCAACACCTCCACCCTATCCCCATAACCCAGTAACCCCACCCAACACTGAGGGCAATTTTGGAAAAGAAGGGTAATTCATCATGGCCAATTCACCTAACCTGCACATCTTTGGACTGTGGGAGGAAACCGGAGCACCCGGAGGAAACCCACGCACACACGGGGAGGATGTGCAGACTCCGCACAGACAGTGACCCAAGCCGGAATCGAACCTGGGACCCTGGAGCTGTGAAGCAATTGTGCTATCCACAATGCTACCGCGCTGCCCTCAAGGGAAATGCCG
Source organism: Scyliorhinus torazame (assembly GCF_047496885.1). Taxonomy (NCBI): domain Eukaryota; kingdom Metazoa; phylum Chordata; class Chondrichthyes; order Carcharhiniformes; family Scyliorhinidae; genus Scyliorhinus; species Scyliorhinus torazame. The sequence goes on from NC_092707.1 coordinate 245,840,695, forward strand.
ATTCGGGGGAACCACAGATTTGAGCCAGGAAGGTGGGTTGGAAGTTTTCGGAAATGGGAAGAGAAGGGGATTAAGACGCTAAAAGATTTGTTTCTTCAGAGTCGGTTTGCAGGATTGAGGGAGCTTGAAGCGAAGTATGGGCTAGAGCAGGGAGAAGTGTGTAGGTACATGCAGGTTAGGGATTTTGCCAGGAAGGAGATACAGAGCTTCCCAGAGGAACTGGCCTCCACATTGCTGGAGGACGTGTTGACGACAAGGCGACAGGAGAAGGGGGCAGTGTCAGCGGTGTATGGAGCTATTTTGGAAGAGGATAAGGCACCACTGGAAGGGATCAAAGCAAAGTGGGAGGAAGAACTGGGAGAGGTTATAGAGGAGGGGTCTGGTGTGAGGTGCTCCGGAGAGTGAATGCCTCCACCTCATGTGCGAGGTTGGGGCTGATACAGCTGAAGGTGGTATATAGATCACACCTTACGAGGGCAAGGATGAGACGATTTTTTGAAGGAGTAGAGGATGTGTGTGATCGTGTGAGCGTTTGGGGGGGGGGGGGGGGGGGGGGGGGCGCGAATCACGTTCATATATTTTGGTCCTGTCCAAAGCTAGGGGAGTACTGGAAGGAGGTGTTTAGGATAATTTCCAAGGTGGTGCGTGTGAAACTGGGCCCGGGTCCCAAGGAGGCCATATTCGGGGTGTTGGACCAGCCAGGGTTGGAAACGGGAGCGGTGGCAGATATCATAGCCTTCGCCTCGTTGATTGCCCGAAGGCGGATCCTGCTGGGATGGAGAGCAGCCGCTCCACCCAGTGCCCTTGCGTGGTGGGGGGACCTGTTGGAATACTTGACCCTTGAGAAGATTAAGTTCGAACTGAGGGGAAGCTCGGAGGGGTTCTACAAGTCATGGGCACTATTTATTACTATCTTTCTAACTGCTGTTGAATAAATACATTTATTCTGATTCTGTAATTGTGCAAAAGAGTTGATATGTACTTTTGGGACTGTAATATGGACACTTTACTACATCAAAAATGCTATATAAATGAAAATTGTTTTATATAAAAAGGAGTAAATTCTACATTCTATCTTGCACCACTACTCTAAAAATGTGTGCACAAGCATAAAATATCTAAACGCAAATCTTAACCTTTTCAAAACTGCCCATAACGTACGCAATTCATTAAGGGGAGGAAAAAAGAGAGCAGGTTAAAATACAATAAAAATATTACATTATTATAGCACCATTATCATTGTAAATGTCCAACGGTCATTCATAAGAGACACATGTTTACAACCCCACCTGATGTAACTACTATATAAGTCAGATTCCAGGGTGGAACCCCTAGCATGATCAATCCTAACTTTTATGTTTTGTTTAGAGATGTGGATGAAGAGAATCACAGGAGTGCCAATGAACTTTTTATCAAAAGAATAAAACATTTATTAAACAAGGATCAACTCTAATACATTACTCCTTCACCCAGTTATACCTTTACAGATATGTACAGATTTGTACGGATAATACATGTTTCAGAATCTATCTTATACGCTAATGTTCTTAGTAAACACGTTCCATGTAAATCAACAGGTGAAATATGGTCAGACACAGCACATTCTGAAACCCAAAAACAGCTTCTGTGGAGTTTTCACCAAATCCCCCAAGATGCTTGTCACAACGCGAGTCAACTGGAACTTTGGCTTTCACACAATGGTTTCCAAACTCCACTCTTGAAGAACACATTTTGGAATCTTCTTCCACTCACCAAGGATCCACACCCAGGATTTCAACCTCTCCTATTGGTATTACTCTGCCCTGGATCACCATGTGCATTCAAGCTTTGATGCACTCTCTCAGGTACCCAACCAAAACAACAGAACACCACTGTTTCACAGGCTGTACTAAGGTGTCACCAACGGATATCAGACTTCTCTCTAGCCGACTTTAAATCTGCTTTGTACAGCTGTCTTATTAATTCAGAGCCCTTTCTGTGTTCCTTGCTTTAATTTCACTGAACAGGACTTTGTCTAGATTCCTTTGGTTCAACTGTCTTCCAGGGACATTCTGCTCGTTAGCCTCTAGGACTTGCTTTCTGTTCCTCTGCCCTGCCTGCACTAAGAGAAACGAAAACCCACAGACTTGCAGGCTACCTTTTTTAACATGAAGCTAAACTGAAGTTTTATTTCTTATCATATTAATACAGAAACACCAATTAAACTTAAACCTATACCTTATTTCTAATACATACAGCACAAATATAAATTAGTTATCTCTATCTATCTCTATTTCCTAACACACAACAGATGATAGGAAACATGCCCAGAAACATTTTTGGAAACATAGGTTCTAAAGAGGATTTTAAAACAGGAAAAAGTACAGGAAAGCAAGGAAAAGATTTAGTGAGGGAGTTCTGGAGAAACGAAAACAAATATTCTGCTACCATTATCAAAATTGAGGGAGGGGCGAATGTCCATTAGTCTAATGACTGAATGGTGCAGGTCAAAGCAGAGGTAGATAAAGGCCTGTCCAAAGAATAGGAGAATTTGCAATCCATTTTTATGGGAAAAGGGAGTTTGCATTTTTAAGATTTATAAAGCTACAGATGAAAAGACAACCAGAAAATGAACTTTATCAAAATACAATTAGGTTTTTTATCTCTGAGCAGTGAAGATAATGTTACGGTTAGGAAAATAGAAGAATAATTTGATAGGCAAGATGTCAAAGCACTTTTGAAAAAATGTCACTTAATTATTTGAAAAGAATGCCTTCTTTACGGAAGCTCAGTGAAAGGTGGCAGACTACTTGATCACATGGAAAGTCTTAACCATAACCAATCATGTCTTTGTGTGTCCTCAGTGCACATGTAGTTCCAGCCAAAGACCAACATTTGATTCCCCCCCCTTGTTGCCAGTGTCAGGAAACAGGTAGTTTTAAATAATCTATATTTGTATTTGTGGGTATTGGTACACGGTATAGCTTTATGTAAATTTAATTTTGTGTTTCTGTACAAGAAAGGTTTAAAACTTTTAATTAGCTTCATGTTAAACAAAGGTGCCTGCATGTGTATGGGACTGTGCCTACATTGTAATTAAAGAGTTTACAACATGAAAATAAACAGGGTTTTAAAAAAGACTAGTTTGTTGCTTGGCAACCTGGGGCCCACACTTGTTTGGAACCAGGTACATAAAAAGAAAGCAGCTCTAACAGACATTGCCAGCAGAGACAGGACAATCAAATAAGGGCCAGAAAAAAATCCCAGAATCTAAAGAACAGATAGTTTCAGAAATCAGCAGATGAAAGAGAAGTCCTAGAAAGACTGAAGTCAAAGGAACAAAAAACTGGAATCTGAACAAGGTACTGTTTACTGAAGTTAAATAAAGGAGCAGAAAGAGGTGCCCAGTTAAAGACAAAGTTGAAAGGTGCAAATCTAGTTATGTTGGCTAGCGAGAAGCCAGATATCTGAAGCAACCCCAAGATTAGAGGCACCATAATAGCCTATGAAGCTGTGGTGTTCTACTGGCATTGCTGGGAACCTGAGAAATTGTGTGGAAGTTTGAATGCACATTGCAATCCAAGGCAGTGGGATGCTGAAAGGAGAGATTTAAATCCTGGAAGTGAATTATTAGTGAAGTCATCAGAGAGAAATCCTTGCGCAGGAGAAGATGCTTTGAGTGGAGTTTGAAAACACGCATCTGGTAGTCAGAGTTCCAGTGAGACCAGTTGGCTCAGTGTGATAAGCATCTGGGGGAATTTGATGAAAAATCCACAGAAGTTCTATGGGGTGGCATCGCCACTTGGTTTCAGAGTATGATGTGCCTGACCACAGTTGGACTGTTGGTTCACATGGACTGTGTATTTACTGAGAACATTAGGGTACAGGTACAGTTTGTAACTTGTGTTATCCTTAAAATTCTGTGTATATCTATAAGGATATAGGTGGAAAAGTTGTATTATAGTCAATCTTTTTGTGTTTAATAACTTTTATTCTTTTGTCAAAAATTAATTTGCAATCCTGCGACTGTTCATCCACGTCTCTGAATAAAAAGTGAAAGTTATGGTCCATTGAGCCAGGGTTCCATTCTGTCCAGTAGTATCAGCTGGGATCAGAACACATGCCTCATGCATTTCAACTTCCCCCAAGTGCACGTACTTTACCCCGCCCTCCTTCTCCTCCACCGAAAAAAGACAAAAAAAAATTATTTGGGCCGAAATTATAACACTGTTTTGATTTCTGATAAACCAACTATAATAGAAAGTTCTAAATATGTTGAGTTAGTGGAAACAAACTCACCTAATTCACCTAAACAAAATAAATTGGTCAAAATCAGAATTAAAGATTCAAAACGTGCAAGGTTAGATCAAAAATTAAGAGTTTCCGCCATCTTCTAACGCTGGTTTAAAAAAACATTATGCTGGAAGCCAGCCCTGCCCACACAACTATGCACCTCTCCCAGGTCAAAATAATGAGCTTGGACCATTTCCACCACTTTTGTTCCCATATGAAAAGGCTCTTCAAATTAATCTTGTTTAAAGGTGCAAAGGCCAGTTAATTATTAAATATTTTTATTTACTAAGAACCGACTATAATACAATGAATCTAGAAAATGCTTCTGTGCAATTTTTAAGAAGTAATTTGCTGCAATTTAAAATCAGGTACCCACAAATGGTGAGCTAGGCACTTACTAAAAATGCTTTTGTAATAAACCCATTTTCATCTGTATTAATAAAACTGCATAAGGTTACCACTCATGTACATCAAGACTTATTTAAGGAAAAATATGTTTTATTTCACAATCCAATATGATTTAAATCTTGGCAATGTGCAAATAAGTGTAAATGGAAACTTTAATTATAACATTACTTTAAAAAAAAGACCAGTGTAATTTCAAACACGATTTCCAGCCAGATTTCCAATTGTGCCCAACATCGCTCTACTCTATTAATACGAAGCTCTGCAGCGTCAAAGTATTTAACTCTCAGTACTTATTTTATGTGCAGCATCAAAGAATTGAACTCTCAGTACTTATTTTGTGTGAAGTAGCCATCAGGTTTTAATGAGGTATTTGGAAAACCGGTTGCTTCTTCTACAGCTGAGGTAGTGATGTTTCTGAAGAAGCTTCATGCTCTGATAACCAATATAAAAGCTCTGACATTAGCATTTGCACATTTTAGCTAACTCCATGCGTCCCCCTCCACTCATGCTTTACTAAGTTTCTACCTTAAAGTACTGCATTAACCACATCTGGTTTATTTCATGTTCTGCAATCCAAAGCTTCAGTTAGTTATCCTCTTGATGGTGAATTTTACCAGCCACTCCTACCAGAGTCCCTGCCTCCTATACGCTTTCCCAAATTTCTATTTAAAAAGGACCTCTTTAACTACACCCGATTTCTTCTGTCTTGAAGTGTGTACTAAAAACCTGCTTATTGCAAATCCTGGCCACTTGTTCAGATCATTTCTCAGTCACTCTGATACCCTACATTTTTAGCATTCCACCTCACTTGGCACTACTTTTGTCAGCCAAGAGTATCAACAGATATGGATCAAGGCACGTAAACAACAGACTTAGATCAACCATAATCTAAGTGATTGACGAACTAGGTTCGACAATTAATTGTCTATTATTGTTCATACTTAAAACTCTGCTAATCCCACCTCCCAAAGTTATTCAATGCTCTTATCCCGATATCGCCCTCGTGCCTTCTGCTCCACCAACATCATTCTTTGCCATGTCTATCATAGTATACATTGCAATCTTTCCCAAAGCAACAGCCTCTATTGCTGATCCCAACAAACTAGTTTGCTAAGGTCAATCACTCCATCTCCCTTTCTCACTGTCTTCAACTTTCCTGGTGGCTTCCAATTCCTGGCCTGCTATATTACAAGCCTCCCTCCAAAACACTGATTCTCTCGCAATTGCAGTCATCTTTGTTCATGCCCAAGCTGTTTGGGTCGGTCAACCCTGTGGCCTACCTGAAGTCTGGCTCACTGACAATGACTCTTTTCTTCCCCACCTCACTGATGTCATCCAACTTCATATTCCATGTCTCCAACCCATCTGCCATGCTAACGTGATGACCGGCTGTTTGTCACTACCAGATCCCATTCAGGCTCCTATTACTCCTCCACTAACACTTTTCACCACTTCACAGCTTGCCCTCTTCCACAGCTTCCTCTTTAAAGTTGGTGGTGACTACTTCCCTCCCAAGCTTTAGCTGTTTATTGACATCACCTCACTTAACATGAAATAACATTTCTTTTGGCGGCTTTATCTTTATTTGCACTCCCTTTATACACTTGCCTCAAATTTCTCCATCCCCATCCTAGAGAAATCTTCACTTTGTCAAGTGGGATCTTGTCTTTGAATGGCATGCTCATCTCCCTCACTGTCCACATCATCCCTATCTCACTACACACTGCCTTAACTGCTTTTGAATTTGATCACAGTGTGTGAATGTCACTGGCAAGGCCAGCATTTAATGCCCATCCCTAATTTCCATCTTCTTGAACCACTGCAGACACACCACAGTGCTGTTAGAAATGGATTTTCAGATTTCTGATCTGATGACTGTGAAGAAACAGCAACCCAGTTCCAAATCAGGATGGCGTGTGGCTTTGAAGGGGATTTTCAGGTTGTGATGTGCTCATGCACCTGCTGCCCTAGTCCTTCCAGGTGGTACAGATCAGAGGTTTGGAAGATGCTGGCGAAAGAACTTAGCAAGCTGCTGCACAGCAAGTTGTAGGTGGTACACACCTTTGATGCGTGTCAGGGGTGGAAGGAATATATCCTTAAGGTGGTAGATAGGGTCCTAATCAACAGGTTGTTTTATCCTGAATGGCGTCAAAGCAGACAAGTGGAGAGAATTCCTTTACACTCCCGACTTGTGCCTTGTAAATGGTGAAAAGACTTTGTGGAGCCAGAAAGTGAGTTAGATGGCACAGAATTCCCAGCCTCTGACCTGTTCTTGTAGCCACAGAATAAATGTCTCCCCCTCCCTCTTTTTGGAGATGATCATTGCCTGGCACTTGTGTGGAACTAATGTTACTTGCAACTTATCAGCTCAAGCCTGAATGCTGTCCAGGTCTTGCTGCGTTAAGGCACAGACTGCTTAAGTATCTGAAAAGTTGCAAATGTAACTGAACATTTGTGCAATCATCAGTGAACATCCTCAGCGCGCAGGTACAACAGGCAGTAAAGAAGGCAAATGGTTTGTTGGCCTTCATAGCGAGAGGATTTGAGTATAGGAATAGGGATGTTTTACTACAATTGCATAAGGCATTGGTGAGGCCACACCTGAAGTGTGCAGTTTTGGCATTCTTATCTGAGGAAGGGTGTTCGAGTTTTGGAGGGAATGCAGCTGATTATAGGCAGATTCCTGGGATGGGGAGACTGTCATATGAGGAGAGACTAAATCGGTGAGGATTATGTTCAAGTGAGAGGGGATTTCGTAGAAACGTATAAAATTCTAACAGGATTAGACAGCGTAGATTCACAAAGAATATTCCCGATGGTGGGGGAGTCCAGAACTAGGGGCCATAGTTTGAAGATAAGGGGTAAACCTTCGGACTGAGGTGAGGAGAAACTTCTTCACCCACAGAGTGGTGAATCTGTGGAATTCACTTCCACAAAAAGCAGTTGAGGCCAAAATGTTGTGTAATTTCAAGAAGGAGTTAGATATAGCACTTGGGGCTGAAGAAATCAAGGGATAGGGGGGGGGGGGGGGGAGAAGAGGAGAAGAGAGAGGCTGGATCGGGGTATTGAACTTGAGTTCAGCCATGATCATAATGAATGGTGGAGCAGGCTCAAAGGGCCAAATAGCCTCCCTCGGCTTCTATTTTCTATGCATATCAACCTCTATGATGGCAACTGAAGCAGCTGAAGATGGTTGGGCTGAGGGCACTACCCTGAGGAACTCCTGCAGAGATGTTCTACAATGGAGTTGATTGGCCTCCAACAACCACAATCTTTTGTGCTCGGTTCAACTCCAACCAATGGAAAGATTTTCCCAATTCCCACTGCCTTCAATTTTCCTCAGGCTCCTTGATATCATACCTGGTCAAATGCTACCTTAAGTCACTCTCAACTCATCTCTGGAATTCAGCTTATTGTCTATGTTTGATGTGGAGATGCCGGTGTTGGACTGGGGTGGGCACAGTAAGATGTCTTACAACACCAGATTAAAGTCCAACAGGTTTTTTGGAGTCACTAGCTTTCGGAGCAGAGCTCCTTCATCATCTGATGTGACGACAAACAACCTGTTGGACTTTAACCTGGTGTTGTAAGACTTTTTACTGTGTCTATGTTTGGACCAACGTTTTATTAGGTTCTGGAGCCAAACGGCCCTAGCAATGCCCCACCAACCCATCCTGCCCAAGTGTATACTGACCAGTGAAGGTAGACTTTTGGTACAGTAACAATCTCCTGGGCCAGGTGGGATTTATCCCAGAATACTGAGAGAAGCAAGGGGGGAAATTGCTGGGGCCTTGACTGACATCTTTGTATCCTCATTGGCTACAGGTGAGATCCCAGAGGACTGCAGAATGGCTAATGTGGTGCCGCTGTTTAAGAAATGTAGCAGGGAATCCTGGAAACTATAGGTCAGTGAGCCTCACATCAGTAGTAGGTAAATTATTAGAGGGAATTCTCAGGGGCAGAATTTATACCCATTTGGAAACAAATGGATTCATAAGCGATAGACAGCATGCTTTTGTGAAGGGCAGGCCGTGCCTCACCAACTTGATTTGAGTTTTCTTTTTATAAATATGTTTTTTATTGGGTTTTTGAATAAAGTATATTTACCGTTATGTACACAAAATAGAATACACACACATATATATATATATATATATATATATAGAGAAGAGAAGGTAACACGCACAAAAAACAAAACAAACAACAACAAAAAAATAGTTAGAATAAAATAACTGGTAGGGTATTATGTGCTAGCTCAACAACAGTAGCTCTGTACAATTGGCAGTATTGTTTTTAGCACATAAGTAGGCATCTGTTTGTGGTGGGGGGGGGGGACGGGGACATATACATTTGGGCACCGGGGAAACAATTACAGTTGATCTGAGTTTTTTGAGGAGGTGACAAAGATGATTGATGAGGGGAGGGTGGGAGATGTTGTTTACATGGGACAACCTTTGGCCATTCTCCCCGTGTTTGCGTGGGTTTTGCCCCCACAACACAAAGATAATGCAGGGTAGGTGAATTGAACACGCTAAATTGCCCCTTAATTGGAAAAAATGAATTGGGTACTCTAAATTTTTTTTTTTAAGTTAAGCCTTTGACAAGGTGCCTCATGGCAGACTGATACAAAAGGTGAAGTCACACGGGATCAGAGGTGTGGTGGCAAGATGGATACAGAACTGGCTCGGTCACAGAAGGCAAAGGGTAGCAGTAGAAGGGTGTTTTTCTGAATGGAAGATTGTGACTAGTGGTGTTCCACAGGGATCGGTGCTTGGGCCTTTGTTGTTTGTGGTGTACATAAACGATTTGAAGGAAAATGTAGCCGGTCTGATTAGTAAGTTCGTGGATGACACCAAGGTTGGTGGAGTGGCAGATAGTGCTGAGGATTGTCAGAGGATACAGCAAGACATAGATAGATTGGAGACTTGGGCAGAGAAATGGCAAATGGAGTTCAATCAGGACAAATGTGAGGTAATGCATTTTGGTAGGTCTAACATGGAAGGGAAATATACCGTAAATGGCAAAACTCTTAGGAATATAGAAAGTCAGAGATCTGGGCGTGCAGGTCCACAGATCTTTGAAGGTGGCAACACAAGTGGAAAGTGGACAAGGTAGTCAAGAAAGCATACGGAATGCTTGTCTTCATTGGACAGGGCATCAAGTATTAAAAACTGGCAAGTCATGCTACAGTTGTATAGAATCCTGGTACGGCCGCACTTGGAATATTGCACACAATTCTGGTTGCCACACTACCAGAAGGCTTTGGAGAGGGTGCAGAGGCGGTTTACCAGAATGTTGCCTGGTCTGGAGGGTGTTAGCTATGTAGAGAGGCTGAATGACTCGGACTGTTTTCATTAGAAAGACGGAGGTTAAGGGGGTTTATGGAACAGATGTGGTGGGTAGACCTGTGGAGGTTTGGACGGCCAAGAGCGAAGGAGTTTTCTTTTTTTCTCCCATGTTCACAGAGTGTACTCCCGGGTTGATTTTTTCATTTTGAACATGGCTTTGCTGGCGAGGGTGGTGGATGCCGAGTATTCGCGATTGTTGTGTGGGACCATGCCCCACACTGGGTGGATTTACGGGTGAGCAAGGAGGGGGGTCAGCGCCCGCAATGGAGATTGGATGTAGGATTGTTAGCAGGTGAGGGGGGGGTGCGGGCAGGTGAGGGAGGCCATCCAGAATTATTTGGAGATAAATGATATGGGGAGATTTCGGCATCAACGGTATGGGAAGCGCTGAAGGCAGTGGTTAGCGGGGAGCAAATTTAGATAAGGGCTCATAGGGAGAAGCTGGAGCGGACAGAGATGGATAGGCTGGTTAGGGAAATACTCCAGGTGGGCAGAAGGTACTCTGAAGCCCCGGAGGCTGTTGAAGGAGCGGCAGAAGCTGCAGATGGAGTTTGGTCTGTTATCCACAGGGGAGGTGGTGGGGCAGTTGAGGAAGGCGAGGGGGGCGGTATATGAGTATGGGGAGAAAGCCAGTGGGATGCTAGCACACTAGCTAAGGGACCAGGGAGATAGGAAGAGTGAAGGACAGAGGGGGTGTGGTAGTATGCATTAGGGGTCATGTGGGACTGTGAAGCCGTGATGTCATTGGCTGACAGATCCCGGGTCCTGGTTGGCTGTTGACCTCTAGCTCCGCCCTGAAGGCGGAGTATAAGAACCTGGAGTTCTCCCCCGCAGGCCAGTCAGCTACTGAACTGCAGGGAACAAGTCACGCTTAATAAAGCCTCATCGACTTCATCTCTCGTGAGTCTTTGTGCGCTACAATTTATTAAGCGTGCTTAAAAGAACTATGGAGCTCAGGATCATCCCGGAATGCCTGAGGATCAGCCCCAACGCAGTGAACTCAGCAGCAGTTTTCAAACACTGGCAGACTTGTTTCGAGGCCTACCTCAGAACGGCCCCCGGCCGGGTCACAGAAGACCAGAAACTACAGGTCCTGCACTCGAGGGTAAGCCCGGAAATTTTCCCTCTCATCGAAGACGCAGAGGATTACCAGACGGCATTCGCAGCACTAAAAAGCATCTATGTTCGCCCAGTGAACCAGATCTACGCACGCTACCAACTCGCAATGAGACGGCAAAGTCCCGGAGAATCGCTAGATGATTTCTACGTCGCGCTACTAATTTTGGAACGGGCCTGCAGCTGCCCGCCGGTAAACGCGATGGAACACACGGACATGTTGATGTGTGATGCTTTTGTGGCTGGTATGAACTCTTCCCAAATCCGCTAAAGACTTTTAGAAAAAGAGTCGCTAGGACTCTGAGGCACGGGCCCTTGCAGCCTCACTAGATGTGGCCGCGCGAAACGCCCGCGCCTACGGCCCCGACCGCGCGGCAGCTCCTTGGGCTCCGTGGACCCCCGTCGCAACAAACCCCCCCCTCCCCCCCCCCACCCCACAGGCTTGCGCGGTTCAGACGCCAAGTCGTCTCGGGGGAGCCCGCTGCTATTTCTGCGGCCAGGTGAAACACCCCCGGCAGCGCTGCCCGGCCCGCGCAGCGACTTGTAAGAGCTGCGGGAAAAAGGGCCATTTCGCGGCTGTGTGCCGGTCCCGGGAGGTCGCCGCGGTCCCCGGCGAACAAGGATTCCTGCGCGCTTCTAACGCTCCCCAACCCCCCCCAGCGCCCCATGTACGACCCGCAGGCGCAACCAGTTTGGGTCCCGGTCACCGCTGTCCAGCGCCCCATGTACGACCCGCAGGCGCAACCAGTTTGGGTCCCGACTACCGCTGTCCCTGGAGAACAAGGCGATCTGCGCGTTTCTGACGCTCCCCAACCCCCCCAGCGCCCCATGTGCGACCCGCAGGCGCCGCCATTTTGGGTCCCGGCCACCACGAGGGGAGGAGGGGCGCCGCCATCTTGGGATCCCCCAGACCTGTGCGACGCATGGGGACGGCCATTTTGTCCACCCCCGCCACCATCTTGTGACCCCCCAGCCATGTGCGATGCATGGGGCGGCCATTTTGTTCACCCCCGCCGCCATCTTGGACGGCAACAACGGACCCCAGTGTCGACGGCTCCACGGGGTTCGAGGAAGACGCTCAAACACTACGATCACGTCTGGCCTCAATGACGCTGGACCAAGCACGGCCCCGGACACTCCAGACGACGACAACAACGGTGCTGATAAACGGGCACGAGACACCATGCCTGGTCGACTCCGGGAGCACGGAAAGCTTCATCCACCCCGACACGGTAAGACGCTGTTTTTTGACCATCCGTCCCAGTGCGCAAAAGATTTCCCTAGCTGCAGGATCCCACTCCGTACAGATTAAAGGCTTCTGCATAGTGACCCTAACGGTGCAAGGGAGGGAGTTTAGAAACTACAGGCTCTACGTCCTTCCCCAACTCTGCGCGCCCACATTACTGGGATTAGATTTCCAGTGCAAACTGCAGAGCCTAACGTTTCAATTCGGCGGCCCAATACCCCCACTCACTATCTGCGGCCTCGCAACCCTCAAGGTTGAGCCCCCATCCTTGTTTGCAAACCTCACCCCGGATTGCAAACCCGTCGCCACTAGGAGCAGACGGTACAGCGCCCAGGACCGGACATTCATTCGGTCCAAAGTCCAGCGGCTACTGAAGGAAGGCATAATCCAGGCCAGCAACAGTCCCTGGAGAGCACAAGTAGTAGTAGTAAAGACAGGGGAGAAGCAAAGGATGGTCATAGACTATAGCCAGACCATCAACAGGTGCACACAACTAGATGCGTACCCTCTCCCCCGCATATCCGACATGGTCAATCGGATTGCCCAATATAAGGTCTTCTCCACCGTGGACCTCAAGTCCGCCTACCATCAGCTCCCCATCCGCCCAAGTGACCGCAAGTACACAGCCTTCGAGGCAGACGGGCGATTATACCACTTCCTAAGGGTCCCATTTGGCGTCACAAACGGGGTCTCGGTCTTCCAACGAGAGATGGACCGAATGGTTGATCAACACAGGTTGCAGTCCACGTTCCCCTACCTCGACAACGTGACCATCTGCAGCCACGATCAGCAGGACCACGACGCCAACCTCCAAAAATTCCTCCAGACCGCTAAAGCCTTGAACCTCACATACAACGAGGACAAGTGCGTGTTTAGCACAAACCGGCTAGCCATCTTGGGATATGTAGTGCGCAATGGGATAATAGGCCCCGACCCCGAACGCATTCGCCCCCTCATGGAATTTCCCCTCCCGCACTGCTCAAAAGCCCTAAAGCGCTGCCTGGGGTTTTTTTCATATTACGCCCAGTGGGTCCCCCAGTACGCAGACAAGGCCCGCCCCCTAATACAGACCACGACCTTCCCCCTGTCGACAGAGGCTTGCCAGGCCTTCAGCCGCATCAAAGCGGATATCGCAAAGGCCACGATGCGCGCCATCGACGAGTCCCTCCCCTTCCAGGTCGAGAGCAACGCCTCCGATGTAGCTCTAGCGGCCACCCTTAACCAAGCGGGCAGGCCCGTGGCCTTTTTCTCCCGAACCCTCCACGCTTCAGAAATCCGCCACTCCTCAGTGGAAAAGGAAGCCCAAGCCATAGTGGAAGCTGTGCGACATTGGAGGCATTACCTGGCCGGCAGGAGATTCACTCTCCTCACGGACCAACGGTCGGTAGCCTTCATGTTCGATAATGCACAGCGGGGCAAAATTAAGAACAAGATCTTAAGGTGGAGGATCGAGCTCTCCACCTTCAACTATGAGATCATGTACCGTCCCGGAAAGCTGAACGAGCCGTCCGACGCCCTATCCCGCGGCACATGTGCCAACGCACAAATTAACCGCCTCCAAACCCTCCACGAGGACCTCTGCCACCCGGGGGTCACTCGGTTCTACCACTTTATAAAGTCCCGCAACCTCCCCTACTCTGTGGAGGAGGTCCGTACAGTCACAAGGAACTGCCACATCTGCGCAGAGTGCAAACCGCACTTTTTCAGGCCGGATGGTGCGCACCTGATCAAGGCTTCCCGTCCCTTTGAACGCCTTGGTCTGGATTTCAAAGGGCCCCTCCCCTCCACCAACCGCAACATATACTTCCTGAACGTGGTGGACGAGTACTCCCGTTTCCCCTTCGCCATCCCCTGCCCTGACATGACAGCGGCCACAGTCATTAAAGTCCTTAACACCATATTCACACTGTTCGGTTGCCCCGCATACGTCCACAGCGACAGGGGGTCCTCCTTTATGAGTGACGAGCTGCGCCAGTTCCTGCTCAGCAACGGTATAGCCTCGAGCAGGACGACCAGCTACAACCCCCGGGGGAACGGGCAAGTAGAGAGGGAGAACGGCACGGTCTGGAAGACCGTCCTACTGGCCCTACGGTCCAGGGACCTCCCAGTTTCACGGTGGCAGGAGGTCCTCCCGGACGCTCTCCACTCCATCCGGTCGCTACTGTGTACTAGCACTAACCAAACGCCTCATGAGCGCCTCCTTGTCTTCCCCAGGAAGTCCTCCTCTGGAACGTCGCTGCCGACCTGGCTGGCGGTCCCAGGACCCATCCTGCTCCGAAAACATGTGCGGGCGCACAAGTCGGACCCGTTGGTCGAGAGGGTTCGCCTCCTCCACGCGAACCCGCAGTACGCTTACGTGGAGTACCCCGACGGCCGACAGGACACGGTCTCCCTGCGAGATCTGGCGCCCGCCGGCAACACGCACACCCCCCCCGACACCAATCACCCCCTCCCTGCCACCGGCGCACCCCGCGAGCGCCCCCTTCCCGGGGGGATCGGTCCTCCTCCCAGGTCCGACCAGAAGTGAAGCGGAAGCAGAAACCGTAAGGCTCCCGGAGACGACAACACGGGAACAAGCACCACCACCGGGTCCGAGACAATCGACGAGGACGACCAGACCGCCCGACCGACTTGTGGCATCAATGTAACACTACTATATTGTGGACTGTAACGAGAACGTTTTCCTTTTTCCCCCTTTTACTGTAAATAGTTCAAAACAAAAAAAACCTCTGTACATGCAAAAGTTTTCCTCCCAGGACCAGCCTTGTAAACCCTTACCACCGTACGAAGCACCACCCCGCCGGGTTCATTTTTAACAAGGGGTGAATGTGGTAGTATGCATTAGGGGTCATGTGGGACTGTGAAGCCGTGATGTCATTGGCTGACAGATCCCGGGTCCTGGTTGGCTGTTGACCTCTAGCTCCGCCTTGGAGTTCTCCCCCGCAGGCCAGTCAGCTACTGAACTGCGGGGAACAAGTCACGCTTAATAAAGCCTCATCGACTTCATCTGTATTCGTCTCTCGTGAGTCTTTGTGCGCTACAGGGGGGAACACGTTCTTGGACCCAGCGGGGGTGAATGGGGTGTTCAAGGAGTTTTATTGTCAGCTGTATGATTTGGATTTTGTTTATTGTCACGTGTACCAAGGTACAGTGAAAAGTAGTTTTCTGCGAGCAGCTCAACAGATCATTAAGCAATTGAAAAGAAAAGGAAATAAAAGAAAATACATAATAGGACAACACAAGGTACACAATGTAACTACATTAGCACCGGCATCGGGTGAAGCAAATAGGGGTGTAGCGTTAATGAGGTAAGTCCACAAGAGGGTCGTTTAGGAGTCTGGTAACAGCGGAGAAGAAGCTGTTTTTAAGCCCGTTTGTGCTTGTTCTCAGACTTTTGTATCTCTTGCCCAATGGAAGAAGTTGGAAGAGTGAGTAAGCCGGGTGGGAGGGATCTTTGATTATGCTGCCCACTTTCCCCAGGCAGTGGGAGGTGTAGATAGAGTCAATGGAGGGGAGGCAGGTTCGTATGATGGGCTGGGCTGTGTTCATGACTCTGAAGTTTCTTGCAGTCTTGGGCCGAGCAGTTGCCACACCAGGCTGTGATGCAGCCACATAGGATGCTTTCTATGGTGCATCTCTAAAAGTTGGTAAGAGTTCATGTGGACATGTCGAATTTCCTTAGTTTCCTGAGAAATTATAGGCGCTGTTGTGCTTTCTTGGTGGTAACGTCGACGTGGGTGGACCAAGATAGATTTTTGGAGATATGTACCCCGAGGAATTTGAAACTGCTAACCGTCTCCACCTCAGCCCTGTTGATGCTGACAGGGGTGTGTACAGCACTTTGCTTTCTGAAGTCAATGACCAGCTCTTTAGTTTTGCTGGCATTGAGGGATAGATTGTTGTCGCTGCACCATTCCACTCGGTTGTCTATATCTCTCCTGTATTCTGGCTCGTCGTTATTCCAGATCCGGCCCACTATGGTCGTACCGTCAGCAAACTTCTAGATGAAGTTGGAACCAGATTTTGCCACGCAGTCCTGTATGTACAGGGAGTATAGTAGGGGGCTAAGTACGCAGCCTTGCGGGGCCCCGGTATTGAGGACTATTGTGGAGGAGGTGTTGTTATTTATTCTTACTTTTTGTGGTCTTTGGGTTAGAAAGTCGAGGATCCAGTTGCAGAATGAGGAGCCAAGTCCTAGGTGTTGGAGCTTTGATTTGAGCTTGGCTGGGATGGTATGAGTCAGGAACCCCCAGCTGAGGCGGAGGGGATAAGCAGTTTTTGGAAGGGTTGGAGTTTCCGAAGGTGGAGGAATCGTTAGTGAAGGGGTTTGGAGCCCCAATCGTCATTGTTGAAGTAGTAGATTGGAGGCCATGCAGTCGGGCAAAGCCCCGGGACCGGACGGCTACCCAGTGGGATTTTACAAGAAGTTTCTGGATTGCTGGGCCTGCTGCTGGTGAGGGCATTTAATTATCATAGAATTTACAGTGCAGAAGGAGGCCATTCAGCCCATCAAGTCTGCACCGGCTCTTGGAAAGAGCACCCTACCCAAGGTCAACACCTCCACCCAATCCCCATAACCCAGTAACCCCACCCAACACGAAGGGCAATTTAGCAAGGCCAATCCACCTAACCTGCACATCTTTGGACTGTGGGAGGAAACCGGAGCACCCGGAGGAAACCCACGCACACACGGGGAGGATGTGCAGACTCCGCACAGACAGTGACCCAAGCTGTAATCTAACCTGGGACCCTGGAGCTGTGAAGCAATTGTGCTATCCACAATGCTACCGTGCTGCCCTCGATGAGGCAAGGGAGCGAGATGTTCTTCCCCCAACAATGTCACAGGCTTCAGTTTCATTGATCCTGAGGCAGGAGAAGGACCCAGAGCAATGTGGGTCAGACAGACCAATCTCCCTACCGAATGTCGATGCCAAATTGCTGGCCAAACTTTTGGCCTCAAGGATAGATGACTGTGTTCCGGGGGTGATAGGTGATAGAGGTTTGTTAAAGGCAGGCAGCTAACGGCCAACGTTAGAAGGCTCCTAAATGTGATCATGAGGCCCTCCGAGGGGAGGGAGGCGGAGGTAGTGGTCGCTATGGACGCGGAGAAGGCCTTCGACCAGATGGAATGGCATTATTTGTGGGGGGTCCTGGGACGATTTGGGTTTGGGCAGGGCTTTATTAACTGGGTTCAGTTGCTGTACGAGGCACCTGTGGCGAGTGTGCGGATGAACCGGGTGTCTCGTTATATGCAGACGACCTACTCCTATTTATTTCTGACCCGTTAGGGGGGTGGGGGAGATTGTGCAGATCTTAGGGGAATTTGGCCGGTTCTCGGGGTACAAATTGAATATAGGTAAAAGTGAGGTTTTTGTGATCCAGGTGAGGGGGCAGGAGGGGAGACTGGTGGAATTGCCGTTTAAAGTGGTGGGAGGGAGTTTTCGCTATTTGTGTATTCAGGTGGCACAGGGTGTGAGCAGCTACATAAATTAAATCTGGCCCGGTTAGTTGACGGAGGACTTTCGGAGATGGGACATGCACCCGCTGTCACTGGCAGGGAGGGTACAGACCATAAAAATGATGGTCCTTCCGAGATTTATTTTTGTTTTCCAGTGCCTCCCTATTTTTATACCAAAAGCCTTTTCTAAGCGGGTGAATAGGGCGATCTCTGGGTTTGTGTGGGCAGGTAAAACCCCACGAGTAAAGAAAGTACTGTTAGAGCAGAGTCGGGGTGGGGGGGGGGCTGGTGCTGCCGAGCTTCAGGAACTACTACTGGGCGGCAAATCTAGCCATGATTAGGAAGTGGGTAGTGGGGGAGGGGTCGGTGTGGGAGCAGGTAGAGGCGGCCTCATCTAAGGGCACACGTTTGGGGGCATTGTTAACATCTGCTCTCCTGTTCTCGCCGGCTCGGTACTCCACAAGCCCAGTAGTAGTGGCGGCTCTGAGAGTTTGGGGACAGTGGCGGAAGCATATGGGAGTGGAGGGAGCATCGGTGTGGGCTCCAATTTGTAGTAATCACCGGTTTATCCCGGGGAGGATGGATGGGGGGTTTCGCAGGTGGCAGAGAGCAGGGATTGCGGCGCTGGGGGATCTATTTATTGATGGGCTCTTTCCCTGTTGGAGGATTTAGAGGAGGAGTTTTGATATCTGCAGGTAAGGGATTTTGCGCAAAGGCAGGTTTCGACCTTTCTGCTTCTACCGTCACAGGGGATAAGGTAGTTTCTAGAATGGGGGTGGGGAGGGGAAAGTTCGGAAATCTATAAAGGCCTTATGGAGTGGGAGGAAACCCAGATAGGTGAGATAAAGCGTAAATGGGAAGATGAACTGGGTAAGAAGGTAGAGGCGGGTATGTGGGAGGATGCGCTGAGCAGAGTCAACACGTCCTCATCATGTGCCAGGCTCAGCCTGATACAATTCAAGGTGGTTCACCAGGCACATATGACGGTGATTTGGATGCACAGGTTTTTTGGGGTGGAGGGCAGGTGTGTGAGGAGTGTAGGTGGCCTGCAAACCACGTCCACATGTTTTGGGCATGCCTGAAGCTTATGGGATACTGGCAGGTGATTTGTGGATGTTATGTCCACGATACTAAAAACAGGGGTGGCGCCGAGTCCAGAGATGGCAATTTTTGGAGTGTCGGAAGATCCGGGAGTCCATGGGGCGAGAAAGGCCGGCGTTTTGGCTTTTGCCTCCTTGGTAGCCCATAGACGGATATTGCTAG
Organism: Scyliorhinus torazame; assembly: GCF_047496885.1. Classification (NCBI taxonomy): domain Eukaryota; kingdom Metazoa; phylum Chordata; class Chondrichthyes; order Carcharhiniformes; family Scyliorhinidae; genus Scyliorhinus; species Scyliorhinus torazame. The sequence continues at coordinate 245,859,806 of NC_092707.1, forward strand.
TGTGGAGGGACTCAAAGCACCCAGAATCAGGGGTTTGGGTTAGCGACATGACTGGGTTTCTTAGACTTGAGAAAATTAAGTTCTCCTTGAGGATCAACGTTAGGGTTCGTTCGGAGGTGGCAGCCTTTTATCGACTTCTTCGGAGAAAACTAAACTGTCAGCAGATTCGGGCCGGGGGGAGGGGGCTATTTTTTGTTTAGATAAGGTGGGAACAGTGGGAGATGGAGGAATGTGTTACGCACTGAACTACGTTTCCATTTGTATTTGTATCTTTTATTGTTATAAAACCATAAAAGCCTGAATACCAGGATCATGACCGGTACAGGCTTGGAGGGTCGAAGGACCTGTTCCTGTGCTGTATTGTTCATTGTTCTTCTTTGTTAACAGAATACCTATTAGCAGGTTTCTCAAGCCATTTCATGCTGCAACTGTGTAGCGGCTAAGCAAGTGGTATTTTCCACCAACAGGATGCTGCCATCAATCCAAACAGATGTTCTGCCTACCACACAATTGAGCCCGCCGACCGATGGGCCCCGATCGCGGGTCAGACCCCATCTGAGGCCCCGCCCCCCACAGGACGCACCCCGACCGTTCGTGCCGCGCAGCGGCTCGGCCCATCCGGGCCGGAGAATCGGTGGCCCCGCCGATTCCAGTGGCCCCCGGCCAGCGTCGCGCCAAACGTGCCGTGGCGCGGTTGCGGCGATTCTCCGGCCCAGCACAGGGCTGGGAGAATCGCCCCCCTAGTGTTAGTTGTGAGTCCACATTTGGGCAGAACCTCAATAGTCCTGAGCATGCTCAAATCTATACTAACAATCAATTTAAGACAGTCAAGCTAAAAACGCAGCTCATTTACAATAGAAACAAACATTCATAGACAGGGGCCCATTCGCTGCAAACAAAAGGAATATGTTCAAGCCATGCTTTTTTTGAATTACCCGGGACTTGGGAGAGCCTACAGTTCCTCCATGGCTTTCGCCATGGCAATGCCTTAGCCACCAGTACCCTTTTCTCCTGTAGTGTAAATTGGTGTGATCATTTGAAATGTCACTCTTGCGTTTACCCTGATGAGAGCAAGACAAAAATCTTTGATATGTTTCTCTTTTCAGCAATATTCAAAATTACCAATATATGTCAAGGGCCATCAAATCAGCTTTCTCCCAATTAAAAAGTGATGGAAAGAATCATTAATAATAGCAGCAATCAACAACTATTTCTCAATAGCCCACTCACCATCGTTCAGTTCAGGCTCTGTTAAAATTACTCAGCTCCAAACCACATCATAGTCCTAATCCAGATATGGAAGCAAAAGCCAAATGCCAGAAGAGATTTAAAGGCAACTGCCCAAGACAGCAAGACACTTAACCAAGTCCTGTACTGATGTCAATGGGGAATCAAAGGAAAAACCTGCCATTTACAGATATTAAAACCAACACAAAGGAAGATGGCGGCATTTGCCACAGACCAGTTATGGCATTGCAGGCGCTGCTCAGGAAAACGTCCTCAATCCAGCCATCTCCAGCTGCTTTCCCTCCTCCTTCAAACTACATCAATGGTCTTCCATGCAATATCCAATCAGCAGTACTGCTGTTCTCTGACAATTCAGCATTCAGCTCCATTTACAACTCCTCCAATAAGGAAAACAGTCCAAGCAATCTTGCAACAGGACTTGGATGACATCCTTGCTTATTTAACAAATAGCAGGTAACATTTGGACTACATAAATACAAGACATCTTGCCTAGCCATTTGTCCTTCACTTTCAATGGCAATATTGCCAAGTCCCCAACCATCATCTGAGAGGTCACCACTACAAGAAACCTGAATTAGTCATATCAACACAATCTACAAGATCAGGACAAATACTGGGAATGATGGTTCACCACCCGATAGCTCAAAGCCTCTCCATCTGTATACAAGGCTGGTCAGGAACATTATGTGATACACACTCCTCACCTGGATGGGTGCGGCCACAACATTAAAGAAGCTCAACATTGTCTAAAATGGAGCAACTTGGAGAATTCAACCGCCACACTTTCCTCACTAACTTACTGACAGCAGAATGCATGATCCAGAGAACAAACAGCAGTAATTCATCAACAGGGCCTCCCTCCCTTTGACCCCTACTACAGAGAAAGACAAAAGCAGCGAGATCACAGCCTCCAAGTACTGCTCCAAGTTGCACACCATCTTAACTGGGATAGGGACTGCTGTTTATTCAACATATTTAGGTCAGAATTTTGGAACGCCTTTACCCATCAACACTGTGCAAGCACCAGCAGCATAAGGATTGCAGCACTTCATGAAACCCCACCGCTGCCTTCTCAGAAAAACAAAGAATGGGCAATAACTGTGAATCTGCCGACACCATCAGAGAACAGAATGTTTAAAAATGGAAGCTCAGGCAATCATATAAAAGGGAGCAGGGATTTTGCTTCAGGTACAAAGCTGGCAATGTTTTCCTCTAGTTATATATATGTGACCAGCTATATTTCCCCATATCACCCGTAAATTATTTTCTCCACCCTTCAAAAAAACCATGACTCAGGAGGCTCACTCAATGAGTCACTGCCATGTGTAGAACTAAGCATTTATATCAGAATTTCACAACATTGTCATGCTAACTGAATTTAGGGAGAACAATAATTTCCCCCTGAATCCCTGGGATAACAAGGAAAATATATAAATCTAGAAGTAAACAAAATAAATCAGGCAAGGATCACATCCCTGACTGCCATCCAATGACTTCTGTTCAATTAATTCAGGTTTGCGGGTGCCAGATCAATACTGAGCTTGGCTGTCATGGTTAAATAGCTTGCCAACAGTCTCAAACATCAGGAATAATTACTAGGGCGAAGTACTGAATGGTGTAAACACCCTGTGAAACTACTTCCATAAGTCAACACTTTTTGGGAGGGTTACATTACATTGCCCTACCAACAATTCAAGATATCACAGTTACATGATGCAAAGCGCACACTATTCTACAAAACACAAATAAATCGATTCTGACGATTTTCTCCACTACCTTTAATCTCTTCTGATTGCACAATTTATCAAAAAGAAATTAATGACTGAAACATAGGAAAAGGAGATTGTCGTTCAGCCCCTCAAGTCTTTTTAGTAATTCAAGTAGGTTAAGGTTGATCTGTATCTTAATTCCATTATGGTCCCGTAATCCTTCATCACCAGTCATAAAAATCTATCCATCTTGGCATCAAAATTTTCAATTGATCTTGTTTCAACAGCTCTTTAAGGGACAGAGTCCAGATTTCCTCTAACCTTGATATGAAAAACCAGGGGAGACGGTTTTGCTCAATCTACCCTATCAAATCACCCTAAATCCAAACAGCTCAAGAAAATACAAGCCTAGTATTTGCATCCTGTCATCTTCATTTAACTCTTCTAACCCCAGTTTCATTCTGATGACCCTGTGCTGCACACCCTCCGGAGGCAATTTATTCTTCCTGAGTAGAGCCTACAACACAATGCAGTACTCCAGATGGATTTAACCAATGTTCTATACAGCTGTAATATAACATCCACCCCTTTGTATTCCAGCTCTCTTGAGATAAAGGCCAATGTTTTTCCACCTATATACCAGCTTTTAGTTATTTCTGTACTCCCAAATCTCTCTGTTCACCCATCATTCTTAGATTCTCACCCTTTTAGAAAGTACTCTGATTTTAGGTCCAAAGTTACACGTTCCCACAGACTTCGATTTGCCACATTTCTGCCCCGTCCTCGATATAATCTATCAATATCCCTTTGCAATTTCCTGCTCCCATCAACATTATTACTGTGCCCCCTGTATTAGTATCAGTAAACTTAAATAAATAACTCGCTATTCATTGATTCATGTTATTTTTAAGCATAGTGAAAAGCTGTGACTCTAGTACAGATTCTTGGGTACATCACAAGTCACATTCTGCCAGTTATCCCTTTGTGTCTCCCATCTCCTAACCAAGTTCCAATCCAATAGATTGCCTCCATTTTCATGTGCTTTTATTTTTGTTAAATCTCTTATGTGAAAGTTTGTCAAATACTTTCTGAAAGTCCATAAAAATAACATCCAAAAATATTCTCTCATCTATCACCTTACTTATCTCCTTTCAAAAGTTCAATCAGGCCCATGAGATATGACTTGCACTGTACAAATCTTTGCTGGATCTCTCTGACCAGCTCATCTTTACCCAAATGCTCAGGAACTGTGTTTCTAACAATAGGGTTGGGTAACTTTAACTGACGTTAAACTAATAGGCCTACAACATCCTAGTTTCTATCTCTTACCATTCTTCAACAATTGTGACTAATGAAAAAGAGTAGAACATTAATTTGTGGAGAGGCAATTTTACAAAAGTCTATTTAATACCGCCACCGGAATCAAATATAGTCTTAAAACATATGCTGAGGTAATGAATAACCAATTGCATCTTTAAACTTCTAAGCAATATATGTGCTATTATTTCAAATTATTTGCGCTCTATTCTGCCCTGATTCTGCAACTGCATTCTGTGGTGTCTAATAAGTTACTTTTACTCTGAGCAAAACAGCAGAATAAAGATCACATGAATCTTCCAAATGCCTTTGTGACATCACCAACACAGGTCCCAATGAAGCAAGATTCCTCTACTTAAAAGCTCATAAAAACCTACTTTGCAAACAATCCTCATTTTTAACGGGCACATTATTCCAAAGTCAGGAATGCATTTAAACAGTGAAACCAAACCCAGAGTGCTAACACACCAACATTTTTTAAATATGTTGAAGAGAAGAGCAAAGATTTTGCCAAACAATCTTGCACCGTGTCCAACTTCCTGTATTTAATGACAGAGAGGCACTGCCCTCCTCAGTACCAAGAATGTGTATCCTGTACCAGTCCCTGTAATTTGCTGCAATGTCAGAAAATGCCATTACATAAATTGTAGGTATTCCCAATCTATTAATGTCAAATTCACTTGGTAAAATCAGAAAACAGCACAGCAAGCATAAAGGTGGATTGGAAACAGCAAACAGGATCAATATGCAAGGTACTGGCCAAACACAGACCACAATAGGTTATTCAATAAGGATACATTGAGGAGTAATGGGCATGGCCTGTAACATAGAAATGGGAAGCAATATGGACCAAATGTTCAACTCAAGTTTTGATTTTATTGTTGAGTTTATATTGAAACCATTGTGTTGTGTAAATATATAAAAATCGGTGTTACATACTCCATACATCTAGTGCTGTTTCACAAAAAATATCAGTCGAGAACCAGTCCAGCTGTCAGAAAATTTATTTGGTTATTTAATTGAGTTTTAAGATTCAAATTAAATTCCTACGGTAAGTCAGGCAACCTGAAAACATGACTGACTGGAGTCTTCTAGCATTGTTATGTAATGGGTTTATATGACAGTTACGTTACTCAGCACTCAGTCCTGTTATTGAATTTAAGTGAGGGTGGGGAATGGAGGGAAGCTATGATATGTAGTTGTTCAACTTTTCCAGTACTGATCTCTTTAGAGTAGCCCATAAGTTCCAACAAATGATGACATGGAGTACATAATAACACAAGTCACACACGCAATAACACAAGTCACACAGCACCTCTTGTACAGTCAGTAGTTATTGCCCATACCTAGCTGCCGTGATGACAATGGCCAGCTGGACCAGAGAGTAGTTAAGAGTTGCCAATGTTATCATGGAATCAGAGCATATACAGTACAGAAGGAGGCCATTTGGCCCATCGAGTCTGCACCATCTCCCTTAGGAAGAGCACCCTATTACGCCTCCACCTTATCCCCATAACCCAGCAACCCCACCTAACCTTTTTGGACACTGAGGGCAATTTATCATCGCCAATTCACCTAACCTGCACATCTTTGGACTGTGGGAGGAAACCGGAGCACCTGGAAGAAATCCACGCACACACAGGGAGAACGTGCAGGCTTCGTACAGACAGTGACCCAAGCCAGGAATCGAACTTGGGACCCTGGGGCTGTGAAGCAACTGTGCTAACCACTGTGCTATCTTGTTGCCATGTTGGTACTTGCAGTGGAGTAGGATTATCATAGAATAGAATCACAGAATGGTTCCAGCACAGATGGTGGTCATATAGCCCAGTGCTCATGCCAGTGCTCTGGAAGAGCAACGCACCGAGGCACATTCCCCCACCATTTCTATGTATCCCTGTAATTTATTTTGTTTCAGATAATCATCTAATTCTTATTTGAAGGCTTTGATTGAATCTGCCTCCATCACACTCTCAGGCAGAGCATCCAGATCCTAACCACCTAATGCTTAAAAAGTTTTTCCTCGTGTCACCACTTCTTCTTTACCAATCATCTTAAATCATTGTAATCTGGTATCTCGAACCCTAGGTCAACAGGAACAGTTTCTTCCTGTCTACTCTGTCCGAACCTCTCAAGATGTTGAAAATCTCGATCAAATCTCTTCTTGATCTTTCCTCCTATACATGCCAGACTAGGTAGGAACAAAAGTTCCTTCCCTCAGGACATCACATGGGCTTTGTCAACAAAATAGCATTTTTTTTCCAATTGGATACCAACTCTTATTTACAGATTTTAAAAACAAAACGGAATAACCTCTCAAAGTGGCTTCAATGGGAACTCGCACTCTCTGGAATAACTGCTCCACAAATGAACGCCGCCGATGCGCCATTAAAGAGCAACAAGTTTTCATTAATCCCAATTCTTATATATGTTAAATTAACAACGAACAGTCGCGAAGGGCGCACGCCGTCCCTTGCTGCTGAAAGCGGTCGAGATAAACAAGTCTCTCCCCCCCCCCCCCCCCCCCCCACGTTAGAGGCAGGAAGAGGGCCGTCCTGTCAGCTTGTGGGAGCACAGATCGGGTGGAGGGGTGTCTGCCCTGAAGGGTTTGAGGGGGTGAAGCCCGGCCGCTAGCGCACCCCCCTCCCCTGGTCGGGGCCTAGTGTGTCCTGGGGCTCGAGTACTGCAGACAAACCTTGTAAACATCGCCGTAGGTGCCGCTCCCGATCCTCTGGATCAGCTCGAAGTCCTCCTGCGGGTTCCTCCGGGACAGGTCGAAGCTTCCCTGCGAGTGGGAAGACATGGTGGCGCCGGGCAGAAAGAGCTAGAACAAGTGGGGAGGTTCGGTGGGACCTTCCTGCGGGAGGTGCGGGCGCCTCTCACTCATTCCAACCCCCGCTTATACTTGAACACACACATCCAAATCAACGCCGGGAAAAAAGAAACCTCCAGCGAAGGGGCCGCGCTGCCCGCCACCCTCCCTCCCCGCAGCGTCAGCAGCTTCTTCCCCGAACCCTCAGAAATCACGATCCAACACTAGCACCAAACATGGCCTCCGAGCGGCTGCAACTGCGCACGCGCGCTCTCCATCCAACTCTGGGATGGAAGGGCTGCGATTGGGATAGTTGATGCCAAACTGTGCGGCGTATGGTATATGTGGATGTGAACACACACATCCCTATATATTATAAATATGTGTACGCATTGAATTATCACTGGGATAGTTGATACCAAGCTGTATTGTGTATGGCAGTGCTTTTCAAACTTTTTTTCCCGAGGCACATTTTTACCGACTTTGGGACCCATGCTGGCCAACCTTTCTGTTAATGCAACAGGTGAGCCTGCTTGGTCCACAGAATCTCACTTGCTTTGTCATTCAATGTTACATTTCTGCTAAGGACTTCAGCTGTCGATTTAAGTGCTGCTGCATCCTTTGAAAAAAATTAAGAGGTTTTTCCTCGAACTCGTCTATGAAGTTTTGATGGTTTTAAACTTTTTTTTGCCAGTACTTCCCTGCATATAATAAACATGGGCTTTGCATCCTGATTTGCATTGGCACAATTAATAAGAAATCATTCTTTATATTGCTTTGTTCCTTATTTCAGCTTCTTCTTAATGGAGTGTTCACCAGAGGCTGTGGAGCTCACACCAGCACTGCTTTGCCCTGTCGTGGACTCTCCTGCGCAGCTCTCTCAGCAAATTCAATTGTGAGATTCTGGCTGTTTGTGTCTCTGGCCCTCTCTTCCTTATTATGAAATGATCCATTTCAAATCATCACAGTTCCATTGCTTTGTTTACAAAATGGAGGAATCTCTCCCCTGCGATTTTGAGCCCAAAGCATAGACGTACAGGGCATGTGACATCAGTGTATGTGCCGGACGCGTAATCTGCTCTCTTCTGCCGCCCCTGGCAGGAAGACTCCATTTTTTTTTAAAATTTGGTCCTGGGACAGCGTGCTGAGGTCAGTAGGAGGCAGTCTATCTCGCTAGGCTCTGGGCCTGCGCACTGCTGGATCTACCTGAGTGACCATGCATGGGATGGCCTGCATTCTTGAAAGCAGGTTGCAGCCGGCATTTTTAAAAGCAGGTCACAGCAGTTGAGCGCTTCTCCCGCGATCGGAAATGTCGTGACCGACTTCCGGGTGCGGCTATGCAGAGCTAGGTCGCATATTCGGTAGCTCCCGCTTGGAACGGACTTTTGGGCTCTTTTACAGGGCCCCCACGGCATTTGTTTGACATTTCCCGGTGTGGGAAGAAGACTGCAGCATTCCCCTGACAGTGTCCCCCAGGAATGTTATGTCTTTTGACTACCAGACCTGGCAGAAACAGTAAAAGTTTTGGCTTGAGCTGCAGGAATAGACAAAGGCCTCTTCCAGCATGCAGGCGGGGGAATGGCAAGCTTAAAGCTGCAATTTGACTTGACTCTATCAAAGGTGAATTCTAGCAGCAGAGGGAACAACTGTGAAAAGATCTACCAAGGCCATTGAAGAAGCAGGGGCGAGGCTTCCGGTGGCGGCCATGGAGGAGTAGGTCGCGCATTCAGCAGCTCCCGTCTGGAACTGACTCTCAGACCTTTTTCAGGAGTTTCCATAGACTTTTGGGGGCAGACTGGTGAAGCAAACACTGCCAAAAGGATTCCCTCTCGACTTCCGGTTGCGGCTATGCGGAGCTAAGCTGCACGATTCGGCAGCTCCCGCTACCACGGACTTTCGGGCTCGTTAGAGGAGCCCCAACGGAACTTTTTTTTGACGCAGCCCGTGGGGAGGGGAAGAGAGAGGTCCCCCTCCAACTTCTATGAAACGGACCAGAAGTGTAACGGCCAAAGGAGCGGCACTGGAGCAACGGGAGAAGCGAGGGAAAGAAAACAAAATGGCAGCGGCCAGGGACAAAGGGGAGCTGCAGGAGTTCATCAAGCGCTGCTTCGAGGAGCAGCGCGAGGAGATGCGCAAGTAGATGTTGGCGCCTATGCTTTCGGCAATTGAAGGACTCGGGATCACCCAGAAGGCCCACGAAGCTAAGATCCAGGAGGTACAGAAAAGAGTCAGTCAGAACGAGGACGAGCTCGTGGGCCTGGCGGTGAGAGTGGAGCAGAACGAGGCGCTACACAAGAGGTGGGTGGGAATACTCGAAGACCTGGAGAACAGGTCGAGGAGAAAGAATCTGCGAATCCTGGGTCTCCCTGAGGGAGTGGAGGGGGCTGATGCCGGGGCATACGCGAGCACGATGCTCGAGGCGATGATGGGCACGAAGGCCCCTTCGAGGCCGCTGGAGTTGGACGGGTCACATCGGGTGCTGGCGAAGAAGCCCCAGGCAAATGAGCCGCCAAGGGCGATGGTGGTGAGGTTCCACCGGTTCACGGACAGAGAGTGGGGAAAAAAGGGTTGCCGCTGCACTGGCCGAAGGGAATGGGACACAGAAGAGGTGGTCAGGACAGGGGTCCCCCCTCTGGGGGACTGGAGGGTGAGGGAGGCGTGGTCACGGGACTGGCCCAGAAAAGGAGATAGCTAGTCGACGGGGCGTGGGGGGGGGTGAGAGCCCCTCCAATCCGGCTGGTAACGTGGAATGTGAGGGGCCTGAATGGGCCGGTGAAGAGGGCTCGAGTGTTCGCGCACTTAAAGGGACTGAAGGCGGATGTGGCCATGCTCCAAGAGACACACCTGAAGGTGGCGGACCAGGTCAGGCTAAGAAAGGGATGGGTAGGACAGGTATTCCACTCGGGACTGGACGCGAAGAATAGAGGGGTGGCAATATTGGTGGGAAAGCGGGTGTCATTCGAGGCCAAGACTATTGTAGCGGACAATGGAGGGCGATATGTAATGGTGAGCGGTAGGCTGCAAGGGACGTGGGTGGTGTTGGTAAACATATACGCCCCGAACTGGGATGATGCAGGATTCATGAAGCGCATGTTGGGGCACATTCCGGACCTGGAGATAGGAGGCCTGATAATGGGATGGGACCTCAGTACAGTGTTGGATCCAGCACTGGACCGCTCCAAATCAAGGACTGGAAAGAGGCCGGCGGCGGCCAAGGTACTTAGGGGGTTTATGGATCAGATGGGGGGAATGGACCCATGGCGGTTCGGGGTGCAATGGGAGCATCGGTGTGGTCCCCGATCAGGGGTAACCACCGGTTTGTCCCGGGGAAGATGGACGGGGGGTTCCAGAGCTGGCATCGGGCGGGGATTGGAAGAATGGGGGACCTGTTCATCGACGGGACGTTTGCGAGCCTAGGGGCACTGGAGGAGAAGTTCGAGTTACCCCCGGGAAATGCCTTTAGATATATGCAGGTGAGGGCTTTTGTGAGGCGACAGGTGAGGGAATTCCCGTTGCTCCCGGCAGAAGAAGTTCAAGATAGGATGATCTCGGGTGTATGGGTCGGGGAGGGCAAGGTGTCGGAAATACACCAGGAGTTGAAAGAAGAGGGGGAAGCGCTGGTAGAAGAGTTGAAGGGTAAATGGGAGGAGCAGCTGGGGGAGGAGATCGAGGAAGGTCTGTAGGCTGATGCCCTCTGTAGGGTTAATTCCTCCTCCTCAGCCTGATACAATTTAAGGTGGTCCATAGAGCGCACTTGACGGGGGCGAGGTTGAGTAGGTTCTTTGGGGTAGAGGACAGATGTGGAAGGTGCTCCGGGAGCCCGGCGAACCATGTCCATATGTTTTGGTCATGCCCGGCACTGGAGGGGTTCTGGAGAGGAGTGGCGGGAGCAATATCTCAGGTGGTGAAAGTCCGGGTCAAGACAAGCTGGGGGCTAGCTATATTTGGAGTAGTAGACGAACCGGGAGTGCAGGAGGCGAAAGAGGCCGGCATTCTGGCCTTTGCGTCCCTTGTAGCCCGGCAAAGGATCTTGCTTATGTGGAAGGAGGCGAAGCCCCCTAACCTGGAGGCCTGGATAAATGATATGACTGGGTTCATAAAGTTGGAGAGGATTAAGTTCGCCTTGAGAGGGTCTGCGCAGGGGTTCTACAGGTGGTGGCAACCGTTCCTAGACTATCTCGCGGAGCGTTAGAGGAAGGTCGGTCAGCAGCAGCAGCAACCTTGGGGGGGGTGGGGGGGGTGGAGGGGACATCCTGGGAGTGGGGGGGAAGGGGGGACTGCCTGGGAGGGTGGATGAGCAAGAGATAACATGAAAGGTTGGGGAAACTGGCACGTACGGGTGAGGGCCAGTGTACAAAGCTGTGTAAATATATCATTTTGCCATGTATATATCTTGCTCTGCGCGATTTCTCATTTTTTTTGTTCGGGGGCGGGGGGGGGTTATTGTTTGTAAGGGAGAAAAATTGTGTTAAAAAACTTTAATAAATATATTTTTTTTAAAAAGGAAATGCCGTGACCAATTGCTCCGCAACCCTTCTGACACCTGCCCGCGATCCATCCACAGGTCACGACCCTGAGTTTGAAAAACCCTGGTATATATGGACTTGAACACATTGAACATGCATTGAATTATCATAAAGAGAAATAAACGTAAACATACATGTAACGATGCACATAAATATCAAAATTAGACTGAACGGAGGCTCTTCTGCTCATCATGTCTTTCAGGCAGTTAGTTCCACTCCTTTACTTTCCCCCCCCATATATTATTATAACCATACTTTGTTATCATGCACCTGACATGATAACTCAGCATTCATACATTTTAATGTAAGCGAGATGAAATGCAAAAACATTAGGAAATACGTCAAAAAATAATTAGGAAGAAAAATGAACTAGGAAATTACATTATCAAGGAATATTTAAAAGGTAATTTGCAGACACATAAATAAAAATCAGGGTAGGGATAAGGCAATTAAGGGAGACACACAATAAACGCACAGGCAATATCTGCAAAATGGCAGAAATACTCAATAATTATTTTGCCTCGGAATTTATCTGAGAGATAAAGTGGTGAACATGACATGAGAAGAAGTTAAAAATGATTTAAAATGTTCATAAAGATGGAGATCATAGAACATAGAACATAGAACATAGAAAATACAGCACAGAACAGGCCCTTCGGCCCACGATGTTGTGCCGAACCTTTGTCCTAGATTAATCATAGATTATCATTGAATTTACAGTGCAGAAGGAGGCCATTTGGCCCTTTGAGTCTGCACCGGCTCTTGGAAAGAGCACCCTACCCAAACTCAACACCTCCACCCAACACCAAGGGCAATTTGGACATTAAGGGCAATTTATCATTGGCCAATTCACCTAACCCGCACATCTTTGGATTGTGGGAGGAAACCGGAGCACCCGGAGGAAACCCACGCAGACACGGGGAGGACGTGCAGACTCCGCACAGACAGTGACCCAAGCCGGAATCGAACCTGGGACCCTGGAGCTGTGAAGCAATTGTGCTATCCACAATGCTACCGTGCTGCCCTTGAGAACAAATAAATCTACACTATATCATTTTACCGTAATCCATGTACCTATCCAATAGCTGCTTGAAGGTCCCTAATGTTTCCGACTCAACTACTTCCACAGGCAGTGCATTCCATGCCCCCACTACTCTCTAGGTAAAGAACCTACCTCTGATATCCCTCCTATATCTTCCATCTTTCACCTTAAATTTATGTCCCCTTGTAATGGTTTGTTCCACCCGGGGAAAAAGTCTCTGACTGTCTACTCTATCTATTCCCCTGATCATCTTATAAACCTCTATCAAGTCGCCCCTCATCCTTCTCCGTTCTAATGAGAAAAGGCCTAGCACCCTCAACCTTTCCTCATAAGACCTACTGAGGGAAAAAAACTCCGGTCAGATGAGCTGTCTCTTCATATATTAAAAGATGTTGGGAAAGTGGCGGAGGCACTATTATGTATATAATATGGAAAATCATTAGGAAAGGAGTAATGTCAGAAGACTGATGCACAGCTATCTATATAAAACAGTGAAATAGAAGAAGCCCAGCTCGGGAACTATAGTCCCTTTAGCTTAACATTAGCACAGAAAGATAATGGAATCCTTAATTAAAGCTGAAATAGAAAAAAATATAGAAAATGAAACACAATAAAGAGTAGTGAGCCCAGATTCCAAAAGGGAAGGTCATCCTTGACCATACTTACCCGGGTTTGAATCCCGGCCCTGGGTCATTGTCCGTATGGAGTTTGCACATTCTCCCCATGTCTGCGTGGGTTTCACCCCCGCGACCCAAAGATGTGCAGGTTAGGCAGATTGGCCACGCTAAATTGCCCCTTAATTGGGGAAAAAAGATAATTGGGTACTCCAAAATGCAGGAGATAATAAATTTGATTACTAAAATAACTTTTGATAAAGTGCGACATAGAAGACGCATGATTACGGTCTGAACATGTGAAGTCAAGGTCAAGTAGCAGAATGAATAGCAAGCTGGCTACAAAGAAGAAAACAAAGGCCAGAATTTTCCAACCCTTCACACCAGCAAGCATAAAATGTCCCGCCGATGTGAACAAACATTTTAATGGCTCACCAGCCCTACTGCAGGTGGAGAATTCCAGCTATAGAGTTGCGGGTTAAAGGGAGTTACTCGTTTTCTTTTTTATTTTAGAGTACCCAATTAATTTATTCCAATTAAGGGGCAATTTAGCATGACCAATCCACCTACCCTGCACATCTTTTTTGGGGTGTGGGGGCGAAACCCACGCAAACATGGGGAGAATGTGCAAACTCCACATGGACAGTGACCCAGAGCCGGGAACGAACCTGGGACCTCGGCCCCATGAGACAGCAGTGCTAACCACTGCGCCATCGTGCTGCCCAAAGGGAGTTACTTGTATTGATAAATGGTGAGAAGTGGTGTTCCGAAAGGATTGTTGCTGGTCCTTTGTTGTTCAGTATTTACATAAACTATTTGAACTCAGGAATCAAAAGTTGTAGATGGCACCAATTTGTGAGGTGTAGTTAAGACAGAGAATACTGCAACAAAAACAGGGTGATATTATTAACTTGCAGTGTAAATAAGTAATTGGCAAATTGGCTTCAGTAAAATAAGTGTAAGTTGGAAGAATAAGCGGGTCACTTCTTCAGTAGTGCTGAAAAAAGAGCAATTTCTTTGTCAAAGCTTTTTGTCTTGCACTCATCAGGAAGATTGCAAGAATACAATGTAAGATAGGTTAAGGTATTTGGAGATTCAGGTAGTGAGGGAATGGACGGGATCCATAAGTGGAACTTAACAAAGCTGATGGAGGAAGCCAGGGAAAATCTTAAGAGGTGGGATACACTGCACTTGACATTGGCGGGCAGGGTCTAAGTGATGAAAATGAATATTCTGCCAAGGTTCTTCTTTATTTTTCAGGCTCTTCCGATCTTTATACCAAAGGCCTTTGTTCGGAAATTGGACATGATCATTTCGGACTTTGTATGGGTGGGGAAGGTGCTAAGGGTCGGGAGGATCCTGCTTCAGAGGCAGAGGCAGCAGTTGGTGTTGTCGAATCTGCTTCATTATTATTGGACGGCGAATGTGGACAAGGTGCGGCAGTGGAGGGAAGGAGAAAGGGTAGAGTGGATTAGGATGGGTTTGAGCCGGGGGGGCATGGATAGTGTGTACGGGAGGTGGAGGGAAGTGGGGCTGGTCAAGGTGAGGGATCTGTATTTGGAGGAAGGATTCGCCAGTCTGGAGGAGCTAAGGGAGAGGATAGAGCTGCTGAGGGGGAGTCAGTTCAGGTATCTACAGGTTAGGGACTTTGCGCGAAAGGTCTGGAGGGAGTTCCCGAGGTTGCCGGGATACACCCTGCTGGAGCAACTATTGCTTCCGGATGTGGAAGGGGAGGGAAGAATTGAGGATATATACAAGTGGTTGAGGGAGCAGAGAGGTGAGTTGGGAGGTGAAGATCAAGGAGAAATGGGAAGCAGAGTTGGGAGGGGAGATCAATTGGGGAGCATGGAGTGAGGCACTGGGTAGGGTGAACGGGACCTTCTCTTGTGCAAGGATGAGCCTGATACAGTGTAAGGTGGTGCATTGGGTACTTATACTCAGGCGAGAATGAGTGGGTTCTTTCATTGGGGAGCAGATGAGTGTGAGAGGTGTGGGCGAAGGCCAGCGAATCAAGTGCACATATTTTGGGGTGGCGAAAAATTGGGAAGATTCTGGGCAGGAGTGTTCTCAGTCTTAGCCAGGATAGTGGAGGAGGAGGTGGACACGGACCCTTTGGTGGCGATATTTGGGGTTTCAGAAAAGCCGGAGCTCATGGAGAGGAGGATGGCAGATACCGTGGCCTTCATCTCTCTGATTGCATGGCTGCAAATTTTACTGGAGTGGCGGTCGACATAGCAACTGGAGGTGGCAGCTTGGTTAGGTGACCTGTACAACTTCCTGCGGTTGGAAAAGATAAAGTATGAGTTAAGGGGCTCTGCAGGAGGGTTTGAGAAAAGGTGGGAGATGTTTGTGACCGTGTTTGAGGAGCTGCTCGTCACGGGAGGGCGGGGGGTGGTGAAAAAGGGAAAATATTTGTTCAGAATGTATAGTTGATTGCTGGAAAGTATGTTTCCCGGGGCGTTTATTTGCTGTAAACTGTTTTGATGCATGTTTTTTTAAAAATATGTTTATTCAAAGTTTTTCAACAAAAATTTTTAACCATTTAAACCCCCCCCTCCCGTGACAAAAAAGAAAAGAGAAAGAACAGAGCAAAACATAAACATATCAATCCAACATATTACAGAACTTGTACAATGGGTTTCTCCCGCACATATTCACTGTCCCACATGTTTATGTTTTTCCTTTTTCAAGTGCCCCTAAGAAAACCCCCTTCCCCGCCCACCCATATACCGCCCCCCCCCCCCCCCCCGAAAGAGACAACCCCCCCCCACCCGGGTTGCTGCTGCTGCTGACCGACCTCCATCTAACGCTCCGCGAGATAGTCTAGGAACGGTTGCCACCGCCTGAAGAACCCCTGCGCAGACCCTCTCAAGGCGAACTTTATCCTCTCCAGCTTGATGAACCCTGCCATGCTATTTATCCAGGCTTCCACACTGGGGGGCTTCGCATCTTTCCATAATAGCAAGATCCTCTGCCGGGCTACCAGGGACGCAAAGGCCAGGATACCGGCCTCTTTCGCCTCCTGCACTCCCGGCTCGTCTGCCACCCCAAATAGTGCCAGCCCCCAACTTGGCTTGACCTGGACTTTCACCACCTTAGACATAGTCCTCGCAACACCCCTCCAGAACCCCTCCAGTGCCGGGCACGACCAGAACATATGGGCGTGATTCGCCGGGCTTCCTGAGCACCTCCCACATCTGTCCTCCACCCCAAAGAACCTACTCAGCCTCGCCCCTGTCATATGTGCTCTGTGAATAACCTTAAACTGTATCAGGCTAAGCCTAGCACACGAGGAAGAGGAATTAACCCTATTCAGGGCATCAGCACACAGACCCTCTTCAATCTCCTCCCCCAACTCCTCCTCCCATTTGCCCTTCAGCTCCTCGACCAGAGCCTCCTCCTCTTATTTCATCTCCTGATATATCGCCGAAACCATGCCTCTCCGACCCATATACCCGAAATCACCCTGTCCTGAGTCCCCTGTGCCAGGAGCAACGGGAATTCCCTCACCTGCCGCCTCACAAACGCCCTCCCCTGCATGTACCTAAACGCATTTCCCGGGGGTATCCCAAACTTCTCCTCCAGCGCCCCTAGACTCGCAAACGTCCCATCTATAAACAGGTCCCCCATCCTCCTGATCCCTGCCCGATGCCAGCTCTGAAACCCCCCGTCCACCCTTCCTGGGACAAACCGATGGTTATCTCTGATTGGGGACCACACCGAGGCTCCCATCGCACCCCTGTGTCGTCTCCACTGCCCCCAGATCTTTAGCGTTGCCACCACCACCGGACTCGTGGTGTACCTTGGCAGCGAGAGCGGCAGCGGTGCCATCACCAGCGCCCTCAGGCTCGTTCCTTTGCAGGACGCCATCTCCAACCTCTTCCATGCCGCCCCCTCTCCCTCCATCACCCACTTACGGATCATCGCCACGTTGGCTGCCCAATAGTAGCCACCCAGATTCAGCAACGCCAGCCCTCCTCTGTCCCTACTCCGCTCCAGAAACCCCCTCCTTACCCTCGGGGTCTTGTATGCCCACACAAAACCCATCATGCTCCTGCCTACCCTCTTAAAAAAGGCCTTGGTGATCATAATAGGAAGGCACTGGAACACAAAAAGAAACCTCGGGAGGGCCATAATTTTAATCGACTGTACCCTGCCCGCTAGCGAGATTGGCAACATATCCCATCGTTTGAAGTCCTCCTCCATCTGCTACACCAGCCGCGTCAAATTAAGTTTGTGCAGGGCCCCCCCAACTACCTGGATCCCCAAGTACCGAAAGCTCCTTTCCACCCTCCTCAACGGTAGGTCGTCTATCCCCCTTCCCTGGTCCCATGGATGCACCACGAAGAGCTCACTTTTCCCTACATTGAGCTTATAGCCCGAGAAGCCCCCAAACTCCCTTAGGATCTGCATGACCTCCACCATCCCCTCCACTGGATCCGCCACATACAGCAACAGGTCGCCCGCATACAGTGACACCCGATGCTCCTCTCCCCTTCTGACCACCCCCCTCCATTTCTTGGACTCCCTTGATGCCATGGCCAAAGGCTCAATTGCTAAAGCAAACAACAGGGGGGACAGGGGGCAGCCCTGCCTCGTCCCTCGATACAGCCGAAAATACTCCGACCTCCGCCGATTCGTAACCACACTCGCCACCGGGGCTCTATATAGGAGCTTAACCCAACTGATAAACCCCTCCCCAAACCCAAACCTCCGCAACACTTCCCAGAGATACTCCCACTCCATTCGGTCAAAGGCCTTCTCCGCGTCCATAGCTGCCACTATCTCCGCCTCCCCCTCCACCGATGGCATCATAATCACGTTTAGGAGCCTCCGCACATTTGTGTTTAGCTGCCTGCCCTTTACAAATCCCGTCTGGTCCTCATGAATCACCCCCGGGACACAGTCCTCAATCCTCGTAGCCAGCACTTTTGCCAGCAACTTAGCGTCCACATTAAGGAGCGAAATCGGCCTATACGACCCACATTGCAGTGGGTCCTTGTCCCGCTTCAGGATCAGAGAGATCAGCGCCCCGGACATTGTCGGTGGCAGGGTGCCCCCCTCCCTTGCCTCATTGAAAGTCCTCACCAGCAACGGGGCTAACAGGTCCGCATACTTCCTGTAAAACTCAACCGGGAACCCATCTGGTCCCGGGGCCTTCCCCGCCTGCATACTCCCCAGTCCTTTAATCAGCTCCTCCAACCCAATTGGCGCCCCCAAACCAGCCACCTCCTGCTCCTCCAACCTCGGGGACCTCAGTTGATCCAGAAATCGCCGCATTCCTTCTTCCCCCGCTGGGGGCTGAGACCTGTACAGCTCCTCATAAAAGGCCTTAAATGCCTCAATTACTTTCGCCGCACTCCGCACCGTAGTTCCCCTGCCATCCTTGACTCCACCTATCTCCCTCGCTGCCATCCTCTTACGGAGCTGATGTGCCAGCATCCGGCTCGCCTTCTCCCCATACTCATACGTCGCCCCCTGTGCTTTCCTCCACTGTGCCTCTGCCTTCCCTGTGGTCAACAGGTCGAACTCCGTCTGGAGACTTCGCCTCTCCCTAAGTAGCTCCTCTTCAGGGGCCTCTGCATATCTCCTGTCCACCCTTAAAATCTCCCCCACTAACCTCTCCCTTTCCCTGCCCTCTCTCTGCTCCCTGTGAGCACTGATGGAGATTAACTCTCCCCTGACCACCGCCTTCAGCGCCTCCCATACTATCCCCACCTGCACCTCCCCATTGTCGTTGGCCTCCAAATACCTTTCAATGCACCCCCGTACCCTCCCGCACACCTCCTCATCTGCCAGTAATCACACATCCAAACGCCACAGCGGGCGTTGGTCTCTCTCCTCTCCCAACTCCAGTTCCACCCAGTGCGGGGCGTGGTCTGAGATGGCTATGGCCGAATACTCCGTTCCCTCCACTTTCGGGATCAGCGCCCTGCTCAGAACAAAAAAATCTATCTGGGAGTAGGCTTTGTGTACGTGGGGAAAAAAAGAAAATTCCCTGGCCAGGGGCCTAGCAAATCTCCACTGATCCACTCCCCCCATCTGGTCCATAAACCCCCTAAGCACCTTGGCTGCAGCCAGCTTCTTCCCCGTCCTAGATCTGGAACGATCTAATGCTGGGTCCAACACCGTGCTGAAACCCCCCCCCCATTATCAAGCTTCCTACCTCCAGGTCCGGAATGCGCCCCAACATACGCTTCATAAATCCAGCATCGTCCCAGTTCGGGGCGTATACGTTTACCAATACCACCCACGCCCCCTGCAGCCTACCGCTCACCATCGACCTCCATTGTCCACTACTATGTTCTTGGCCTCAAATGACACCCGCTTCCCCACCAGTATTGCCACCCCTCTATTCTTCGAACCAGCCCCGAATGGAATACCTGTCCTACCCATCCCTTTCTTAACCGGACCTGGTCTGACACCTTGTTTTGATGCATGTTTGTAATAAAATACATTTTTGTTTAAAAGAATACAATGTAAGGGAAATCAACAAATTTATACTATATGAGAAGAGAGTACTAATTGATTGGTAAGTAAACTCTGATTGGTAGAGACGTGCCATGGAGAATGCACCAGTTGATGGTGACTGACAGTTAACTGCCAAGCTTTGTTTGAAATTTAAAGCAGACAGCTCGACTCCAATTGGTTAAGACATTGCCCTAAGGAATAAACCAGCAAATGGCTGTCACTTATTTTGCTAGGCTGAAACAGGTGCAATGTGTCTTTCTGTTTGCAAAAAATAGGCCCCTACGTATTAATAAATGCAGCATCCAGTATATGCAAATCCTCTACACTATGAGCCTGACTGACAATGTTAAATTGGTTGTCAGCATAATTCTTAGCACCTTGAGCATTATTTAACAACTGTTGTCCAATACCAGAATCACATCTAATGTTGGACATTGTTTTTGGTTTTGCAAGTGTGGGCTGGTTTTATACAGTCTGCACCTTGCTCATCACGAACAGCGGAAGGACATGCTGTTTGATATGATCCACCAGTCTTTGGAAAAGATAGCCTATCTAACATCTCACTGGCACTGAAACGCATATTGGCTGGACTCTCCGCCCCGCCGCGCCACATTTCTGTCTCACACCGCAGGCGGGATGCTCCATTCCGCCAGTTGGTCAATGGGGTTTCCCACACCGTCTGGAAACCCCCGGACTGCCAGCAAAACAGAGCATTCCACCGGCGGAGAATCCAGCCCTATATCTTTGAAATGGAGCAGTCAAATTAACTCCCTTTCCTTGACATTCGGGTGAGAAATCTTCCAGAGGGTTCTCTACCATGGTCTACTGCAATCCTACCTTCACTGGTCAATATACGCGTTAGGATTCTTACAGTTTCACATGTTATACGACAAATCTTATTGGCAACCTCGTAAATAGGGTCTAAGCCATTTGCTCACTATGCAAGTCTGATGCTGAAATAGGGTGCATCAAAGGCATCCTGCAGGATAATGACTACCCTGATCAGATCATTTTGTGCTGTATATCGCACAAACTCATGGACAGGCCTAAGACTGTCACATTCGGCCCCGAAAAATGCCCAGTCTCCCTGAGATTACCCTGGAAGGGCAAGGTATCTCAAAATTTGAGCAACAGGTTAAAATAGCAATTTCACGTTGCTACTATGCAGCCGCCACAGAAGTGGTATTCGCCATTCACAGGATGTTGCCGTCAAGTCAAACAGCATGTTCCTTCCACAGGGATAAGTTGATTTTGAATAGCATTGATGCATTCAAGGAGACACTAGATAAGCATGTAAAAGGAATAAAAGAATATGTTGGTGAAGTCAGATGAAGAGGATAGGAGGTGGCATCCATGGCGCATAAACGCCAACATGGTTTGTTGGACAATATGGTCTGTTTCTGTGCTATAAATACTTTGTTTTATATACATACACACAAATATCTACATAGAAATGTGTTTATATATGAACAAGAAGTTTTTCCTTTCTTTATAAAACAAAAGAACAACTATCTTGGTTGATTTTCAAGATGGCCCACAAATAATCAGATTTATTTAATTAAATTATGGCAACATGTCATCATTGTAACTCAAACACTGCCAAAAGGATTCCCTCTCGAGACTTCCGGTTGCGGCTATGCGGAGCTAAGTCGCACATTCAGTGGCTCCCGCAAAAACTGACTTTTTTGTCAGTTTGTCAGTCAAGGGGACTGAATGGGCCGGTTAAGCGGGCCTGCGTGTTCGCGCACCTGAAGGGGCTCAAGGTGGATGTGGTTATGCTCCAGGAGACACACCTGAAGGTGGCAGACCAGGTAAGACTGAGGAAAGGGTGGGGGATGGTAGGGTGTCGGATATATATAGGGAAATGAGGGACGAGGGGGAGATCATGATAGATGAGCTGAAAAGGAAATGGGAGGAAGAGTTGGGGGAAGAGATCGAAGAGGGGCTATGGGCTGATGCCCTACGTAGGGTAAACACGTCGTCCTCGTGCGCCAGGCTAAGCTTGATACAATTTAAGGTTTTACACAGGGCGCATATGACTGGAGCACGTCTCAGTAAATTTTTCGGGGTAGAGGATAGGTGTGGGAGATGCTCG
Organism: Scyliorhinus torazame; assembly: GCF_047496885.1. Classification (NCBI taxonomy): domain Eukaryota; kingdom Metazoa; phylum Chordata; class Chondrichthyes; order Carcharhiniformes; family Scyliorhinidae; genus Scyliorhinus; species Scyliorhinus torazame. Next base: position 245,881,640 of record NC_092707.1, read on the forward strand.
AGAAGCCCAGCGAATCACACCCACATGTTCTGGTCATGTCCGGCACTACAGGGGTTCTGGGTGGGGGTGGCGAAGGTGCTTTCGAAGGTGGTGGGGGTCCGGGTCGAGCCAAGCTGGGGGTTGGCTATATTCGGGGTCGCAGAAGAGCAGGGAGTACAGGAGGCGAGAGAGGCTGATGTTTTGGCCTTTGCGTCCCTCGTAGCCCGGCGCAGGATATTGCTTATGTGGAAGGAAGCCAAACCCCCGGGCGTGGAGACCTGGATAAATGACATGGCAGGGTTTATAAAGCTAAAACGGATCAAGTTCGTATTAAGGGGTTCGGCTCAGGGGTTCACCAGGCGGTGGCAACCGTTCGTCAACTACCTCACAGAAATATAGAGGGAATGGAAAAGAAAGAAGGCAATAGCAGCAACCCAGGGGGGAGGGGGGAGGGGGTGGGAGGACCCGGGCGGGCTCTCAGGGATGTCATTGTATATGTATAGGCATTTGTTTTAGGTAATGTATATTGGACTGTTAGATTGTATTTTTGGAGAGTAACTATTTTTGATAAGGCAGTTGCCATTTAGTTTTTGTTTATATATTATTTATTTATTTGTTTAAAACTGGCCACTGTTATTTATATTGTTTTATTGTTGTTAAAAAGGAAAACTGTGTACTGTTATGTTTGGCCAAAAAATCTTGAATAAAATAGATTTTTTTAAAAAGACTGAGGAAAGGGTGGGTAGGTCAGGTGTTTCACTCGGGACTAGATGCCAAAAATCGAGGGGTGGCAATCTTGGTGGGAAAGAAGGTGGAGGAAGCCCGCGGCGGCTAGAGTGCTGAGGGGATTTATGGACCAAATGGGAGGGGTGGACCCTTGGAGATTTGCACGGCCGGGGGCTAGGGAATTTTCATTCTTCTCACATGTTCATAAGGCTTATTCTCGAATCGACTTTTTCATTTTGAGTAGGGCGCTGATAGCGAGAGTAGAGGATACCGAGTATTCGAAAATAGCCATTTCGGACTACGCCCCGCATTGGGTGGACTTGGAGATGGGGGAGGAGAGGGACCAGCGCCCGCTGTGGCGCTTGGAGGTGGGGCTGTTGGCGGACGAGGAGGTGAGCGAGCAGGTCCGAGGAAGTATAGAGAGGTACTTGGAGACCAACGACAACGGGGAGGTCCAAGTGGGGATGGTATGGGAGGCACTGAAGGCGGTGGTGAGGGGAGAACTGATCTCCATTAGGGCCCACAAGGAGCGGAGGGAGCGGGGGGAGAGGGAGAGGCTGGTGGGGGAGATGGTGAGGGTAGACAGGAGGTATGCGGAAGAGCCTGACGAAGGATTATTGAGGAAGAGGAGGCCGAATTCGACCTGGTGACCATCAGGAAGGCGGAGGTGCAGTGGAGGAAGGCCCAGGGGGCGGTCTACGAGTATGGGGAGAAGGCAAGCCGGATGCTGGCGCATTAGCTTCGGAAGCGGGACGCAGCTAGGGAGATCGGGGGAGTTAAGGACAGGGGAGGGAGCGTGGTGCGGAGCGGGGTTGGCATCAATGGGGTCTTCAGGGACTTCAACGAGGAATTGTACCGATCCGAGCCCCCATGGGAGGAGGGAGGGATGGGCCGTTTTCTGGACCAATTGAGGTTTCCAAAGGTGGAAGAGGGACTGGTGGCGGGACTGGGGCCCCCGATTGGGCTGGAGGAGCTGATTAAAGGGATAGGAAGCATGCAGGTGGGGAAGGCACCGGGGCCGGACAGTTTCCCGGTCGAGTTCTATAAAAAATATGTGGACCTGTTGGGCCCGCTGTTAGTTAGGACCTTTAATGAGGCAAGGGAGGGGGAGGCTTTACCCCCGACGATGTCCCGGGCACTGATCTCCTTGATCCTGAAGCGGGACAAGGATCCCCTGCAATGTGGGTCTTACAGACCAATTTCCTTGCTAAATGTAGATGCCAAGGTGCTGGCGAAGGTCTTAGCCACGAGGATTGAGGATTGTGTGCCGCAGATCATCCATGAAGACCAGACGGGGTTTGTGAAGGGGAGACAGTTGAACGCGAATGTGCGGAGGCTTTTGAACGTTATCATGATGCCGGCGAGGGAGGGGGAGGCGGAGATAGTGGTGGCGATGGACACTGAGAAAGCCTTCGATAGGGTAGAGTGGGGGTACCTGTGGGAGGTGCTGAAGAGGTACGGGTTTGGGGAGGGGTTTGTCAAGTGGGTTAGGCTGTTGTATGAGGTCCCGATGGCGAGTGCGGCCACAAATAGGAGGAGGTCCGAGTACTTTCGGTTGCACCGAGGGACGAGACAGGGGTGTCCCCTGTCCCCCCTGCTCTTCGCACTGGCGATTGAACCCCTGGCTATGGCACTGAGAGAGTCGAGGAACTGGAGAGGGTTGGTGCGGGGTGGGGAGGAGCATAGGGTGTCGCTCTATGCGGACGACCTGCTGCTGTACGAGGCGGACCCGGTGGGAGGAATGCCAGAGGTAATGAGGATCCTTAGGGAATTCCGGGACTTTTCGGGGTACAAGCTCAATATGGGGAAGAGCGAGCTGTTTGTAGTTCAGCTAGGGGACCAGGAGAGGGGGATTGGTGAGCTCCCACTAAAAAGGGCGGAGAGGAGCTTCAGATATTTGGGGGTCCAGGTGGCCAGGAGCTGGGGGGCCCTGCATAGGCTTAACTTTACAAGGCTGGTGGAGCAAATGGAGGAGGAGTTCAAGAGGTGGGACGCGTTGCCACTGTCCTTGGCGGGTAGGGTGCAGTTAATCAAAATGACGGTGCTCCCAAGGTTTTTGTTCCTGTTCCAGTGCCTCCCCGTGTTTATCCCGAAGGCTTTTTTCAGGCGGGCTAACAGGAGTATAATCTGGTTTGTGTGAGCACGAGGGACTCCTAGGGTGAGAAGGGTGTTCCTGGAGCGGAGTAGAGATCGGGGGGGCTGGCGCTGCCCAACCTCTGTGGGTACTACTGGGCCGCCAATGCGACGAAGGTGCGCACGTGGGTGTTGGAGGGGAGGGGGCTGCATGGAGACGGCGTCCTGTGTGGGTACGAGTCTGGGGGCGCTGGCAACGGCGCCGCTGCCGCTCCCTCCAAGGAGGTATACCACGAGCCCGGTAGTGGTGGCGGCCCTCAAAGTTTGGGGGCAGTGGAGGCAGCATAGGGGGGAAGTTGGGGCCTCGGCGTGGACCCCAATACGGGGGAACCACCGGTTCGCCCCAGGAAGAACAGGTGGAGGGTTTTCAGGGTGGCACAGGGCAGGGATACGAAAGTTGGGGAACCTGTTTGTGGACGAGAAGTTTGCGAGCTTTGGTGAGCTGGAGGAGAAGTACGGGCTCCCCCCCGGGGAACACCTTCAGGTACTTACAGGTTGGGGCATTTGCCAGACGGCAGGTGGTGGAATTCCCGCGGCTACTATTTACACTGGAGGGTCTGAGGGGGTGTATACACCTGTTGTGTTAAGTCGGGGTGTTAATGTTAATTTATTATTTATGTACATGGGGGGAGGGGTTTGGGGGTTGCTTTTTTTTAGATTGTGTTTTGTACTTAACCCTGTTGGGTTCTTTTTTCTTTCTCATTTTCTTATTGATATTTTATGAAAACCTTTAATAACATTTTTAAAAAAAAAATCATTGTAACTCACAACCCCCCCAGGTTGGTCATTCGGTACCATGCCCATTAGGTTATTTTATCCACTGCCTGGCTATCATATGCCCTCATTGCACACTTTTTGACGAGGAAACTTTTTGGCCCAGAACTTTGATCTCTAAATGGTTGTATCCTGGAGGTACACTCCAAGATGTGCTGAGGGATCCCTCAGAAGTCACGCACTGACAAAGCAGGAATTGCTCAGGGAGTTTGGGCTTCTGATGAGCAATTACCCTGCGTCTAGAAGCCTCTGAAATTCTGAGGTAAAGTCAGTGACTTTGGATGTTCTGACTCATTTAGCAGAATAGTTACCAGGAAAAGTTAGAAGGCTTAAAACCAGTTCTAACTCCTGGGTAACTTTAGTACTCACCACACTCCCATCTCTCCACAGGATCTTCCAACCCCCCAACTAACTCCCAAACCTTCAACTATTTCCCCAATCACCTGGCTACACCCCCTAACTACCACCCACCCAATGACCCCCTGACACCCCAACTACCCACAACCCTCCTGATCACACATACAACTAACCCCAGGCAGCTCAACTACCCCCATTATGCTCCCAACTACACCCCCCAAACACTCGGTTGATCCACAATCATCTGACTAGCCCTCACCCGACTATCCTCTGATTACCCCCACCTGCCTACACTCTCAATCACCCAACTGCACCCCTCTAGTCACCCAACTACCCATGACTACCTCTTAAAACTCCAACTAATCTCCAAGCCCGCCCAACTCCCCCATCCAACAATCGCAACCACCTAACTATCCCCCCCCCCCAACTAGCCCCCATGTTCACCTGACTAGTTCTGACCCAACTATACCCCAACGCCCAGACTATCCCCCACCCAACTACTCCAGCCCCCTTACTACACCCCCATCCAACTACCCTCCTGGTTTGATGTCTACACCCCCCCTGACTATCCCCAACCTCCTTCCTGACTACAGCATCCTCCGACTACCGTGAACCATCCGACTGACCATAATTCCCCCTTCACCCCCAGACTATTCCCCACCTGACTAACCCCCCGACACCCACATCTACTGCCCCACCTGACTACCCCTGACCCTAACCCCCAAACCCACCCTACCCCTAACCCAATTGCCTACCATCCTATCCCGTCATCCAGTTACCTGACACACTTATCTTCTTCTCAAAGTGGTTTTGGGGCATTTAAACTTACATGAAAATGACAGCTCGTGCTGTAAAAAGGGATGTGGTTTGTCTTTCCCTGATGCTCCTACACTATGAATCAGAATCACAGAATCACAAAATCACAGAATAATACAGTGGAGAAGAGGCCCTACCTACCTAATCCCATTTGCCAGCACTTGTGACATGTCAAGTGCTCATCCAGGTACTTTTTAAAGGATGTGAGGCAACATACTTTCACCATCTCCTCGGCAGTGCATTCCAGACAGTCACCACCCTCTGGGTAAAAAAGGTTTTCCTCACATGCCACCAAACCTCCTGCCCCTCACCTTGAACTTGTGCCCCCTCGTGCCCAAACCTTCAACTCAGGGGAATAGCCGCTCCTTATCCATTCTATCCACGCCTCTCATAATCTTGTACACCTCGATCAGGTTGGCCCTCAGACTTCTCTGCTCCAACGAAACAACCCAAACCTTTCCAATCTCCCTTCATTGCTTGAATGTTCCATCCCAGGCACCATCCTGTTGAATCTCCTCTGCTCCACCTCCAGTGGCATTACCCTTCCTATAATGTGGTGACCAGAATTGCACATAGTACTCCTACTGTGGCCACACCAAAGGTCTATACAACTCCAATGTGACCTTCCTGCTTTTGTAATCTATGCTTCAATTGAGAAAGGCAAGTGTCCCATATGCCCTTTTCACCACCCTATTAATCTTCCCTCATGCCTTCAGAGATTTACGGACAAACACACCAAGGTTCATTTGTTCCTGAGAACTTCCCAGTATCATGCCATTCATTGAATACTTTCTTGTCAAATTTCTCCTTCCAAAGTGAATCACCTCACACTTTGCAGGGTTAAATTTCAGGACCCCTGAACAGGTACGTTCTACGTTTCTGAGGAGACTCGGTATTGAATTCATGGTGAGATATGTGGAACTCGGCTGCAAAGGGTGGCACAGTGGTTAGCACTGCTCCAGGAAACCTGGTTCGATTCCGACCTTGGGTGACTGTCCGTAGAGTTTGCACATTCTCTCTGTATCTGTGTGGCCTTCCTCTGAGTGCTCCAGTTTCCTCCCAGTCCAAAGATGTGCAGGTTAGGTGGATTGGCCATGCTAAATTACCCCATAGTGTTCAAAGGTTAGGTGGAGTTACGGGGTTAGGGCGGGGGAATAGGCCTAGGGAGGATGCTCTTTCAGAGAGTCGGTGCAGACTTGATGGGTTGAATTGCCTCCTAGTGCACTGTAGGATTCTATGATCCCAAGGTAAGTAAATAGGAGCAGAGTGATAATCCAACAGTTGTCATTCCATGAAAGATTCAACACATTGTTTTCCCTTTATCTAGGTACTACACTCCTTCACAGTGCTGAACGCCCCTTTAATGGTAAGCAACATAATTCAACAAGCTCAGCTCCCACTGTGTGGGTGTATCTCCTGAGGCTACAAGCACAACCAATTCTTACAAAATTGTTGTAATTTTTTTTAACTGCAATTAAAAATCAAATGTGAAAGCTTGACTCTTTCAGGATATATGTTTCCCAATCATAAAATAATACAGCAAAGGTCATTTGGTCAATGATGCATAATGCCAGCTCTTTGAGGGACATACAGTGGCTGTAATGTTCTTGTCGGATGGCCTGATTTATATTGCAAGAACACTTTTAGCTAAAGCTATAAACAATTTATTAACATTAACTGTAGGTGAAGACTTCCGGTTGCGGTTTTGCTTAGCTAAGTCGCACGTTCGGCAGCTCCCGCCAGAAACGGACTTTTGTGCTCTTTTGAGGGGCCCCAGTGGCATTTGTTCGACGGTTCCCAGTGTGGGAATGTGACAGTACGATTTCCCCGGCACTGTATGGATTGGACCAGGAGTGGAGCGGTGGAAAAAGTAATTCTGGTGCAGCGAATAGTGCGAGGGAGGAAAGCCAAGATGGCGGCGGGTGGAGACCAGGCAGCGTGGGCGCAAGTGCAGCAGGAGTTTCTCAAGCGCTGCTTCACGGAATTGAATGCAGAGCTGCTGGAGCCGATGAAGGCTTGGATCGACAAGCTGGTCGAGACCCAGAAGGCCCAAGGGGCGGCGATCCGGGAGGTGCGGCAGAAGGCCTCGGAGAATGAGGACGAGATATTGGGCCTGGCGATGAAGGTGGAAGCGCATGGGGCGCTTCATAAGAAATGGCAGGAGAAGTTTGAGGACATGGAGAATCGGTCGAGGAGGAAGAATCTGCGGATTCTGGGTCTCCCGGAGGGAGTGGAGGGGTCGGATGCTGGAGCATATGTGGTCACGATGCTGAACATGGTTACTGTGCTTTGGGGTATGTTGGGGGATGTTCTATTCTGTTCTGTATTGTTTCCTTTGGTGCTGGGTGGGGTAGGGTGAATTGGTTCGAAGGGGGGGTTTTGTGAGAGTGTGGACGTCGGTGGTTGGAAGGACGGGGCCCCGTTGGGTGGAGGGGAGATGGGAGGCCGAGGTGGGGGAGCTGGGATTAGGCCGCAAAAGGGAGGTGCGCCCGGGAGGGCGGGGCCGGTCTGATGGAAAGCGCGGGTTTTTTCCCGCACTAGGGAAGGAAGGGGCAGGGCCGGGGGGGAAGGGCGGTGTTGGAGCGGAGCGCCCGCTGATAGACAGGAGGGGGGGGACGGGACTACCACACTGGGGGGTCGATGGAGTGGCGGGAGTGGCGGGGGTCAGCAGGAGTCAGCTGACTTACGGGAGTGCTATGGGGGGAGCAATACAGCTAGGGGGGGACCTTGCTGGGGGGGGGGGGGGGGGGGGGGATTGGGTTGCTGCTGTATTGGCCAAAGATGAGCTGGAGCTCGGCGAGAGAGTCGGGGCGGGGGTCTGCCTCTGGGGGGAATGGAGAGTGCGGGAGGCACGGGCACGTGGCTGGCCTAGAAAAGGGGATGGCTAATCGGGAGGGGGGGTGTGGGGAACCCCTGATCCGGCTGATAACTTGGATTGTGAGAGGCCAGAACGGGCCGGTCAAGAGTGTGTTCGCGCACCTGAAGGGACTGAAGCCAGATGTGGTTATGCTCCAGGAGACGCATTTGAGGGTGGCAGATCAGGTTAGGCTGAGAAAGGGGTGGGTAGGGCAGGTTTTCCACTTGGGGTTGGACGCAAAGAATCGAGGGGTGGCGATTTTGGTGGGGAAGCGGGCGTCGTTTGAGGCGCTGAACATCGTGGCAGACAATGGAGGTAGGTACGTGATGGTGAGCGGTAAGCTGCAGGGGGTGCGGGTGGTATTAGTGAATGTATATGCCCCGAATTGGGACGATGCCGGATTTATGCGGTGCATGTTGGGCCGGATTCCGGACCTGGAGGCAGGGAGCTTGATAAGGGGGGGGGGACTTCAACATGGTACTGGATCCAGCATTGGACCGCTCCAGGTCCAGGACGGGTAAGAGGCCGGCGGCGGCCAAGGTGCTGAGGGGGTTTATGGACCAGATGGGAGGAGTGGACCCATGGATGTTTGTCAGGCCGGGGGCCAGGGAATTTTCTTTTTTTTTCCACATCCATAAAGCCTACTCCCGGATAGACTTCTTTGTTATGAGCAGGGCACTAATTCTGAGGGTGGAGGACACGGAGTATTCGGCCATAGCCATCTCAGACCATGCCCCGCATTGGGTGGAGCTGGAGCTAGGGGAGGAGAGGGACCAGCGTCGATTTTTGGATCGACTCATGTTCTCGAGGGTGGAGGAGGAGCAGGTGGTTGGGCTTGGGGCACCGGTAGGGCTGGAGGAGCTGACTAAGGGCTGGGGAGTATGCAGGCGGGGAAGGCACCGGGGCCAAATGGGTTCCCGGTGGAATTTTACCAGAAGTACATGGACCTGCTAGGCCCTCTATTAGTGAGGACTTACAATGAGGCTAGGGAGGGGGGGGGGGCCTACCCCGGGAGGGCGGGGCCCTACCCCCGACGATGTCCAGGGCGCTGATCTCGCTGATCCTGAAGCGGGACAAGGACCCATTACAGTGTGAGTCGTATAGGCCAATCTCTCTCCTCAACGTGGATGCGAAGCTGTTAGCGAAGGTGTTGGCTACCAGAATTGAGGACTGTGTCTTGGGGGTGATTCACGAGGACCAGACGGGTTTTGTTCAGGGAAGGCAGCTGAATACCAATGTGCAGAGGCTCCTTAACGTAATCATGATGCCTACAGTGGAGGGGAGGCGGAGATAGTGGCGCCGATGGACGCGGAGAAGGCCTTCGATAGGGTGGAGTGGGGGTACCTCTGGGAAGTGTTGAGGAGGTTTGGGTTCGGGGAGGGGTTCATTAGTTGGGTTAGGCTACTTTACAAAGCCCCGGTGGGGAGTGTGGCCACGAATCGGAGGAGGTCGGAATACTTTCGGCTGTACCGGGGGACAAGGCAGGGATGCCCCCTATCCCCCTTGCTATTAGCATTGGCAATTGAGCCTTTGGCTATGGCTCTAAGGGAGTCCAGGAACTGGAGGGGGCTGGTCCGGGGGCGTAGGAACACCGGGTTGTGTTGTATGCCGATGATCTGTTACTCTATGTGGCGGACCCAGTGGGCGGGATGCCAGAGGTGATGCGGATCCTCAGGGAGTTTGGGGACTTTTCCGGGTATAAGCTCAACGTGGGGAAGAGTGAGTTCTTCGTGGTACACCCAGGGGACCAGGGAAGGGGGATAGACGAGCTTCCACTGAAGGGGGCGGAAAGGAGTTTTCGGTATCTGGGGATCACAAGCTCAACTTGACGAGGCTGGTGGAGCAGATGGAGGAGGTGTTTAAAAGGTGAGATATGCTGCCACTCTCCTTGGCGGGTAGGGTACAGTCGGTGAAGATGACGGTGCTCCCGAGGCTCCTTTTTATATTCCAGTGCCTCCCCATCCTGATCCCTAAGGCCTTTTTTAAGCGGGTCAGTAGGAGCATCATGGGATTTGTGTGGGCGAAAAAGACCCCGAGGGTGAGAAGGGTGTTTCTGGAGCGGAGTTGGGACAGAGGAGGGTTAGCGTTACCTAATCTGTGTGGGTATTACTGGGCTGCCAATGTGGCGATGATATGCAACTGGGTAATGGAGGGGGAGGGGACGGCGTGGAAGAGGCTGGAGATGGCGTCCTGTGTTGGCACGAGCCTGGGAGCACTGGTGACAGCACCGCTGCCGCTCCCGCCGACTAGGTACACCACGAGTCCGGTGGTAGTGGCGACATTGAAAATTTGGGGACAGTGGGGTCACCACAGGAGTGAGGAAGAGGCTTTGGTTTGGTACCCGATCCGGGAGAACCATCGGTTCGTCCCGGGGAGAGTGGATGGAGGGTTCCTGAGCAGGCACAGGGCAGGAATTAGAAGGATGGGGGACCTGTTTTAGATGGGACGTTTGCGAGCCCTGGGGCGCTGGAGGAAAAATTTGGGCTTCCCCCCGGAAATGCCTTCAGGTACATGCAGGTAACGGCATTTGTAAGACGGCAGGTGAGGGAGTTCCCGCTGCTTCCAGCACTCAGAATCCAGGATAGGGTGCTCTCGGGGGTGTGGGTTGGAGAGGGCAGGGTCTTGGCGATCTACCAGGAGATGCAAGAGGAGGAGGAGACCTCGGTGGAGGAGCTAAAGGGTAAATGGGAGGAGGAGCTTGGGGAGGAGATAGACGAGGGTACATGGGCGGACACCCTGGGTAGGGTTAATTCTTCCTCCTCTTGCGCCAGGCTTAGCCTGATACAATTGAAGGTTCTTCATAGAGCACATATGACAGGGGCGAGGCTGAGCGGGTTCCTTGAGGTGGAAGACAGGTGTGGGGAGCCCAGCAAATCATACCCATATGTTCTAGGCGTGCCCGGCGATGGATGGGTTCTGGAGGGGTATTGCGAGGACGATGTCTAAGGTGGTGAACACCCAGGTTAAGCTGAGCTGGGGGTTAGCACTATTTAGGGTATCGGACGATCTGGGAGTGCAGGAGGCGAAAGAGGCCGGTATTCTGGCCTTTGCGTCCCTGGTAGTCCGGCAGAGGATTCTGCTACAGTGGAAGGATGCGAGGCTCTCGAGCGTGGAAGCCTGGATCATCGACATGGCAGGGTTCATTAAATTGGAGAGGGTAAAATTTGCCTTGAGAGGGTCTGTGCAAGGGTTCTTCAGGCGGTGGCAACCGTTCCTAGACTTTCTAGCAGGGTGTTAGGAGGTGGTCAGCAGCAGCAGCAACCCAGAGAGGGGGGGAGGAGGGGGGGGTGTACTTTGTGTTTTCTACTGTGTTTATTATTGCTTAATGGGGGATTTGTATATTGGGGGAATTCGTGATGTAGTTGTAAGATGTTTATTTATGTGTTATTTGTTTTTCTTTTTTCTGTAAGGGGGGGGTTGTTGAAAATATGTAAAAATTTGAATAAAAATATTTCTAAAAAAACATTAACTGTAGGTCAAATAGAAACAAAACAACAAATGAATAACAGTATGAACTTGCACAAGCCACCTTTCTCTCTGCTTTCCAGTCAGTCTGAGATCACCTGATTCGAACATTCACTTATATACTAAAGAGACTCCTAGTGGTCAGTGATATAACTATGATATCACTACATCCCCTTTCCTTTGAAGGAACAAATTAATACATTATCATCAGTATATTTATATGTGATATCATTAGCCTGTGAGTCTAACCATTACTTTTTTCTTTAATTTTTTTAATACTGGTTTAACAAATATATATATACAAGAACAGCAAGCATAGTGTGTACACATAGTCCAAATCTACAAATTGAGTCGATCAGGTTTTCTTCCGATCTTCTCAAAGTTTGACTTTGCTGCTCAGAACTTGTCGATTCAATGTTCTCCATGACATTCTCATGCTCAGGAACTGCTGAACTATCTGACACTGCAGCTTGTGTTGATTCTGATGTAAATTCGTCATCCATCACATTGTTGTGAAAGTCTTCTCTGGTTTTCAAGAGCGTGCGCCGATTTCTTCTTAAAACCAACCCGTCCTCGGTCTGTATATTGTCGCAATGAAGTGCTACATTTTCAAGTACAATGGCTTTTCTCGACCAATTGCCTGAATCGTCTATTCTCACAATGTCATCACTACTCAGAGATGGTAACATTCTAGACACTCTATCATAGAACTACTTTGAATTACAACACAACCATGATATCACTACAGTGGTGGTGCTCCACCTCATAAAACAGTAGTTTGTGCCAAGTGGTCAACTCTGTGTTAAGCCTGCCTGCATTGCGTTAACGATCTGTGGCGAAACTAAAGTGTCCTCTCTGGGGCACAAGCCTGAACAAAATTAATGGAGACCCTGGAGTGCCCAAATATCAGGGTCCCCATCGCGACCTCCCAGTTTGAGTCCAAAGAATGCAAAGAATGTTACTGCCCCATAATCCGAACTCGAGTTATTTACGTTCCTGCCAGTGAAATCAGTTTCACCTCATTTACTGTAAAAGAAAACTTGATATGAGTTCAATTTCTTTAGCTTCTGATTGCATTTTTAATGTTCTTTTTCTGTTTTGTTTTCTCTGCATGGGGACAGCATTGTCCTCAAATTTTCTGCCTCTGATTCTTTTGAACTAGAATGAGAATCAGCAGAATTAACAGTCAATTTACTGGCCACAAATGCAGCAAACAAATAGCTAAGGACCATTCAACATTTTGATCTCGTTCCTGACTGAATATCAATAACAACATAGCATAACTGTCCAAATTGACTGCACCACTGCAATTTCCTCAAGTACACAGTACATCAGTGATGGTAAAATTATTCTTTTTTAGTAAATGGTAGCACAAAACCTGCTCATTGTGAATCAGCACCCTGTTTTCCAATTTTGCAGGCTGTTCAATCTTCTTTTCAATGTGGAACAAATGCTGGGCTGCCAGTTCCAAGACATCTGTTACAATGCAGGTTTGTGCAGGACCTAATTCTTGTGCCTAACACAAATGCCAGATTCAATAAGCAAATCTGCACACCCTCTGAATACTTGTAAGAACTTGTACACAAAGACATTTCGAAAGACATGCTCTGAGTGAAGAACATGCCCATTTACGGACTCTACATTCAGACATAGGGGGCGGGGTTCTCCGATAATGGGGCTAAGTGTTGATGCTGCTTTACGACGGCGTCAAATGGCCCGCAGGTCCATCGATTCTTTGGCCCACAAGGGGTCAGCACGGGCGCCACGGGAAGTGCTCGAGGGAGCATCCACCGATCGGCCGCTGATACGCGGGTCGTGTCATTGATGCGACGCCGCTGCTGCTTAAAACAAGTCATCCCCCCACACACAGCCATCGCAGGGAAGATGGCCGCCCGCAGGGCAGCGCCCAGGTTCCAAGATGGCGAATTGGACACCCTCCTGGACGCCGTGGAGCACAGGAGAGGGGGTCCTGCACCCCGGATCCGGCCGCAGGACACCAGCGCTACCGTTCGGCGTACGTGGGCGAGGCCGTCAGCGCCGTGGGGCCGGTTGCCGGGACAGGTGACCTGTACAGGAAGAAGCTGCACGACCTACTCAGGGCAGCCAAAGTGAGTATCCAGCACTGTGCCCCTGGCACCAACACCCTACCCCCACACACATGTGACCCCCCTTGACCCCCCCCCCAGGGGTCGGTGTCACCCCCGCCCTGACCCACAGGGTCGCACCCACCCATGCCAGCCACAGTGGCCGGGTGCCCTGTGCACCTATGCCATCATAGACCCAACTGCTGGGCTGCATGTGTCGGACCGTCTCACATTGTTGATGTTTGTGTACCCCCCACACCCAGGAGAAGTCTGCCCATAGCCGCAGGGAGCAGGAGAAAAACAGAGGGGGAGCGCCTGAATTGCGTCCCCTCACCGTGCACGAGCGGAGGGCACTGGACATCATTGGCGGACCCGAGGAGCGGGTGGTTGCCAATGCTGAGATCGGAGATGCGCCACCAAGTGAGAACCCATTGCCTGGCCACAGTTCCTCACAATACATTTGTGCCAACCCCCACCCCCTCACCCCACCCCCTCACCCCGTCCGTCTGTCTAAACATACATGCTGTCTTGTGTCTTACAGGACTAGCAGGCGATGGTCCCGGCCCATCCAGTGGCCCCCGCCCCCAGACAGTGCCAGGGCCGGTGCCCCCCAGGAACTCAAGCACTGACGGGGAGGCCAGCCGTCTCAATAGCCCTGCGCCCAACATGAGGACACAGAATCACAGGGGACAGAATCACAGGGGACAGAATCACAGAGGGCAGAAACACAGAGGTCTGAAACACAGAGGACAGAAACACAGGGGACAGAAAAACAGGGGACAGAAATGCAGGGGACGGTGACACAGGAATCGAACAGACAGCACAACACTGCAGAGGAGACCCCGGACTTCGGGTCCATATGAGGACATAGACCTTCCTTTGTTACTGTCTCCCACACCCTCCACCATTGCAGAGACCCTCACCTTGGTTGGGGTTTTTAGTGATGAGGCTCCTGGGACACTTACGGGGGAGCACCAAACAGCCGCTCCTGTACAGCTGGTGGAGGTAGGAGCAGCCAAGGGGCCGGACGGTCGGAAGGCAGCCCAGCCCCAGCAACCAGCTGCCGCCCAGACGGGTCCCGGGTTCCTGGGATTTCCACTCCCACCCATAAATCTGATGCAGCCACAGACCCAGGGGTGGGAGAAGTGGATGATGGCTGGCTTCCAGCTGCTGACGCAGGTAAAGGAGTGCATCCGCGTGCAGGAGTAGGGAGTGGTGCCGGTCATGCATGCCACCCAGGCCAAAACCGCATAGGTGGAGGCCAAGAGGGCGAAGATGTAGGACATGGGTCAGGTTATGCAAGGCCTGGGGCTATCTGTGCAGGCGGGGGCCGTGGCTCAGAACATGGCTGCCCTCTCACAGGCAGCCATGTACCAGAGCCAGCTGCAGATTGCAGCGGCGCTCCTCAGTGTTGCCCAGTCTCAGCAGGCCATGGCTGAGAGCATCGGCGCCATTGCCCAGGTGCTGGCTGGCATCGCACAGACCCAGAGGGAGATGGCGCAGTCCCAGAGGGAAGTGGCACAGTCCCAGAGGGAGGAGTCACAAACCCAGTCAGGGATGGCCCACTCTCTGAGCTCCATGGCCGCTAACATGCAGACCCTGGTCGATACCAGAGCGGGCCTCCAGGACTGGCAGCGCCAGGTGTCGGGGGGGGGGGGGCCTCTGGGTTTGGCTCCGCTCGCACCCCCGTCCCATGGAGAAGCCCAGGGGCCATTGGGCACCCTGATGAAGGAGGAAGAGCTGGGGTCTGTGCCGGTGACCCCCGCAGGGGAGGCCCTGGAACACCGCCTTTGGTGCATTTGGTGGGACGCAGGCAGAACAGGGTGGCACCACGCCACCCGGGACGCCCGAGGAGCAGCCAGCTGGGCCGCCCCAGGAAACGTGCGCCAACAGGGGCCCTAGTCGCAGGACAGGGACCACAGCAGTCCACCTCTACTCCTGCTGAACCATCTGGGAAACCACCTAGGCGTAGTGTTAGGGCCCGTGTGATGGTATATATTAGGGGTAATACGGTACACCATGATGCCGACAGGCTGTTGGTAGATGGATACCGGTTCCTGATAGGATCCGCCGCCGACTGGGCTCCACCCAGAAATGCCGGTATAAGAACCCGGATTTCCCCCAGCAGCTGCATTCTGTAACCGAGCTGCTGGGGATCAAGTTCTGCTCAATAAAGCCTTTAATTGATGTTACTTCAACCTGCCTTGCATCATATTGACGGTACAACAGCCCGTCAAACCAGAAAGTTAGACACTTAGTAAGTTGGCACGGGTGCAGGGCACAGTTCAGCTCTAGGGGCTAGGGCACATGTATATAACTTTTGTAATTAAACACATTTTACCACCGATGGAAGCTGCCTCTGTGCGCTGTCTGATGTGTGCGGGGCTGGGGCGGGAAGTGAGTGCCACTGTGGTTGAGGGGCAATGGAGCGTTGAACCCCGGTGGGTGTGACGTGCGCAAGGCCCCCTCCCCCCCCGGACGTCCACACCACCCCACCCCCAGCAAAACGACACGGCCATGTGATGGAGTGTCCAGCCCACATGCAAGGACCACCCAAGTGGAGGGTGTTACTGTGGGCATGAGTCAGACATTGTCTAACGATGTGGAGCTCAGAGACCATCGCAGAGCGGGCTGTCATCATCCTCCATGCCACGGACCAGAGCCGCTTTCACTGGCAACCTTGTGACCCTCAGTTCCTTGTGCCGCAGGTGGATGCGTAATGGAGGGGTGGTGTGCATGCGGGTGATGCGGTGGTGTGGGAGGTAAGGTTGGTCGGTGGTGGAGGAGGTGAGTCTTATTGGTATTGTGGGAGGTGAGGGTGGTCGGTACTGTGGTGTCTGTGCCCCTGATCAGCAAAACCCACCACGTTGGTGAAACGTACGCCGATTAAATCGTACCATGCTGGCTGGCCCTGCCGGTGGGGTAGTGCAGCCTCCCGTCCATGTCCAGCCCAATGTCCCGTACATTGTCCCTCTCCCCCTCCTCTTCCTCATCTAGAGAGGTGTGCCCTTCCTCGTGATCGATCTCCTCCTCCCGCACATTATCCCTCTGCTGGGCTATATTGTGGAGGACGCAGCAGACCACAACGAAATGAAATGAAATGAAATGATAATCGCTTATTGTCACTAGTAGATGCGACCGACCCTCTCCAACTGGTACTGGAGGGCCCTTCCAGGTCCAGGCACCTGAAGCGCATTTTCAGGACCCCAAAGCATCTCTCGACCACACTCCTGGTCGCACAATGGGCCTCATTGTAGCGGGTCTCCGCTTCGGCCTGTGGCCTGCGTATAGGTGTCATCAGCCACGACTGCAATGGGTAACTCCTGTCGCCCAGCAACCAGCTCCACAGCCGGTGGGGGCCGTCCCTCAAACATGCCAGGGATGAATGATTACGCCAGAATGAATGAGTTATGCACACTGCTCAGGCACTGGGCGCAGACATGCAGGATTTTCATCTGGTGATCACAGACCACCTGAATGTTCATGAAGTGGTACCCCTTCCTGTTCATGAACATCGGCCTGTTATCCACTGGTGGCCACATGGCGATGTGCACCCCATAAATCACCCCCTGTACCATGGGTATCCTGGCCACGGCAGCGAAGCCCGCTGCCCGGGCATCCTGGTGGGCGCGGTCCACAGGGAACAGAATGTAGTGGTCCGCAAGGTCATACAGGGCGTCCGTCATGGCATGGATGCACCTGTGCACCGATGTCTGCGAGATGCCGGCCAGGTCCCCACTCACCGACTGGAATGATCCCGTGGCATAGAAGTTTAGGGCGACCGTCACCTTGACGGCCACCGGGAGAGGGTGTCCTCCCCGTGCCATGCTGTGCCAGGTGGGCCATCATGTGGCAGATATTGGCGATGGTTTCTCGGATCATCCGCAGTTTCCTCCTGCATGCCCGGTCTGGGGTTCCTGAAAGGACATGCGGCGCCGTGTCATTGAGTAGCGGTGGGGAACTCGCCGACGGGAAACTCCCTGAAAAACCCGCCACAAATTAACTTAGACATTTTTGGGCCGAATCGCACCCCGTGTCTGCGTGGGTTTCCTCCGGGTGATCCTGTTTCCTCCCATAGCCAAAGATGTGCAGGTAGGTGGATTGGCCGTGCTAAATTGCCCGTTAGTGTCCAAAAGGTTAGGTGGGGTTACAGGGATAGGACGGGGACGTGGTCTAGGTAGAGTGCTCCTACGGAGGGTCAGTGCAGACTCGATGGGTCAAATAGCCTCCTTCTGCACTGTAGAGATTCTGTGATTCTATGAAGCCTGAAAACTAGTGTGTCTTGCATCATGGGAAAGCCTACAATCCTAGCAAAGCCATGTGCTCCCTTTGCTTGCTTCTTTCTGGCAAGAGAGAATGAAATATATATGGCCCATAACTTCAGATCTCTGAAGCATCGTATTTGAGCTGGGGGACCCCCACTCACAGAAAGATTGTACAACAATTGCCCAGGAAGTTCAAACTTCTCTTGGACAAGTACCCTGCACTGGGAACCATCCAATATTCTGATTTCAATTGCAGTCTTTAGATGTTTCCAACTGTCTTACAGGGATAGTTTTTTAAAAATTTGTTCATGGGACGTGGGCGTTGCAGGCTGAGCCAGCATTTATTGCCCATCCCTGATTGTCCTTGAGGAGGCACTTAAGAGTCAACAACATTGCTGTGGGTCTGGAGTCACGTTTAGGCCAGATCAGGGAAGGATGGCAGATTTCCTTCCCTAAAGGACATTTGTGAACTCGATGGGAGTTTACGACAATCGACAATCGATTCATGGCCATCATTAGACTTCTAATTCCACATTTTTTAAAAATTCAAATTACACCATCTGCGGGGCGGGATTTGAACCTGGGTCCCCAGAGTATTACTCTAGGGCTCCGGTTTATGAGTTCAGTGAAATACCATTAAGCTACCACCTCCCCAGATTAGAAGAATTAAAACCACTTCCAACTTCTCGATAACTATAGTATTGCCCCTCCCAACCCACCACCAGCCCCCTTTAACCTCCCCACTCCCCCAAACTACCTCCACACCACCTGAATAATATCTGGACCTCCCAACTATCTTCCAAACCCCTGACTGCCAACCCAACCTCCTGACTACCTTCTAGCCACCCCAACTATCCACCACACCCCGCCGACTACCTCCCACAATAAAGTCCCACCCACCGACTATCCTCACCAACCATACCACTGACCACCCAAACCCCCTCTGTTGACCACTCTAGCCCTCAGTGAACACTTGACACCGTCCCACTGATCACCCTAGCCCCCACAGGCCACCCCGACCCCTTACCCGACCATTCAACCTTCCTGAACACCTAAACTCCTCCCATTGACTACGTGACCCCCAAATTACTAAATGATTCCTCCTGACCATCCAAACCCTGACACCCCACATGACCCTCCTACCCTCTCTCGCTAACCTCCCCCCAACCCCGCCACTCCCACCTCTTGACCAACCTGCCCACATATCTTGTTCACTTACATTCTCCCTGGCTTCTCAAAGTGGCTTGACCTTTAAACTTACCTGCCTTACGACAGCTGGTAGAAAATAAATTGTCTGTGCCTTCCTTTCATTCGACTCTCCTGCACTGAATTGAAAGGATTCCTGGACAACTACACCAAATTGGAAGGATGGGCGAGTGAGCTTTCAATGAATAAAGAGCCTCAGTAATCTCCCTTAAACAACGGTGGGGAGCAAACTAAGAAATGTTGCAAATATCTCTCAACGTTTGGCTGGAAGGAGACAGGTGCATAAAAGTTTATCACCATGGTCATTCTCACACCCATTGTCAATGCCATCTTTGCCCTGCTCTAGGGCAGCAGGTGGCAGATTTCAGTAAGGACTTCCTTATGGAAATGTAGACGTCTCCAATGCTATTCCTCTGTTCGAGGTTCCATAATATAGGCCAAACTGTACATAATATTTTTCTGTTATTTGTTAGGATTTTCCTCTGTATTTCCTCAGATATCACAGCAGTGACTGGGGAAGGTAGAGTTCACAAATTAGGTGGGGATCCTTCACACCATTTTTGCATCCATTCTGGCTTTCTGCTGGTCAGTGGAAGAACCCACTCAAATCTATTGATGCAAATTTAAATTAGGCTAACATTAAGTTCTGTTACTTATGAAAAGTCTGAGGGATTAAAACAATTTACTGAGAAATACCTGTATCTGCTATAGGCCTCCAATGTCACTAAGCAACGGGAAATCCAGAAGAAGATATTTTTGAATGCGTCAGGCACTTTAGGCCAGCAAATTTTTCATTGCTCGCAGTTTCACAGCAATAATGGAGGAAGCTGGATTGAAAATTGGGACAGTGCTGGCTTGGCCTTTGATGTTGCTGCAGATGTAAGAATCTGTGCGGCCGTAGCTTTTCTCTGCTCCTAAACGCAGGCAGGAAACATCACTGGGATTTGCTGACAAGGCTGATGCCAGAAAATTCATTGGGGCCAGCTATTGATGGCATCCAAGATGGAAAATCACAGCCAGTGCCTTCTCAGCTTTAGACCTATCTTACACAGTACTGAAAGCTGGTGACATTTTTGGAAAAGCCTTTGACACTATTTGGCTATAAATTTGGATGTTTTCTCTTCATTTAGTGACACTTATGCAAGATTCTTTCTATTCTAAATTGGAAACCATCTATGTTGGCTCTTGATGCTCTTTCCAAAGGACAGTTAACTCCTCCTCCGTTGGCACCTCCCCAGCAGACTGTTTTAATAATCAGCTGCGGTTTCTCACATGGCACATTCTCAATCTGGCATTTTTCAACAGGGAGAAAGGAACATTTGAATAGCAAATGGAAGCCTGCCCTTAGGCCATTTCCAAGGTTTCAGAGCAGTATGGGCAAAAAGCCAAGAATTAGGCAATCTTCCCTCGACTATAATCTTCCCTAGGACATAGAAGAACTTTGAAACAGAAATGGGAGAGAATTATGAGCGAAAAAAATCTTAAGTGGTATGAAATACAATATAATTCTGTACAGCCCTGCGGCGGCCTGGTGGCACAGTGGTTAGCACTGCTTCCTACGGCATTGAAGACCTAGGTTCGATCCTGGCTCTGGGGTCACTGTCTGTGTGGAGTTTGCACATTCTCCCCATGGCTGTGTTGGTCTCACCCCCACAACCCAAAGATGTGCAGGTTAGGTGGATTGGCCACACAAAATTTCCGCTCAACTGGATTTTAAAAATTGAACCCTCTAAATTTTTTTTTAAATTCTGAGCAGTCCTCAGATGGTGATGAAGAATTGTTGGAGCCAACTGAAGTCCCAGTGGAAAATTTAGAAAACGCCCGAAGCTCAGATACCAACATATTCCCTTTGCTAGGTCAATATGTAGTTCTCCATAATATGGCATTTACAAATGTAATACCAGAAGAAAAGTAATCCTATATCATAGAATCATATGGCACTTAAAGATATGTCCAGTTAGTCCTGCTCCCTTGCTCTTTCTCCATATTCATACAAGGTTTACCGATGCAAATCCAATTTTCTTTTGAAAGTTACTATTTAATCTGCTTCCACAAACCTTTCAAGCAGTGAATCCCAGATTAATAAATTGCTGTGTGAATAAATTCTCCTCAGCTCCCCTCAGATTCCTTTGCCAAATACCTTGAGCTGGATTCTCCGTTTGCCAACGCCAAAATCGTGAAACGCGATTGGGCAGAGAATAGCTTCCGACGCTGAAATTGCGGTAGACGTCGGTTTGACGCCAAATCGGGATGCTCCGGCACCCCCAAAATGGAGTAAATGCAGCGCTTGCCACACAGGCTGAAAGTACAGTAGGCATTTTATTAGCGGGCCTGACGCCCGATGCTCCTGGGTCTCTGCGATTCAGCTCCTCCAATGGGCCGATTTCCCGATGCGCGGTTCACTTGTGCTCTCACAAACCGCGAACCTGGCGTCCTGGCCGCGGAGCGGGAGAGCTCCGGAAGCAATTGGCGTGGTGTGACTGTGGGCTGCTGGCCCACACACCGACCGTGCTGGCTATGGCGGGAGGCCCCTGCCCCGGCCGGGGGAGGGGATGGGGAAGGGGAGGGGGAGGGGGGGACAGGCCGAGCAGCCGGGGTGACCCCGCCACGGGACTGGGGCAGTGCCCAGGCACCGACTGCCATCCTTCTGAACACCCACTGACCACCAGCCACCCCGGCCACTGGTTCTACACAGTGGCACCAGCCGTATGGGTGTGCCAACCCCAGCACCCACCCACCCCGCCACAGCGCCCCCCCCCCCTTGGCACCGAATACCCCACCCAACCGGTGAGGGAAATGCCAGCCCACGGTGCCCCTGGCAGCAGGGACGGGCACCAGGACCGGGGGCACCAGCAGATAACAGGCCAGGGGTGAGGGGGGGCAGTGAGGGGGTAAGGGTGAGGGGTGAGGATAAGGAGTGAGGGCATCCAAAATGGCCCCCTGCACAGATTGATGGGAAATTGGCCAACACAGAGAAACAGGCAGGCTGCATCTTGCAAATATACAAGGGATGCAGCCCGGACCTTGCAGAAAGTAACACAGGGGAAAAGCCATTGAAAGGACATCCAGGGACAACGGGCTCCAGGTAGAAAGTAACAATATGTGACAGACTTGGTGGTGGCAGTTTCCTTATTTGGGAAGACCCACGTGCCTCGGACACTAACGGCCATGGCCGACTGGGACCCGCTCCGCCATCGAGGTGTCCACCACCAATTGGATGAGATCAATCAGGGTGATCAAGCCCTGATTGATCCATTGGACATCTATGTGGGACCGCCCAAAAGCACGCAAAACCTGCAAGGGATAAAAGGTGCTGCGCAGTCACCACCCGCTCACTCGACTGTTGTGTTGGGTGCTCTGGATCCGTGGAACACATACAGGTCACCAACACTTGAAATAGTGCAACACTATTTTATTGAATCATTAACTGTTTAACATACTCTCACTGTGGGTTAACACGATACTAGCTTTAACTAAAGACCTTTGCCTTGTCCTAACCAGTTGATGCACTCATCACATGGTGAATATCTGTGCTGCAGGCTGTGAGCTCTGTCCTCCTAGCTAGCTGCAGCTCGAATGAGCGGGAACTCTGATGCCCTCTGTCTTTATAATGCTTGTGCTCTAACAGGTGATTGGCTGAGTTTTTGTGTGTGTTGATTGGTCCCTCTGTGTCCATCAGTGTGTGTCTGCACCATGATATTCTGGTGTATATTATGACATCCCGCCTTTTATAAAAGAATGTACATGTGTGGCAATAAATAGCGTATGGTGCGAATTTCCCTGACTACGTGTGTGCAAAATATTTACAGGACTATGTACATTAGAACTATGCTATTTACATGGGAAGGTGCCTGGTGCAGAAAAACAGTATGCCACAAGAATAACGAGATGAACACTATGTACAAACCATGTAAACGATCAAACGGAAGAACAGAACAAATGAGAAAGTCCATAAGTCCACAAAGTTCACAAATTAAGTCTCTGAGGTGGGGGACGAATTCTGTTTGACCGCCTCAAGGGTGGGTCGGGAGCCGCTGGCTGAGGAACGGGCTGGAGTGTGGCTGAGTGAGGAGGATGCAGAGTGACCGGGATCTCTGCATAGTCCATGGCAGGGTCAGCAGGAGGGTGAGGCGACAGTGGAAGATCACGTAGCGAGTGTGGAACGAGACGAAGGGTGCGTCAATTGCGGCGTACACATCCGGTAGACGAACTAGGAACGAGCGGCGGGCCACCTGCCGAAGGACCACAGCGGTTGCAGACCAGCCACCATCCGGAAGATGGATGCGGACATTGTCATCTGGAGCCAGAGCAGGGACAGCTGCACGGGAGTCATGAGCCACCTTGTTCTGTGCACGAGACAGCTGCATCCGGCGAAGGACCGGAACGTGGTCGAGGTCTGGGACATGGATGGACGGCACCGTCGTCCTCAGGGTGCAACCCATGAGCAACTGGGCTGGCGACAGGCCAGTGGACAGTGGGGCGGAGCAATAGGCCAGCAAGGCGAGGTAGACATCAGATCCAGCATCGGCAGCCTTGCAGAGGAGCCGTTTGACTATGCGGATGCCCTTCTCCGCTTTGCCGTTGAATTGGGGGTACAGGGGACTGAATGTCACTTGTGCAAAATTGTACTGCCTGGCAAAGTTCGACCATTCCTGGTTTGCGAAGCAGGGGCCGTTGTCCGACATAACCGTGAGTGGGATGCCGTGTCGAGCAAAGGTGTCCTTACATGCACGGATGACTGCAGACGATGTGATATCGTGCAACCGTATCACCTCCGAGTAATTTGAAAAGTAGTCCACGACCAGGACATAGTCTCTACCCAGTGCGTGGAACAGGTCGATGCCCACCTTGGTCCAAGGTGACTGACCAACTCATGGGGCTGCAGGGTCTCACGTGGTTGGGCTGGCTGGAAGCGCTGACAAGTGGAGCAGTTGAGCACTGTGTTGGCTATGTCGTCATTAATGCCGGGCCAGTACACTGCCTCTCGGGCCCGTCGGCGGCACTTTTCCACGCCAAGATGGCCCTCGTGTAGCTGTTCCAAGACTATCTGGCGCATGCTATGCGGGACGACAATGCGGTCCAGTTTCAGAAGAACCCCATCTACTGCCGCCAGATCATCTCTGATATTATAGAACTGAGGGCATTGGCCCTTGAGCCACCCGTCTGTTAGATGGTGCATGACACGCTGTAGCAAAGGGTCAGCCGTCATCTCACGACGAATTTGGACGAGACGTTCATCCGTGGCAGGTAGATTGGAGGCCACGAAGGCCACATGGGCACCAACCTGGCAGACGAATCCCGCTGGGTCACATGGAGTGGTGACTGCCCTGGAGAGAGCGTCAGCAATGATGAGGTCTTTGCCTGGGGTGTATACCAGCTGGAAGTCATATCGCCAGAGCTTGAGAAGAATACGCTGGAGGCGAGGCGTCATGTCGTTCAAGTCTTTCTGTATCATATTGACCAGCGGGTGATGGTCGGTCTCGACGGTGAATTGAGGAAGTCCGTACACATAATCGTGAAACTTAACCACACCGGTCAGAAGGCCCAGGCACTCCTTTTCTATCTGCGCGTAGCACTTTTCTGTGGGGGTCATGGCGCATGACGCATATACAACGGGGGCCCATGATGAGGCCTCATCGCGTTGCAGGAGCAGTGCCCCAATGCCGGATTGGCTGGCTTCGGTCGAAATTTTGGTCTCTTTTGCTGGATCAAAGAAAGCAAAGACCGGGGCCGTGGTGAGTTTGGTTTTGAGTTCTCTCCATTCGCGCTCGTGGGTAGGGAGCCATTGGAAGTCTGTTGTCTTCCTGACCAGGTTCCTGAGAGCCGTGGTATGAGAGGCGAGGTTAGGGATGAACTTCCCTAAAAAGTTGACCATGCCCAGAAATCGGAGGACCGCCTTCTTGTCCTCTGGCGTTTTCATGGCTGTGATAGCAGCCACCTTGTCCGCATCCAGCTGCACACCCAACTGGGAGGTGTGGTCCCCGAGGAACTTGAGTTCCGTCAGACCAAAAGAGCATTTGGCCCTGTTGAAGCGTAGGCCCTGCTCACGTATGCGTTTGAATACACGCTGGAGGCGACTGACATGCTCCTGCGGGGTGGTGGACCAAATGATTATGTCATCGACATAGACGCGAACACCTTCAATGCCTTCCATCATTTGTTCCATGATCCTATGGAACTCTTCTGAAGTAGATATGATCCCAAACGGCATCCTGTTGTAACAATATCTGCCAAAGTGGATATTGAATGTACACAGTTTCCTGCTGGATTTGTCGAGCTGGTTTTGCCAGAATCCTTTTGAGGCGTCGAGTTTGGTGAAGAGCTTGGCGCGAGCCATCTCGCATGTGATCTCTTCCCGCTTGGGAATTGGATAATGCTCCCTCATGATATTGCGATTTAGATCCTTGGGATCAATGCAAATTCTCAACTCGGCGGAAGTTTTTTTTACACATACCATGGAACTGACCCAGTCGGTTGGTTCCGTCACTCTGGAAATCACTCCTTGATCCTGGAGGTCCTGCAGCTGCTGCTTGAGGCGGTCCTTAAGGGGTGCTGGGGCCCTGCGAGGTGCGTGCACCACAAGCATGGCATTCAATTTCAATAAGATCTTGTAAGTATATAGAACATAGAACATAGAACATTACAGCGCAGTACAGGTCCTTCGGCCCTCGATGTTGCGCCGACCTGTGAAACCACTCTAAAGCTCATCTACACTATTCCCTTATTGTCCATATGTCTATCCAATGACCACTTGAATGCCCTTAGTGTTGGCGAATCCACTACTGTTGCAGGCAGGGCATTCCACGCCCCTACTACTCTCTGAGTAAAGAACCTACCTCTGACATCTGTCCTATATCTATCTCCCCTCAATTTAAAGGTATGTCCCCTCGTGCTAGACATCACCATCTGAGGAAAATGGCTCTCACTGTCCACCCTATCCAATCCTCTGATCATCTTGTATGCCTCAATTAAGTCACCTCTTAACCTTCTTCTCTCTAACAAAAACAGCCTCAAGTCCCTCAGCCTTTCCTCATAAGATCTTCCCTCCATACCAGGCAACATTCTGGTAAATCTCCTCTGCACCCGCTCCAATGCTTCCACATCCTTCCTATAATGCGGCGACCAGAATTGCATGCAATACTCCAAATATACACCAGAGTTTTGTACAGCTGCAACATGACCTCATGGCTCTGAAACTCAATCCCTCTACCAATAAAAGCTAACACACCGTACGCCTTCTTAACAACCCTCTCAACCTGGGTGGCAACTTTCAGGGATCTATGTACATGGACACCGAGATCTCTCTGCTCATCCACACTGCCAAGAATCTTACCATTAGCCCAATACTCTGTCTTCCTGTTATTCCTTCCAAAATTAATCACCTCACACTTTTCTGCATTAAACTCCATTTGCCACCTCTCAGCCCAGAGTGGCAGCTTATCTATGTCCCTCTGTACCTTGTAACATCCTCCCGCACTGTCCACAACTCCAACGACTTTAGTGTCATCTGTAAATTTACTCACCCATCCTTCTACGCCCTCCTCCAGGTCATTTATAAAAATGACAAACAGCAGTGGCCCCAAAACAGATCCTTGTTGTACACCACTAGTAACTGGACTCCAGTCTGAACATTTCCCATCAACCACCAACCTTTGTCTTCTTCCAGCTAGCCAATTTCTGATCCAAACTGCTAAATCACCCTGAATCCCATGCCTCCGTATTTTCTGCAGTAGCCTACCGTGGGGAACCTTATCAAACGCTTTACTGAAATCCATATACACCACATTAACTGCTTTACCCTCATCCGCCTGTTTGGTCACCTTCTCAAAGAACTCAATAAGGTTTGTGAGGCACGACCTACCCTTCACAAAACCATGTTGACTATCTCTAATCAAATTATTCCTTTACAGATGATGATACATCCTATCTTTTATAAACCTTTCCAAGATTTTGCCGACAACAGAAGTAAGGCTCACTGGTCTATAGTTACCAGGGTTGTCTCTACTCCCCTTCTTGAACAAGGGGACAACATTTGCTATCCTCCAGTCTTCTGGCACTATTCCTGTCGACAAAGATGACTTAAAGATCAAAGCCAAACGCTCAGCAATCTCCTCCCTAGCTTCCCAGAGACTCCTAGGATAAATCCAATCCGGCCCAGGGGACTTATCTAGTTTCACACTTTCCAGAATTGCTAACACCTCCTCCTTATGAAACTCAAGCCCTTCTAGTCTAGTAGCCTGAATCTCAGTATTCTCCTCGCCAACATTGTCTTTTTCCTGTGTGAATACTGACGAAAAATATTCATTTAGCACCTCTCCTATCTCCTCGGACTCCAAGCACAACTTCCCACTACTGTCCTTGACTGGCCCTACTCTTACCCTAGTCATTCGTTTATTCCTGACATATCTATAGAAAGCTTTAGGGTTATCCTTGATCCTACCTGCCAAAGACTTCTCATGTCCCCTCCTGGCTCTTCTTAGCTCTCTCTTTAGGTCCTTCCTAGCTAACTTATAACTCTCGAGCGCCCTAACTGAACCTTCATGTCTCATCTTTACACAAGCCTCCTTCTTCCTCTTGACAAGTGTTTCAACTGCTTTAGTAAACCACAGTTCCCTTGCTCGACCACTTCCTCCCCGCCTGGCAGGTACATACTTATCAAGGACACGCAGTAGCTGTTCCTTGAACAAGCTCCACATTTCCATTGTGCCCATCCCCTGCAGTTCTCCATCCGATGCATTCTAAGTCTTGCCTCATCGCATCATAATTGCCTTTCCCCCAGATATAACTCTTGCCCTGCGGTATATACCTATCCCTTTCCATCACTAAAGTAAACTTAATCGAATTGTGGTCACTATCGCCAAAGTGCTCACCTACCTCCAAATCTAACACCTGTCCTGGTTCATTACCCAGTACCAAATACAATATGGTCTCGCCTCTCGTTGGCCTATCTCCATACTGTGTCAGGAAACCCTCCTGCACACATTGGACAAAAACAGACCCATCTAAAGTACTCGAACTATAGCGTTTCCAGTCAATATTTGGAAAGGTAAAGTCCCCAATAACAACTACCCTGTTGCTTTCGCTCCTATCCAGAATCATCTTTGCAATCCTTTCCTCTACATCTCTGGAACTTTTTGGAGGCCTTTTGGGAGCGTGCCCATGCCTTCGAAGACGTCGTGGTGCTGGTTGATGATGGCGTCGAGCTGCACCCTGAAGTCGGTGTCCTGAAAGGCAGATGTGTCATCAGGAGAGAGAGAGTGAACTCTCTGAACTAGGTTCAACAGCTTGCATGCCTGCGCGTCAAGCAGGGAGGCTTTCGAGGAGCCCACGATTCCAAAAGGAAGGAAGGCTTTGCGTGACCTGTGCGTCACTTCAAGTTGGCACGAGCCGCTAGCAGCAATGACATTGCCATTGTAATACATTAGCTGGCAGGCTGATGGAAGGATGGCTGGTTTGACACGAAGGTTTTGGAAGTCAGACTGCGCAATGAGATTGGCGAGGCACCAGTGTCCAGGCGGAATCGTATTTGGGACCGGTTGACCGTCAGGGTGGCACACCACTCATCGTCTGGATCGATGCTGTATACCGACAGCGGCTGGTGTCTTTGCTTCGGGGACACCCTGATTTTTGTCACAACACTGACTCGAAAAGGCGCCTTCGGGTCCTCGGTGTCACTGCTGTGTGGGAGGTCCGCATTGTGACCGTGGGTTGAATTGCCCGGACATTCCTGCGAGGCTGGCTGAAGAGGTTTAAATTGGCAGGCTGAGCTGCTCGGCAGAGGGCAGCATAGTGGCCAATTCTGCCACATCTTAGGCATTGTCGAGATTTGGCAGGGCATTGCCGTTTTAAATGGGCGGAGCCACAGTTGCCGCACGTCGTAGCGTCAGCACGTTCGCTGCGCCACTGCGCATGCGCGGTGCGGTCGTGCATGGTGCGCGCCTGCGCATTACGATCTTCAACGTCACCGTCCCCTTGTTTGGTGCGCACAAGCGCGGAGGTCTGCGAAAAGCACGCAAAATGGCCGCCCTCATCCAGGCTGAGGCCCTGGAGTTGCTCAATTGTTTGGACCCATTCCGCCTCGTGGGGACCTTGCCGCGCCGTTTCAGCCGCTTGGATGTGGGAATACCGACTCGTGGCGTTTTCGTGTAAGGCACAGGTCTCAATGGCGGTCGCAAGGGTGAGCTGCTTTACTTTGAGGAGCGGCTGCCGTAGGGGGTCCGACTGAACACCGAAAACGATCTGGTCGCATATCATGGAGTCGGAGGTGGGCCCGTAGCTGCAAGACTGCGCAAGGATGCGGAGGTGCGTGAGAAAGGATTGGAAAGGTTCATCCTTACCCTGCAAACGCTGTTGGAACACGTAGCGCTCGAAACTTTCATTCACCTCTGCGCTGCAGTGAGTGTCAAACTTGAGGAGGACCGTCTTGAACTTTATTTTATCTTCATCATCCACAAAGGTGAAAGAATTGAAAATGTGGATGGCATGGTCTCCGGCCGTGGACAGGAGAAGAGCAATCTTCCTGGTATCCGAGGCCTCCTCCCTGTCTGTGGCCTCAAGGAAGAGCTGGAAGCGCTGTTTGAATATCTTCCAGTTGGCCCCGAGGTTGCCGGCGATGCGGAGCGGCGGCTGCGGGCAGATGTTGTCCATGTTGCAGGATGACGGAATGCTGGCGGAAGGCAGATCACTTGCAGGTAGGTCTAAGAAGTGCTAATATCCTCAACTCCTGGTATCATGTTGTGTTGGGTGCTCTGGATCAGTGGAACACAGACAGGTCACCAACACTTGAAATTGTGCAACACTATTTTATTGAATCATTAACTGTTTAACATACTCTGACTGTGGGTTAACACGATCCTAGCTTTAACTAAAGACCTTTGCCTTGTCCTAACCAGTCGATGCACTCAGCACATGGTGAATGTCTGCGCTGCAGGCTGTGAGCTCTGTCCTCCTAGCTAGCTGCAGCTTGAATGAGCAGGAACTCTGATGCCCCCTGTCTTTATAGTGCGCGTGCTCTAACTGGTGATTGGCTGCGGTGTTGTGTGTGTTGATTGGTCCCACTGTGTGTCCATCAGTGTGTGTCTGCACCATGATATACTGGTGTATATTATGACATCGACCACCGACAACAACAACGGTGATACCTGCACCAGCCAAGGAGGACCCCACCCATGCCATCCATAGAGGGACCAGAGCGGGGACACAGACGACCAGTGACAGACATCCAGCACTGCCAGACGACAGATTCCAGATGAGGGCACATCTGTTCTGCACACCCGGATGTGAAGTTAGGTTCATTCTTGTGTGTTAGTTTAGAGTGCAACTTGTTTGTGTGTGTTCACTATGTGTGCGTATAATAAACTATTACCGTGTTCAACAACTTGTGGCCATTTGTCCATTGTATATGGGTTACATACACACACTGTGGTTTAGGAGGTAGAACAGGGGTCGGGGGGGGGGGGGGGCTGCGGGTGGGGGGGGGCATGGTGAGGTGGGGGTGGGATGGGGGGGTCGAGAGGGGTGTGGGGGTGCTGTCCACACATGATTCATGGAGATGCGCAATCAGTCTCAGTTGCTCGCCCACCGCCGACGTCCGTGGCAGCGACCTCCCTCTCCTCTGGGCCACCGACCATATCCAGTGCCCTCTGCTCGGGCATGGTGAGGGGCCGCACGTCTGGTGGTCCCCCTACAGTCACCTCCCACTCCCAGCGGTTGTGCGCGGCCTTCTCTGTGGGTGGGTGGGGGGGGTGGGTAGGGTTACGGGTGTATGGATGACGGGGAGTTTGGTGCCAGGGGCACGGAGCTGCCGACTTACTTTGGCCGCCCTGAGGAGGTCGTGCAGTCTCTCCCGGCACTGCTGGCCATCCGAGCGATGTTGCCCACAGCACTGACCGCGTCTGCCACCTGCGCCCAGGCACGATGAACGGCGGCATCTGGTGGTCTTCCACCTGGGCCGGGGCACAGGGTCATCTTTCTCTCCACCACGACGTCCAGCTCAGCGTCCCTGAGCCGTGGCACTGCTCTCCTTCCAGCAATTTTGTTGACCGGGACGGTGTGTGTGGGGGGGAAGGTTCGTTTAAGTGCGGCTGCAGCGTGTGCGTCTCATTTGCACCAATCACGGACCCGGCGAATCCGGCGCCATTTCGCATGGAACCGGTTGCGTTCCACATGGCGATGGTGCTAGTCTATTTAGAGTTGCTGAAGCGGTGCACCTGTTGCGCCGTTTTTGCTGTCATAAAACACCACTGTTTCCACGCCGACGTCAGCACTTAGTCTCAAACTCGGAGAATCCAGCCCCTTATAATTGTGACCCTTGGATATTAACCCTCCTGTCAGTGGAAACAGTTTTTCCTTCTCTACTCTACAAAAACCCTTCCGTAAGTTTGAATACCTGTATTAAAACTCTTCTTGACATTCTCTGCTTGAAGTTCAGCTCTCAGCTTCTCTGTTCTCTTTACATAACTGAAGTGAGCTCAGTGCTGGTACCATTCCAATAAGTCTCCAAGGTCTTGACATCCTTCCTAAATTGTGGTGCTCAGAATTGAACACAATACACCAGCTGGGGCCTGGACAAAGTTTTAGCACAACTTCCCACTTTTGTACTCTATTTATTTGAAGAATTTCTAGGCTATGTTTGCTTGAAGATATGCATTGGTGGTGCACACACACACACTACGCAACTAGGGGCAGGGGAGGGGAAAGGCCACAGATGTCAGGAAGTTCAAGGCTGAGTGGTTGTGGAGTTGCTAGGTACACAGACTGCTGGGTATTTTGTGACCGGACAGGGTGCTCAACAGTCACATACATGCTGGAGAGTGCGGGCATCAGAAAGGCTTCCCCTCTTCCACATTGCTCAGGCTTTACAATTAAATGCAAAGGTTATCACTAAACATCAGCAAAAACCTGGCACGCTTCCAAAGCCACTTCCTGGCCTTGAGAACTGAGTCTCTGAAAGGTGGAGTCCCCTAATTTCCTGAGTGACAATAACATACTATTTAATGCATTTTTCATTCGCTATTGTTGCACCATCGGATATGCTGTTATGTTTTTGTATTTGACATTTCATTTAGTAACTTGCTCTTTATTTCTCCCTCTGTTTCCTTCCCCCTTACAACCCTGCCCCCACCAACCTGCCGAGCCTTTTTTTTTAAACCAATATCATGCAAGGGAGTTTTTGTTTTCATTGCAGCAGCCTGCACCTCCAGAGCCCTCAGAGGATAAGGAACAGTTCATGTTTAGTGGGAAGTCTTCTTGCATCTGTGATGGATAGACTCAGGTATGCAGTTCCATAGACTCTGTAAAAGTGCTGGCTTCCTAAAGACTGGTGACTAAGGACTTATAGCAAACAATAATCTATTCACTGGTCTGGGCATGCTTGTACTCTATCCACGCTCTGGAAAGAACTCCTATGTTTCTGTCACATGACCTCTTAAGTAACAGTGTCATAGGCAGCACGGTGGCGCAGTGAGTAGCACAGCTGCCTCATGGCACCGAGGTCCCAGGTTCGATCCCGGCTTTGGGCCACTGTCCGTGTGGAGTTTGCACATTCTCCCCGTGTTTGTGTGGGTTTTGCCCCCACAGCCCAAAGATGTGCAGGCTAGGTGTATTGACCATGCTAAATTGCCCCTTAATTGGAAAAAATGAATTGGGTACTCTAAATGTATTTTTTAAAATATATTTTTTAAAGTAACAGTGTCATCACTTCATCACATGACTATTACGACCCCCTACAGGGACAGAGCTATAATAACATCCGCTTCCCCTCCTACACACCTGAGAATGATCGACTCAGGTAACTAGAGGGCGGAGCTCCCCATAGAATATAAACCCCTGGAGGTAGTTTGGGGAAGGAGATCCTGCGGGGTGTGGACTGATTATTGTGACTAGTGTGGAATAAAGTGGGTTGTATCCTGGTAGCTTAGCCTCTCATAGAGTCTTTGCCTCCGTCCACAACAGTGACCACTCGGCCTACATCTTTCCCGTTTGAGTTGGGACAATCAGTGGTACTGAGATGTAACAGTGTACATGAACATGCGATGGGATTCTCCCTTCCTGAGACTAAATGTTGCTGCTGGGGCAGGATTAGTGGAGTTCTACGACAGCAAAACTGGTGTTGCACCTGGACTAATTCACCGACTGTTGAAGGGCTAGTATCAGTGTCATGTGGAACACGATCAGTCCCAATGAGAAATGGTGCCGGATTCACCGGGTTCAGGATTGACACTCGGGAGGCTGACAAGCTGCAGCCGCATATACACACTTCACTCCCCATACACACTCATCCCAGCCAATAGGATGGCACTGGTTGCCATCCGGTTGCTGGGTCTGCTGGGGCCTGGTGGGAGGGGGTGCCTCGGGAGACACTAAGGTCACAGTGGACAGTCAGCGGCGTGCTCAGCTGCATGGCTGCCTTGCAGGCCGCAGGCCGCAGCAATGGAGTTCTGCACCCGTCCACCCCGACCCCATAGCCCACCTCCTGGCCACACCTCGCTACTCCCCCCAGCCTTGGCAGAATCCTCCCAGCCAGCGGCACAGCTGTCAGCACACTGTCGAGATGTTGCACGCCCTGTCTCCCCGTCAGCAGCCACGGCGCCTGTTTCACGATTTTTGAAAACACAAGTGAACCTTGTCATCGGAAATTCCCCCATGTTGAGGCGGAGAATCAGGGATGCCCCGGAGAATACCGGGTCAGGCCTGCTAATGATATGCAAATGGCGCTTACTGCATGTGTGGAGTGGAACGCATTGACTCCGCTGTCGAGGCACCGGAGAATTGCGATTTGGTGTGAACCCAGTGCCCACCACGATTTTGGCGTCAAAACCGATTTTCTGCCCAATTCATGATTCCGGCATCGGCAGACGAATCCCAATCCTGCCCGTTAATTGTGTGCTAACCAGTTTATAACATACAGATTAAACAAGCTAACAATACATAACTATTAACATCGAGTGAAACAAGGACTAAACTGTTGCATGGCCCTTTTCCCTTCCTCCCATTTTGTTGTGTCGAGAAGAAAGACGGAGGCCAGTTATAGATTAGTTCTTTACATTGTCCTGGAACCATGGGCGGGATTCTCCGAGCCCGCGCTGGGTCGGAAAATCGGCAGGGGGACGCCATGCCGCTCCGATTCTGGGCCAATCGCGCCGGCGCGGTCACCGCGGCGCCAGACGGGGGCCGTTGAAAGCGGCCCCCAAGACGATTCTCCGCACTTGACGGGCCGAGTGCCCACCGGATCCCGCCTGCGTCGTTCGCGTGTGGTCCTACCGGGCGGGACCTCAGCGTTCTGGCTGCAGGGGCCATCCTGGTGGGATTGCGGGGGGAGCCGACTCCGGGGGGGGGCCTCCACGGTGGCGAGTCCCGCGATCGGGGGCAACTGATCGGCGGGCGCAGTCATTCCGGGGGGGGGGCCTATGTTCCTCCGCGCCTGGCACCTGTAGCGCTCCGCCATGTTGCCTGGGGGCCGGCATGGCGATGGCCAGCGCGCGCGAGCACGGACCAGCACCGGACGTGGTGCGCATGCGCGGACCCGCGCCGGCCACGTAGGGCCGGCTTTCGGCGCCGGAGCAGCGCACAGCACTCCGGCGCCATGCTGGCCCCCGAGGAAGGGGGTATGACTTGGGCCTGGAGACCCGTTGACGCCGGCATCACTTGCGCCAGTTTTGAGGCCGGCGTCAACACTTAGCCAGGATTTCGGAGAATCCCGGCCTTTGTGTTTGGTCATATGTTCTGATTGTGTGATTGTGCCAATTGCCTGTACTCTAGATATTCTCAGGCTGGTGTCCTCAGCGTGGGTGACCTGGGGCGCTCCATTGGTATGTCCAATGGAAGCAGGGCTTGTTGCGTTGGCCTCTCCGGGGCCTCCATTTCCACTGATGTAAGGTGCCTGTGTTGTAGGCTGAATGGCTGGTGTGCTGTGGCTTCAGCTGCCATTAGATCTGACACCTGTAGCAGGTGACAACAGTTTTGTATATGGTGGATACCGTCCGTGGCTACCATGTAACTGTCCGGCTCTCGGGCATGGCTATGTACCACTGCCAACCTGTCATGGTTGTGTGTACTGTATCCTAACCGTTTGACCAGGTTTTAGCAGGCTGAGTCTATGAGCATTATGATCATTGTGTATTTTCCCTCTTAATCGGCATTCCATGAGGGCCCACTCACATTTGTTTTGATTTTGGGCTGCAAAAGAGCCTTGGCAGTAGGAATTGTAGTGAGGGCATCTGGTCTCTCCAGTGCAAAGTTTAGTGCTTGTACCGTTTGTTTTCTGTACAACTGTGTTGTGAACTGTTTTAATAATCAGAGTATCCTACCCCCACTCCCCGTACGTTGGTACAGAGGAGAAGGTCCCTGTTTCTCCAATGCAAAATTAGTGTTTGTACTGTTTGGCCTTGCACAAATGTGATGGTTACTGTTTTAATAAAAAGATATGGCCAATCCACTTAACCTGCACATCTTTGGGTTCTGGGGGCTAACGCAGACATGGGGAGAATGTGCAAACTCTACATAGATAGTGAGCCAGGGCTGGGATTCGGACCCGGATCCTCAGCACCGTAGGCAGCATTGCTAACCACTGTGCCGCCTCGCCTCCTGCTTCCTAAGTTGGTGAACCAGCATCCTGATCGCTTTCTCCCGATACTCATACACTGCCCCTCTGGCCCTCAGTAACTGCCCCACTGCCTTCTCCGAGAATGCCATCCCAAACTCCACCTGGAGTTTCTGCCGCTCCTTTAACAACCCATGCACTGTGACAAGAGGTGCAAATATCAACTTGGCTCTTAACCAATGCCATGCCAAGGGAAAGCTGAGCTGTCAAAGAAGGTATCAAAGAAGGTCAAGATTTTTATCCTAGGCACCTTCCGTCCTCTCAGATAGATGTAAAAGATTCCATGGCACCATTTGAAGAAGAGCAAGAGAGTTGTCCTGGTGTCCTGGCTAATATTTATCTCTCAAGTAACACAAACTAAAAAAATGATGATCTGGATTTTATCTTATTACTGTTTGTGGGAGCTTGCAGGGCATAAAATGGCTGTCAAGTTTCAAACATTACAACACTGATTACACTTTGAAAAAACATGTGGGAACATTCTGAGGTCCCTCCCAAAAGATCTGAGAGAATTGCAAGTTCTTTCTTTCTTATCAAACTAATATAAATAAAAATCACGAGAAGCAACCTTTATAGAGTGTAAGCAACGAGTCGCTGCTTTGGGGCTTTGTATTGATCACCGAGCAGATTAGACAGGAGTCCATCCAGCCATCGTCGGCTCCTGTCATGGCCTTATGGTCCCTCACTCGAATGGTGATGTAGTCAAGTGGGTGCCAGAGCTTGGAGCGAAGGTGCTGCCATGAGGCCTTGTACTTGTCTCCCTGATGGAACAAGGTGTTGATTATGACAAGGTCGTGCTTTAGGCATATTGTCAGGAGCAGGATGCCATAGGTGTTAGATTTCCCTACCCCCTTCTCAGCCGATGACAACTCGCCAGAGGTCTGTATCCCTTCCAGCTCTGCTGGTGAAGTCTAGTAGTGATTGCTGGGGCAGGGTGTGCTTTGATATTGGAGACCGAGCAGAAAAATCACCAGCATTCCCTGTCCTCCCCATTATCCCCATTCCCACTTCCAGAATTTAGGCCAATTTTTATGCTGGGCAGAAACCTGGTGGATCTAAAATTTGTCACATATCGTGCCCTAATTCGCAATGTACACAATTCCCACCCCTAAGGTCCACATGAATTTTGGGACCCGTGTTTATAACACCAATTTTATGCAAGTTTATTAATGTGACACCACGCCCTTTAGTAGACTAAAACTACAATTTCACAATAAATTGTGGTGGACTTTAAGTGAAAACACAATTCTCGAAATTGTCAACAGAATTGCTCCAGAATTATAAGGACACTCTCCATGAGCTTTAACATTTAAAATCCAACATGGTTGAGCAGTAAATTTTGGGAATGCTATAATTAATATCAGCCCTTTAGAACATCCTCAAGGCAGGGCAGTATGGTGGCGCAGTCGTTAGTGCTGCTGCTTCACGGTGCCGAGGTCCCAGGTTCGATCCCAGCTCTGGGTCACTGTCCGTGTGGAGTTTGCACATTCTCCCCGTGTTTGCGTAGGTTTCGCCCCCACAACCCAAAGGTGTGCAGGGTAGGTGGATTGGCCACGCTAAATTGCCCCTTAATTGGAAAAAATGAATTGGGTACTCTAAATTTATAAGGAAAAAAAAAGAACATCTTCAGGGCAAGATTCCTGCTGTAATAACCATTGGCCGCGATTCTCCCAAAACATTCCTAAATTAATTTGTGGCAGGTTTTTCAGGGAGTTTCCCACCGGCTCTGCCGATATGTTCCCCACCTCTAGTCAATGACACTGAGTCACGTTTTTGGGCCCTGGGAGTTTCTCACCAGTTTAGCACTGGGGAACTGAACTCAGAGTTCGGGCCGCCATTTTGAAAGGATGCCCCGATCTCTAAGTGAGCTTACACCACACCCCCACCCATGGGCAATGTCACCCCCCCCCCCACACACACATGGATACTACCCCATGCCCCCAAAGTGAGGCCACCCCACTATGGGGTCCATGGGGGTCCCCCCTCTTCAGGCATCCTTACAGCACCCTCTCCCTTCCAGGACCGGACCCATCACGCACCTAACCTCCCGGAGGTCCCTACTTACCTGCCGTGCACGCCCTACCCTTCAAACTCCCCTCCACCCACATTTCATGCGCATGCCCCCTCACCCCTTGGCAATGCCACCCTGGCACTTGGGCACCCTTGCACTGCTATCCTGGCACAGAGGCAGTGTTCCTGCTGGCATGGTAGTGCCATCTAGGCACCTTGGCAGTGCCAGGGTATCAGTGCCAATGTGCCAATCGGACAGTGCCAAGGTGCCTGCGTTCCAGGGAGAGGGCCACCCTGCACTTACCCTGACCACCTAGGGGTCTCCCATGGCCCGGGACCCCCCCCCCAGATGCCGTTATACCTGGTCCACATTTGTGTGGACCAGCACTGATCGGCGCCCGGCTGCAGCCTCGCTGGGGTGGCCAAAGAATCAAAGGAGGCCGGTGGATTCCGTGCAGGTAGGTCTTAAGTAGGTTTACATCCTACTTCTGTGAGCGTCA
Organism: Scyliorhinus torazame; assembly: GCF_047496885.1. NCBI lineage: Eukaryota > Metazoa > Chordata > Chondrichthyes > Carcharhiniformes > Scyliorhinidae > Scyliorhinus > Scyliorhinus torazame. Next base: position 245,919,412 of record NC_092707.1, read on the forward strand.
TTCAATCCTGCCCATTTGGGGCGGGGTCCCAACTCCAACATCTTGCGGGATTTCAGAGAATCCTGGGTGGCGCGGAGTTTGTTGGAATGCTCGCTGGAGGCCTTTCCCGGCATTCACGGCCGCGTTGCGCTCAAGCAATAGCACAATGCAGCCGGAGCATCGCGACCATTAGATCATAAAATGGTTGGTATTATGTCAACTACTGGTCTCTGTCCCTGGCCCCACTAACGTTTACATGGTCAGGTCATACGAGTCACATTTGATGGTTTGGAGGTGATTATGCAGTGATCCCCCACTTAAGAAACTGGACATGCCACTGGCTGCTTGTTGGAAACAGGGAGGTTCTGAACCTTATTCAGAAAGTTAAGGATGTTTCCCTTCCCTAACCTTAGGCACGATTCTCCGGAAATATTTCCAAGTGCTGTAGCGAGTGGGAATTGCCACGGGTTTCCTGGTCCTTGGCCAGCAACACTATTCAACGTTAGCTGGGCTACTGAACAAGGTCTTATGGGTTTCCCGCCCCAAATGCCAGCTCGCCAGCTGATTCGCCAGGACCGTGCTCTCCAGCCCACCACTAACAAGGCCGAGCAGCACTTAGGCTGCACTTTCTCAGCCAACCCCAGCCAGCTCGCAACAATGGCACCGAGGAGACCGGCCCCAGGTTTCGGGGACGCGGACCTGGGGAGGCTCCTGGATGCAGTGAAGGCCAGGAGGGATGTCCTGTTCCCCGAGGGTCCCAGAGGGTGAGCCCCAAGGCAGTCAGTGCTGCCTGGGACGAGGTGGCGGCAGCAGTCAGCTCGGGCAGTGTGACTAGGAAGACAGGCCTCCAGTGTCGGAAGAAGGTCAACGGTCATCACCGGGCAGCCAGAGTGACTAAACACCAACACCCCACCCCCAAACCCCCAAGGGAGCATCCCCCCAGCGACCCCCTACCCTCCCTCCATCCCCCTCCCCCTCGAGCAGTCCCTCCACCCACCCCTTCAACACTCCTTCCACCGCAACCCTCCTTTCATACCCACCACCCCACAACTGTGAACCACGTGTGTGGCTAACGATGCCCTCTCGGTGTCCCCTCAGGAAAAGCCTTCCCATAATCGGCGGGAGAGGGCCCAGACTGACGGTCAGGTTCCAGACTTGAGAATCCTCATCTCCTTCGAGGAGCGGGCCTGGTGGTGAGCGGTGTGGCCGAGGACAGGACGGTCACCAACGCGGAGGCTGGCGGACGCCGCAGAGATGAGCGACCACCAGGTTCCACCCGGGGGACCTGTCAAACATGAGTAGTGATTGCCTTATTGAGTGACCCATCCCTCCTGTTGTGTTATGCTTCTTCGTGTAGCATAAGCTGCTTCCTAGATGTATGCTTTGACAAAGGAAGGTCCAGACTTTGTAATGAGTTCAATATGTTTATTGAACTATTAACACAGTTCTTAAATGAGTTCGACTCTCCTTCTAATCTAACTGTAGTAACTCAGTCTAACTAAACCAGTCTGCTCTAAGCCACGTGCTGGGTGTGATGCTGTTGATCAACCCTGATGTACTCTCTAGATGTCTGTGGAAAGAGGCAGAGCATGTGTGCCCTGTCCTTTTATATGTGTTTTGAAGTGCCCCCTTGTGTTAATGCCACCTCTGATTACCCATTGGTTGTGTCCTGTTGTAATGACCCATTGGCTGTATGACTGCGTGTCATGACATCTCTGGTGCTCCCTCTAGTGGTTACTTAGGTGTAGTGTATTTACATTAACCCCTTCTTTATATACAGTGATGCATAGCACCACATCCCTCCTTTTTTCGTGTTACATATTTTCTGTACTTGGTTAAAGAAAATTGAACAAAATAGGTAGATAAGCGATGACAGGTACAAGTTATGATGACAGTGATGATTATACAATACCAAATAATATTTATGAGTCCAAAGTTCATGAATTTATATGGTCGAGTGGCTTTCTTGTTTTGTTATTGAAGTGTCGATGTTGATGTTGTCATTTCCTTGTGAACGCCGTCAGTGTCCCTGTGCTCAAGGAACCAAGAAGTCATCAGGAGGTGTTCAAATGGTCAAATCACTTCGTTGTCTGATTTGGACTCTTTTTTTTCGATGCTTGTGGTCGCGATTCTTGATGTCATCTTTCCTGTCTGATCTGGACTGGTGTCTGTGTTTGCGGTATTGATGCCATATGTCAGCTGCCTTGAAAGCTGGTCTGCTTGTTTGTAGTGTAGCAAACATGAATTTGTAAGATGTGTTATCATGCCATGGTATGTCTGCACACTTGCCATTGTCTTGAGCTGTGCTGTCACAGTGTCCTGCATTGGCAGAGTTGTACCATGTCATACCAGTCGTTGTTCCAGTGTTGTTGGTTTTGTCGTGCTTGTTGTTGCCGTTGGTGCCTTTGGTACACTTCTTGTTGTTGTCTGTGTTGTTGTTTTTGCAGGTTTTGTTGTTGTGTTTGTTACGCTCAATGACCATTCCGAGTGGAGAGTTCGAGTACTTCACAAAGTTACTTGTGTCAGTGTCCTTTGTGGCATCTGCTGTTTCATTGAGCGTTTCGTCTTTGATTTCTCGGTGCTCCCTGTCTGGAGTCATGTCTGGTTCACTTGAATCATCTTTGGTTTGTTGATGCTCCCCGTCTAGAGTCATTGCTGGTTCACCTGAATCATCTTTGGTTTCTTGATGGTCCTCTTTTGAAGTCATTTCAGGTCCACTTGAATCATCATTGGTTTCTTGATGCTTCTCGTCTGGAGTCAAAATGTTCAAGCTTTCATTTTCTTGTGGAGAGGCTCGAGTGGATGAGGTTTCAATTGACGTGGTCGGACTGGACTCACGATTAGTTTCACTTGGATTGTCGAGTGTTTCTGTGCATACAAGCTGAGATCTGTCAGTCTCGCTGTGATGTTGCATAAGTTGTATGGGAATTGTGATGCCTTCGTCACTTGTCTCACATACAGTGGGTAGACCTGCAGTGTCTTTTTGTTGGTTAGATGAGCTGGGTAGACAGTCAGAGTCTTCTTCTGGTGGCTCAAGTAATCTGGGTAGACTGACATAGTCTTTCCGTTGTTCACATGAGAGTGGCAGACTTGCATCGTCTGCTGCTGGTTGCTCAGATAAGGTGGATAGACCTTCATGGTCTTGTTCAGGCATGGACTGCGCTGTGGAGGCATGCGTTGCTTCCATTGTGGAGTCTGTCAACGAGCTCGCTGTGGAGGCCTGTATTGCTCTCTCTGTGGAGTCTGGCATTGTTCCCTGTGTGGAGTCGTACAGTGGTCTCGCTGTGGAGTCAATCTGTGCGCCCTCATCGGAGTTGTGTAGTGGTCTCGCTGTGGAGTCTTTCATCGCGCTCTGTGCGGAGTCGGGGACTCTTCGTGGTGCGTGGACCACTCTCTTTGTGGAGTCGGGGACTCTTCGTGGTGCGTGGACCACTCTCGGTGTGGAGTCAGGGATTCTTCGTGGTGTGTGGACCACTCTTCGTGGTGCGTGGACCACTGGTGTGGTGTCAGGCCGCTCTCTGTGGGCTTGTACCGCTCTCTGTCTCTTGGCGTCAGGCCGCAGCAGAACCCTGTAATTATGGGTCGGGAGTTCGTCTATGCTGGGCTGAGGATATTCAAATCCGAAGAACTCATCCATGTTTGTGTTCAATGTACAAGTCATCTCGTTGCGGTTCGGATTTGTTACGGTGCTCGCTATGTCCAATGATGAAATCATCTTCTGAGCCGTAGTCTTCAAGGACCAAATCATCTCTTTGGGCGGTGCCAACTGCTTGTTGCAAGGTTCTGCGGAGGTTATTTTCATCTACTGGTCGAAGTTCAGGCATTGTGCTGTCTTGCGTGGTGAAAGAATTGTGTTTCTGGCTTTAAAACTCTTCTTCTCTATTTTTGGACATTTCCCCTTTAAGTGAGCATGGTCCGGGGCCTCTGACGTCATGACGCTCGTGACGCAAAGCGTAGGAATGGATTGCGCATGCGCCAATTGCTTTTCCTTTACTGTACGCTCTTTTCGCAACTGCGCATGCGCGGCTTCTGTTTTGCCGGTTCACGTCTTCTGGGGAACTGCGCATGTGCGGACTGGGCCGGCGCGCGCAAGATGGCTGCCAATCAAAAATGCCGTTTGCATCCCTACCTCTGCCTCGTGGTGAGTATAGGTGCCAGTTTTACCGATTTCTTTTGTGTTTACCTCGCAGTAGTTTTCAAACTTGTCCAGGACTGTCTGGAAGTCTTTCTTGTCCTGCCCTTTGGAGTATTTGAAAGAGTTGCAGATCTCTGTTGCATGCTCATCCACAATGGTGAGTAGAAGAGCTATCTTTTTAGCATCGGCCACCCCATTTAGGTCGGCTGCTTCCAGGTAAAGCTGAAATCTCTGCTTGAATGCATGGCAGTTGGCACTAAGATTGCCAGGGCACCTGAGTTGCTGAGGAACCGGAATCTTGATCATCTTGCATGGATGCTGTTGCTGGTTGTCACGGATCTTGCTGAGTTGAACTAAATAGATTGAACAGGCACTCCTGGCATCATGTGTTAGCATAGAGCATAGAACGATACAGCGCAGTACAGGCCCTTCGGCCCACGATGTTGCACCGAAACAAACGCCATCTAACCTACACTATGCCATTATCATCCATATGTTTATCCAATAAACTTTTAAATGCCCTCAATGTTGGCGAGTTCACTACTGTAGCAGGTAAGGCATTCCACGGCCTCACTACTCTTTGCGTAAAGAACCTACCTCTGTCCTCTGTCCTATATCTATTACCCCTCAGTTTAAAGCTATGTCCCCTCGTGCCAGCCATTTCCATCCGCGGGACACGGCTCTCACTGTCCACCCTATCTAACCTCCTGATCATTTTGTATGCCTCTATTAAGTCTCCTCTTAACCTTCTTCTCTCCAACGAAAACAACCTCAAGTCCATCAGCCTTTCCTCATAAGATTTTCCCTCCATACCAGGCAACATCCTGGTAAATCTCCTCTGCACCCGCTCCAAAGCCTCCACGTCCTTCCTATAATGCGGTGATCAGAACTGTACGCAATACTCCAAATGCGGCCATACCAGAGTTATGTACAGCTGCAACATGACCTCCTGACTCCGGAACTCAATCCCTCTACCAATAAAGGCCAACACTCCATAGGCCTTCTTCACAACCCTATCAACCTGGGTGGCAACTTTCAGGGATCTATGTACATGGACACCTAGATCCCTCTGCTCATCCACACTTCCAAGAACTTTACCATTAGCCAAATATTCTGCATTCCTGTTATTCCTTCCAAAGTGAATCACCTCACACTTCTCTACATTAAACTCCATTTGCCACCTCTCAGCCCAGCTCTGCAGCTTATCTATATCCTTCTGTAACCTGCTACATCCTTCCACACTATCGACAACACCACCGACTTTAGTATCGTCTGCAAATTTACTCACCCACCCTTCTGCGCCTTCCTCTAGGTCATTGATAAAAATGACAAACAGCAACGGCCCCAGAACAGATCCTTGTGGTACTCCACTTGTAACTGAACTCCATTCTGAACATTTCCCATCAACCACCACCCTCTGTCTTCTTTCAGCTAGTCAATTTCTGATCCACATCTCTAAATCACCCTCAATCCCCAGCCTCCGTATTTTCTGCAATAGCCTACCGTGGGGAACCTTATCAAACGCTTTGCTGAAATCCATATACACCACATCAACTGCTCTACCCTCGTCTACCTGTTCAGTCACCTTCTCAAAGAACTCGATAAGGTTTGTGAGGCATGACCTACCCTTCACAAAGCCATGCTGACTATCCCTGATCATATTATTCCTATCTAGATGATTATAAATCTTGTCTCTTATAATCCCCTCCAAGACTTTACCCACTACAGACGTGAGGCTCACTGGTCTCTAGTTGCCGGGGTTGTCTCTGCTCCCCTTTTTGAACAACGGGACCACATTTGCTATCCTCCAGTCCTCTGGCACTATTCCTGTAGCCAATGATGACATAAAAATCAAAGCCAAAGGTTCAGCAATCTCTTCCCTGGCCTCCCAGAGAATCCTAGGATAAATCCCATCAGGACCCGCGGACGTATCTATTTTCAGCCTGTCCAGAATTGCCAACACCTCTTCCCTACGTACCTCAATGCCATCTATTCTATTAGCCTGGGTCTCAGCATTCTCCTCCACAACATTATCTTTTTCCTGAGTGAATACTGACGAAAAATATTCATTTAGTATCTCGCCTATCTCTTCAGACTCCACACACAACTTCCCATCCCTGTCCTTGACTGGTCCTACTCTTTCCCTAGTCATTCGCTTATTCCTGACATACCTATAGAAAGCTTTTGGGTTTTCCTTGATCCTACCTGCCAAATACTTCTCATGTCCCCTCCTTGCTCGTCTTAGCTCTCTCTTTAGATCCTTCCTCGCTATCTTGCAACTATCCATCGCCCCAACTGAAACTTCACACCTCATCTTCACATAGGCCTCCTTCTTCCTCTTAACAAGAGATTCCACTTCTTTGGTAAACCACGGTTCCCTCGCTCGACGCCTTCCTCCTTGCCTGACCGGTACATACTTATCAAGAACACGCAGTAGCTGATCCTTGAACAAGCTCCACTTATCCAGTGTGCCCAACACTTGCAGCCTACTTCTCCACCTTATCCCCCCCCAAGTCACGTCTAATGGCATCATAATTGCCCTTCCCCCAGCTATAACTCTTGCCCTGCGGTGTATACTTATCCCTTTCCATCATTAACGTAAACGTCACCGAATTGTGGTCACTGCCCCCACTGTTATGCTTCTTCGTGTAGCATAAGCTGCTTTCTTGATGTATGCTTTGAGGAAGGAAGGTCCAGACTTTGTAATGAGTTCAATATGTTTATTGAACTATTAGCACAGTTCGTAAATGAATTTGACTCTCCTGCTAATCTAACTGTAGTAACTCAGTCTAACTAAACCAGTCTGCTCTATGATATTGATCAACCCTGATGTACTCTCTAGATGTCTGTCTGTGGAAAGAGGTAGAGCGTGTGCTTTTATATGGGTTGCGAGGTGCCCCCTTGTGGTAATGCCACCTCTGGGTGTCCTGATTACCCATTGGTTGTGTCCTGTTGTAATGACCCATTGGCTGTATGCCTGCATGTCATGACATCTCTGGTGCTCCCTCTAGTGGTTAGTTAGTTGTAGCGTATTTACATTAACCCCTTGTGTATATACAATGATGCACATCACCACACCTCCCACTGACCACATGCCCATTCTCCTGCAGGTCCAGCAGCCAATGGCGCCGGCCCATTTCAGGCAGACCCCTCTCCTGACTCCGGGGAGAACATCTCAGAGGAGAGCTCCGAGGATGCAACCGTAGTCGCGGCACAGCTGACACTTTCATCCTCCACCAGCACAGATACACACACTTCGGTGGAAAATGTTAGTGGTTAGGCTTCTGGGGCACAATCTGGTGAGCACCACACAGCTGCTGATGCACATCAGGTGGAGGTAGAAATCCCCCCGCGAGACAGCAGTCGGAGGTCTGCTGGATCCCAGAACCCAGCTGGGTCCCAGCCTGATGCTGATCCTCTGAAAGTGGGTTACCCGGAGCTGATGGAGTCGATAGGGAGCGGACAGGACATTCAGAAGGATATGTCAGCATCACTCCAGCATATCCATAGCCGATTGGAGGAGTCCCATAGGCTATGGGCTCAGGGACGTCGCCAGCAATGAGTGCCATCGAAGCCAATACTGCTAGGGTGTCGCCTGCAGTGGAGAGCCCAGTGCACGGCGTCGGCACCATTAGTGCAGGTGTCCAAGGCGTCGCGGAGTTGGTGACGGCCACGGTTGAGGGCCTCCGCAGTATGTCTGCCTCGCTGGGTATGTCACCCAGTACCAGGCCGACCTTGATGGGGTTCTGCGGGAAATGTCCCGCTCTCAGATGGGAATGGCCTAGGTGCTGCGGAGCTTGTCCCAGTCACAGGTCGGCATGGCTGGCACTGCAGAGCATGGCCCAATCACTGAGGACAGTACGAAGTCTTACAACACCAGGTTAAAGTCCAACAGGTTTGTTTCGATGTCACTAGCTTTCGGAGCGCTGCTCCTTCCTCAGGTGAATGAAGAGGTCTGTTCCAGAAACATATATATAGACAAATTCAAAGATGCCAAACAATGCTAGGAATGCGAGCATTAGCAGGTGATTAAATCTTTACAGATCCAGAGATGGGGTAACCCCAGGTTAAACAGGTGTGAATTGTCTTTTTCAGACAGGTAGCAGGTCAGCTCCGGAGGGAGGCAGTGTCAGCGGCAAGGGAAATTCTTCAGGTGAAGGAAAGGGCAGGGAAGTTGGTGGTGGCCCCAGTGCTGATTAACAAGGTTTTTGAGGAGTTTTATGAGAGGTTGTACAAGTCAGAGACACTCGGGGGAGACCGTGAGAAGCAGGAATTTCTAGATGGGTTGGAGTACCCGAGGCTAGGGGAGGGGGACAGGGCTACATTAGAAGGAGCAATAGTGGAGCAGTAGATAAAGGATGCGATTGGGAGGATGCAGTCGGGGAAGGTGGCAGGGCCGGATGGGTTTCCGGTGGAATGTTATTAAAAATTTAAGGATAGGTTGGCACCCCTGATGGTGGGGATGTTTGAGGAGGCGATAGGGAAGGGGACTCATTTTAGGTATCTGGGGGTGCAGGTTGCCCGGGAGTGGGGGAGGCTTCGCAGGTACAACATCACTAGTTTGGTGGGGAGAGTGAAAGCCGATCTGGCAAGGTGGGATGGCCTTCCTCTGTCACTGGCAGGTCGGGTACAGGCAGTTAAAATGAATGTGTTGCTGCGATTCCTGTTTATTTTTCAATGCCTACCGATTTTCCTGCCAAAGTCTTTTTTCAGGGAGATTGAGGGAAGGATTACCTCAGACGACGCAACCTGGAAACCAAGATAGTGGCCATATTCTCAACTTGCGCTCAGGATGCAGCAGACCAGCTGCGGAACACCGCCAAACAGATGAGACAACAATACTATGCCACCTATATGCACACCAAGAACAGAAAGCTTGAGAAACTTGGCATCACCACCGGCAGCAACCAAGCCACCCCCGGTGTCACAGTAGAAAACAATACAGGGAAATCTATTGTCAACTTGTCAGACTACACCCTTCAACCAGACGAAATCGAAGTCCTCAGCAGGATGCTTAATTTCTGCACCACCACCAAAATGGACCCCATCAGTCTCGCGGCAGACACGGAGGAATTCATCAGGCGAATGAGGCTCCGGGAATTCTTCCACAGACCCCAAGAGGCCAACAGCGAACCCAAGCAGACTACCAATGAACCGGAACAGCAGACCGAGAGATCTGCGGTGCGGCAACCGAAGAGGAAAGAGTCGAATTGGACCCCTCCGGAAGGCCGCTGCCTTAGACTCGACATGTATGCTCAAGCCGTCAGGAGTCGCGTCAATGCCAAATTCATCAGTCGCATTCACAAGACAACCCCGAACGTCACCCAAGCACAACGCAATGCCATCCGCGCTCTCAAGACCAACCACAGCATCGTCATCAAACCAGCAGACAAAGGGGGGGCCACTGTCGTACTGAACAGAACGGACTACTGCAAAGAAGTATACCGACAACTGAACAATCAAGAACACTACAGACAGTTACCCGCAGATCCGACCAAGGAACACATCCGCCAACTTAACAGACTGATCAAGACCTTGGATCCAGATCTTCAGAGCACCCTACGTGCCCTCATCCCACGTACTCCCCGCATTGGAGATCTCTACTGCCTCCCAAAAATATATAGGGCCAACACACCAGGCCGCCCTATCGTTTCAGGCAATGGGACCCTGTGTGAGAACCTCTCTGGCTACATCGAGGGCATCTTGAAACCCATCGTACAAGGTACGCCCAGCTTCTGTCGCGACACGACGGACTTCCTACAGAAACTCAGCACCCATGGACCAGTTGAACCAGGAACATTCCTCGTCACAATGGACGTCTCGGCACTCTACACCAGCATCCCCCATGACGACGGCATTGCTGCAACAGCCTCAGTACTCAACACCGACAACTGCCAATCTCCAGACGCAATTCTGCAACTCATCCGCTTCATTCTGGATCACAACGTCTTCACCTTCGACAACAAGTTCTTCATCCAGACGCACGGAACAGCCATGGGGACCAAATTCGCACCCCAATACGCCAACATCTTCATGCACAAGTTTGAACAGGACCTACTCACCGCACAGGACCTTCAACCGATGTTATACACCAGATACATCGATGACATTTTTTTCCTTTGGACCCACGGCGAAGAATCACTGAAACGACTACACAATGACATTAATAAGTTCCATCCAACCATCAGACTCACCATGGACTACTCTCCAAAATCAGTTGCATTCTTGGACACACTCGTCTCCATCAAGGACGGTCACCTCAGCACTTTGCTTTACCGCAAACCCACGGATGACCTCATGATGCTCCACTTCTCCAGCTTCCACCCTAAACACATTAAAGAAGCCATCCCCTATGGACAAGCGCTCCGTATACACAGGATCTGCTCAGACGAGGAGGAGCGTAACAGACATCTACAGACGTTGAAAGATGCCCTCGTACGAACGGGATATGGCACTCGACTCATCGATCGACAGTTCCAACGTGCCACAGCGAAAAACCGGACCGACCTCCTCAGAAGACAAACATGGGACCCAACCGACAGAATACCCTTCGTCGTCCAGTACTCCCCCGGAGCGGAGAATCTACGTCATCTTCTTCACAGCCTTCAACACGTCATTGATGACGATGAACATCTTGCCAAGGTCATCCCCACACCCCCACTACTTGCCTTCAAACAACCGCGCAACCTCAAACAAACCATTGTTTGCAGCAAACTACCCAGTCTTCAGAACAGTGACCACGACACCACACAACCCTGTCATGGTAATCTCTGCAAGACGTGCCAGATCATCGACATGGATACCACTATTACACGTGAGAACACCACCCACCAGGTACGCGGTACATACTCGTGCGACTCGGCCAATGTTGTCTACCTCATACGCTGCAGGAAAGGATGTCCCGAAGCGTGGTACATTGGCGAGACCATGCAGACGCTGCGACAACGAATGAACGGACATCGCGCAACAATCACCAGGCAGGAATGTTCCCTTCCAGTCGGAGAACACTTCAGCAGTCAAGGGCATTCAGCCTCTGATCTCCGGGTAAGCGTTCTCCAAGGCGGCCTCCAGGACCCGCGACAACGCAGAATCGCCGAGCAGAAACTTATAGCCAAGTTCCGCACACATGAGTGCAGCCTCAACCGGGACCTGGGATTCATGTCACATTACATTCATCCCCCACCATCTGGCCTGCAAAATCCTACCAACTGTCCTGGCTTGAGACAATTCACACCTCTTTAACCTGGGGTTACCCCATCTCTGGATCTGTAAAGATTTAATCACCTGCTAATGCTCGCATTCCTAGCATTGTTTGGCATCTTTGAATTTGTCTATATATGTGTTTCTGGAACAGACCTCTTCATTCACCTGAGGAAGGAGCAGCGCTCCGAAAGCTAGTGACATCGAAACAAACCTGTTGGACTTTAACCTGGTGTTGTAAGACTTCGTACTGTGCTCACCCCAGTCCAACGCCGGCATCTCCACAATCACTGAGGAGCATCGCTGAGGGCATCGACACGGTGGTGCGGACCATGGGGAACCACCAGGGCTGGCAGAGCCAGCTGATGCAGGGGCAGCCGGGGCCCCAACCAGCTGCCCCTCCGTTCCAAGGTTAACCCTTATGGGCACCGACCGGGAGGAGGGGTCGCTGAGTGCCAACCCAGACCCGTCCCCTGGGGCGACGGCGGTGGCCACCAGCACTCCCGAGTTACACCCCTCTGATGAGGCCGCTTCTCGAGGTCAGCACACGGGACATGGCTGTGCATGTGCGGTCGACAAGTGAGCTGGGGCGCTCAGGCCCCAGAGCTCCCAGTGAATGCCCGCCAGGGGTATCACAGGCCATGGGACAGAGTAAGCAGCTGGCCACCTGCACCTCAGATGTGCATCCTGGGAAACACCAAGATGTAGTGGTAGAGCTAGGAGGGCCAGGCACCTTGAGCATCACTGAAGGCACTGGGGTAGGGGGGAGGCGTTAGGTAGGGGGTGGAGAAAGGGTGGGGTTAGGGGCCATGGGGGTTGGGGGGGCGCCGCTATTGGAAATACAGTGGAGAAGTGGAGCATCATGAGGTTGTCCGTGGGTTTGCGGTAAAGCGAAGTGCTGAGGTGACCGTCCTTGATGGAGACGAGTGTGTCCAAGAACGCAACTGATTTTGGAGAGTAGTCCATGGTGAGTCTGATGGTTGGATGGAACTTATTAATGTCATTGTGTAGTCGTTTCAGTGATTCTTCGCCGTGGGTCCAAAGGAAAAAAATGTCATCGACGTATCTGGTGTATAACATCGGTTGAAGGTCCTGTGCAGTGAGTAGGTCCTGTTCAAACTTGTGCATGAAGATGTTGGCGTATTGGGGTGCGAATTTGGTCCCCATGGCTGTTCCGTGTGTCTGAATGAAGAACTTGTTGTCGAAGGTGAAGACGTTGTGATCCAGAATGAAGCGGATGAGTTGCAGAATTGCGTCTGGAGATTGGCAGTTGTCGGTGTTGAGTACTGAGGCTGTTGCAGCAATGCCGTCGTCATGGGGGATGCTGGTATAGAGTGCCGAGACGTCCATTGTGACGAGGAATGTTCCTGGTTCAACTGGTCCATGGGTGCTGAGTTTCTGTAGGAAGTCCGTCGTGTCGCGACAGAAGCTGGGTGTACCTTGTACGATGGGTTTCAAGATGCCCTCGATGTAGCCAGAGAGGTTCTCACACAGGGTCCCATTGCCTGAAACGATAGGGCGGCCTGGTGTGTTGGCCTTATGTATTTTTGGGAGGCAGTAGAGATCTCCAATGCGGGGAGTACGTGGGATGAGAGCACGTAGGGTGCTCTGAAGATCTGGATCCAAGGTCTTGATCAGTCTGTTAAGTTGGCGGATGTGTTCCTTGGTCGGATCTGCGGGTAACTGTCTGTAGTGTTCTTGGTTGTTCAGTTGTCGGTATACTTCTTTGCAGTAGTCCGTTCTGTTCAGTACGACAGTGGCCCCCCCTTTGTCTGCTGGTTTGATGACGATGCTGTGGTTGGTCTTGAGAGCGCGGATGGCATTGCGTTGTGCTTGGGTGACGTTCGGGGTTGTCTTGTGAATGCGACTGATGAATCTGGCATTGACGCGACTCCTGACGGCTTGAGCATACATGTCGAGTCTAAGGCAGCGGCCTTCCGGAGGGGTCCAATTCGACTCTTTCCTCTTCGGTTGCCGCACCGCAGATCTCTCGGTCTGCTGTTCCGGTTCATTGGTAGTCTGCTTGGGTTCGCTGTTGGCCTCTTGGGGTCTGTGGAAGAATTCCCGGAGCCTCATTCGCCTGATGAATTCCTCCGTGTCTGCCGCGAGACTGATGGGGCCCATTTTGGTGGTGGTGCAGAAATTAAGCCCTCTGCTGAGGACTTCGATTTCGTCTGGTTGAAGGGTGTAGTCTGACAAGTTGACAATAGATTTCCCTGTATTGTTTTCTACTGTGACACCGGGGGTGGCTTGGTTGCTGCCGGTGGTGATGCCAAGTTTCTCAAGCTTTCTGTTCTTGGTATGCATATAGGTGGCATAGTATTGTTGTCTCATCTGTTTGGCGGTGTTCCGCAGCTGGTCTGCTGCATCCTGAGCGCAAATTGAGAATATGGCCTCTATCTTGGTTTCCAGGTTGCGTCGTCTGCTGTAGAGCTGGCGGACGAGGTGGTTGAGGAGTGTGAGAGAGGTGCGACGGCAGAGTCTCTCAGCGAAGTCTGTGTTGTAGGTCGACTTGAGTGGGTTTGTGATCTGTAGCCCTTTCGGGATCTTGTCTGTTAGGGGCCATGGGGGTTGGGGAGGCGCCACTATTGGAAATACAGCACATTAAACACATCTTTGCACATCATTTATGATGCCCCTGTCACTTTCTTCCGCAGTGCGGGCTGATCCTTGGACCCTTTGCCTGTCTCTCCAGGCAACGCCCCCTCCCCGTGGCCCCACGGGGGGCACCCGCCCACCTTCCAATCGTGGTCATGTCCCGTGAGCTGTGTCCCATCCCCTGGGTGTTCGGATGTTGGTTGCTGCCTGTGTGGTGTTGGCTCCCACACAGAGTCCAGGCATCAAGGTTTGATTGGGATGCTAGGCAATGACTCCCACATGCTACATGGCCCATCCACGGGAATCCACTTGGCATGTGTCAAGTGCTCACTGAACCACGATTGCCAATTCTCTATTAGCGATTGCCTTCAGCCGCGCAGCCAGAGGCCTCAGCAGTCGGCAGGGGTTATGGGTGATCGGTGGGGCAGACAGGCAGGGACAAGGGTTGCCCCCGGAATGGGGTTGGGATCCAAGGGTTGGCACGGTGGGGCCGTGAGTGTTTGCCACCACAGTTGCCCCCTCAGCACCTCCCCTCCCAAGGCGGCCCACCCCTGCGGAGGGTCCCCCACACCCCGCCGAGCTCTAAGGTGGCAAAGCCAGCGCCCCCGTTCTCTGCCTGTGAGCAAAGATGGCTACTCCCGTCCTCGGTTCTCCACAAAAGCCCTTCCATCAGGTTCATGATTTTAAAAAGGAGTACTAATGGGCGCCTGCGTGAACACTTGCTGGGGAGGCCGGTGTATGGCAGGAGGCCATTGAATGACAGGTGGCTCTCGTTAATTGTATGGAGATGGGGCTTAAGTGGTGATAATTGGTTCCTCGCCACGCTACGGCGAGATTCCGAATTCGCCTACGGGAGCAGGCCGGTTGCACGGCAAACTGTTTGCCGCCTGACACAGTTCCCCCTTTTTGGCCTCTCCCGCTATTCACCGGCCTCGTCACACTTGAGCACCAGTGTAACAAGGCCGGAAGATCACGCCAATTGTGTCAAATTTTAAAATTAGGCCGGAGAAATTCTGGTAGAGATTTTTGGGGTTTAGGTCTGGTTCCACTTCTCTGTAATAATGGGGAGGTATGATTGATAAGACTTGGCATACCTCCGCCATTGCAAAGTCAGGTCCTGACTGAGAGCCAGACCAAGGATGCTCCTTCCAACCTCCATCTTCTTTACATTAATTTCCTTAAATGAGCAGGCTCTGTCCCACCATAATACCATCTCCGAAACTAGGCCTCACTGCCTAGGAAATGTTGTGGCTGTTCCAGTGTACACACTCCAGAGTGTGCTTCCAGCTACAGGGCACTTCAGACGCGAGGAAAGGCTAAAGAAGTTGGGCCTGTTATACTTGAAAAGCAGGAGATTCTGAGGTGATTTAATTGATCTGAACCAGGAAGATCATTAACCATGATGAAGGACAATACTGGAGGACATACGTTAAAAATTAACAATTTACAAGGAAGGAATGAAATGAGGTGGAACATTTTGACTAAAAAGTTAATCGAGATTAATTACTAAATTACCAGGGTAGCAACTGTATAACTAGGTGAAATAGATCATTTTATGACTTTCTGGAGAGAGAAAGAATTGATGGATTTGGTTCCAACGTGGATAATTGACCTTCTTCAACTGAATGCCCTACTCCTTCTTTGAAAGTTATTATGGCCTCTGTAGTGGCTCAATCATCCTTAGCTAATAAAGGAGAATTATCAGAATGGATCCCATTTCTCAATGATCTCTAGTCACTCCTGCTAGAATGTGCATGAATGTAGAACTTGGGAGTGGGGTGGATGGCGGCGGGATCGAACCCGGGTCCTTGGCGGCGTGAGACAGCAGTGCTAACCACTGCGCAGCTGTGCTGTCCCCCAATTCTGGGTTTAACAAAAGTGGGATGGAGGTGCAGGTAACCAATCCACTCCATAGTTATGATGAGGCTGCCAGCCTCATACTAATGCACATTTAAAAGGTTCCTTTGGAGAACCAGGGGCGTCATTCTCCGACCCCCCAGCGGGTCGGAGAATGGCCGTTGGCCGCCGTGAATCCCGCCCTCGCCGGTTGCCGAAGTCTCCGGTACCGGAGATTGGGCGAGGGCGGGAATCGGGCTGCGCCAGTTGGCGGGCCCCCCGTTCAATTCTCCGGCCCGGATGGGCCGAAGTCCCGCCCAGAAATTGCCTGTCCCGCCGGCGTAAATTAAAGTAGGTATTTACCGGCGGGACAAGGCGGCGTGGGCGGGCTCCGGGGTCCTGGGGGGGGCGTGGGGTGATCTGACCCCGGGGGGTACCCCCACGGTGGTCTGGCCCGCGATCGGGGCCCACCGATCCGCGGGCGGGTCTGTGCCGTGGGGGCACTCTTTCCCTTCCGCCTCCACAACGGCCTCCACCATGGCGGAGGCGGAAGAGACTCTCCCCACTGCGCATGCGCGGGAAACTGTCAGCAGCCGCTGACACTCCCGCGCATGCGCCGGCCGGGGATGTCATTTCCGCGCCAGCTGGCGGGGCAACAAACGCCGTTTCCGCCAGCTGGCAGGGCGGAAATTCCTCCGGCGGAGGCCTAGCCCCTCAATGTTGGGGCTCGGCCCCCAAAGATGCGGAGCATTCCGCACCTTTGGGGCGGCGCGATGCCCGTCTGATTGGCGCCGTTTTGGGCACCAGTCGGCGGACATCGCGCTGTTGGGGGAGAATTTTGCCCCAGGTCTCCTGGGCCTCAAGAAACCCACAGTGACAGGGGGAGTGGCTAGGACTGTTGGACCCAGGATCAGTGCCTTTCCGCTTACCTCCAGTGTATACCACTAATGTCCTCCACTGGAAATATGCCTGACCTTTCATATTTCCCCACGACTTGCCCATGTTGAGGAATTTCATCTCATCCACTCTGCTGAATCCTCCAAACTCTCCCTCATATGGAGACCCCTGACCTCCGACCCTGATACTTGTGGTTACCTCTCCCTCTACCGCACCCACAGACCCAATCCTTGACTTTCTACCAAACCTTTACCCTTCCAAAGCCTCTGAACACACACCGAGGGCTTCCCACCTGTTTTCTCCCATCTCACAAGACTTCTACTCCCCAATCTGAGGCCTCCAGTTACACCCTCCAACTCCCAGGCCTTTGACTTTCTGCTTGCCTCTAATCCTCCAACACCCCCCATGAGGATCAGACCACCACCCCATGATCATACACCAGACACTGAATCCCTACTCACTCAGTCAGGGATCACAGCGACCTGGTCTCGTCTCTTGTCTAGTGTTCTTTGTTTGACTGGAAGCCATGCCTGTTAGTCAAGTTCACTTCCGAATGCGGCACTGGTCAGTGATGCCACACACTTGCTGAGGAGTGAAGGTTCCCTATCATGTAGGAAAACCTGGACTTCTGGGCTCCCTGCAAGCTGAGGGTGCCCTAGGCTCCCAGTAGGTCAAAACATTGTAACTACCTCCCCTCCCACCGACCCTGCACTCCTACACCCACCCATCCCACAACCCCCACCTCACCCCTCCATCACATTCCGCTCCTTGGGTGCGACAGAGCAAATTCAACTATGATGCTTTCAGAGTTGAATGCCCAGAAGCCTAAGGTCAGGAAATAGCCACCCATGTAAAGTGCTGGATGACCGTTGGCACTCGTGAGCTGTATCCATGCAACATTATTCATGGAGCTATATCGATGGAACTGGATTCATACAACTGTATCCATGCAAATACACACAACCATATCCATCTATTTGAGGAGGCTGCTTCTGAACTTCTGACTGTACTCAACTGCACACTCCAAATCTTTGGTCATTCAGTGCGGAGATGGTGGTACAGTCAGAGTCACCGCGTAGGACTGCTCCTGGGCCTGATCAAGGTGACAATTCAGAGATTCAGGCAGCGTTTAACTGAGGGTGGAGTGTCATTCAACACAACTGCTTGGTTCTCTTCTTGCCTGTGGAAAGGGAGCGACTGTGGTGTTCAATGGCAAGCTTAAAGGTCTAGTGCAAGGCCGGCATGCGGCGCAGTGGATAACACTGGGACTGTGGTGCTGAAGACCCGGGTTCGAATCCCAGCCCTGGGTCACTGTCCGTGTGGAGTTTGCATGTCTGCATGGGTTTCACCCCCACAACCCAAACGTGCAGGTTAGGTGGATTGGCCAGGCTAAATTGCCCCTTAATTGGAAATCAAAAAATAATTGGGTACTCTAAATTTTTTTTTAAAGGTCCAGTGCACTTCATTGTAAGGGTCCTTCCTGTTTAATCCCTTATTTCCCCGTTCTTTTATTTTGCCGATATTATTCTTGATCTATGGATGATCAATGGACATGTATCTTTAAGGCAAGTAGCAGAATTCAGAAGTTACAGGAAAGAACACTCTGCTAGTCTCTGCTGGTTTAAACAGGAGGCCGCAGACTTGTCAACGCCGGAGAGAGAGAGAGATGGGGTGGAACTTGGTTTCATTCATTGGCTGGTGGCCAATTAATTGGCCCAAAAGACCACATCCTGCCAGCAATAGGCAGTGATTGGATCCTATCCCAATGGAATGATTTTCAGAGTCCCAATAAGTTGCAATTTGATCCTGACAGCACAGAGACAAGGTCCTGCTACTCTCTCTCCTCTGTGCTTTCTCCAGAAAAGATTTGAGTCCTGTATTTCTGAACTTGCAGAGAGCCTGAATAAATCTATCTACAGGAAAACCATTACAGGCTGCAAACAAAGACCAGAACCTGCTATCTCTCTCCAGAAAGACTGTGAGTGCTATATTTCTGAAACGACAGAGGTCTGAATGAATCTACAATAAAGACTTCAAACGGGAAAAAAAGTTTGAAGAGGAGTAAGGTGCTAAATCCCACCATCTGAAACAAAGGCTCTTTGTTTTTCTTTCACTTACTATTTTTTATTCCCCTCCACGCCTCTGTTTGTCTGTCTTGTGTGTGTGTGTAGAGGGTGGGTGGAAAGCTAAAGTGGGAAATTAGGAATTAGATCATAGTTAACCAGCTGTATTTACTGCATATATCATTATAGTTCTTGTTCTAAATAAACAGTAATGTGTTTACATATACAAACCTGGTGATTGTAATTATTGGGTAGCTAAAGGCCAAAGACTTCTGGTATTTTCTAAGAATTATTGGTTAATTCACTTGTGTTGTAACTCCAGGTCAAGTGGGGCTGGAATTGACCATTCACTAGCCCATGTTGTCATAACATCATCAATCTCTGGGACCAAATTAGTTTCATGTAAAATGTGTTTAATTTAGAGTTTATGGGGCAGCACGGTGGCGCAGTGGTAACACTGCAGTCTCACGGCGCCGCAGTCCCAGGTTCGATCTCAGCTCTGGGTCACTGTCCGTGTGGAGTTTGCACATTCTCCCCGTGTCTGCGTGGGTTTCGCCCCCACAACCCAAAGATGTGCAGGCTAGGTGGATTGATCACGCTAAATTGACCCTTAATTGGAAAAAATTAATTGTGTACTCTAAATTTATTTTAAAAAATTTATAGTTTATGGGTTGTGCGTCTTTAAAAAAGGGGTCATTGTTGTGACTTTTTCATTCCATTAGTCAATAATCATAGCAAATACCAAATAGAAGCTGTATCAATGGAATTCTATCCATGAAACTATATCCATAGAGCATTATCCATGGAATTGTATCCATTGGAACAATACCTATGCAACATCCTTGGAACTGTATCCATGCAACTGTATCCATGCAACCGTATCCATGGAACGGTATCCATGGAACCATATCCATGTACCTGTATCCATGTAATTATATCCATGGAACTTATCCATGCAACTGTTTCCATGGAACTATACGCTGGGAAGCATTACTCCTTCAGAAGGCAGAAGCAGGAATTTGGATTTTTTTTCTTGTGGTCCAATGAAACTGTATTTAAA
Source organism: Scyliorhinus torazame (assembly GCF_047496885.1). Lineage (NCBI taxonomy): Eukaryota > Metazoa > Chordata > Chondrichthyes > Carcharhiniformes > Scyliorhinidae > Scyliorhinus > Scyliorhinus torazame. The sequence goes on from NC_092707.1 coordinate 245,939,180, forward strand.
ATAAATAAGTGAAGACAATTGTTGTGTTCCTTGCAGCTTTGCTTTCTCAGTTGGAGACGTTTTCTTGTATGTTGCTGAGCAAGGAAATTCAAAAGCAAAAATGTCTCAAAAAAGCATTTCTCGCTCAGTCTCTAACTGTCAGGATGTTTTTCACTCTTTCCCTCTCTTGCCACATGTGTCACCTTGTTTCTCTTTTTCAGTCATTATGCTGGGAATGATTTTGACAGCCTGTCTCTATTTATGTGGGTGAAAGACATCAGACAGTATTAACCAGGGAAACAGCCTAATTTGCACAACCACACACATAGCTCCAGGAATAACCAATTCAATATATATAAGAGCAATTTAGTAACATCTAGAATTGCATTTCTCTGCTGTACTTAACATCCTGCAAGATTTAGAAGCTGAGAATGAGAGTTATCAGAGAACTTGAAAGCAATTCAGGTAATCAATCGGCTATTGATATATTTTTTTAATACAGTGCCAATCATGCTAAATTATAATAATAATCCTTTAGTTTTATGTGGGAGATGGTCAAAGATTAGACGGAACTCAAAGTAGAACCTATTCTGATGAAACATCGTTGACTTGAAATATTTCTCTCTTCACAGATACTGCCTGACATGGTGAGCGCTTCCAGAACTTACCGTTTCTTTTCGAACCAGTTGCCCCTCCGTTCCAAGGTGAACCCCAGAGCCCTAAAGGCACTGACCAGGAGGAAGGGCCACTGAGTGCCAACCCACACTCGTCCCATGGAGTGGCCATCAATTACCCCAGTTTCCACCCCTCTGATGAGACCGCAACTCGCAGTAGCACCGGGAATAGGGCGGCTCGGCTGTGCTTGTGCCGCCGACAAGTGAGCCGGGCCCTCAGATGCATCGAAGGCCATGGGGTGTGGTAAGCAGCTTGTGGGGGGGGGGGGGGGGGGGGGGGGGGGAGGGATAGGGGGCAGCACCATCACCATCAGGAGAGTGGGGAATTCATACACACAATAAAAACCTTTGTGCACTACCAGTATGATGCCTCTGTCACTTTCTTCCACAATGCAGGCCGACCTCTGAACCCTTGGCCCATCTCTCCAGGCCCATCCCTCCCCGTGACACTTACCCACCCACCGGCTGTGCACATGTCCCGGGAGCTGTGTCCCATCCCCTGGGTGTTCGGATGTTGGCTGCTGCATGTGTGGTGTTGCCTCCCGCAGTGTTCAGGCACAGTGTCCAGGTATCGCGTTCTGATTATGATGCTAGGCAATGACTTCCATATGCTACATGGCCCACCCACCCACGGGAATACACTTGGGTTCCGTGTCTTTCAGCCGCATTGCTAGAGGCCTCGCCAGTCTGTGGAGGGGTATGCGTGGTCGTTGGGGCAGACGGGAAGGGTTGCCCGTGGAATGGGTACGCACGATCCAGGGGTTAGCGTGGTAGTGCCGCATGCAGTTGCCCCCCGGTTGTCCCCCCAGCGCCACCCCCTGGGCCTCCCATGATGGCCCACCCCTGTGGAGGGTCCCCTACCTCCAGCCGAGGGTCCCCCATCCCCCAGCCGAGCACTGGGATGGCAAGCCCAGCACCCCAGAGTTTTTTGCCTGTGAGCAAAGATGGCTACTCACCTTCTTGGCTGCCCACAGAAGCCCTTCCACCAGGTTCACATTTTTAAAAAGGAGTACTAATCGGTGCCAGTGTGACCACTTGCTGGTGAGGCCAATGAATGACAGGAGGCCATTGGATATGGGGTGGCTCTTATTAATTGTATGGCAATAGGGCTTAAGTGGTGATAATTGGGTTCTTGCCATGCTATGGTGAGATCCTGATTTCACTTACAGGAGCGGGCCGGTTGCATCGCAAACTGTTTGAAGCCTGGCATGGTCTCGTTTTCAGCCTCTCCCTCTATTCACCAGCCTCCTTTTGCTCGAGCGACAGCGCCACGAGGCCAGAGAATTGCGCCCGCAGTGTTGTAATCTTTTTTTTTTTTTTATAAATGTTTTATTGAAAATTTTTTCCCAAACAACAATTTTTCCCCTCTTACAAAGCAAACGCAACAATAACAATACAGAAATTTTAAACAATACACAAGTAACAAAACCCCTTTATCTTTGACCTAAACTAAACCCCCCCTCCCCCCCCCCCCCCCTCCCCCTGGGTTGCTGCTGCTGGTCATCTGTCTTCCCTCTAACGTTCCCCTAGGTAGTCGAGAAATGGCTGCCACCGCCTGGTGAACCCTTGAGCCGATCCTCTCAGGGCAAACTTTATCTGCTCCAGTTTAATGAACCCCGCCATATCATTTACCCAGGCCTCCAGTCCGGGGGGTTTCGCCTCCTTCCACATGAGTAGGATCCTGCGCCGGGCTACTAGGGACGCAAAGGCCACAACGTCGGCCTCTTTCGCCTCCTGCACTCCCGACTCTTCCGCAACTCCAAATAGAGCTAACCCCCAGCCTGGTTTGACCCGGGCCCTCACCACCCGCGAAATCACTCCCGTCACTCCCTTCCAATACCCTTCCAGTGCCGGGCATGCCCAAAACATATGTGCGTGGTTTGCCGGGCTCCCGCCACACCTCCCACATTTGTCCTCCACTCCAAAGAACCTGCTCAATCTTGCTCCCGTTATGTGTGTTCTATGTAGTGCAGTGTTGTAATCTTAATGGCACAGAAGGAGATCATTCGCTCATCAAGCCCTCTGTGAGGTAGTCCAGTCAGTCCCACTCTCCCGCTCTATCTCTTTCGCCTTGCAATTGCATTTCCCTCACATGCCCATCAAATTTAATTTTGAAATCATTGAGCAGCTCTGTTTCCACCATCCTCTGTTGCTATATTTATTTGGTTCTAAATATGGCGGTCAATATGGTCGCCTTCCTTAATTCTAATTATGTTTGCTTTAGAGTCGCCAGGTATCTTCCGATACCGCCACAAGGTTCAAACCCGAATACTGATCAAAGAGCCGATACACCAGTTAGTTAGTTCAAAGTCAATACTATTTATTTACATACACAGTAATATCTACTCATGCACAACATACTACAAACTGTTGCTAACTTTTGGTTGGTTCAATTGGCTCTGTTTTATAACTGTTGCTCTTGAGTCGCCAGGTATCTTTATGATACCGCCACGATGTTCAAGTTCAAGTAATGATCAATAACTCAATACACCGATTAGTAAGATTCAAATCAAAGCACATTTATTATACACAGTAATCGCTACTCATGCACAAATTCTACGTCTAAGCTACTTCTACAACTAACAGGCCTATACTTAGCTTCGGACTGGCCCACCAGGTCAGTGGAACAAATGGCCTTTCGTTCGGGTTCTGAGTCTGCACGATTCGAAGTTGGTACGGATTGGTAGCTAGGAGCGTCTATCTCTTAGAGAGCGTTGACTTAAGACTTACGGTCTCTCGGCGGCAGCTGCACCGGTCACGGTCAAGGGTTGGTTCACGTTGCTGAGTGACCCGGTCAAGAAGGACGATTTGAACTTGGGGCTTAACATTTATAGTCCTCAGGGGCTTCCCGCCTTTCGGGGTGGACCCTGTACCTGGTTCTAGGTGATTGGACTTTGTTCCAATCGCTTGGTTCGATTTCTCCAATACTGGAGCGGTTCTCTGATCGATGGGCGGTCTTGTGGTGTTCGTTAACCTCTTTTGTGTTGGCTCCTGCTGGCGCCGGGGAGTCTGGCTGAACTTTGTTTGTCCTAAATGTTGCGATTGTTCCTGGGGATTGCTCATGAGTATGTAGATGGCTGCTACATTATTATGCTGATGGTCGCTGGTATCGATGCTGTCTGGGCTTTTGCAGAGTTAAATACACAGTAAACCTGCACCTGCTGGTTTCTGCCTGTGTTGGCTGAATTTCCCTTCAGCCTTTGCTGTTCTCCATTTTAAATCGGGAGTTGGCCAACTTATGTGGCTACAAAACTAAACTATCTCTAATGCTAACACCTATACTTAGCTTCAGGTGCCCACTCAATCAGAGGAACAATGGCCGTTGTTCGGACCTGAGGCTGCTGGGTTCGAAGTGGTACAGGAGAACAGCTAAGGTCATCCGTCTGGTAGCAAGTTTTGACCTTGGACTTACTTGCTTCTGGTGTAGCTGGTGGAAGGGTCACTCCGCTTTGAGAGCCAATTCCAAGAGAGCGATTCTCTCTCGGGGCCTTCTTCTTATACCCGATGGGGTTTTGCGCGCTTTTGGGCGGGCCTTGAACTTGGCCCCAATTAATTGGGCCATTTCTTGATCACTCATATTGATCTTGGCCAATAAAGGGGTGGTTGCCCTGATGGCTGGGCGGGTCCTATGTGGCCGTTGGCCTTGCTTTGTTTACGTTTTTGGTTTGGGGAACTGGCGCCGTGATGTCTGGAGCTAGATCAGTTGCTTGAGTGTCTTTCCTTTATTCACGGAGATGGGCCATCAATATGCTAATTGACCTACAGTTTCAGTTCCGTCTGGGAGCTGTTTCTTCAATATGCATACAGGCTCTGTGCCTGCTTGCTTTCTTAGCATTGTCCATAGTTCCCTACATTAATTGGAAGCATCCATTTTGTATTCTGGAAGTGGCCAACCCAGATGGCTACACGCCCTCCTTGTGATCCTCAATGCAAAGCGTGAAGGATCAAATTACTGCATCTTCTTCGTTCTCCTCCTAAGTCGGGCACCCATAAGCAAGGGCAGGCCCTACACTACTCTGACCTATAAATCAAAACTTTTATCTAACTTACTTTATGTACACACATCATTATAAAATTATATGGGGCGCTATGACATTCAGGCATGCATTACAAAATTTAAAAAACTGGAACCTCTAACTGTCCTTAACGAAACTATCCTTAATCAATCAAAAGAATTTACAACATTTTAAACTATACAATAGCAGCAACACAGGTTTCACTGGCTTGACAGTCAAGCACAGAGCTTTACATTTCTTTTATTAGAACAACAAAGACACAAGAAAACGGATGTACTTTAATTCACTTCAAGGGGTTGGGGGGTTTGTTGAAGTCCGAAAATAGGGGATCTGAATGTGTATACCGGGGTGCGGGAGGCTTTCCTCCGCCATTTCCTGAGTCTTGGGGTCTGAACAACATTGCAGAGTATCGCAATTACTAGCAGTGCTTCCACAACGTAGGACAGGGAATACCAGGTGATGAACTTGTCACACCAGGTCGGTATATCTGTTACTATCTCGGGGTACAGGGTATGGCAGGGGTGGGAAACATTCACGGCCTGTGTGGTATGGGTCAGGGGGGTAGCGTCCGCGCATAACTGGAGGGATCCCGCTAAGATCCAACTGTAAAGCATGATGGTTGTCTTCATCTTTTCTTCTTCTATCGTATTCTTGAGACTTCTGTGGTTCCGGAGTTCTATGGACACAAGCATAATTTCTGTTATTATCTTGTTTAAGATCTCGTATGTCTGTCTGTCTGTCCTTTATTGCCAATTACCCATTATAATTGGTCACCATCTGTGACTCCCTCATTTTTAAAAAAAAACAAATATTTGGGACAAGACATCCGAGAAAGATACTGACACAGCACGAGCCATCTCGCAGCCTGTGCGATCTACCATCCCAGTGTTTGAGGATGTAAATAGCATTTGGAAGCAACCTAAGGGTCGCCATAAACAAACAGAAGAGTTTTGAACTAAAAGTGCCAAATGGGATGCGTATGGGCCGCGGCGGGTAAGAATGGGTGGATTCCCCAGGTAGGATGGTGACCAGTGCCGTTTGTGCTCTACCCGAGCATAGCTGACCAGATGGGGGTCCTCAGGCAGGGCGGGGACCAGTGCCGTTTCTCCACTGCCTGAGCGACCGGCAAGAACGGTAAGAATTTGTGGTTGTCGTGGGGGTTGCATTTGTTGCTAACTTCTACCTTCAAAGCATAAGAGCAGTTATGATTGCTTGTCTGTGGACAAACCTGTTCCATTAACTGCCAGTGGGCATTAAAAGAGTGGTGGCGTGGGGCCATGAAAACTTTAAATTGACAAACAACATTTAACCTTCACAATAACAAACAAACATACATTACAAACATGGTGCAGGTTCATCAGAAAGGACACCGTAACTCTCCATCGGTTCCTTTTTATCATCATCTGGACACCTCATTGCTCTAATGCGAACAGAGTCACAAAGGGATTTGTTTGGTGGGAGTCAGACTCTATGTCATCATCTTCTCCCGGCTGCCATACTCTTGACTGGAGTAGGTGCGCTAAAGCTGCTTGGGGCAAATTGGGGTCCATCTCATCATTCCGGATGAGCCTGAACGAATTGTCTCGGTGCCAGAATTTAGTATCGAGGTGGGAGCTGCTAGGGGTTCATCCATAATCATCGGGCGATGGGTCTGGGTCAGGGGCTTTAATATACGTGATCTCAAAGGGGTCGCTGGAATCATGTTCGGAGTGGGGCCTGGTGCAGGGGTGTAATCATAGCGTGGTATGCTGGGGCTGTCGCTATCGCTGTCGCTGTCACTGTCGGTTGGAGGAAGGGGAAGGCGGAGTTGTGCCTCTGGGGGTGGAGTCGTAGTCGTGTCTGAGGATGGGCTGGACAGGTTGGGGGAGGGTAGGAATACGTTCGTGGGCGGAGCGTGCTCATCTGCTGCTGCAAGCGAGATGTGGTGTGCATGGTTGTCCTGCGAGCCATAACCCTTAAGGTGGTTTATGTGAAACCATCCAGACTTGCCATTAGGATAGGTGATTTTTCTACAGAGGGGCTGACTTTATCAGAGCTGGAGTACGGTCCGGCAAATTTTGGGGAAAGAAATGAACTGGGGTTGTATAGGGATAGCATAACTTGCTGCCTTACTACAAACTCTGTGGCGTGTACTGTTTTATCAAAGCAAACTTTGCTTTGTTTCTTGCGGGTTCCAAGCCTAACGGCTGCTGTGAGCTGGGCTGCTTTCACATTTTCTAAAATCTGTTGTACTGCTTTCTCATGCGTGAGGGCGGTGACTGCGGGGCTGGCCAAATTCAGTCCTAATAAATATTCTGTCCCTTTCATGGGGCGTCCGGTCATGAGGGTGTGGTGGATGTATCCTGTCGACGTGGATACCGTGTTTCGAATGAACATTAATGCAAATGGGAGAACTGTGTCCCAGGTGCTGTTGTGCTGTTGCACCATTTTTCTGAGGGTCGCTTTTAAAGTTCTGTTCATTCTTTCTACTATGCCGCTTGATTGGGGGTGGTATGCAATATGGAATTTATGTTTTATGCCAAAAATTGTAAGGACATTTTTCATCACTCGTCCTGTAAAATGGGAGTCTTAGTCGGACTCTATGCTGCGTGGGAGTCCCCATCTTGTGAAGATGTGCTGGGTGAGGATTTTAACTGTCGTTTTGGCAGTGTTTGCTCTGGATGAAAGGCTTCCACCCATTTTGTGAAGGTGTCGATGACCACCAACGCACACTTAAAACCATTTCTGCAGTGGGGAAGGGGTCCTATATAGTCGATTTGCAAGTTCGTCCAGGGACCTTTAACGGGGCGGGTGTGGCTTAGCTGACCTTTCTTTGCATGTCTGTCCAGATTGTTCTGGGCACAGATTCAGCAATTCTCAATGTAGTGTGTAACATTGGCTTTTAAATTGGGCCACCAGCAGAGAGGTCTGAGGTGGGCGAGGGTAGCTCCTATGCCTTGGTGTCCATGGTTGTCATGGAACTGACAAATAATTTGATTCCTGTCCTGGCTGGGGACTTCATACATCCCATCTTTTAAAATCACACCGTCATGTGTTGTCAATGCGTTCTTGTATTTATCATAAGGGGCTGGGAAGTTGCCTTTTAAAACTTCCCTGAGCTTCTCCTCATCTTTTTGTGCCTTTGCTAAATCCTGAATGTTGGTCTGTGAGACCTGAACCGCGTGTACTTTCTGGGGGGTTCCAAAAGTGACCATGTCTGGAACCTGCTTTTGCTAGGGCGTCTGCCTTAATGTTACCGGGGGGAAGAACAATGATGGCTGGAAAGTTTGATAATTCCATATTTTCTATCTTTGGTCATTTTCAGAATATGTTGGAGTAATAGGGCTGAGGGTAGGGGCTTTCCGTCTGCGAAAACAAATTCTCTAGTTTCCCACAGGGGTAGGAATTCAGTTAAACTGTTGCAGACATATAAACTGTCCGAATATATGTCGGCTGGGGTCGGAAACGAGTCGGGGTGTTATACAATGTACGCTATGGCTGCCAGTTCTGCTGCCTGTGAGCCTAGATGTCCTGGCAATTTTAACGAAATCTCCTCTAGGGCGCATCCTTGTGTGACCTCTACATAAATACCGCAACCGGTGATTCTTTTCCCGTTTAAAACTGCGGAGGAGCCGTCCACATAGATTCTCAGGGGTGCGCATGTGTCTGTGGGCTGGGGTCTCTGGGGTGTAGTACCTGCTTTCGGGAGAGCTGACTTTGGTCCAAAGGGTCCTGAATTGTGCTTAGTGGAGATGGTTTCACACTCATGTGGTGTGCCTGCATATTGTAAGTTGTCAGCGAGCAAAGTGTGCGTCTTTGTCCTCTTAACTGTTATGTCCCGTCCCTGTAAGAGAAGGGTCCAACGGGCTGCATAGATTTGGCTGACTGCGCCATCCTTCAGTCTACCATCAAGTAGGAGTTGTGTTGGGGTGTGCTCAGTTAAAATGGAGATGGGGTTGATTCCTGTAATGTAGGCGAAGTATTGTACTGCCCAAAAAAGTGAGCAGGTACCGTTCGCAGGCAGAAAATCCTTGCTCGACTGAATCTATCACACGTGAGGCATATGCCACGGGGCCTAATCAGTCATGTCGTTCCTGGAGGAGCACGGCCGAATGGGTTCGGTCGGTAGTTGCAATCTCAATTGCGTACGGGGAAAGTGGACCTGGGACCTGTAATGTGGGGGCTGTGCTGAGGGCTCTTTTTAAAGCATTCATGGCATCCGTGTGCTGTGGAAGCCATTCCCAAGGTGCTTGCTTCTTGAGAAGTTCGGATTGGGGCGCTGCTTTTGTGGCAAAACTGTCGATATGGTTTCGGCAGTAGCCAACCAGTCCTAGAAATGACCGGAGGGCTGTGACATTATGGGGCAGGGGTAATTTGATGATCGAGTCAATTCCTTTCTGCTCGATCTCGCGTTTGCCATGCGTGATAACTGTACCTAAGTAAATCACTTTTTCCTGTAAAATCTGGGCCTTCTTGGGGTTTACTTTACAGCCAATTTGTTGTAGGAGTCCTAATAGTTCGGCGAGAAGCGAAATGTGCTCTCCCTTTGTGTCCGTCTGTAGTAGCAGATCATCTACATATTGGACCAGACAATCGGGTCAGGAAAATTTTGCTAATCCATTTGCCAGCTGTTGGTGGAATATGGAGGGGGAATTGTGGAAGCCTTGTGGGAGGCACGACCATGTATATTGCTGTCCCTGGAATGTGAATGCAAATTTATATTGGCACGCTTTATCCAATGGAATGGACCAAAAGCCGTTGCTAATGTCCAAAACCGAAATTGTTTTCACTGTAGCACCTGTTTGAGCATGGTCTCGGGACTCATGGCTATGGTGGGGGCTGCTACTGGCGTTAGTTTGTTCAGTTCCCGGTAATCAATGGTCAGTCACCATGATCCATCGGGTTTCCTGACAGGCCAAATTGGTGCATTATTCGTGGAGGCTACTGATCGGAGTATGCCTTGATCAAGCAAACTCTGTATCACTTTTGAGAATTCTCCCTCTGCTTCTTGGGGAAAACCGTACTGCTTTTGGGGTCAGGGGTTGGGACTTGTAATATTCACCAAGCCAGCGATCTTGCCACAGTCATGCTTGTGCTGTGCAAATGCTGCTTTGTGTCGCTGCAGGATTTTCCTAACTTGTTTGTCCTGACTAATGGCTCGAGGGTTGAACCAGAAGTCTCCTACTGCGCTGATCCTATTTTCATACTCTCCAACTGCCATTCTCCACACACATTTATTCACTGGATCGAATGAGAGATTGTGGGAGCTCATAAAGTCAATTCCTAAAATGTGTTCGGCTGTCTGGGGTAGATCGACCAGAACTACGGGGTGTTTTGTTTTAATGTTCCCTATCTGGATTGCTACAGGGGCTGTGATGTGTCCCTGCTGTAAATGCCCTGTAAAACCGCTGAGTGTAATGGTGTCGGTCGTGGACCACGTGTCTCGCTGAAACATTGTGGAGGAATTGAGCGTGGTGCGGGACCCTCCTGTGTCCCAAAGGAATTCTACGGGTTGTCCTTGGACTGTGCCTGCCACTACCTGTCTACCGGACTTGTCCCAAAGGGTGTTGCAGACCCAGGTTGGGGAGTCCGAACACCGTCAGTCAGTGCCGTTGATATCTGTACTGTCCGCACGGGAGCTGATACTGTGGCTTGGCTTTGCCCTATTCCTATTTAGGGTGCCTGTCTGCTGGTGTCTTTGCTGCTTCTGGGGCGCACTGCACTCTCGTGCATCGTGTCCTAATTGGCTGCAATTATAACACTCCTGAGATTTGGGTTGCTGTGGGCTGTTCCTGCTCTCAATTACCCATGCGGGGTTCTGGTGCGTCCTAACTGGATGCATGTCTGCCTGTTCTTCCTCTGCTTTAACAAACGCTGTTTTGCCTTGGATGGACTGTTCCCAAGTGCGGGACAATCTCTTTAAAACCCATTTTTTGTTGTGAGCCTCGTCTGAGGGGTTGTAATTTGCACAAGCTCTCTGTCCTGCCTCTGTTGCATGAGAGACTAGGATGCGGGTCCATTTGGCCATATTATCTGGGGTCAAATGGGTGCAGGCTAACTCTCCAAATACTGCAGTAAAATGTATCCACAAGCGTCCAGCAAACACTGTGGGGTGCTCTGTCTTCTTTTGCCTACACTTGTTTAGGCCTTCTACGAGGTCTCCTTTGTAATAGACGATCGCATCTAGGATTGCTGTATGCATTTCTTGGAGTGTGCCTCCTCCTACATTCTGTGGGTCGGGAAGGGCTGCCACGACTGAAGGGTTGAGGCTCAAAACTGTGAGCTTCACTTGCTCCTTTTCATCCATGGTTGCCTGTTGTTTTACTCTTGCAAAGTACTGGTGGGGGTCCGATGTTATTTTATCACACGCGTCCCGTAATTGGGTGACGGTTAACAGAGTAGTGTGTAGGAAATCTGGGTCTCCTGCTGTTGTGGCCCTGCGCTATGTGGTTACAGGGATCATAGGGGTGTGTTCTGCCTGTGCAGTGGGGGGTTGGGATGCTTGTCTCTTTTGGGGTCTGTCCTGTGTACATGTGCCATGCACATATCTGTGGGCATTCTCATTTAACTCCTGCCAATCGGGGCCATTTTCTTGGTCTAATTGGGGTCCAAACATGCTCTGGGACCCATTCTGAACAGAAAGCACAGATTGCAATTCTGAAATTTGCTTCCGGCACTTTGCGTGATCTACCGAGTTCTGCCTTTGTTCCGTTGTGGAAGTGTGGAGTGCTCGTAGGGCTGCTTTTAGGTCATTGCACTGTTTCTGCAACTGCTTAACTTGTTGTTCTGTTTCCTGTCTTACCAACACCGCAAGTTGCGTGTCTTGGTAGGCTTTGTCATATTGGGACTGAATGCTGCTCAAATGGGCGAGACAAGATTGGTGTGCCCGCTTGGCATCAGCCGTCCCCTTGTCCCTCGCTGCTAACTGCTCTCTCAGTTCCCTGTTCTCTCTCTCATATCCACTCACATCTCCTTCGCTACTCTTGTCTCTCTCCTCAATCTCTCTACGGAGCATCCTAACGACCTCCTCTGTGCCTCTCAATTGTGCCAAGCAGGACACGATTGCCATCGGCTTGTGAGCTTTCCTTAAGCTCTTCCTATGGATCTCTGTCAGTTCTCCCACCAAGTATGCCCTAAAGTTCCGGGACCTGTTTCGTCATCGTGCAGAATTCACTCCAAAGGGGTCATCCTGTCCCTTTGAGATATTTTCTGATCTCCTCTTCCCATATGGGACACTGTCCTACTCTACTGGTCGCTGCGACCTCAAATTCTTGGGGGTTCATAAGGCGTTCCATTGCCATTTTTCTTGCTATCTCTGGGTCTCTAACGAATTTGGAACAGGGGGTGATAAAGTGGTGATGTAAACATGGGTACGGCTTACGCTAATTTCCGGCCTACAAAACTCCGGACAGTTTTACACAACAAAATCTCTCGGGTTTACCTTATATCCCTGTTAGTACGCATGCAATAACACACTTCCAGATCTTGGAGGTTTGATCAGTACTGTTCTTACACTTGTGGTTTTTCTGTTTCCAATTGGATTCTAATTCAAATTTTGGGTTCTCTCGGAGTGACTAAGCCACTTCTAGGTCGAGTCCCGTCAGATGTCGCCAGTAAATGTTGTGATATTTATTTGGTTCTTAATATGGCGGTCAATATGGTCGCCTTCCTTAATCCTAATTATGTTTGCTTTAGAGTCGCCAGGTATCTCTCGATACCGCCACAAGGTTCAAACCCGAATACTGATCAAAGAGCCAATACACCAGTTAGTTAGTTCAAAGTCAATACTATTTATTTACACACACAGTAATATCTACTCATTCACAAAATACTACAAACTAAACTATCTCTAACGCTAACGCCTATACTTAGCGTCGGGTGCCCACTCAGTCAGAGGAACAATGGCCGTTGTTCGGATCTGAGGCTGCTGGGTTCGAAGTGGTACAGGAGAACAGCTAAGGTCGTCCGTCTGGTAGCGAGCGTTGACCTTGGACTTACTTGCTTCTGGTATAGCTGGTGGAAGGGTCTCTCCGCTTTGAGAGCCGATTCCAAGAGAGCGATTCTCTCTCGGGGCCTTCTTCTTGTACCCGAAGGGTTTCGCGCGCTTTTGGGTGGGCCTTGAACTTGGCCCCAATTAATTGGGCTGTATCTTGATCACTGGTATTGATCTTGACCAATAAAGGGGTGGGTGCCCTGATGGCTGGGCGGGTCCTAGGTGGCCGTTGGCTGTACTTTGTTTACGCTTTCGGTTTGGGGAACTGGCGCTGCGATGTCTGGAGCTAGATCGGTTGCTTGAGTGTCTTTCCTTTGTTCCGGGAGATGGGCCATCAATATGCTAATTGCCTACAGTTTCAGTCCCGTCTGGGAGCTGTTTCTTCAATATGCATATTGCAGGCTCTGTGCCTGTTTGCTTTCTTAGCATTGTCCATAGTTCCCTACATTCATTGCGAGCATCCATTTTGTATTCTGGAAGTGGCCATCCCAGATGGCTACACCTCATATGCAGTGCATTTCTGGTCTTAACCATTTACCGTGTGAAAGAATAAATCTTCGGGTGGCACAGTGGTTAGCACTGCTGCCTACAGCGCTGAGGACCCGGATTCGATTCCAGCCTGGAGTCTGTGTGGAATTTGCACATTCTCCCCGTGTCTGCATGAGTCTCACTCCCACAACCCAAAGATGTGCAGGTTAGGTGGATTGGCCACACTAAATTGCCCCTTAATTGGTAAAAAAAGTAATAATTGGGTACTCTAAAATAATTTTTTTAAATCTTCACAATTTCTTGCTCAAAAACTTGCAAAGTGTGTCCCTCCTTGTACCGTCAGCTATTGGGAAAATTTTTCCTTTGCCTATCTTACCTATCCTGCCGTTATCTTGTACACCACGATCAAATATTCTCTCAAACTCCATTGCTCCAAGGAGAACCACCCCAGTTTCTCCAACCTAACCTTGCTGCTAAGATCCTCAGCCCTGGAAACATTCTGGTAAATCTCCTCCACACTCTCTCCATTCCTTTGCATTCCATTCTTCAGCCTTCTCTGTTACTTCATCAAACAATTGAATTAGATTAGTCAAACATGATGGGCGGGATTCTCTGGTCCTACTGCAATGGATGGAGTTTTGGCTGAGCACGAAATTCTCCGTGCTCACTGGCAGTGGTAACGGGACGATCTCGGAATGGAGAATCCCGGCCAATCTGTCTTTTGTAAAGCTGCGCCGTGCTGAATTAACTCAAAACTGCCGATTGATTTTCTTTCCACGATTCTTGATTCTAACACCAAATTGCTGAGCACCATTTAATTAATAGAATTGACAGCAACCATCAGAGCCAGGGAAGATAAATGAGGCATTTAGGGAGTACTACCAGGGACTTTATGAGGCAGACCCGGGATGAGAGGACATAGGGCAGTTTCTGGACGAGCTGCAATTTCCCCAGGTGGAGGAAGCAAAGAGGCAGACGTTGGAGGGGTCCCTGGGGCTAAGGGAGGTGCTGGATAGTATCAGGGTTATGAAGTCGGGGAAGGCTCCTGGGCCGGATGGGTACCCGGCGGAATTTTATAAGGAATTTGTGACGGACCTGGCACCACATCTGTTGGGGGCGTTTAATGAAGCACTGGAGAAGGGGGAGTTGCCAGAGACGATGACGCAGGCAGTAATCACACTAATCCCAAAAAGGGGAAGGACCCGGTGGAATGTGGGTCGTATAGGCCCATATCACTATTGAACACGGATGTGAAAGTATTGGCTAAGTTGTTGACGGGGAGGATGGAGGACTGTGTCCCGGGGATGGTTTCAGAAGATCAGACAGGCTTTGTGAAGGGCAGGCAGTAATATAAGAAGGTTGTTGAATGTGGTGATGAATCCGTCAGGGGCTCTGGTACCGGGGGTGGTGGTATCCATGGATGTGGAGAAGGCATTGATCAGGTGGAGTGGCGGTACTAGTTCGAGGTTTTGGGAGGTTTGGGTTTGGGCTGAGATTTGTGGCATGGGTACGGTTGCTGCATGTGGCACCAAGGGCCAGGATGAGGACGAATGACATAAGCTCATGAAGCTTTGACTTACACAGGGGTACGAGGCATGGGTGCCCGCTGTCGCTGCTGTTTGCGCTGGCCATAGAGCCGTTGGCGATGGCTCTCAGGGGGTCAGCAGAGTGGCGGGAGATTATGAGGGGGACAGAGGGAGCATCGGGTGTCGCTCTATGCCGATGACCTCTTGCTGTATGTTTCGGATCTGTTGGAGAGTATGGGAAGGATTATGGGCCTGCTGGAGAGGTTTGGAAGGTTCTCGGGAACAAGCTGAATGTAGGGAAAAGCGAGGTATTCCCGGTGAATGAGCTGGCACAGCGGGCTAATTTAGGGGGGATGCCATTTACGGTAGCGAAGGATAGGTTTAGGTGTTTGGGGATTCAGGTAGCGAGGGAATGGACGGGGCTCCATAAGTGGAACTTAACGAAGCTGGTGGAGGAGGCTGGGGAGGATCTTAAGAGGTGGGTTACACTGCACTTAACATTGGCGGGGAGGGTCCAAGTGGTGAAAATGAATATTCTGCTGAGGTTCTTGATTATCTTTCAAGCTCTCCCAATCTTTATACCAAAGGCCTTTTTTCGGAAAGTGGACAAGATCATTTCTGACCTTCTTTGGATGGGGAAGGTGCTGAGGGTCGGGAGCACCCTGCTACAGAGGCAGAAGCAGCAGGGGGGGTTGGTGTTGCCAAACTTGTTTCATTATTATTGGGTGGCGCAAGGTGGACAAGGTGCCGCGGTGGTGGGAAGGAGAAGGGGTAGGGTGGATTAGGATGGACAAGGAATTGCACTGCTGCCAACGGCTCTGAGGATCCGGGTTTAGTCCCGGCCCTGGGTCACTGTCCGTGTGGAGTTTACACATTCTCCCGTTTCTGCGTGGGTTTCACCCCCACAACTCAAAGATTGGAGGGGATTATAAGAGACAAGATTTATAATCATCTAGATAGGAATAATATGATCAGGGATAGTCAGCATGGCTTTGTGAAGGGTAGGTCATGCCTCACAAACCTTATCGAGTTCTTTGAGAAGGTGACTGAACAGGTAGACGAGGGTAGAGCAGTTGATGTGGTGTATATGGATTTCAGCAAAGCGTTTGATAAGGTTCCCCACGGTAGGCTATTGCAGAAAATACGGAGGCTGGGGATTGAGGGTGATTTAGAGATGTGGATCAGAAATTGGCTAGCTGAAAGAAGACAGAGGGTGGTGGTTGATGGGAAATGTTCAGAATAGAGTTCAGTTACAAGTGGAGTACCACAAGGATCTGTTCTGGGGCCGTTGCTGTTTGTCATTTTTATCAGTGACCTAGAGGAAGGCGCAGAAGGGTGGGTGAGTAAATTTGCAGATGATACTAAAGTCGGTGGTGTTGTCGATAGTGTGGAAGGATGTAGCAGGTTACAGAGGGATATAGATAAGCTGCAGAGCTGGGCTGAGAGGTGGCAAATGGAGTTTAATGTAGAGAAGTGTGAGGTGATTCACTTTGGAAGGAATAACAGGAATGCGGAATATTTGGCTAATGGAAAAGTTCTTGAAAGTGTGGATGAGCAGAGGGATCTAGGTGTCCATGTACATAGATCCCTGAAAGTTGCCACCCAGGTTGATAGGGTTGTGAAGAAGGCCTATGGAGTGTTGGCCTTTATTGGTAGAGGGATTGAGTTCCGGAGTCAGGTCATGTTGCAGCTGTACAAAACTCTGGTACGGCCGCATTTGGATTATTGCGTACAGTTCTGGTCACCGCATTATAGGAAGGACGTGGAGGCTTTGGAGCGGGTGCAGAGGAGATTTACCAGGATGTTGCCTGGTATGGAGGGAAAATCTTATGAGGAAAGGCTGATGGACTTGAGGTTGTTTTCGTTAGAGAGAAGAAGGTTAAGAGGAGACTTAATAGAGGCATACAAAATGATCAGGGGGTTGGATAGGGTGGACAGTGAGAGCCTTCTCCCGCGGATGGAAATGGCTGGCACGAGGTGACATAGCTTTAAACTGAGGGGTAATAGATATAGGACAGAGGTCAGAGGTAGGTTCTTTACGCAAAGAGTAGTGAGGCCGTGGAA
Organism: Scyliorhinus torazame; assembly: GCF_047496885.1. Taxonomy (NCBI): domain Eukaryota; kingdom Metazoa; phylum Chordata; class Chondrichthyes; order Carcharhiniformes; family Scyliorhinidae; genus Scyliorhinus; species Scyliorhinus torazame. Next base: position 245,955,900 of record NC_092707.1, read on the forward strand.
TGCCCTACCTGCAACAGTAGTGAACTCGCCAACATTGAGGGCATTTAAAAGTTTATTGGATAAACATATGGATGATAATGGCATAATGTAGGTTAGATGGCTTTTGTTTCGGTGCAACATCGTGGGTCGAAGGGCCTGTACTGCGCTGTATCGTTCTATGTTCTATGTTCTATGTGCAGGTTAGGTGGATTGGCCATGCTAAATTGCCCCTTAATTGGAAAATAATAAATAATTGGATACTCTAAGTTTATAAAAAAAAAAATTTTAAAGGATGGAGAAGGAATCTTGTGAGTGGGCTAGTTTGAGGGCTATGGTGACGGAAACATTGCCAATGGCTCCAAATAGGTATTCAGGGAGCCCAGTGCTGCAGTCCACGGTGAAGATATGGAATAAGGTGAGGAGGCATTTTAGGGTGAAAGGGATGTCGGTGCTAACGCTGCTGTGCAAGAATCATGGGTTTGAGCCAGGGGGGATAGATAGTGTATACAGGAGGAGAAGGGAAGTGGGGCTGGTCAAGGTGAGGGATCTGTATTTGGAGGAAGGGTTCGCCAATCTGGAGGAGCTAAGGGAGAGAGTAGAGCTGCCAAAGGGGAGTGAGTTCATGTATCTGCAGGTTAGGGACTTTGCACGAAAGGTCTGGAGGGGGCTCCCTAGGTTGCCGGGATACACCCTGCTGGAGCGACTGCCGCATCCAGATGTGGAAGGGGAGGGAAGAATTGGGGATATAGACAAGTGGCTGGGGGAGCAAGAAGGTGAGCGGGTGGTGAAGATCAAGGAGAAATGGGAAGGGGAGTTGGGAGGGGAGATCAATTGGGGAGTATGGAGTGAGGCACTGCGAAGGGTAAATGGGACCTTCTCTTGTGCAAGGATGAGCCTGATACAGTTTAAGGTGGTGCACAGGGTGCATATGACTTGGGCGAGAACAAGTGGGTTCTTTCGGGGGTAGCAGATGAGTGTGAGAGGTGTGGGCCGGACCAGCGAATCACGCGCACATGTTTTGGAGTTGTGAAAAATTGGGAAGATTCTGGGCGGAGTGTTCGCGGTCCTCGCCAGGATAGTCGAGGAGGGGGTGGAGCCTTTAATGGCGATATTTGGACTTTCAGAGAAGCCGCCGGAGCTCATGGAGAGGAGGAAGGCTGATGTCGTGGCCTTCACCTCTCTGATTGTACAACGGCGAATTTTGCTGGAGTGGCGGTCGGCATCGCCACCAGGGGTAGCGGCTTGGTTAGGTGACCTGTACGACTTCCTGCGATTAGAGAATATAAAGTATGAGTTAAGGGGCTCTTCAGGGAGGTTTGAGGAAAGGTGGGGGATGTTTGTGACCGTATTTGAGGGGCTGTTCGCCGCAAGGGGGTGAAAAAGGGGAAACATCTGTACAGACAGTAGAGTTGATTGTTGGGAAATATGTTTCCCAGGGTGTTTATTCGCTGTAACCTGTTTTGATACATGTTTGTAATAAAATACATGTTAAAAAAAAAGAATTGACAGCTACCTTCCTTCGTAATTTGAATAATTTAATTAATTATAATGTTACATCATCTTTGATCACTGCTCCCAGTGAAAGCATTCTGTACATATTCTAGAAATGATTGAAGAACATCCATAGAGCAGTTTAACACAAATAAATTACAAACTACAGGTGCTTCGAAAACAGGCACTGCACACATGTGGTGACTGGGGTTTTCCAGTCCTGTGTGCAGTGGGAATCGTTGCGGGCAAAATGGAAAATTTGATGGAGCAGCCAATGATACGTTGACCTTGAGCGGGAAATTTCCGGTCCTGCAATGTGTGGGATGAGAAAATCCCAGGCAGTATATTTATAATAACAAAAGGTTATGTTTATATCGTGCTTTAAATGTAATAAAATGTCCCAAGGTGCTTCACAGGAGTAATACAAAACAAAGTATGACACCGAGCTATAAAAGGAGATATTGGGTCAGCTGACCAAAAGCTTGTTCAAAAAGGACAGTTTTTAGGAGTGTCTTAAAGAAGGAAAGTGGGATAGAGTCAGAGAGTTATGGGGAGCATATTCCAGACCCTGGGACCAGGGCAAAGGTAGGCACAGCCACCAATGAGGGAGCAATTAAAATCAGAGGCCAGAATTGGAAGGGCACAGATATCTCGGAAGCTTCTCGACTGGCAGAGATTACAGAGATAGGGAGGGGCAAAGCCACGGAGGGATTTAGAAACAGAACTTTAAAATCAAGACGTTTTTGACAGGGAGGTAATGTAGGGGAGATAGAGGAACGGGACTTGGTGCGAGTTAAGACATGGGCAGCAGAGTTTTACTTAACCTCAAACATACGGGGGACAGAATGTGGGAGATCAGCCAGAAATGTGTTGATAATCAAGTCTAGAGGTACTGAAGGCATGAATGAAAGTTTCAAAAACAGGTGAGCTGAGACATGAGTGAAATTGGGTGATGTTACGGAAGTGGAAATAGGCAGCCTTAGTGATGATACGAGTGTGACGTTGAATATGAGGTATTGACAGTGGTTAGCACTGGGACTACGGCGCTGAGGTCCCAGGTTCGAATCCCGGCCCTTTGGTCACTGTCCATGTGGAGTTTGCACATCCTCCCCATGTCAGCGTGGGTTTCACCCCCACAACCCAAAGATGTGCAGGTTAGGCGGATTGGCCACAATAAATTGCCCCTTATTTGGGAAAACAAATAATAATTGGGTACTCTAAATTTATTTTTAAAACGAATATGAGGTATTGTGCTTATTATAGGATATACAGCGATACACAAACAGCCAATGCTCACCATCAATGGAGAAACAATGGGCGCGATTCTCCAGCCTCGTTGCGCTCTCGCTCGAGTGAAACGAGGCTGGTGAATAGCTGGAGAAGCTGAAAACAAGAACCACACTAGGTGCCAAACAATTTGCGATGCAACTGGCCCGATCCCGTGGGCAAAATCGGGATCTCACCGTAGCGAGGTGAGAAATCATTTATCACCACTTAAGCCCCATTTCCATTCAATTAATGGGAGCCACCCCATACCCAACAGCCTTCCACCATTCATCAGCCTCCCCAGCAAGTGGTCACGCTGGCCCCGATTAGTACTCCTTTTTAAAAACATATGAATCTGGCGGAAGGGCTTCTGTGGGTAGCCGAGGAAGTGAGTACCCACCTTAGCTCACAGGCAAAGAGCCCGAAGGCGCTGGGGTTGTCATTCCAGTGGGGGGTGGGGGATTCTTGGCTGGGTGGGTGGGGTGCACCCTCTGGAGGGGTGGGCCACCATGGGAAGGCAGGAGGGAGGGGTGGAGGCAACCGCTTGTGGCACCACCATGCCAACCCCTGGATCGTGTGTACCCATTCCGAGGGCAACCCTTGTCCCTGCCCGTCTGCCCCATTGACCACCCATAACTCCTGCCGACTGCCGAGGCCTCTGGTCATGCGGCTGAAGGCTATTACTAATACAGAATTGGCAATCGTGGTTGAGCAAGCACTTCACACCACTCAAATAGATTCCCATGGGTGGGTGGGCCATGCAGCATGTGGGAGACATTGCCTAGCATCCCAATCACACCTTGATGCCTGGACATCGTGCCTGAACACTGCAGGAGGCAACACCACACACGCCAGCAGCCAACATTCAAACACCCAGGGGATGGGACACAGTTCCGGGGACATGTCCACGGCCGGAGGATGGGTGAGTGCTACGAGAAGGGGGAGATGCCTGGAGAGATGGTATAAGAGTTCGGAGGTCAGGCCACATTGCAGAAGAAAGTGGCAGTGGCATCATATTGGCTGTGGTCAAAGGTGTTTATTGTGTTTTACAATTCCCCACTCTCCCGATGGTGACACCTCCTCCCCCATCCCTCTCCCTCAGCCCTACCTACCCCCCCCCCCCCCCCCCCCCCCCCCCAGTGCGCTCAGTGATCTTCGATGTGCTTGGCCTTCCTAGCTCTACCACTACGTCTAGGTGTGTCCCAGGGTGCACACCTGATGTAGAGGCAGCCAGCTGCTTGCCTTGTCCAGTGGCTTTCAATGCTCTGGCAGGCAACCTCTGGGGCCAGAGGGCCCAGGCACACTTGTCAGTGGCCATGCCCCATGTTCCGGATGCTGACTGTGACACATGGTCTCATCAGAGGGGTGGAACCCGAGGGAGCTGGTGGCCACTGTCGCCTCTCCGTGGGACAGATCTGGGTTGTCACCCAGTTACCCCTCCTCCCGGTCGGTGCCCAGAGGGCCTTGGGGTTAACCTTGGGACGTAGGGGCAGCGGGTTCAAGCCCCGGCTTCCACTGGATCAACTGGCTCTGCCAGCCCTGGCGGCTCCCTGATTCCTGCACCATCATGTCCACACTCTCGGCGATGCTCCTTGGTGATTGGGCCATGCTCTGCAGTGCCTCAGCCATGCCCACCTGTGATTGGGACAAGCTTCGCAGAGCCCCAGCCATTCCCATCTGAAAGCAGGACATGTCCTGCAGTACCTCATCAAGGTCAGCTTGGTACTGGGTCACATCCCTCAGTGAGTCGGACATTCTGCCAAGACCCTAAGACATGGCTGTCACTGAGGGCGCGAAGCCTTGGACACCTTCACTAATGGTGCCAACGTCATACACCAGGCTCTCCACTGCAGTCGCCACCCTAGCAGCATTGGCCTCGGTGCCACGCATGGCCGACGCCATCTCTTTTGCTCGATCCTCCATTCAGCTATGGATCTGCTGGAGCGTCACTAATATTTCCCTTTGAATGTCCTGACCATTCCCTGTCATCTCCATTGACTCTGGGTTGACCTCTTCCATAGGTTCAGCATCAGGCTGGCAGGCAGCTGGGTCCTGGGATCCAGCAGACCTCCGGCTGCTGCCTCGCCTGGAAGTTCCTGCCTCCACCTGATGTGCATAAACAGCAATGTGGTGCTCAGCCGATTGTACCCCAGAAGCCTGTCCACTAACATTTCCCACCGTGGTGCATGTATCCACACTGGTGGAAGGTGGGGATGGCAGCTGTGACTTCTCAATTGTGTCTTCCTTGGAACTCCCCTCCTAGGTGGTCTCCTGGGAGGTTGGAGCGGGGGGCCACTCGGATGAGCCGTCGCCGTCGGCTGGAGGACCTGCGGGAGAATGGACATTTTGTCAGTGGGAGTGATGGGTCAGTTTCTATGGCAATAACAACTCATGTTTGACAGGTCTTCCGGGTGGAGCCCGGTGGTTCCTCAACTCTGCGGCGTCTACCAGCCTCAGCTTTGGTGACTGCCCTATCCTCGGCCACCCCAGTTACTTCCAGAGCCCGCTCCTCAAAGGAGCTGAGGATTCTTAAGTCTGGGGGGCATTGGTGTCTACCCACTCATGCTGCCCGGCATAGGTCATTGACCCTTTTTTGGCACTGGAGGCCAGTCCTCCTGTTCACACTCTGTGATGAATGATATCTGTATACACATGTACCTTTAATGCGTAGACCCCTTTAAGACCGGGTTTGGAACCCTGAGGGACTCCGCCTCCGGCTCCGCCCCCAGGGAACTGTATATAAGGTTACGTTCAGTGGGCAGCGTGCAGTGAGCACACTTCTCGGCAGCTGTCTGGTTCTCTGGCAATTAAAGCCTTTGAATTATCAATCTTCTCTCCTGAGTCGTAATTGAGGGTATCTCACACTCCTGGAGTTTACAGCCACTGCCACCTCATCTCAGGCAGCACTGTCTGCCCTGTGGCTGATCCTCTGGGACCATCAGGGAAACAGGACATCCATCCTGGCCTCCACTGCTTCTTGGAGCCTTTCCAGGTCTGCATCCCTGAATCTTGGGGCCGGTCTCCTGGTGCTGGCTAAGGTTGGCTGAGCAAGTGCAGCTTTACGTTGTAGGCGGGGGGGGGGGGGGGGGTGCGGCGAGTGAGGTACTGTCGAATCAGCTGGCGAGCCTTCATTTGTGGTGAGAAGCCGGCAGAGCCTCGTTAAGTGGACCAATTAACGTTGAATAGCATTGCTGGCCTCGCTGGGCCGAGCACTGGGAAGCTCACAGCATTTCCTGCTTGCTCCACACTTGGAAATCTTTCCTTCGAATCACGCCTAATGTGGTCTTAAGTCTGTTCATCCAGCTGAAAATCTATTTTTAGCTGTTACTGTTCCCAACAATCAGATGTGACCCCTCCCCTCCACTTCCAGAACTAAGGGCCTGAGGAGCTGGAAGCATGGCCGCCAGTGGACGAACGCTGGAAATCTGGGTTGTGCAAAAGATCAGAATTGGAGAAATGTTGAGATCTTGGAGAGTTGCAATACTGGAGCAGGGGGGCAGGGGTGAGGTGGGGGTGTTGATGTGCTGGTGAGGCCATTAAGGGTTTGATCACAAGGGTTAGAATGCGACATTTGCGCGAGGACGAGCTTGGTCCAGTTCAAGGTGGTGCACAGGGTACAGATGACCTGGGCGAGGATGAGTGGGTTCTTCCAACGGGTGGCTGATGAATGTGAGAAATGCAGGCGGGAGCCAGCGAATCATGCGCTCTTGTTCTGGGGTTGCGAGAAGCTGGAGAGTTACTGGGAAGCGGTGTTTTGGGACGTTCTCTAAAATTTTCTGGGTGGAGACGAGGCCAGACCTAATGGTGGCGAACTTTGGGGCACCGTAAATGCCGGAGCTGCTACAGGAAAAGGAAGCCGATATTGTGGCCTTCTCCTCCCTGATTGCCAGGTGAAAGATCTTGCTAAATTAGAGGTTGGATAGGCTGCCAGGGGTGGCGCCTGGCTGGGGGACTGATGCACGATCAATTGCACAAAGACTAAGGTTGGGTACAACTGTGGCTTTATTGCAGTCAGAGCGTGGCCTCCTGCTGCAGCTGGCGAAATGGCAGCTAAATGGAGGACACGCATATTTATACTCCTCCTACTGGGGGGAGCCAGCCGGCAGGGGCTACCGGCGAACCTGTAGTACAGGTCCTACCTTACATCCCCTAATACAGGTGTACAGTGGTTCACCACATTCACCCCCTGTTAAAAATGAGTCCGGCGGGGGTGGTGTGGAACTATATACAGTGTTGAACATTATTTACAGTGTCGTACAAAGAACATGAAGAGAGAAAAAAAAAAAATTGTCCATTTTGAAGGTCCAGTTAAAGGTTCAATTTGTCTGGAGCCTTGACGTTCCGCTGGGAGTGGCGTAACAGTGGCGGCGAAGGCAGTGCTGGCGGTGCTGGCCTGCTGTTAGATGACTCCGGGAGCGTGCTGAAATCTTCGTCGTCCTCTTGCGTGGGCAGGGGAAGGAGGGATGGGCCTGGTGGGGACAATGATGGAAGCGCCGGGGAAGGGGAGGATGGTGCCGGGGCGGGGGAGTGTGTTCGGTTGGAACCTGACGGTGCCAGGTCCCTGAGGGAGACAGTATCTTGGTGGCCGTCGGGGTATGCAACGTAGGCATACTGGGGGTTGGCGTGGAGCAAGAGTACCTTATCCATCAATGGGTCCGCCTTGTGGAGTCGGACGTGCCTACGGAGCAGGACCAGTCCTGGAGCTGCGATACAAGTCGGGAGCGACACCCTGGATGTGGACTTCCTGGGAAAGGTAAAAAGACGTTCATGAGGTGTGTTATTCGTAGCGGTGCACAGTAGTGAGTGGATGGAGTGCAGTGCATCAGGGAGGACCTCCTGCCAGCGAGAGGCTGGAAGGTTCCTGGACTGTAAGGCCAGCTGGACGGCCCTCCAAACCGTCCCATTCTCCCTTTCTACCTGTCCGTTTCCCCGGGGGTTGTAGCTCGCCGTTCTGCTGGAGGCGATACCCCTGCTGAGCAGGAACTGACGCAGCTCATCGCTCATGAATGAGGATCCCCTGTCACTGTGGATGTAGGCGGGGAAACCAAACAGAGCGAAGATTGTGTTGAAGGACTTGATGACGGTGACGGACGTCATATCCGGGCATGGGATGGCGAAGGGGAACCTGGAGTACTCATCGACCACACTGAGAATGTATGTGTTACGGTCAGTGGAGGGGAGGGGTCCTTTGAAATCCACGCTGAGGCGTTCAAAGGGGCGGGAGGCCTTCACCAGGCGTGCACGGTCCGGCCGGTAGAAATGCAGCTTGCACTACGCACAGACCTGGCAGTCCCTGGTGACTGTCCGTACCTCCTCGACGGAGTAGGGCAGGTTGCGAGCCTTGATGAGATGGTACAGTCGTGTGACCCCCGGGTGACAAAGGCTGTCGTGTAGGGCCCGGAGTTGGTCTACTTGTGCGCTGGCACATGTACCTCGGGAGAGGGCGTCTGGGGGCTCGTTGAGCTTGCCAGGGCGATACAAGATCTCGTAATTATATGTGGAGAACTCGATTCTCCACCGCAAGATTTTATCATTTTTGATCTTGCCCCGTGTTGTTGAACATGAAGGCTACCAACCGTTGGTCAGTGAGGAGAGTGAATCTCCTGCCGGCCAGGTAATGCCTCCAATGTCGCACAGCTTCAACGACAGCCTGGGCCTCTTTTTCGACGGATGAGTGCCGAACTTCAGAGGCATAAAGGGTGCGGGAAAAGAACCCTACGGGTCTGCCTGCGTGATTGAGGGTGGCGGCAAGGGCGACATCTGATGCGTCGCTTTCTACTTGAAAGGGCAGTGTCTCGTCTACTGCGTGCATCCCTGCCTTGGCTATATCAGCTCTGATACGGGCGAAGGCCTGTTGTGCCTCGGCCGTGAGGGGGAACTGGGTGGACTGTATGTGTGACTGTGCAGAACCCTCGGTTCGGGACAGAGTGGGACCCGGAGGCCAGGGAGATACGTTGATTGGCGGGGTGGACCGCGAGAGAGCAGCGCCTTACCGTATCCGGGTGTATGAAGCTTTCGGTGCTCCCGGAGTCCAGCAGGCAAGAGGTCACGTGGCCGTTGATTTTCACCGTTGTCGAAGCGGTGGCCAGGTTGTGTGGACGAGACTGGTCCAGCGTCATCGAGGCGAGCTGCGGGTGATTGTCACTGGTTTCAGACAAAGAGCGTTGGGGGCCCAGGTCGTGGAAGACCGTTGCCGTCCATGCCTCGTGGGGAAGGCAAGATGGCAGCGGCTGGAGATCATGCGGGGAACAAAATGGCGGCACCCATGGGGCGCACGTTGCGGGGGTGGGACAAAAGGGCGGCACCCATGGGACGCACGTTGCTGGGCCGGGACAAAATGGCGGCGCCCATGGGCCGCACATTGGTGGAGCAGGACAAAATGGCGGTGCCCATGGGCCGCACGTGGACTGAGGGGGAGAAGATGGCAGCGCCCACTGGCCGAGCGTGGCCCCGGGAGGTGAAGATGGTGGCGCCCACTGACCGTGCGTGGTCCGTGGGGGTGAAGAGAGCGGCGCCCATTGTGCGTTTGGCAGGGGGGAGGGGGCGATAGTGGTGACTGCGCGGGCCTGGTACACTCCCGCGAAGTGGCCCTTTTTGCCGCAAGCTTTGCAAATGGCGGTGCGGGCCGGGCAGCATTGGCGAGGATGCTTCTGCTGACCGCAGAAATAGCATCGGGGACCCCCAGGGTGCGCGGTTTTGCGTGTGGCGCAGGCGTAATGGCTAGGCAGGGCTCCAGCTGAGGCAGTCGTTTACGCGGTCCAGGAGGGGTGGGCCGTGCGGCTGGAGGGTAGGCCTGAACATTGCGGGAGGCGACCGTCCTGGAGGGTGCTAATTTTTTTGTTTCTGCTAGGTCGAGTGTGGCCCCGTCCAGCAATCGTAGTCGGATGAGGTCCTACCCAATCCCCGTTACGAAAGCATCGCGCATGAGGCGATTAGAATATTCGGCGGCCGCAACGACCTGACAGTCACAGTCCCGGACGAGTGGGATTAGGGCCCGCCAGAAGTCTTCGTTGGACTCACCAGGGAGGTGAGAGCGAGTGGTGAGTATGTGCCTGGCGAAGAGTATGTTCGCTTTCTGCGCGTAGTTCTCTTTGAGGAGTGCCATGGCTTCCGCGTAAGTCGGGGCGTCCTGGATCAGCGGGAACACGCTTGAGCTCAACCTGGAATACTGGACCTGTATCTTCTGAGCCTCCGTCGGTGGGGTGGTCGCTGAGTTAATGTAGGCCTCGAAGCAAGCTAGCCAGTGATTAAAGTCTTTTCTGGTGTCGGTCGATTGCGGATCCAGCTGCAGGCGATCTGGTTTGTTACGGATGTCCATCCTGTAGAAAATCTGACAGCAATAAATTGATGCATGATCAATTGCAGAAAGACTAAGGTTGGGTACAACTGTGGCTTTATTGTAGTCCGATGCGTGACCTCCTGCTGCAGCTGGCGAAATGGCAGCCAAATGGAGGACACGCATATTTATACTCCTCCTACTGGGCGGAGCCAGCTGTCAGGGGCTACCGGCGAACCTGTAGTACAGGTCCTACCTTACATCCCCAAATACAGGTGTACAGTGGTTCACCACAGGGACCTGTACGACTTTCTCTGGTTCGTAAAATTTAAGTTTGAGTTGAGGGGTGTGGTAGTCGGTATTAGGGGTATTACGGTAGGTTGATGCTGTAAGACCATTGGTGTGGGAGGTACCTGAGACTGCTATATCATTGGTGAAGCCTGCCTGCTGGTTCCGCCCAGTAAGGCGGAGTATAAGAGCCTGTGTCTCCCCAGCAGCATCATTCTGTACCTGCGCTGTTGGGGGAAATATCTAGTCCAATAAAGCCTTCAATTGTCTCCAATCTCGCTTCTGGAGTTATTGATCGAGCATCAATTTATTGGACTAGATTTTAATGAATGGAGTTCCGAATCAAGCCGGAGTGTCTGCAACTCAGCCCCCACGCGCCAAATTCAGCGGCAACCTTCAAGCACTGGCTGGCGTGCTTCGACGGGTACCTTGGGACGGCCACAACTACACCCACGGAGGACCAGAAGATGCAAGTTCTGCACTCGAGGGTGAGCCCAGAGATCAATACCCTCATTGAGGATGCGGACGATTTAGAGGCCGCAATGACCCTGCTGAAAGGACACTATATTCGCCCAGTAAATCAGGTCGACGCCCGACATCTGCTAGCGACGAGGCGACAAATCCCCGGGGAATCGCTGGAGGAGTTCTACCGTGCGCTCCTGGTGTTAGGTAGGAACTGTGACTGCCCGCAACTTTCAGCCAGCGACCACACGGAACTTTTGATCCGGGACGCATTCGTTGCAGGTATGCTGTCCTCCCAAATCCGCCAGTGGTTGCTGGAGAAAGAGACACTAGTCCTCAAGGAAGCACGGGCCCTTGCCAGCTCCCTGGATGTGGCCTTCCAAAACGCCCGCGCTTACGTGACCGACCGCGCGGCAGCCCCTTGGGCAACGTGGAACCCCCCTCGCGGCCGACTCCGATGCATCCCCCATCCCCCCACAAGCTTGTGCTGCGCGACTGCCAGGCAACCCCGGGGGGTCCCGCTGCTATTTTTGAGGGCAAGCCAAGCACCCCCGACAGCGCTGCCTGGCCCGCTCATCCATCTGCAAAGGGTGCGGCAAAAAGGGCCATTTTGGGGCAGTATGCCAGGCCCGGGCAGTCGCTGCGGTCTCTGGGGGCAAACCGGGACTGCCACCCCATCTCTGTCCACTAGCCACGTGCGGCCAGCGGGCGCCGCCATCTTCCTTCTCCAGAGCCACGTTCGGGCTCCGGGCGCCACCATTTTGTTCCCCAGGAACCACGTGCGACAGATGGGCGCCGCCATCTTGTACACCCCCAGCCATGTGCGATCAGTGGGTGCCGCCATCTTGGCTGGAGTCTCAGGACCCCGATTCGGATGACCACACACCGCCCGAGGAAAATCTCCAACTTTTGCCATGGCTTGCCTCGGTGACCCTGGACCAGTCTTGGCCCCGAACACTCTCGACCGCGACTACAACCGTGCTCATCAACGGGCATAAAACATCCTGCCTGATCGACTCCGGGAGCACAGAGAGCTTCATACACCCCAACAAGGTAAGGCGCTGTTCTTTTCCCATCCACCCAGTTAACCAGAAAATCTCCCTGGTCTCCGGGTCTCACTCTGTAGAGATCCAAGGGTTCTGCGTAGCGAACCTCATGGTCCAGGGAAGGGAATTAAAAAATTTCCTGCTCTATGTCCTCCCACACCTCTGCGCTGCCACGCTCCTAGGGTTAGACTTCCAATGTAACCTCCAGAGTTTTACTTTTAAATTCGGCGGCCCTATACCCCCCTCACTGAATGCAGCCTCGCGGCCCTCAAGGTCGATCCACCTTCCCTGTTTGCGAACCTCACCCCGGATTGCAAACCCGTCGCCACCAGGAGCAGACGGTACAGTGCCCAGGACCGGACCTTTATTAGGTCGGAAGTTCAGCGATTACTGAGGGAAGGTATTATTGAGGCTAGCAACAGTTCCTGCAGAGCTCAAGTAGTGGTTGTAATGACCGGGGAGAAGCATAGGATGGTCATCGATTATAGTCAGACCATCAACAGGTATACGCAGCTCGACATGTACCCTCTCCCCCGCATATCTGATTTGGTCAACCAGATTGCACAATACAAGGTCTTTTCCACAGTGGATCTAACATTTGCCTACCACCAGCTCCCCATCCGCCCTAGCGACCGCAAATACACTGCATTCGAAGCAGATGGGTGGCTCTACCACTTCCTAAGGGTTCCCTTCGGTGTCACAAATGGAGTCTCGGTCTTCCAATGGGAAATGGACCGAATGGTTGACCGGTACGGTTTGCGGGCCACATTTCCGGACCTCGATAACGTCACCACCTGCGGCCACAACCAGCAGGATCACGACACCAACCTCCGGAAATTCCGCCATACCGCAAAAATCCTTAATCTAACCTACAACAAGGACAAACGCGTGTTCAGCACCGACCGTCTAGCCATCTTCGGCTACGTAGTGCATGGTGGAGTTATAGGCCCAGATCCCGAACGCATGCGCCCCCTCAAGGAGTTTCCCCTCCCCCACTGCTCCACGGCCCTGAAACGCTGCCTGGGATTCTTTTCGTATTATGCGCAGTGGGTCCCCAACTATGCGGACAAGACCCGTCCACTAATTCAATCCACGGTTTTGCCCCTGTCGGCAGAGGCCAGCCAGGCCTTCAGCCACGTCAAAGTGGACATTGCAAAGGCCACGATGCACGCAATCGATGAATCCCTCCCCTTCCAAGTCGAGAGCGACGCATCCGACGTAGCTCTGGCGGCCACCCTCAACCAAACAGGCAGACCCATGGCCTTCTTCTCTCGTACCCTCCATGCTTCAGAAATCCGCCATTCCTCAGTTGAAAAGGAGGCCCAGGCCATAGTAGAAGCTGTGCAGCACTGGAGGCATTACCTAGCCGGCAGGAGATTCACTCTCCTCACGGACCAACGGTCGGTTGCTTTCATGTTCGATAATGCGCAGCGGGGCAAGATAAAGAACGATAAGATCTTACGATGGAGGATCGAACTCTCCCCCTACAACTATGAGATCTTGTATCATCCCAGGAAGCTAAACGAGCCTCCTGATGCCCTGTCCCGCGGCACATGTGCCAACGCACAAGTGGACCGACTCCGGGCCCTCCACGAGGACCTCTGCCACCCGGGGTCACTCGATTCTTCCATTTCATTAAGACCCGCAACCTGCCCTACTCCATCGAGGAGGTCAGGACCACCACCAGGAACTGCCAAATCTGCACAGAGTGCAAACCGCACTTCTGCAGGCCAGAGAAAGCACACCTGATAAAAGCTTCCTGTCCCTTTGAACGCCTCAGTATGGACTTCAAAGGGCCCCTCCCCTCCACCGACCACAACACGTACTTCCTGAACGTGATTGATGAGTACTCCCGGTTCCCATTCGCCATCCCCTGCCCCGACATGACCGCAGCCACCGTCATAAAAGCCCTCCACAGTATCTTTACGCTGTTTGGTTTCCCCGCCTACATAGACAGTGATAGGGTGTCCTCCTTCATGAGCGATGAACTGCGTCAATTCCTGCTCAGCAAGGGCATCGCCTCAAGCAGGACGATCAGTTACAACCCCCGGGGAAATGGACAGGTAGAGAGGGAGAACGGAACGGTCTGGAAGACCGTCCGACTGGCCCTATGGTCCAGGAATATCCCAGTCTCCCGCTGGCAGGAGGTCCTCCTGGATGCTCTCCACTCCATCCGGTCACTGCTGTGTACCACGACCAACCAAACACCTCACGAACGTCTTCTTGTCTTCCCTAGGAAGTCCTCCTCCGAGACCTCGCTCCCAACCTGGCTGGCAGCTCCTGGACCCATCCTGCTCTGCAAACACGTGCGGGCGTACAAGTCGGATCCATTGGTCGAGAGGGTCCACCTCCTTCACGCTAACCCTCAATACGCCTACGTGGCGTATCCTGACGGCCAACAGGATACGGTCTCCCTACGGGACCTGGCACCCACTGGATGCCAACCCGCACCCCCATCACCAACCCCACCCTCCCTCCCACCGGCGCACCTCACAGCCGCCTCCTTACCAGGTGGATCGGTCCTCCCACTGGTCCCATCTAGGGGTGATGAAGCCGCTGAAGAAGCTGAAGCCACGCTCTCGGAGCCACGGATGCCCGAGCCGGCGCCTGCATCACCGCTGAAGCTTCGACGATCGCAGAGGACGACCAGGGTCCCCGATCGACTAATTGCTTCAGAGTGACTGTAAATAAATACTGTAAATAGTTGTGACATGTAACAAGGCAAAACAATGTGCTAATGTATACCGGGTACCACCATAACCTCAACCTCTACCACTCTATAACGTGAGACCACCACCCCCGCCGGACTCTTTTTTTTTAACAGGGGGTGAATGTGGTAGTCGGTATTAGGGATATTACGGTATCCAGGTTGATGCTGTAAGACCATTGGTGTGGGAGGTACCTGAGACAGCAATATCATTGGTGAAGCCTGCCTGCTGGTACCGCTCAGTAAGGCGGAGTAGAAGAGCCTGTGTCTGTGTTCTGTACCTGCGCTGCTGGGGGAAACATTTAGTCCAATAAAGCCTTCAATTGTCTCCAATCTCGCTTCTGGAGTTATTGATCGAGCATCAAGGGGGTTGGCGGAGGACTTCAAGACGTGGTGGTGGGGGTTGGTTCATGACAATGTTTGAGGAACTGTTCGTCGTGGGGGATGGGGAGGAGGGGAAGAGGGGAGGAGGGGGAGGGGAGGTGATAAAGGGGGAAAATTGTACAAACTGTGGACTGTGAGTTTGTGGAGTACGTTGTTGTATATGTTACTGTTTGCACGTTTGGAATAAAATACATTTTTTTTTAAATGTTAAATTTGTTGCATTGCTAGACTAGTAGCCAATGTGGATGGGACAGCACAGGGGTGATGGGTGAACAGAACCTGATATTTAGTTAACTCGGTGTGGTAGTCTGTGTAGAGGTATTACGGTACCTGGTAATGCTGGAACACCATTGGTAGATATTGTATGTTTCCTATTGGTCAAGCTGTATGGTAGCTCCGCCCTGCAAGGCGGGGTATAAGAGCCCGTGCCGCCCCAGCAGCCTTCTTTCTGTACCTGAGCTGCTGGGGGAAACATTTAGCTTATTAAAGTCTTCAGTTGGACTACAACCTCGCTTTAGTGGTCATTGATCGTGCATCACTCGGCAAAGACTGGAGGTTGAATACAGGACTTTCTTTGGGCTGCATTGCTCAGGCTGTTGATTGTCTTAATATACTCTCATATGTACAAATTGACAAATGTTCTTTTATATCTTTCTATTTGTTCTGATGCTTGAAATTACTAGGTGCATGTAGCAACTAAATTAAAATAAGTGCTGGCATTTTTTTGTTTCAATGTTCTACTGTGTGATTTGCTTTCATGAGGGACAAAAATAGACTTCACATATCTACAGCAAATTAGGACGTCTGGTATGTGTTGTTGCTATGTTTAGTTCAGTGGACTGTGATTTGTTAACATTTTGTGTCCAGACATTTATGCAGTCTGGAATTTTGTTGCTTTTAGTTTCTTTATTCTGCTACAGTGAATGGTTAGTGTTTTCTTTTGGTATATTTACATAGTATTATTTACCATTATTCTTATAATCCAGTTTTCTTCGACTAGTTTTTATTTGACCAATGTTTAATGGACTAGATTTTACAGCCTTCACCCCACCGGCTATGTTTTCAGTGGGGAAGTGCATAGGTGGGGAGGCACAAAAATACAAAAGGTTGCAAGCTGATTGCCTCCCCACTCAATCTTGACCTAGTCCCCATACTACAGTGGGTGGGCTGGCATGGAAATTGGCAGCGTAACCACCATTTCTCAATAGATAATTAACAGGCAATTGAATTTGTTACCAAGCCAATTGACCCATATTTCAACTACCCTCACCACCATTTCTGAAAAAACTTTTGGAAAGTCAAGAAGGAAGGAGAGGCACAACAGTCAGGGGTGTCCATAGCACATCGGGGGCACACCCCGCCAAAATATTATCTACTCCATTTGTGCCTCCCCACTTGGCCTCCAAACCACCCTGCCCTCTCCTACGTTTCAGTACACCTCTAAGAATCTGGCGCAGCAAGAGGCCATTTTACCTCTCAAACCTGTTCCATAGTTCATTGAAGTCATGGCTGATCTGAAACCTAACTGTGAAATAATGCTTATGATTTGCATTTTTGTGCTGTGATCTGTTGTGATTGAATATTTTGCTGTTTGGATGTAAAAGCCTAGGGAAGGATTCTCCGTTGGCCAACACCGGAATCGGGAAATGCGATTGGGCAGAGAATCGGTTCTCACGCCAAAATCGCGGCGTGTGCTGATTTGACACTAAATCACAATTCTTTGTCACCTCGACTGCGGTGTCAATACGTTCCGGATTACAGTAAACACCATTTGCATATCATTGGCGGGCCCAACCCGCTATTCTCCGGGGCCTTCACGATTCTCCTCCTCCGATGGGCCGAGTTCCCGACGGCATGGTTCACTTGCGATTTTAAAAATCATGAAACTGGCATCGCGGCTGCTGAGGAAGAGAGGGGAGTTAGGACATGGAGAGGAGCGTCTGTGGGCCACCAGGCAGGACACGGGCTGGGGGGGGGGGGGGGGCGGGGGCGGAGGGCAGTGACAGGGGAATGACCCGTGTGGCCAGGATGACCCCCTTGGGACTTGGGTGGTGTCCAGGCATGGACTGCCATTGCCGTGGTCTGCAAAGCAGCCATCTTTCTGCGCACCCCACTGACCACCCATCTTGGCCCCTGGTTCCTCAGAGTGACATCGGCCGTATGGTGCCCCCAACCCATACCCCACCCTCCGCCATATCCCTCCCAGCCGGCCGCCACGTGCTGGCGGGGCATCAGGTGGCCCACTCAAGGGCAATGCCTACTGCAGCCCCTATGGGAGCGCCAGATGTGGACTGCAGAGCGTACCGCTCGCAAGGGTAGCACCAGCTGATGGTGCTCTTGGCATCAGTGGATGGGCGCCAGGGCCAGAGGCCCCCATGGTGCCGGGCACTGACAGGGCCAGGGGTGCGGAGTGGGAGAGGGCATGCAGGGGCAGAGCTCGCAGTGCCAACTGGGACCAATGTGTAGCCCGGTGGACCCCGTCAGACACAGGGGTATGTACCATGCTAACATGTCAGCCTTCCACCCCCTGCAGACAATGGATATTAGAATTCAACCAGCTGCAGCCCTGGGGGATGCCCTGCGGCTCGACGAGCTGGCACTGCCCAAGGAGAAAGCTACAGCAGTGGAGCGTGCCTCAGAGGAACAGGAGGCAGCTGCCCAGGATGGAGGGTGGCCGCCCAACGGGTGGAGGAGGTGCAAAGGCGACGCCCACATGAGGCCTTGTGTGTACTGACAGTGCCTGTCATTCGCGGATCTGCCGGACCGGGCATGCCATCAAAGACTCGGGCTGAGCAGGGAGACAGTGGGCATATCTGCCAGATCATGGCGCACCTGGCACCATGGGAGTATGGGGGAATGACACCCGCTCCCAGTGGCTGTCAAGGTGACGGTCGCCCTGAACCTTTGTGCAGCGGGGTCCTTCCAGGCGCCGAGTGGGGATTCACAGACCTCGGTGCACATGTGCAACCGCACTGTAATGGAGGCCCTGTTTGCGCAGTCAGCTCAATACATCCATTTCAATGTGGTCCAAGCCCACCAGGACGCCCAGGCAGCGAAATTCGCTGCCATCGCCAACATGCCCCGGTTCCAGGGGCTGATCGATGGGATGCATGTCGCCCTACGAATGCCTGCAGATGACAGGCCGTTCTACGCAAACCGAAAGCGGTTCCACTCGGTGAACGTGCAGCTGATATGTGACCATCTCCCGCACTCCCTCTCTGGTCAGCTCTGACCAGCCCACCCCTCACACTCATCTGACAAAGCAACGAGGCAGGTTGTAACAGTGTGTTTAATGTGACAACATATATACAGAGTCGTACCTTAGCCCGATAACTAAACTGTACCTTGTACCTGTGCCAACCTAACTACTGTCTAACTTTCTGGCCTTACAGGCCCTAACGCTACATCTAGGTGGATCCCCAGATGGTACATCGGGAGTGGAGGCAGCCTGCTGAGATTCCCACCCTGCGACCTGGGTCCCCATTGGCGGCCGTCTTTTGGGATGGACCATCTCCATCTGGGACTGCGCCACATCACCCAATGACTGTGCCACCACATTCTGGGTCTGTGTCCCATCAGCCAGTGACTGCGCCATCTCCTTCTGGGACTGGGCCACCTCCCTCTGTGTCTGCGCCACATTAGCAGTGCCTGGGCAATGCCTCTGATGTCCTCAGCCATGGCCTGCTGTGACTGGGCCATGCTCAGAAGCGCCGCTGCAATATCCAGGTGGCTCTTGCATATGGCTGCCTGTGAGGCGGCAACCCTGTCCTGGGCCTCGACCACCACCTGCACAGAATGCCCCAGGGCCTTGGACATGCTGATCCATAGCCAAAACCCTCGACCCCAATGCCTCCACCGTGGTCAACACTCATGTGCTGTTGGCCGGGGCGGCAGGCATAATCGGCACCACCTCCTGCTCCTGCATACGGTTGGACTCCTTCATCTGAGCCTGCAGGTGCTGGATGTTCGCCGGCATCCCTGGCTCTGCGACTGCATCTCCACAATCAATGGGACTGTCTGTTCCAGAAGCCCGAACCCCATCTGCATGGCAGCTATTTCTTGGGATCGGCCTGCCCTCCGGCCGGCCGCCCCCCCAGGGAACTGTATATCAGGTCATGTTCAGTGGGCAGCGTGCAGTGAGCACACTTTTTGGCAGCTGTCTGGTTCTCTGCTAATTAAAGCCTTTGAATTATCAATCTTCTCTTTCGAGTCGTAATTGAGGGTATCTCAGTCTTATATGTTTCTGAGAGTTGCTAGTTTATAGTTAGGATTTATTTTCCATTTGTATACAGTACAATGTAGTATATAATCTGGCCCTGTCTGACGGGTTGGAGAAAATGATGCACTGACCTGATGCATGTAATTTATATGGCCATGTAGTAGTCACGCCAATATTTATATTCCCTGGGTCGGCCTCCCAAACCAGTGACTTTTTATATGTCCATTAATTATTCTTGAACTAAAAGCTTGCACGTGCTAAAAATCTGAATTAAAGCAGGGAGAATGCTGGAAACACTCAGCAGGTCAGGCAGCACGTGTGGAGAGGGGAATGTTGGGCAATATGCTTCAGATCCATGATTTTTCATCGAGAACCAATAAACATTTTAACGTATCCTATGTTGTTTGATGTATTTGCCTAATGCATTCTTTTCTGTGTTCACAAACCTGCTTTGTCTAGGTGGTCCTTTTATTGTTCAGGGTTGTGATACACATTGGGCAGCAATTTTCCAGTTTATTGTACTTTCTAAGGTAAGTTCCATCTTTCTGATTTCCTGTCATAATGTCTCTTCAAGTGTTCCTACTGCAGACACCATTTTGTTGAGTATGCCTTGTAGAACCTGCGCCCTCAATAACCTTGAGCTAATTCAAAACTCAGTTGCCAGTATCCTGGCACCAAATACCATTTACTCATCAACCCTGAGCTCACAGATCTACATTGGCTTTCAGCTGAGATTTAAATTATCTTTCTTGTTTTCAAATCCTTCCATCACCTCACACCTTCCAATCTCTGTTAACCTCCTCCAGCCTGACAACCCATCGAGATTTCTGCACTCCAATTCTGGCTTCTTGTGCAACCCTGGTTTTCATCATCCCACTTTTGGCAGCCATCTCTATAGTTGCCAAGGCCTAAGCTCTAACATTCCCTTCTCTGTCTCTCCATCTTGCTTTCTTCCTGTAACATGCTCCTTAAAACTTTTCGCACTTTGATTGAGTTTTTAGTCACCTATCCTACTATCTTCTTACACGGTTTGCTATCAGTTCTTTTTTAGAAAGATCCTGGGAATGCCTTGAGACAGGTTACTATGGTAAAGGTGCTATATGAATGGGAGTTGTTAAGAACTAAAGGGCTAAGAGCAGAAGTGAGCCATTTGGCTCCAGGATCCCGCTGCACCATTCAATAAGATCATGGCTGATCTGGCCATGAGGCTTGTTGCATGTAAAACTGGCTTAGACCATTGAGGCATGGAAATATAAAATGATATAGCACATAGGAGGCCACTCCATCCATCATGCATTGCTTGTCTATTTGATGGAACTATCGAGTTAGTCCCACCCATGTACTTTTTTTCCATAACCTTGCAAATATTTCTTCAAGTATTTTTGCCATTCTTTTTTGGAAGTTAACATTGAATCTGCTTCCCCCACCTTTACAAGCAGTGCATTCTAGATCATAAGAACATATTGTATAAAAATGTTCTTCTTCATGCCACCTCTGGTTCTTTTACAATCAAATCAGGTTCTTCTAGCTGCTAACTCTGAGGCCACTCAGAATGGTTTCTCATTACTTATCCTATCAAAACCCGTAAAAATCTGAGCACTTGTATCAAATCTCCTCTTATTCAACAGAAAGAACAGAGGACGCTGGAAATACTCATCAGGTCTGCAAGCATCTATCAGGCGAGAAACAGGTTTAATGTTCGAGCCCATAGACTTCATCAGAACTGAAAAGAGAATGTAGAAACGGCAACAAAAAGTAGCAACTTTAAGAACAAAAGACAGATGGTCACTGTGGCACAGTGGTTTGCGCTGCTGCCTCACTGGCTCCACGGCACAGTGGTTAGCACTGCTGCCTCACCGGCACCATGGCAGAGTGGTTAGCACTTGGGTTCGATTCCAGCCTTGGGTGACTATCTGTATAGAGTTTGCGTGGGTTTCCTCTGGGTGCTCTGGCTTCCTTCAACAGTCCAAAGATGTGCAGGTTAGGTGGATTGGCCATGATAAATTGTCCCTCAGTGTCCAGGGATGTGCAAGTTAGGTTACGGTGATTGGGTGAGGTGGGTGGGGGAGTGGACCTAGGTAGAGTGCTCTTTTGGAGGGTCAGTGCAAGCTTGATAGACCAGACGGCCTCCTTCTGCACTATTCTATGAAGAACAACACCAGTTTCTCTCTTTCATCCCCAGAACCATTCTCTGGATCCTTTTTACGGCTTTGACACTCTTCCTAAAATGTGGTACCCACAACTGGCCACAACACTCCAGCTAGGGCCGAGCCAGTGTTTTTCAAGTTTAACTTCCTAAAGTATCAATAGTATCTACAGTTCATGCACCCCCCCATCGACAAAGACACCATAGCACAGAATGCTGAAAATCAACAGAAGGGCCCTCAACAAAAAGCGGAGGCCCCAGCACACCCTGACAATGCAACCCCAACTTCATCTGACGAGAAAGACTCAATGGAAGAGGATGGAACGAATAACAAAGGGCGCTGGGAAACAGTGAACAGGGACAAACGAAAGAGGAAACAGAAAAATAAACCGAAGAAATCCCTGATGGGGAATGGCAAAAAGCGGCAGCTTCCAGCCAGCGGCCTCAGCGCCGACACCTCCTCCGATGAGGAAAAACAAGCTAAGGATCAGCCTCAAATTAAGAGGCCAAGCACCAATGTGGAACGGGATGCACAGACCCCCCCAGACCACAGACAGAAAGGAAAATGAAACACGCCGAGATCATCAACCTCTGGCTGATGGGAACAGCAATGTGACCAACGCCCACCAGACGCCGGATATTGAAAACAAGGTCACAGACCAGCTCCAAAAATTAAGGAGCAGCAACAACCCAGGCAAAAACCGGCCTGCAACCCCAACACCCACTGACTGCAACGACGGACGCCAGGGCGACACTACCCCCCCAATGCATCCCCGTCGAGTTCACGGGCCCAGTACAGGCAGCTTCCTCAGCCCTGCAATTGTGCAACAGTTTGTGAGCACCGTATGCTGGGGAACATTCAACAGCTGGAACACCCGACTGCATAGACTCTGGACTCTGAGACTGGTAAATCCACCTTTAAAAATGGGGTTTTAAATTGTATTGATTAATGTGCGAAGCATTAAAGATACTTTGCGGTGTGTAGCCACACTCAGCTACCTGGCAAACGTGAAAGCCGACCTACTGTTCCTGCAGGAGTGTGGAATTCCGCACCTCAGCAACTACAGGCGCTGGTCGAGCTGGTGGTCCCACGGGCCACCCATCTGGTCAGGAGGAAACGATTGTCGTTCCTCCAGCCTGGATATTCTGCTGCGGGGAGGCAACTTCACCACCTCCGATGTTAAGGAGGTGATGGGCGGACGCCTCCTCGTAGCAGACGTCAAATACAAAAACGTCCCTCTCAGACTCATTAATGTGTACGCCCCGGCCGTAAAGAGTGAGCGGCTGGCAGTCCTTCAGCAACTCCCACTACTGTTGGCCACCTCCAAGCCGGTCATTCTGGGCGGTGACTTCAACTGCATCATCGATGCGGCTGGACGATCCGGCAGAGCCGACAGCAAACTAGACGCTACGTCCAGACTCCTGATGGAAACGGTAAAAGACGCTAAGCTGCTCGACGTCTTCAGCAACCCTGAAGACGGAGCGCAGCGTAGATACACATGGTCACGGCCAGACGGGTCCGTCCGCTCCAGGATAGACTTCTTCTTTGTGTCCTGTGCTTTCACGGTCAGGTCCACCGACATTAAGCCGGTGTTCTTCTCTGACCACTGCCTCCTACTGGCCGACTGCCACCTGCAGGAAAACCAGGGGGCGGGCAGGGGGACATGGAAGCTGAACGTGAAACTGTTGACTCCAGAGAACGTCGAGGAACTTAAAAGGGATTACAAAGGTTGGAGAACCGTGAAACCCCTCGTTGAGTCTCCACATCTCTGGTGGGAAGCAATCAAGGGGAACATCAAAAGGTTTTTCATCCTCAAAGGCATTCAAAAGGTGAGAGAGAGATGAGGGACCATGTCCAGGCTCCAGAAAGGTATGCAGAATTTGCTCCAGCTGCAGTTGATGGGGGTTGATATCAAGGAGAATCTCCAAGAGGTGATGTTGCTCTCTTTGGTGTTGTCTCTTAATTTGACTCTGTTTAATTATGTTTGCTCAAGAGTCGCCAGGTATCTTTCGACACCGCCACAAGGTTCAGAACCGAATACTGATCAATGACTCGATACACCAGTTAGCAAGTTCAAAAGCAATGCTCATTTATTTGCACACAGTCAAATCTACTCATGCATAAACTGTACAAACTAAACTATCACTATTACTAAAGCCTATACTTAGCTTTGGGTGCCCACTCAGTCAGAGGAACAATGGCCATTGCTCGGTTCTGAGGCTGCTGGGTTGAGCTGTTTGCAGGATAGCAACTAGGAGCGTCTATCTCGTAGCGTGTGTTGACTTGGGGCTTACTTGGTCTGGCATAGCTGCTCGGCTGGTCTCTCCCTTCGCTGAGAGCCAAGGCCAAAGAAGAAAGATTCTCCCTTGGGGAATACTTTTTATACCCAAAAGGGCTTTGCGCACTTTTGGGCGGGCCTTGAACTTGGCCTCAATTAATTGGGCCGTTCCCAATCATTCGTATCGATCTTCCTCCAATAGAGGGATGGGTTCCCTGGTTGCTGGGCGTGTCCTACGTGGCCGTTGGTTTGCTTTGTTTGAGTCTCCTCTGGCCCTGGGGTGTCTGCCTTAACATTGTTTATCTAAATGTTTCCCTTTTGTCCCCGGAGATGGCTCATTAGTTTGTAGATGGCTTAGCAGTTTCTGTCCTGTCTGAGAGCTAAGGCTCTAATCAATAGACAGACCTTGCACCTGCTTGTTTCTCAGTATTGTCCAATTTTCCCTGCATTCTTTGCAAGTGTCCATTTTGTAATCGGGACGTGGCCATCCCAGATGGCTACAGTGAAGAGCCAGCAAGCCTCGCTCTTCACCTCAGAGACCTCCTAGGTTATCTTCCGTTCCAGAGTCCGCTCCGTGGAGCAGGATGAAACGTGCTCACGCTTCTTCTTCCAAAAGGTGCACAGAGAGACCTCTGTGATCAGCAGCCTGAAGGAAGAAGATGGCTCTGTAAAGTCATCGCAGTCTGACATCCTGAGGATCAGCAATTCTTTTATGCCAGACTGTATGATCTGAAGCCAACAGATAGCACGGTTTCCCAGACCTTCCTGTTGTCTATCACGGAGGTCTTGGGCGACAGCGAGCGGGAAAACCTGGACAAACCGCTAACTCTGGATGAGCTGACAAAGGCCGTCAAGTCCTTCGAGACGGGTAAAACTCCCGGAAGCGACTGCTTACCGGTTGAGTTGTATTTGGCTCTGTGGGACTGGATGGGCCCAGACCTGCTGGAAGTGTACGAGAGTATGCTTCTGGGCGGCAGCATGTCAGAATCCATGAGGAAAGGCATCATCACCCTCATCTACAAGCAGAAGGGGGAAAGGGAAGAAATTTGAAATTGGCAACCCATTTCACTGTTGAATGTGGATTATAACATTCTAGCCAAGGTCATTGCCAATCGGGTCAAGTCTGCTCTGGATCGGTGATCCACCCTGACCAGACCTGTGCTGTACCCGGCAGAAAGATCTCTGATAGCCTCGCCCTACTCAGGGATATGATCGCCCATGTGCAGGACAGGAGGGTGGACACCCGCCTCATCAGCCATGACCAGGAGAAGGTTTTTGACAGAATATCGCACACCTACATGATGGATGTGCTCTCCAAAATGGGGTTTGGGGAGGGAATTCGCAATTGGGTCAAACTGCTCTACACAAACATCTGTAGCGCAGTCTCAATCCATGGGTGGGAATCAGAAAAGTTCCAGATCAAATCTGGAGTCAGGTAGGGCTGCCCCCTCTCCTCTGCCCTGTCTTCCCGTAACAGCCTCCCTGAACAGGCGCCGGAATGTGGCGACTAGGGGCTTTTCACAGTAACTTCATTTGAAGCAATTTTTTTTGTGTGTGCTGCATAGAACCTTTTGCGAGTCCATCAGGAAGGATCCGGGTACAAGAGGAGTGACGATCCCAGGCAGCGAAGGCGTGCAGGTTAAGGCCTCCCTGTATATGGACGACGTCACCGTCTTCTGCTCAGATCCCGTGTTGGTACGCAGGCTCTTGAACGCCTCCGACCAGTTTGAACTGGCCTCGGGAGCCTAGGTAAACCGCGGCAAGAGTGAGGCCATGTTCTTTGGTAACTGGGCCGACCAGTCCTTTGTCCCCTTCACCGTCAGGTCAGAGTACGTTCGAAGCGGCTGGGGATGCACCAAAAACTGGGAGGAGCGCATCGCCAAGGTAAGACAAACTGGGGTGGTGGGAGCAACGCTCCCTCTCCATTGCCGGTTAAACCCTGGTCATCAGGTGTGAGGTACTTTCGGTGTTACTGTACGTGGCGCAGGTCTGGCCCATTACCCGACCCTATGCCGTAACAGTCACCCGTGCCATCTTCAAATTCATCTGGAGATCCAAGATGGACCGTGTCCAAAGGGACACCATGTACAAACCTCTGGATAAGGAAGGAACGTACCCAACGTCTCCCTCATCCTGATGGCCACCTTTGTGTCCAGCTGCATCAAGCTGTGCGTGGACCCCCAGTATGCAAACACCAAGTGTCACTACACACTGAGGTTCTCCCTGTCCCCGGTGTTACGAAGGATGGGCCTGGCCTCATTGCCGCGGAACGCTCCAAGTAGTTGGACCGTGCCGTATCACCTGTCCCTCGTGGAAAAACCTTTTCAGAAAAACACCTTTGACCACAAGGCAATGAAGCAGTGGTCAGCACGTAATGTCCTCGAGGCCCTCAAGGAAAAGGAGACTGTGGAGGATGTTGGATGGTTCCCTGAGCAGACTGTCAGAGTCATCTGGCAGAACGCCTCATCACCAGAACTGTCAAACAAGCACCAAGACCTAGCTTGGCTGGTGGTGAGAAGGGCCCTCCCCGTCAGATCCTTTGTGTACACCCGAAGTCTCAGCACCGTCGCATCCTCAGAGTGGCTGCAGGGCAGATGAGATGGTCGCCCACCTCCTTGTGGAATGTGCCTTTGCAAAGAAGGTCTGGAGAGAGATGCAGTGGTATTTGTCAAGGTTCATCCCGAGCAACTCTGTGACACAGGACACTGTGCTCTACGGACTGTTTCCAGGGGGGGACACCGAGACAAACATCAACTGCTGTTGGAGGGTCGTCAACTCGGTGAAAGACGCTCTTTGGTCTGCCTGAAACTTGCTGATCTTCCAGTGCAAAGAATTGTCCTCGACCGAGTGTTGCAGACTGGCACATTCCAAGGTCCAGGACTACGTGCTGAGGGACGCACTCAAGCTGCCGCCAAGGCGCAATGGGGAAAGGTCACGGTGTAAGGTCTTACCAGCAAATGTACACCGAGGGGTGGGTAACAGTGTAAACCCCTCGGTCTGGTCATTAACACTCCAATGTACAAAAGTATTGAAAGAAACATGACGATGTAAATACTTACGAAAGAATTGTAAAGTAAACAGGGAAACGTGCGGAATGTCATCACAATTGAATGTAAGATAGTCAAGTGAATATGTAACTTTGATGGGAATGTACAGTCACAACAATTCAAAATGTTCTGTAATGTTTATTAGAGATTTTATGAATAAAGTGTATTTTTTGTAAAAAAAAAATGTATAAAGCCAAGGATGCCTTTAACTTCTAAACTTGTGCTTCGCCTCCAAAGATCTGGATATACTGCAGAATGTCTTCATTTTTTGGCATTTCAATTTAATTTGAAATACTGACGTACTTTGGCATTTAAAACCTACATTTTCAGTGAAAAAATTGAAGACTTTTTAATTTTTTTTAAATCAAATCAATTATTATTAGTTAAGTCTCAATTTAAATGTATGGGGGAGGGGTAAGTATGGATATATTTAGAGCAGTCTGTTGTTTCCTTCCAGTGCTGTACCTTGATTTTTTTTCCACTCGTTGCACGTTGTCATGGTAATGATTTGGAGCTGAATGTGCGGCAGGCGAGATTTGCAAATTGCCCTGGGGTTGATATTTATTTGTGGACAGATGCACTTAGTTTGCCCCAGGTAACGTCTGGCATATTTTTGAATGGAATGTGTTTCATAAAAAGGCCAGACACGATATTGGCTCCTCAGAATAAGATTCTTTTGTTTTACACATTAATGAACTTTGTCGCAGATGATCCTGATAGAAAGAAAATAAAGTCTTGCATTTCTATAGCACCTTCCGTGACTTCAGGAATTCCCACATGCACTTTGCGGCCAATGAATTGCTTTGAAATGCAGGCCTTGTTATAATGCAGAAAACTCGGTAGCCACTTTGTACAAGTGTAGAACCCGCACAGAGTGAATGCACATGGAACAGGAGGCTGGATGCAACAATAGTCGTTTATCCTCTGTACACAATAATTCTCTCCGAAGAGCCTCCTCAACTGCACACATGTCGGGGTTTTTATACTATGAGGGCTCCCCTCGTTAAAGGGGAAGCCTAGTCCCGTTACCGGGGAAATCCGTATTCCATAGAACGGGGAACTGGATGGTCCATCCCCGTGACCTCCATGGGGGTTGTAACAACAACAGCCTTCTGCAAACAGCAATTTGGCAATGGTCGGGCGGAAACGTTGGTGGTAAAAAAGAAAGAAATGTTGGTGGGGGGTAAATATTGACCATGGCACGTGGTAGACCCATTCCTGCTCTTCTTGAAAATAGGTTCACGGGATACTCCGCACCATGTGAGAGACAGTAGGGTTTCAGGTCAAAATGTAACTTGAGAAAGACAGCACCTCCAACAGTGCAGCACTCCTTCAATATTGCCCAGGTGGACCAGATGTCCTCAGAAGGAACTAAACTTAAGCCTTCTGAATCAAGAGCTCGTGATACCAATGAGGTAGATAAAGGGTACGTTTAAGTTCGAACTTGCATTAAATTTGGTGTTGCATTCGCAATCTGGGGTGGGGGGAGGGATGTTTTAGAGGTTGTTTGGTACTCTCACACCGAGAGCGAGAGAGAAAGAAAAAAACTGAAATAACAGCCAGAGTGGGAGATGCTGCATCTGCCAGTGAGGAGAGGGAATGTGAGAGTCTCCAGGCAGAGGAAGCCAGTGCACAACTCTCTCTCAGCCAGTCAGTCCCTCTGCAGGATTGCCCCTGCCTGTCCGAGCCACTGCACAAACCTGAGTCCGGACAAATGACAGGGGAAATCAGAAGCGTCTGCCCGACCCCCGGCGCCGGGGCGAGGGTGTGGGGCTTGTAGAAAGGGGGGAGGGAGAGGAGGGGGAAAGAAATCCATCGGATTCGAGAGCGGCGTTGCCTCGGACAAGAGCAGGGAGGGGAAGTCGATGCTTGGGGCAAACAGAGAGATGGAGAAGCGGAGCTGGATCACCTCCATCAGCCTGTTCCTCAGCGGCTCCGCTCTCCTGCTGCTCACCACGGCTATTTTCACCGATCACTGGTACGAGACGGACGCCCGGAGACACCGGCAGGGCTGCGACGGTCAGAGCCTGGGGAGCGGCGGCGAGGAGCAGCAGCGGGTGATGCCCATCTACAACCTGCCTCTGCGGGAGCGCGG
Source organism: Scyliorhinus torazame (assembly GCF_047496885.1). NCBI lineage: Eukaryota > Metazoa > Chordata > Chondrichthyes > Carcharhiniformes > Scyliorhinidae > Scyliorhinus > Scyliorhinus torazame. Next base: position 245,984,585 of record NC_092707.1, read on the forward strand.
CAAGGCGGAGGAACCGGCCTCCCCGGGGACTGGTGCACCCGACACCAGGGGCTCCTCCCACCCACTGTCCCCGGGCCCGGGCAGCGACCAGGACCTGCTGGAGAACTGGCGCGCGGTGCTGGGGCTCGGGGTCTTCGAGTCGGACTGCGCGCGCCCTCTGTTCGCCACCTACACGGGTCTGTGGAGAAAATGCTACTACATGGGCATCGACCGGGACATCGACCACCTCATATCCAAAGGTAAGGTTCAGGACAAAAGGGGGAGGGAGGGGGCGAAGGTCACTTCCATTCCCTCATCTTCCAGAGTTGGCTTGTTTGCACTTACAAGTGTAAAAGGACAATATGAAGAACAGGAGGTTTCAGGTAAACCAGCTCAGATCTTTAGTTGAGCTGGCCAATAAGTCCCATGTACATCGACTAGACACCAGTGTGGTCCTTCAGTGGGAACTGTCTAACATCCCGCATGGGACTTGCTGGGTGGGAATGGTAATGATTCCCATGGTTCTGGTGGAGTACGAGCACCCCCGCTGAGAGTTGGAGGAACTCCATTGAGCATTGTATAAAAGGTCATCCTTAGTAAGGCACAGACCAGAGAGAGACCCGGTAGGGCTCTACCGGGAAGTGTATATACCGTATTTGTAAATAAATCAAAGTTTTTACTTTACTCCCCATATCCTTATTAAAATGTCCATCTCCTGACTCTCAAAACCAAGTCCAATGCTTCCCGGCAATCCTTCCCTTGTTATTCCAGACACTAACGGGGAGCATTGGTTCAGGGGAAAATCCTCTAAATTCTCCTTCCAGAATTTTTTTTTAAATTCAAGGACATGTGTTTCTTAAAGAAAAGGAGACAGGCTCAGCGAGTTTTAAAGCAAAATGAGTGATTCTTGCTACTTGGGTGTATTTCTCCCACCTTCCCAATCAACAAAAAATTAAATATGCCAGAATGATCCAGAATTCAAATTTCAGTTAATTTGTGGAGATCAGTTTGTATCCAGGACAGTTTGGTACAATTTAAAGTGAAGATTGACATTTCTACAAGGCTTTTCACTAGCTCAAGACATCTCTCAAAGGACTTAACTGCAAACTAAGTACTTCTTAAAACTGTGTATTCACTGTTGTGAAGAATTCTGCCACCCATTTGTGCACATGCATTATTTAATCATCCTTTTTGGTGTGCATTTTGAATTATGTATTGGCCCGACCCACCCGGCTTCTTAGAGCTATGATATCTCTTGCTCAAATCTTAGCAGTGGGACTTTGGAACCCACAACATTGTGACTCAGAGGTGAGATTGCTACCACTGAGCCCAGACTGACACTTGTGAAGCAGCTGATTGTGTGTCTGATTTATTTTTTCCCCTGAAAGTGAAAGAGAATCATAAGCGATTTGCTCTTTCAGGCACTTGTCTGTTGTTATTTTCAGCTGGCACTGAGAGTGAGTATAGCATGGGTTAAATTGACGATTACAAATCAGCAATTTTTGCACTTTATGGAAACTATATTTTTTTCACTGGAATGGCTAGGGAAAGTTATAATCTAATATCGAGGTTAACAACCCATTCAGCTGGTGTGGTGTGAGTGGCTATGATACATTGCATTAATATGACTTAGGTATTGAATAAATAATGACCTGGTAACATTTGATGCTGATGTTTGCTGCCAAAAGTGGAAGGTATTTGATTACACACCATAGACATCCGTCAACTGGGCGGAGCAGTAGTTAGCACTGCTGCCTCAGGACGGCACGGTGGCTCAGTGGTTAACACTGCTGCCTCATGGTACTGAGGATCCGGGTTTGATCCCAGCCCCAGATCAATGTCCGTGTAGAATTTGCACATTCTCCTCGTGTCTGCCTGGGTCTCACCCCACAACCCAAAGATGTGCAGGGTAGGTGGATTGGCCACGCTAAATTGCCCCTTAATTGGAAAAAAAAAATAATTGGGTGCGCTAAATTTATTTTTTTAAAAGCACTGCTGCCTCACAGCGCCGAGGACCCGGGTTTGATCTTGGCCTCTTGTCACTGTCTGTGTGGAGTCTGCACATTCTCCCTGTGTCTGCGTGCTCCCCCCCCCGCCCACCCCCCACAACCCAAAGGTGTGCAGGCTAGGTGGATTGGCCACGCTAAATTGCCCCATCATTGGAAAAAAAAGAATTGAGCACTTTCAATTAAAAAAAAAGACATCCCTCAGCTAGCAATTCCTACTGTGCTTCAAAGTCTCACTCCAGAGACCTGAGCTAAAGTTGACACATCAGTGCTGTACTGAGGGAGTGCTGCTCTGTCAAAAGTGTCATCTTTCAGTTGAGATGTCCAAATACCCAGCTTCCCTTTCAGATAGATGTAAATAGATCCCATAATACTATTCAAAGAGCAGCAGGAGAGCTTCCCTAGTCTCCTGGCCAGTATTCACTAGATTGATTCCTGTATGATGGGAAGCTGAGATAAGTTGGTTCTATACTCTCTGGAGTTTAGAAGAATGAGAGATGATCTCAGTGAAACATTCAAGATTCAGAAGGAACATGACAGAATAGCCACGGAGGGGTTGTTTCCACTGGTTGGAGAATCTAGAACATGGGGCACAGTCTCAGGAAAAGAGGGTGATCATTTCGGACTGAAATATGGAGAAAATTCTTTACCCAGAGGGTTGTGAATCTTTGGAATTCTCTAGCGGATTGTGGATGCTCCATCATTGAATATATTTAAGGCTGGGATGGACAGATATTTGGTCTCTCAGGGAATCAAGGGATGTGGGAAGCTGCTGGGAAAATGTAGTTGAGGCAGAAGATGGGGCACGTTCTCATTGAATAGCAGAGCAGGCTCAAGAGGCAATATGGTTTACTCCTATTTCTTATGTTCTTATTTATTCCTCAACTAATCATATACAAATTGGCAACCACATTTTCCTACATTATAGCAGTGATTGCATTTCAAAAGGGCCTAAATTTCTGTAATGCACTTTGGAAAGTTTGCGCAGTCCTGAAAAAACAAACCTTGTACTCATATACCACATATCAATAATTAAACGTATCAGGCACCTTCATAGGAGCATTATAAAACAATATTTGATACAAAGCCATGCAAGGAAGTATTTACAGCAGCTGACTAAAAGCTTGATAAAATAAGTATGTTCTAAGAAGAATCTGGCACGTCATCGACATGGATACCACTATTACACGTGAGAACACCACCCACCAGGTACGCGGTACATACTCGTGCGACTCGGCCAACGTTGTCTACCTCATACGCTGCAGGAAAGGATGTCCCGAAGCGTGGTACATTGGCGAGACCATGCAGACGCTGCGACAACGAATGAACGGACATCGCGCAACAGTCACCAGGCAGGAATGTTCCCTTCCAGTCGGGGAACACTTCAGCAGTCAAGGGCATTCAGCCTCTGATCTCCGGGTAAGCGTTCTCCAAGGCGGCCTTCAGGACCCGCGACAACGCAGAATCGCCGAGCAGAAACTTATAGCCAAGTTCCGCACACATGAGTGCGGCCTCAACCGGGACCTGGGATTCATGTCACATTACATTCATCCCCCACCACCTGGCCTGCAAAATCCTACCAACTGTCCTGGCTTGAGACAATTCACACCTCTTTAACCTGGGGTTACCCCATCTCTGGATCTGTAAAGATTTAATCACCTGCTAATGCTCGCATTCCTAGCATTGTTTGGCATCTTTGAATTTGTCTATATATGTGTTTCTGGAACAGACCTCTTCATTCACCTGAGGAAGGAGCAGCGCTCCGAAAGCTAGTGACATCGAAACAAACCTGTTGGACTTTAACCTGGTGTTGTAAGACTTCGTACTGTGCTCACCCCAGTCCAACGCCGGCATCTCCACATCATAACATTGTAAATAGTCTGGTTCAGCAGTTCCCAGGGAACAGAGTTTGGTATTGAAGACAATGGTCTCTGGTTTTCCCAATGTTTAGTTGGAGAAAATGTTTTCTCATTTAGTACTGGATGGTGGACAAGCAATCTCACAGGCAGTGGAGGGGTCAAGAGAGGTGATGGTGAGGTTGAGCTGGGTGTCGCAGCATGCATTTGGAAATTGATGCTGTGCTTTTGGATGATGTAGCCAAGGGGCAGAGAGGAGGGAGTCAAGGATAGGTCTATGGGGATACCATAGGTAATAGTGTGTGAGCATGTAGAATAGTTATTGTAGGGGATACTCTGGATACAATAAAACAGATAAGAATGGAACCAGGGAAGTGCTGTCCCACCCATCTGCACGTCAGTGGAGAGACGGAGTAGGATGTTGTGGTCAAACATGTTAAAAACCGCAGGCAGATCAAGAAGGGCAAGGAGGAAGAGTTTACTTTTGACACAATTGTCAGATAGGATGCCATTTGTGACTGAATCATAGAATTTACAGTGCAGAAAGAGGCCATTCGGCCCATCGAGTCTGCTCTGGCTCTTGGAAAGAGCACCCCACTTAAGCCCACCTCCACTCTATCCCCGTAACTCAGCAACCCCACGCAACCGAAGGGAGGAAAGCCACGCAGACTCTGCACAGACAATGACCCAAGCCGCGAAACGAACCTGGGACCCTGGAGCTGTGAAGCAAGTGTGTTTTCGGTATTGTCGCAAGGTTGGAAACCTGTTTTACAGGAGCCAAACATGGAGTTCCAGAAAAGATGGGCATGGATTTGGGAGGCAACAACACTTTGGAGCGGGAAGGGAGGTTTGTGATTTGGTGACAGTTTACAAGGACTATAAAAATTAATGGGCTGGATTCTCCAGTCCCCCAGCCGTCTGCTTCTCGGCAGCATGCCGTTCACTGGTGGTGGGATTCTACGGCCATGATTCTTTGGCCTCGTTACATAGATACATGGAAAATAGGAGCAGGAGGAGGCCTTTTGGCCCTTCGAGTCTGCTCCGCCATTTATCACGATCATAGCTGATCATCCAACTCAATAGCCTAAACCCGCTTTCTCCCCATAGCCTTTGATCCCATTCTCCCCAAGTGCTATATCTAGCTGCCACTTGAATATATTCAAAGTTTTAGCATCAACTACTTCCTGTGGTAATGAATTCCACAGGCTCACCACTCTTTGAGAAGAAATGTCTCCTCATCTCTGTCCGAGATGGTTTACCCTGAATCCTCAGGCTGTGACCCCTGGTTCTGGACACACCCACCACCCGCTCTTGCTCGAGCGAAACAAGGCTGTTGAATAGCGGGTGACGCCGAAAATGAGAACTACACCAGGCGGCAAACAGTTTGCGATGTAACTCGCCTGCTCCCAGAGGCAAAATCGGGATCTAGCCATAGCGGGTTAGAAACCAAGGCCGGGATTCTCTAAAAATGCAGCTAAGTGTTGACGCCGGCGTAAACACTGGAGTGTTTCGCAGCGGCTTCAACGGGCCCCTTGGCGCAGCGATTCCGCAGCCCACGGGGCCAGCACAGCACCGGAATGCTCCGCGCAGCTCCAGTGTAGAATTTACAGTGTAGAAGGAGGCCATTTGGCCCATCGAGTCTGCACCGACTCTTGGAAAGAATAGCCCACACCTCCACCCTATCCCCATAACCCCACCTAACCGTTCTGGACACTTAAGGGGCAATTTAGCATGGTCAACCACCATCTTTGGACTGTGGGAGGAAACTGGAGTACCTGGAGAAAACCCATGCAGACATGGCGAGAATGTGCAGACTCCGCACAGACAGTGACCCAAGCCGGGAATTGAACATGGGACCCTGGAGCTCTGAAGCAACAGTGCTAACCACTGTGGTACCGTGCCGCCCTATTGGTATTTCCCCAGGATGCACATCTGACGTGCTTACCATTGCTTACCACGTCCCGTGGCCTTTAACACCTGGGGCGGCCGTCCTCTGGGGGCTCTTGAGGCTCGCTTGTCGGCGGCACATGCACTGCATGTGCTGGCTGTGAGCCGCAGCCTCATCAGAGGGGTGGAAATCGGGGGAGCTGGTGTCCATTGCCACTCCATTGGACGGGTCTGGGTTGGCACCTGGAGCCCCCTCCTCCCGCTCGGTGCCCATAGAGCCCTGGGATTCACCTTGGAACGGAGGGGCAGCTGGTTCGAGCCCTGGCTGCCCCTGCATCATCTGGCTCTGCCAACCCTGGTGGTTCCCCATGGTCTGCACCTTCATGCCAACGCCCTCGGCGATGCTCCTCAGTGACTGGGACATGCTGTGCAGCGCCTCGGCATTGCCCACCTGCGATTGGGACAAGCTCCGCAGTGTCTTGGCCATTCCCATCTGAGAGTGGGACATGTCCCGCAGAATCTCATCAAGGTCAGCTTGGTACTGGGTCACAACCCCCAGAGAGTCGGACATTCTGCCGAGAACCCCAGCCATGGCCGTCACCGACTGTGCGACACCTTGGACACCTTCATTAATGGTGCCAACAGGCTCTCCACTGCGGCGACACCCTATCATTGTTGGCCTCTGTGCTATGCATTGCCGGCGACAGCTCCAGCGCCCGTAGTCTCTGGGACTCCTCAATCGGCTGTGGACCTGCTGGAGTGTCGCTGACATCTCCCTCTGAATGTACCGGCCGCACCCTAATTACTCCATCAGCTCCGGGATGACCTCTTCCATAGGCTCAGCATCAGGCTGGGATCCAGCAGACCTCTGACCATTAACATGTCCCACGCAGGTGCATGTATCTGTGCTGGTGGAGGGTGGGGATGACAGCTGTGACATGGCATCCTCCGATCTCTCCTCCAAGGTGGTCTCATGGGACTCTACTCTCTCATGCTGCCCGGTGTTGGTCATTGACCTTTTTCCGGCAATGGAGGCCAATCCTCCTCTTTACACTCCTGGTGATCATAGCCGCCACATCCTCGTCCCAGGCAGCATTGGCTGCCCTATGGCTGATCCTCCTGGGAACAGGACATCCCTCCTGGCCTCCACAGCATCTAGCAGCCTTCCAGGGCTGCGTCCCCGAATCTTGGAGCCGGTCTCCTGGGCGCCATTGTATGAGCTGACTGGTGTTGGCTGAGCAAGTGCTGCTTAAGTGCTGCTCAATCTTGTTAGCGGGAGGCTAGCAAATCAGATGTCGAGCCTACATTTGTGGCGAGAAGCCCGCGAGGCCTAGTTAAGTGGACCAATTTGTCGTGTTGGGTGTTCCGATACACAAACGATCCAACACGGTTGTAGATGGTACAACTCTGTTTTATTATTCTGTACAATAATAACTATTAACTTCTGGCTGTGGTTCGTACTTCACCAGCTAACCTGTGGACCCAGCCCTAGCACTATCTTAGTGAGGCACTCAGCACATGGTGTATGTCTGAGTGGCACGCTATGAGCTCTGTGCTCTGAGCTATCTCCTGGTAGAATCAGCGGGAACTGTGGTGTTCCCTGTTTTATAGTGCGTGTGCTCTCACTGGTGATTGGCTGTGATGTTGTGTGTGTGTTGGTTGGTCCATCTACCTGTCCATCATTGTGTGTGTGTGATTGCACCATGATATGTTAATGTGGATATCATGATATCCCCCTTTTCACAAGGCCATGTGCCTACATGGTAATAAATATTGGTGTGTACTGAGTGCATCTGTGTGCAATATTTACAACATGTACATGAGGCTAAACTATATACATAGGAAGGTGTCAGGTGCAACAGAGCAACGAGGTCGTACCACAAACAAAACAAGTGCAATCATCAAATATCGAAAGAGAACTCCTGGAACGACAAGAAAGAAAGTTAACATTATTGCACAACAAATCAGTGAGTCCAATGTGCAAACAGGCTCATAAATCCAGTCTATTAGGTGGGCGACGAATTCGGGTTGACCGCCTCAAGGGTGGGTCAGGATCCACCGGCTGAGGAATGGGCCTGGCCACGGGCGAGAGAGGAATAGGCAGGGTCGCAGGAAGCTCCACGAAGTTGACATCAGGGACAACAGGAGGGGGTGGCACCGGTGCATGATCACGTAGCGAGCGCGGAAGCAGCCGAAGGGCCCGCCGATTACGCCGGCGGATGGAGCCACCAGGCATGCGAACAAGGAACGAGCGGGGAGCCACGCGGCGGAGAACCTCGGCGGTTGCCGACCAGCCACCCTTCAGTAGGTGTATGCGGACGTTGTCTCCAGGCGCCAGGGCAGGAAGATCAGTTTCCCGAGCGTCATGTGCCACTTTCTGCTGAGCACGCTGCTGTCGCATCCTTTGCAGTACTGGAGCATGGTCGGGTTTAGGAATATGAATGGACGGCACAATGGTCCTGAGGGCGCGACCCATCAACAGCTGGGCTGGTGAGAGGCCTGTGGACAGTGGGGCCGAGCGATAGGCCAGCAGGGCTAAGCTGAAATCTGATCCGGCATCAGCAGCCTTGCAGAGGAGCTGCTTCACGATATGGACGCCCTTTTCTGCCTCACCATTCGACTGGGGATGCAAAGGGCTGGACATCACTTGTGTGAAGCCGTATGAAGCGGCAAACGAAGACCATTCTTGGCTCGCAAAACAGGGCCCATTGTCAGACAAGACGGTGAGCGGAATGCCATGGCGCGTGAAGGTTTCTTTGCATGCTCTGATGACAGCTGATGATGTCAAGTCGTGCAGGCGTATGACCTCTGGATAATTGGAAAAATAGTCAATTATAATGACGTAGTCCCTGCCGAGCACATGAAAGAGGTCCACACCCACCTTTGCCCAGGGGGACGTTACCAACTCATGGGGCTGAAGTGTCACAGGCACCGGCTGAAACCTCTGGCAGGTGGGGCAGTTGAGCACCATGTTGGCGATGTCGTCGCTGATGCCCGGCCAGTACACAGCTTCTCGGGCCCTCCGCCTGCACTTTTCAACCCCGAGATGGCCTTTGTGCAATTGTTCGAGGACAAGCTGGTGCATGCTCTGTGGGATCACAATCCGGTCCAACTTTAGGAGGACACCATCAATGACGGCCAAGTCGTCCCGGACATTGTAGAATTGTGGGCACTGCCCCTTGAGCCACCCTTCCGTCATGTGGCGCATCACACGTTGTAGAAGGGGGTCAGCCGCAGTCTCACGGTGAATGTGGGCCAGACGTGCATCAGTAGCCGACAGATTGGCCGGTGTGAAGGCTACTTGTGCGTCGACTTGACAAACGAACCCCTCCGATTCGGGGGGTGTGCTCACTGCTCTGGAAAGGGCATCCGCGATGATGAGGTCCTTTCCCGGGGTGTAGACAAGTTGGAAGTCGTATCTTCGGAGTTTGAGCAGAATGCGCTGGAGGCGAGGGGTCATCTCATTGAGGTCCTTCTGAATGATGCCGACCAGGGGGCGATGGTTGGTCTCCACAGTGAACTGCGGAAGACCATACACATAGTCGTGGAATTTGTCGATGTCGGTCAACAAACCCAGGCACTCCTTTTCAATCTGCGCACAGCGCTGTTCTGTGGGGTCATGGCCTGCGAGGCATAGGCGACCGGGGCCCATGATGCAGTGTCATCCCGTTGCAGGAGTACCGCCCCAATGTCGGACTGGCTGGTATCAGTCGAGATCTTTGCGTCCCGAGTAGTGTCGAAGAACGCCAATACCGGGGCTGTGGTGAGCATGATCTTGAGCTCCTCCCATTCCTTCTGGTGTGCGGGCAGCCACTGGAACTCCGTTGTCTTCTTGACCAGGTGGCGAAGAGCCGTTGTGTGCGAGGCAAGGTTGGGAATAAACTTCCCCAGGAAGTTGACCATCCCGAGAAAGCGTAGCACTGCTTTCTTGTCTGCCGGCTGCGGCATGGCTGTAATAGCTGCCACTTTGTCGGCATCCGGACGCACCCCTGACCGGGATATGTGATCCCCCAGAAACTTTAGCTCAGTTTGGCCAAAAGAACACTTGGCTCGGTTGAGGCGCAGGCCGTGATCTCGTATCCGAGCAAAGACATGCTGGAGACGACTGATGTGCTCCTGTGGTGTGGTGGACCAGATGATGATGTCGTCAACATAGACGTGCACCCCTTCGATGCCCTCCATCATCTGTTCCATGATGCGATGAAACACCTTGGATGCCGAGATGATGCCAAACGGCATTCTATTGTAGCAGTATCTGCCAAAGGGAGTGTTGAAGGTGCACAGCTTCCTGCTGGACTGATCCAGTTGAATCTGCCAAAAACCCTTTGGGGCATCAAGCTTGGTGAAAATATTAGCCTGGGCCATTTCGCTTGTGATTTCTTCCCGTTTGGGAATGGGGTAGTGTTCCCTCATGATGTTATTGTTCAGGTCTTTCGGGTCGATGCAGATCCGGAGCTCGCCGGAGGGCTTTTTTACGCACACCATGGAGCTGACCCATGGTGTTGGCTCCGTGACCCGGGAAAGCACTCCTTGGTCCTGCAGGTCCTGCAGCTGCTGCTTGAGGCGGTCCTTGAGTGGTGCTGGGGCTCTACGAGGTGCGTGAATGACAGGGGTGGCGTCCGGTTTGAGCCGTATTCTGTAAGTGTAGGGCAGTGTGCCCATGCCCTCGAAAACCTCCTGGTTGTGGGCGAGGAGCGAGTGGAGCTGCGCCCTAAAGTCTGCATCCGGGAAATCGGACGTGCCGTCTGGAGACAGAGTGTGTACCCGCTGAACGAGGTGGAGGATCTTGCACGCCTGTGCGCCTAACAGAGAGTCCTTCGAGGATCCAGCTATCTCAAAAGACAGTGTGGCTGTGTATGCACTGTGTGCAACCTCGAGCTGGCAGGACCCCATGGCCGGGATAACGTTCCCGTTGTAATCAACCAGCTGACAGTGGGATGGGCGAAATGGTGGTTTAACCTTCAAGATGTGGAAGGCTGACCATGCAATGAGACTGGCGGAGGCACCAGTGTCTAAGCGAAATGTAATTGGTGATCGGTTGACCGTTCGGGTGGCACACCATTCATCGCCCGGATTAATGCTGTGCACTGGCATCGGCTGGTGGGTCCTACTTGGGGACATCCAGTTCCTGTCTATTACCGCAACGCGGAAGGGTTCCCGGTCGTTGGCATCACCGGTCTGCACGTCATCAGGGTATGACTCGGTGTATGGGGGCTGAATGGCCTGCACGTCCCTGCGAGGCTGGCGGAATTGCGGGCGAGTTGGCAGGTTGAGCTGCTCGACAGCAGGCAGCGTAGTGGCCCATCCTGCCACAGCAGAGGCATTGTCACATTTTGGCTGGACATTGCCGCTTTACGTGTGCGGATCCACAGTTGCTGCACGTCGTGACGTCATGGCGTTCTTTGCGCTAACGCGCATGCGCGGTGCGGTCCTGCGTAGAGCGCGCCTGCGCATCACGTCCCTCTGCGTCGACGTCCCCTCTTTTGGCGCGTACAAGCGCGGGAGGTCTCGGAAAGCGCGCGAAATGGCCGCCCTCATCCGGGCTGCGGGCCGGGAGGAACTCGATTGACTGGACCCGCTCGGCCTCGTAGGACCCCTGCTGTGCCGATTTGGCCGCCTGGAATTGGGAGTACCGGCTGGTCGGGTTTTCGTGGAGGACGCGGGTTTCGATGGCGGTGGCTAGGGTGATGCACTTTATTTTGAAGAGCTGCTGGTGTAGGGTGTCCGAGGTGACCCCAAAAACGATCTGATCCCGAATCATGGAGTCGGAGGTGGCCTCATAGCCGCAGGACTGCGCGAGAATACGGAGGTGTGTCAAATAAGATTGAAAAGGCTCATCCTTACCCTGCAGGCACTGCTGGAAGAGGTACCTCTCGAAGCTCTCATTAACTTCCACGCTGAAGTGTTCCTCAAATTTTAGAAGAATCGTCTTGTACTTCGTCTTGTCCTCGCCTTCCGCGAATGCCAGGGAGTTGATGTGGATGGCGTGTTACACCGGCGTGGAGAGGAGGAGTGCGATCTTCCTGGTGTCCGACGCATTCTCCCTGTCTGTGGCTTCTAGGAAGAGCTGGAAGCGCTGTTTAAACAGCTTCCAGTTGCCGCCGAGATTTCCAGCGATTTGGAGCGGCTGCAGCGTGCTGATGGTGTCCATGGCGCAGGATGGCGGATCTCTGAAGAGGTGCAGGTATGTCTCACAGTCGCTGGCGAGTTTCCAGCCCTGGTATCATGTTGTGTTGGGTGTTCCGATACACAAAGGAACGAACACGGTTGTAGATGATACAACTCTGTTTTAATATTCTGTACAATAATAACTATTAACTTCTGGCTGTGGTTCGTATTTCACCAGCTAGCCTGTGGACCCAGCCCTAGCACTATCTTAGTGAGGCACTCAGCACATGGTGTATGTCTGAGTGGCACGCTGTGAGCTCTGAGCTATCTCCTGGTAGAATCAGCGGGAACTGTGGTGTTCCCTGTTTTATAGTGCGTGTGCTCTCACTGGTGATTGGCTGTGATGTTGTGTGTGTGTTGGTTGGTCCATCTACCTGTCCATCAGTGTGTGTGTGTGTGATTGCACCATGATATGTTTATATGGATATCATGACACAATTAACGTTGAATACTGTTGCCAGCCTCGGTGGGCCAAGCGTCGGGAAGCTCGCGGCACTTCCCACTCGCTACAACACTGAGAAATCTTTCCGAGAATCGCGCCCTGTACTCCCACCACTTGTCAGTGGGATTTCCCATTGAAACCACTCACCCCGCCGGAAAACCTGTGGGCCGGAGTGCGCTGCCTGGGGGAATGAGAATCGCAACAGCCGGAGAATTCCGGCCAATGTCTTTTACTTTCTTTACTGTTTTTCAACATGTTCTCTGTTCATAAACCCTTTGATGATCAAAGAATAATGATTCTAGGTATGATAAGCAATAGGTATACTGATTCCAGATATGTTCCCGTCTGAGTGATAAACAGGTTTTACACAGTTGTCCATGGGATTTTAGATTTTAAATAGTACGATGCACATTGAAATGCTACCTTTTCAAGTCAGAGTGCTTCTTTTGTGAAGTATTATTGTTATTTTTTTAAATGCATGCCATTTTGTGCAGATCACTATCCTAAACAACTGAAATGAAAAACTAGTTCATCTGTTTTTGATGGTGTGAGGGAAAATAGAAATTCTGGCTGAAGCGCCAGGATAACTGTGCAGCACTGTGCAATCTCTATCATCCATCTGGACCATTGGAGCAGGCACCACCTTTGTTTATTGTCCCATTTAAATAGTGGCATCTTCAACAAGAGCAAGATTTAAAATCAAATTTCATGATCTGGGTATCGCTGGCAAAGTGGTTATTTATTGTCCAGCCTGTTCCTTACAACTTCAATGCCTGGTGCATCACAATATATACATATCCCACCCCACCCGTAAGCCATACAATCCACTGGGAGAAGCAAAAAAGCCAGATCAAAATAGAAACAAATTGGGGAAGGAAGATCTGGAGAATTCCTCTTTGACCCTATCTAGTGATCAAAACTAGCTCAGGAGACCACTCTGGCCACAATTAATATACTATACCTACCTTATCATAGATTCAGATGACGAAAGATGGGAGGAGCTCAAGTGGAGCATAAACACCTGCATGGATTAATTGGGCCAAATGGCCTGTGCCTTGTGCCCTCGGTAATCCCACACAATATATAATTCCTGGTTGTCTTGAGAATGTTGTGATATAACCTTGCAAAACAACTTCAGAGATCAACTAAGAGTCAATCCCATTGGTGTGGGACTTGAATCACATTATATATTTGACCAGATGACAGACGGCTTCAAGCTGATAGCAGCTTTCTTTATTTCCAGATGTAAACAAATTGAGTTCCAACTCTCAAAATATTACAGTGAGATTTGAACATGAATTGTATTGTGCTGAAGTGTCACTGTAGATTTAAGTCCTTGTACCCTAGTGGGGAATGGATTGAACCAATGGACTTCTGACTTGGAGGCAAGAGTGTTACCACATGTGGCAAGCTAACATAATAGGGACTATGGCTTTTCATAGAATCATAGAATTTACAGTGCAGAAGGAGGCCACTGGGCCCATCAAGTCTGCACCAGCCCTTGGAAAGAGCACCCTACTTAAGTCCATGCCTCCACCCTATCCCCGTAACCCAGCAACCCTCACCTAACCTTTTGGACACTAAGGATCAATTTATCATGGCCAATCCACCTAACCTGCACTTCTTTGGACTGTGGGAGGAAACTGGAGCGCCCGGAGGAAACCCACGCAGACACGGGGAGAAAGTACAAACTCCACACAGTCACCCAAGGCCAGAAATGAGCCCGGGGCCCTGGAGCTGTGAGGCAGCAGTGCTAACCACTGTGCTACCTTGCCGCCCTAATTTTGACAATTTCATAGAAAGCTTTTGGAAAATATATGCTTATAATTTTCCGAAAGCAAATTTAAGAAGCCACAATGTTACTCTTTTGATGCTTAGCATCCTTCAACAAATCTATGCATTTTATACCACAGTCCACTGATGAAAATTATTTATGTCAAGAGATGGTTTTGGAGACCCTTAGTGTACATTACAGTTACTGCAAGTTCTGTTTGTACTTGTGTACGTGAAAGCCTACCCTCTTCATTATGCTTTTAGCAATCAGAAAGATTATTTATTTTGAGATTAGGAATGACCTTTGGGCTTCTCCTTTTATCCCCCCAAAATATACTTTATCCATGACGTTTATCAAATGGATCATTCAAAGTTGACGTTACATAAAGTGCAAAACAAATCAGTTTCATCTGATACTGACTGTATATTATTCACTACATTTACAATGACAGTCAATATTTACCATTTGCATGACATGTCAAACAGATAGTGCGAGGGTTGTTCACAGCTCCCAGACGCTGTGCACTGAGGCCTGAATGGCCTTCAAAAGTGGCCTTTCCCTAATGTGCTTTTATGGCTGGTGCCCCAAGCTTGAATGCCGTCAGCATGTAGTCCTAAGCCTTGAGCGGGATTCTCCCTTCTGGGGACCAAGTCCCCATGCCGGTGGGAAAACCGGCGCCAACCACTCCGGCGTCAACAGCCCCCGAAAGTGAGGAATTCTCCAAATTTTCGGGGGCTAGTTTGACGCCGGAGTGGTTGGAGCCGCTCCAGCCGGATCTCACGCATGCGCGGACCGACCGGCATATTTCCCCGCATGCGCGGGAGTTCTCTTCTCCGCGCCGGCCCTGGGGCAATATGGCAGAGCCCTACAGGGGCCCGGCATGGAGGAAAGAAGGCCCCCACGGAAACAGCCCGCCCGCAGGATCGGTAGGCCCCGATCGCGGGCCAGGCCACCTTGGGGACCCCTCGGGGTCGGATGCCCCCGCGCCCCCCCCCCCCCCCCCCCCAGGACCGCCCCCGCACACTTACCTGCCAGGTCCTGCCGTACGTGAGGTGAGTAATTCGCGCCGGCGGGACTGGGCCAAAACTGGACGGCCATTTGGCCCATTGGGGTCCGGAGAATCGCCGGGAGGTCCGCTGTCAATGGCCCCCGACCGACGTGGTGGGAATGCTGCCGGCCCCCGAAAAACAGCACCGGAGAACAGGGCAGCTGGCATCGGGGCGGAATTGACGCCTCCCCCCCCGGTGGGGGGTTGGAGAACCCTGGCCCTTGGAGCATGTCAGTGTGCATCACCCAGTCATGGATAACTCTTAGCATCGAAGGCCGATAAGGCTGACGTTGACCAATGAACATTGTGACGGGGCTAAGACCTCACACTATATTTTTATGAAATATATATGTCATCATCATGGCTAATTCCTAAAATGAATAGAACCTATGTCTGGCTGTGACCTGATACAAAAGAGCCAGCAAAAATGTATCAGAGACTTGCACCTCATTATCTCTGAAGCTTCCTCTCCAAACCCCATTTTGGAGAGTAGATTCATCATGTAGATATGCAATATTCTGAAAAGGACCCTAACCTGGTCCAAGCTGATGAGGCAAGTATCCACCCCACTATCCTGCACATAGGCAATTGTATTCCCGAGGCTATCAGATATCTTCCTGCCGAGCACAGCACAGGTCTGATCAAGGTAGATCACCAACTCCAGAGCAGACTTGACATGATTAGCGTTGACTTTGGACAGGATTTTGTAGTCCACATTAATTAGTGAAATGGGCCATCAATTTCTAATTTCCTCCCTCTCATCTTCTGCTTGTAGATGGGGGTGATGATGCCTTTCCCCGTGGATTCTCACATGCCGGAAGCAGTCTCTCAGACACTTCTAGCAGGCCTTGGTTAACCCAGTCCCACAGGGTTGAATATAACTTGGTAAACTGTTGCTTCTTGGTGTTCTACTCCTATAGAAGGGCCTGGCAGCATTTGCCAACTCATCCAGAGTTAGCAGTTTGTCTAGACTCTCCTGTTCGTTGTCATCAAAGACCTACGTGATAGAGGACAGAAAGGACTGGAATACTATGATGTCTGTGGACTTTACATTTAAAATCCACCGTAAAAGGATGTTCTGATCATTCAGATGACAGGCTGTCATCATGTTCAGAGTTCTCTGTGTACCTTTTGGAAGAGGAAATGCAAGCACGTCTCATCTAGCTCCACGGAGCAGACTCTGGGTGGAAGATAATCTTGGAGACTTGCGCAGTGAAAATCGAGGCCAACTGACCATTCACCTCTTGGTGATCCTCCTTAACATCAACCCCCACCAACTGCAAAAGGAGCAGATTCTGCATGGTTATCTGGAATTGAGATATTTTCCTCTTTCTCTTTCTCTCTCTCTCATCTTTTGAACACTTTTGAGACTGAACAATTTCTTGATTTTCAACTTAGTCGCTTCCCACCTGAATGTCAAGGTCTCAAAGTGAGATTTCATGGCTCTCCAATCTTTGTAATATTTTTTGAGTTCTTCCGTGTTTTCTGAGATTGGCAATTTCAGTCCAGCTTCCATATCCCCCTGCCAGTTCTCTGGTCTTCCTGTAGGTAATAGTCAGACAGTAGGAGGCAGTGGTCAGAGAAGCATACCAGATTGATGTCAGCGGATCTGATCGTGAATCTGCAGGATACAAATAGAACTCCAATCCTGGAACCAACTACGGCAACAATTTGGCCTGACCAAAATGTCGGACAAAGCTCCCATCTGCAGCAACCATATGTTCACATCAGCGCTGACTGACGCCACCTTTAAAAAGTGGGGACAGGACGGAGGGACACCGACAGTTAGGGACCTATACACGGACGGCAGGATCGCAACAATGGACAAACTGACAGAGAAATTCCAGCTAGCCAGGGGGAACGAGCTAAGGTGCCTGCAACTCAAAAAACTTCCTACGAAAGGAGACGAAGACGTATCCACAACCGCCACGACAGACATTACTGGAGAAGTTACTGGACACAAGCATCCTAGATAAAGAGAATTGTAGCGACATGTATGACCGACTGGCAGAGAAAGGGCCGACACCGTACTGGACGCAACAAGAAAGAAATGGGAGGAAGACCTGGGCATTGAAATAGGGTGGGGACTCTGGAGCGAAGCACTGCATAGGGTTAACTCCGCCTCCACGTGCGCAAGGCTCAGCCTGACGCAATTAAAAGTGGTACATGGAGCCCACTTAACAAGAACCCATATGAGTAGGTTCTTCCCGGAGGTGGAGGATAGATGCGAACGGTGCCAAGGTGGCCCGGCCAACCACGCCCACATGTTCTGGTCTTGGCCCAGACTTGCTCGGTACTGGTCAGCCTTCTTCGAGGTAGTGTCCAAAGTGGTGGGGGTGAGGGTGGAGCCATGCCCGAATGTGGCGGTCTTCGGGGTTTCAGACCAGCCAGATCTATTCCTGAGAGGAGGGCGGACGCCCTTGCCTTTGCCTCCCTCATCGCCCGCCGTAGAATCCTGTTCGGTGGCGGTCAGCAGCACCACCCAAAGCTGCAGACTGGCTGTCCGACCTCTCGGAATTTCTCCAAATGGAGAAAATCAAATTCGCCATCCGCGGGTCAGACGACGCCTTCCACAGAACGTGGGAGCCATTCACCCAATTGTTCCGGGACCTGTTGTGGCCAATGAACAAGCAGAAGAATAGCCAGGTCGCCAAGAATCAGGGGAAAGTTGCCGAGGTGGGGGAAGGAGGGATAGACCCGGGGGTGGGGGGGGGGATAGCATCTAAACCTAAGAGAAAAGAAAGACGAACCACAGGAGAAGGGGAGGGGGGGGGGGGGGGAAGGGGGCAGGAGGGGGGGGGGGAAGGGGGCAGGAGGGGGGGGGAAGAGGGATGAGACAGGGAACAATAGAGGGGAACCAGTGAGGTGGGGGGGAGGCATGGGAATGACAGCCGGAAGGAGGGCATGGGAAACGATAACAAACTTGGCATCTACAGGAGCAGAGAACAAGGAAAATCCGGGCGAAAGACGGGGCGAACGGCTGAAGTGGAGGTGATCGCGAGACGACAACGGCAGCAAAAACCGTCCGGGAGAAGCAAGCGACAACACCAACACCAGATCCATTCGCGTATTGCCCTCTGTAATTGTTTCCCCGGCGCCCAAATGTGTATGTACCCCCCCAGTGTCCCCCCCCCACAAACAGATGCCCACTTCTGTGCTAAAAACAATATTGCCAATTGTACAGAGCTGCTGTTGTTGAGCTAGCGCATAATACCCCATCAGTTATTTTATTCTAACTTTTTTAGTTGTTGTTTGTTTTGTTTTTTGTGTGTATTCCCTTCTCTTCTATGTATATATATATATATATATGTATTCTATTTTATGTACATAACGTAAATATATTTTGTTCAAAAACCCAATAAAAAACATTTATTAAGAAAAAGAATACAAATAGGAAGTCTACCCTGGAACAGGCAGATCTGTCTGGCCTCATCCACGTGTGTCTACACTGAACCCCATCTGCAAAGTTGCTTAAAATGTTGTGCAGCTTTGCAGCTTTTACTGTATCCACAGGAGGCGGCGTCCAGTTTGCTGTCAGCCCTGCTGGGTCGTCCAGCTGCATTGATGATGCAGTTAAAGTCACTGCCGAGAGTGACTGCCTGGATGTTGCCAGCATCAGTAGGAGTTGATAGAGGACAGCCAGCTGCTCACTGTTTTGAGCTGGAGCATATACGTTAATTAGTGGGAGGGGAACAATATTGTGAATTACATCTTCTACAAGGAAGCGCCTGCCCATCACCTCCATATCTTTAGAGATGGTGAAGTCACCTCCCCCACAGTAGAATGCTCAGGCTGGAGGAACAGGAATTGTTTCTTCCTGACCAAATCAGTACTCTACAGGGACCGCCATTGTGACCATTCTATCTGGGTGCTGAGGTGCCATGTCCCACACTCCTGCAGAAAGAGCAGGACAGCTTTGATCTTGACAAGGTACCCCAAGGCCAAAACACACTGCATAACAGACTTAATGCAATGTACATTAATGGAAGCAATCTTTAGCCTAATTTTGGAGCATTTTGTCACTTACCAGACCCATTGATTAATTGTTCTAGCCCTTGAGTGTGCTCCCGCATGCCCATGGTGTTCACCAAGTCTCACTTTTGTCGGGCTTAGAAGGTCATCCTGGTCTGCCCCATTAGTGTTGTTCCACCCGCGTGCCATCAGGGGAGTCGTGCAAACGGGGTTTGGTCTGCCCTCCATTCAGGATGTGGGTATCGCTGGCTAGGCCAGCACTTGTTGCCCATCACTACAATCTCTCTCCTGCATTCTCAACCTCTCTTGTGTTATTGGAAAACATTCAATCTAAATTTATCTGAGTAAAGCTTTTGAAATGTGTCCTGGTGTTTTATCTATAATTTTAAAAATTCTTTCATGGGATGTGGGTGTCACTGGCTTTTGATGTCCATCCCTAATTGCCCTTGAACTGAGTGGTTTGCTCGGCCATTTCACAGGACAGTTAAGAAAATAATAAAGACAGGAAATGCTGGAAAAACTCAGTAGGTCTGGCAGCATCTGGAGATAGAAACAAAGTTAACGTTTTGAGTCCGTATGACTTTTATTTTTCAGAATCAGCCACATTATTGTGGGTCTGGAGTCACATGTAGATCATGATAAGGACAGCAGATTTCATTAACTAGATAGGTTTTTACAATAATTGATGGTTTCATGGTCGCCATTACTGAGACTAGCTTTTCAATTCCAGGTTTATTCATTTAATTTAAATTCCACCAGCTGTCACGGTGGGATTTGAAGCCATGTCCTTAGAGTATTAGCTTGGGCCACTGGGATTAACTAATTGACGTTACCATCTCCCCAGTTGTTTGAATGAAGCTATAAGACAGAACGTGATAGGAGCAGAATAAAAATATTGCATTGGAAAAACTGACTGAACTGTTGTAACTTGTGAAATTCAGCACAGTATCTCAGGCTATATATATCCAAATTCAGATCACAGCGTCACAGCTCGAGATTAGTTGCAAGTAACGCAGATATTACGACACAATAAATAATTCAATGGATAACATGTTAATGTGAAATAAACATTTTAAAAATGTGCTACCATTTTGTTTGGACACTGACTATGGTCATTATTTTAGTTACAGGCAAAGAATGTATTGGAGCCTGGTGGCCAGATTGTGCAATGATGGTGTATTATACTGTGTATAAAATGGCAGCTTTTGTGCATCATTCAACAACATCTTTAACATTAAAAAATACATAGGAACAGGAGTAGACTATTTAGCCCCTTGAACCAATTAAGCCATCCAATGAGATTACGGCTGAGCTGTGACCTAGCTCCATGTGCCCATCTTTGTTCCATATCCCTTAATACCTTTTGATAAACAAAAAATCCATCAATCTCTGATTTAAAATGAGCAGTTCATAGTGGAACAGAGTATCAAACTTCTAGCACCCTTTGTGCGTAGACTTGAAAGGTCTGGCTCTAAACTTTACAGTCCTTCACCCACTGTGGTAATAGTTTATCTCTATCAACCCTCTGACCCAGGTATCCCAGAAGATGCTCTGGGGGACCCCCCAGAAGTTCACACACAAAGACTGTATGGCAATTGTCTGGGAAGTTCAAACTTCTGACAGGAAAGTACCCTACACTTAGGAACCATCCAAAACTTTAAATTGAAGACTTTGGATGGTTCGGATTCTCTTAACAGAATAGTTCCGCAGGAAAAGTTAGTAGAAGTGTTAAAACTACTTCTAACTCCTGGGTAACTATAGTACTTACCCTACCGCCAGCAGCCCATTGCACATCCTAACTACACCTCCCTCCACTACCCCCCCCCCTCCACATGGACCCCCTGACTACCCCCACACCCGACTATCCCACCCCAGCCTCACACCTCCAACTACTCCCTCTGCACATCCTCGACTACCCTCCTGACCCTACCAATCCACCCTACCCAGCCACTGATCCATTCTACCACCTCACCCACTTGCCTTCTCCCTGACTCCTTTAAACTTACCAGCTTAGGGGCAGCATGGTGACACAGTGGTTAGCACTGCTGCCCATGGTGCTGAGGACCTGGGTTCGATCCTGGCCCCGGATTACTGTCCGTCCGTGTGGAGTTTGCACATTCTCCCGGTGTCTGCGTGGGTCTCAACCCCACAACCCAAAGATGCGCAGGGTAGGTGGATTGGCCACGCTAAATCGTCTCTTAAATGAAAAAAGAATAATTGCGTACTCTAAATTTTTTTTATTTTTTAAACCTACCTGCTTAGCCCCCCCCCCCCCCCCCAAAAAAAAAGACTGTTACCCTGCACAGAGTAGCCCAGGAGTCGGTACACTGTATATTTCTGATCCGGCCTGAGTCAAGGTCAGATGAGAAATGTCCAGCTCCCAACTAAGGTAAGTAAAGATGCGCAGAGTGGCAATCTGACTGTGATTGCCACTCCTCGAGTTCTGACCCAATAAGTTTCCCATATAATACATGGCACATGTCCTGGGTTTAACATATAATGGATGGTGAGTCGAAGAATACAAATCTCTGTGCCATAAAATATATCGGGTCCACCGAATGTCAAACAAAAAATGGCATGAGAAGCTGGAGGACCTGGAGAATAGGTCAAGGAGGCAGAACCTGCGGATTCTGGAGAGAGGCCAATGCCCTCTGTGGAGACTGGATGTAGGACTATTGGCGGATGAGGAGTTCTGTGGGCGGATTCGGCGGGGTATCCAAAGCTATGCGGAGCCCAATGATACTGGGGAGGTTTCAGTGAGTGTGGTCTGGGAGGCGCTGAAGGCAGTTATCAGGAGGGAGCTAATTTCAGTCAGGGCCCACAAGGAGAAGAGGGACAGGATGGAGAGGGAGAGGTTGGTGGGGGAGATACTTAGGGTGGACAGGAGGTATGCGGAATCCCCCGAGGAGGGGTTGTTAAAGGAGCGCCGGAGTCTGCAGGCGGAGTTTGATCTGCTTACCATGGGGAAGGCTGAGGCTCAATTGAGGAAGGTACAAGGAGTGGTGTACGAGTATGGGGAGAAGGCAAGCAGGATGCTGGCGCATCAACTGCGGAAGAGAGAGGCGGCCAGGGAGATTGGGGGAATTAGGGATGGGGGGATAACACGGTGCTGAGCTCGGCAAGGATCAACGAGGTCTTCAAGGACTTTTATGGCAAATTGTATGAGTCAGAACCCCCGGAGGTGTGGGGAGGGGGGGGGGGGGGGATGAAGCAATTCCTGGACCAACTGAGGTTCCCTAAGGTGGAGGAGGGGCAGGTAGAGGGATTGGGGGCCCCGATTGAGATGGAGGAATTGGTTAAGCGGTTGGAGGGGATGCAGTTGGGCAAAACCCCGGATTGGCATCCCGTAGAATTTTACAGGAAATTCTCAGAGCTGTTGGGTCCGCTATTGTTGAGAACTTTTAACGAGGCTAAGGGAAAGGGAAACCTTCCCCCGACGATGTCGCAAGCTTTGGTCTGTCTTATCCTTAAGCAAGATAAGGACCCGTTGCAATGTGGCTCCTATAGGCCAATTTCGCTCCTTAATGTAGTGCCCAAATTGTTGGCCAAGATCTTGGCCACTAGGATTGAGGACTGTGTCCCGGGAGTGATCAATGAGGATCAGACGGGGTCTGTGAAGGGCAGGCAGTTGAACATGAATGTGCGGAGGCTCCTGAATGTGATTATGATGCCCTTGGAAGGGGGAGACGCAGAAGTGGTAGCGGCAATGGATGCGGAGAAAGCCTTCGATCAGGTGGAGTGGGAGTACCTGTGGGACGTGTTAGGCAGAATTGGGTTTGGAGAGGAATTTATAGGGTGGGTTAAATTGTCGTATCAGGCCCCGGTAGCGAGTGTGTCGACGAACCGGCTGCGGTCGGAGTACTTTAGGTTACATCGAGGAACGAGGCAGGGGTGCCCCCTGCCCCCCCTGCTGTTTGCCCTGGCGATCGAGGCGTTGGCCATGGCGTTGAGGGAGTCCAGAAAGTGGAGGGGCTGGTTCGGGGGGGGAGCATCGGGTTTCATTGTATGCGAATGACCTGCTCCTGTACATTGCGGATCCGGTGGAGGGGTTGGGGGAGGTCATGCAGACCCTTAGCGATTTCGTGGACTTTTCGGGGTATAAGCTGAATGTTGGAAAAAGCGAGCTTTTTGTGACACATGCGAGGGGCCAGGAAAAGAGACTGAGAGAGCTACCGCTCAAGATGGTGAAGAGGAGCTTTCGCTACTTGGGCATACAGGTGGCTAAGAGTTGGGATGCCCTGCACAAGCTCAATTTAGCGCGGCTGGTGGATCAGATGGAGGAGGACTTTAAGAGGTGGGACATGCTGCCGCTTTCCCTGGCGGGCAGGGTGCAGTCTGTGAAAATGACGGTCCTCCCCAGGTTCTTGTTCGCCTTCCAGTGCCTTCCAATCCTCATCCCCAAGTCCTTTTTCAAGCGGGTAAACGGGAGTATTACGGGATTTGTGTGGGCAAACAAGACCCCGCGTGTTAAGAGACTGTTCTTAGGTTCTCACTCACTCACTTTCCTCTATTTCAACTTCCACTTACTCTTCCCCCTCACTCCCGCTTCCACTCTTCTCCCTCATTCTCCGCTCCCTCACTTTCCCTTGCTCTCTTCTCCTCATCCTCCTCTCCCTTACTCTCCCTTCCACTCTTCTCCCTCAATCTCACTCCCCCTTACTTTTCCCCATCATTCTCTTCCCCCCCCACTCCCCCTTGCTCTCTTCTCCCTAACTCACTGGCCCTTACTCTTCTCCCTCATTCCTCCCTCTTTCATTCCCTCTTGCTCTCTTCTCCCTCACTCCGTGCCCCCTACTCTTCTTCACTCTCCTCTCTCACTTTCCCTTGCACTCTTCTCCCTCACTCACCCCATTACTCTCCTCCCTCACTTTCCTCTCCCTCACTCCTTCTTGCTCTCTTCTCCCTCACTCAGTGCCCCCTATTCTTCTCTGTCATTCCTCCCTCCTTCACTCCCTCTTGCTCTCTTCCCCCTCACTCACTTCCCCTAACTCTTCTCCCTTACTCTCCTCTCCCTCACTTTTCCTTGCACTCTTCTCCCTCACTCTCCTCTCCCTCACTCTCCCTTCCACTCTTCTCCTTCAATCGCTTCCCCTTACTCTTCTCCCTCAGTCTCCTCTCCCTCACACCCCCATGCACTCTTCTCCCTCCCTCACTCTCCCAACTTTCCCCTCACTGCCTCCCAGCCACTCATCTGTTGCTGGTGACGTTGCCGTTCCCCTCCTCCTTACTGTTACACTGAGAGTTCTGGTGGGCTCCCGCCCTCACCATCAGCTGGAAATGCACCGCCTTTGGGAATAGCAGCGCTCAGCGCCCTTTCTCTCCGCCTTACCTCCGGATCCCACCTCCTGGGATCAAAACAAAACCGGATACCACCTCGCATCCATCGGGATCCACAGCGGAAAATAAAAGGGAGGAGGCAGTGGCATAGTGGTATCCTCACTGGACTCGTAATCCAGAGACTAGCCCCTCACCGGTCGCGGAATCGGTGAGGAGTCTGCGCCAATTTATTCATCGTAAAACGTCCACTAATTCTCCATTCGAGCTGGCCATTAGCTGTTGAAACGGAGAATCCAGCCCTCCATGTTTTGTACAGAGTTATTGAAGATGATTTGGTCGGAAGTCGGGTTTGGGGATCTGATGCCACAATGAAGACATACACACATGGTGTACCAGTCGTATTTTTCATCAATTTGTTCTGCTCTCTATTAGCATTCACTGTAAGTGACAAATCTGGTGGTCGCATCCACTTCATGAATGGGAATTATGATGGTCACCCCATGCTATACTTCACTAAAGGAGATGTGGAGGATCTGCGGCTCAAGGCAAGAAGCACTCACCGGCACATTGCGAACAAAATTCGGGATGCAGGACAGATCATGCTATCAAGCCCAAAGGAGTACTTACCTCCCTGGGATCCTAAACATTTCAGTGCCCGTTGGAATGAAATCTATGGCAACAATCTGGGAGTACTGGCTATGTTCTGTGTACTGTTTCCTGAAAGAACCGATGCTGTGGAGTTTGCGATGAACTACATGGAGAGGATGGCATCTCAGCCTATTCCTCAGCCAATAAAGAAAAATATCCTATATGCCTTCTTCACCACCTTGTCAACCTCTCCTGCTACCATCAGGCATCTGTGGACATGCACTCCATGGTTCCTCTTGTAACTTGTTTTTATACCATAATACAAAATGTTGATTGTACTATGCATCCCCATATTGAGGAGAGGATAACCCCAGCCAAGAATCAAGATCAAGTGCTTCCCAAAACAAGTGGTATGAGGCTGGTGAAAGATGCTCCGTGGGATGAGGTTCCACTGGCTCACTCACTGGTGAGTTTTGCCACTGCATATGACTTCTTGTATGAACAACTGAACAAAACTCAACAGGAGACATATCTGGAGGTCATCGCTGATGCCTCTCGCTACATGTATGAAAAATCTTACAGCCGAGGATGGGGATTTCAATATATCCACAACCATCAACCAACCAACTGTGTGGCCTTGTTGACAGGAAGCCTCGTTCTCATGAATCAAGGTTATCTCCAAGAAGCTTACTTATGGACAAAACAAGTCCTTGCTATTCTGGAGAAATCGATGGTCCTACTAAAGGATATTAAGGATGGCTCCTTGTATGAAGGCGTGGCTTATGGCAGTTACACCACCAGATCCCTATTCCAGTATATGTTTCTTGTACAAAAGCACTTCAATATCAGTCACTTTGATAACCCCTGGATCAAACAGCATTTTGCTTTCTACTATAGGACTGTTCTACCGGGCTTTAGAAGAACTGTGGCTATTGCTGATTCCAACTACAACTGGTTCTACGGGCCTGAAAGTCAATTGGTGTTTCTGGATACCTACGTACTGCGCAATGGCAGTGGCAACTGGTTAGCAGAGCAAATCAGAAAGAATCGAATACGGGAGGGACCGGGCACACCAGCAAAAGGACAGAGACGGTGCACACTCCACACTGAATTTCTGTGGTAAGGTACGATGGCTCTCTTGCTCCAGTCCCACCTCTGGATTATGGGTTACCAAAATTGCATTATTTCGAAGATTGGGGCGTTGTGACCTATGGAGGGGCTGTACCAGCGGAAGTTACCCGACCCTTCCTGTCCTTCAAATCGGGTAAACTGGGCGGACGTGCAATCTACGACATAGTGCATCAGAAGCAATATTCACAGTGGATTAATGGCTGGAAGAATTTCAATGCTGGTCACGAACATCCTGATCAGAACTCTTTCACGTTTGCACCCAATGGTGTGCCTTTCATCACGGAGGCTTTGTATGGCCCCAAATACACGTTCCTCAACAATGCATTAATGTTCCTTCCAGACACGGCAGACACCTGTTTCAGCCCATGGGTAGGGCAAGTGACAGAAGCTTGTAACTCAAAGTGGTTGGAATATAAACATGGCATTTCAGGGGATTGTCGTGGTCAGGTCACTGCAGCTTTCGAGCAGAATGGAGTAGTCTTTATCAGAGGGGAAGCAGCAGGCGCTTACAGTCCTAACCTGAAACTGAAGAGTTCCCAAAGGAACCTCCTCCTTCTACAACCCCAGCTTTTACTCCTAGTGGATCAGATCGACTTACACGAAGACAGCCCCCTTGAAAAAGTGAGTGCATTTTTCCATAACACAGATGTAGCCTTTGAGGAAATATCTGAAGATTGGGTGAATGGAGCATTTATTAGACAAAAGGATGGTCAGTATACAATGTTCTGGATGGATGATAAAGGCAACAGTGAAAAGGCTGGACTGGCATTCAAAACTTACCCCCGTGGATACCCAGTCACCAGAACAGCCTATATCTTCTTTGGACCTTCTGTGGAGATTCAAAGCTTTAGCATTCGAGGAGATTTGGATCGAGTAGATGTATATCTAGCAACAAATGAAAAAACCTATACAGTTTATCTCTTAACTGGGGAAACTTCCATGAAACCACTGTTTGCTATGGTACTAGCCGACCGCCAGAAAATTGTGTTTGACAGAGCTTCTGCAATCAGGGATGCTTCAGTGCAGGAGGTGGAAGATTACATGACCGTTGTTGAGGAAAATCTTCAACATGCAAAACCCGTGTTTCAGCAGCTAGAAAAGCAAATCTTGGCCCAAGTCCTGAACACCGATAACTTTCGAAAGATGGCCGAGCGGCTTCTAAAACTATCGGACAAAAAGAAGACCGAGGAAGCTGTTGAAAAGTTATTTTCTGTCTCGTTTGGACGAGGCAAGGCCAAAAAAATGTAAAAAGGAAAAGGTGATGGTGATAAATTTCCCAACAACCTTCCAGATATTTTTGCACAAATTGAAATGAATGAGAAAAGGGAACGGAAGAAGTTGCTGCAAAAAGTGCAAGAAGAAACTTCCGATGAGAGAAATGAGGAAGTGAAGGAGACTTTTGACTTTTCTGATGTGAAACCAGAACAAGGTACAAATAACAATGTAAAACCTGGTTCGGTCAAACCAGGAGCCACTGTTCGAAGCACTGCACAATCCCTTTCGGCTTCCTACACAAGAGTTTTCTTAATTTTAAATATAGCAACCTTCTTTTTCCTGTTAGCTTTACAGCTAATTCGTTTTCAGAAAGCTCCAAGCTTGTACGCCCAAAGATTTCTCTACGCAGTGCTTCTACTGGATAGCTTTGTACTGCTTTGTTTGTACTCCTCTTGTTCCCAAGCACAGTGCTAGACTAAGGAAGCCATCTCATGAAAGACTAAATAAAAGTGCAGTACTATTACTAAACTGAGTGTATAACGCAAGTACAAGATTTCCAGATGCATTTTAACAGATTTTTACGAGAAGATACTTAACAGGAAAGCCAAAGATTTGATGAATCCCTGTTAAAAATGCAGATAAGTGGAAGAATTATTATCTCCACACTCCTATTATCTGCCATCCTGATTATCTACCAGATTTTTCCCAGGTCAAGGCCTTGATTGACGATGCCTCATTGCACAGCTACTTGTGTTATTTGTATTTCACCCCCTTTTCTTGTTGAGTAAAACAACATAATGTTTCTTTTATTATTGTACTGTAGTCACCTTCATTTGGGCAGCACGGTAGCACAAGTGGATAGCACTGTGGCTTCACGGTGCCAGGGTCCCAGGTTCAATTCTCCACTGGTTCATTGTCTGTGCGGAGTCTGCACGTTCTCCCCGTGTGTGCGTGGGTTTCCTCCGGGTGCTCCGGTTTCCTCCCACAGTCCAAAGATGTGCAGGTTAGGTAGATTGGCCATGATAAATTACCCTTAATGACCAAAAAGGTTAGGAGGGGTTATTGGGTTACGGGAATAGGGTGGAAGTGAGGGCTTACGTGGGTCGGTGCAGACTCGATGGGCCGAATGGCCTCCTTCTGCATTGTGTGTTCTGTGTCCTGTGTCCCATTCCAAGTGTTTTGCAGTGTAAGTCCAGAAATCTGTGAAGCAGTGTTAACTCCCAATCTTATCTCCCCCAGGAGGCTTCCTTTCAATAGGTTGGGTCAAAACATTCCAGTTAACAAAAATGGGCCATTATTAGTACAAGCCCATTGTTTTTAAAGGTTTCACTTTGACTTGTCACTACATCGTCTTCATATATAATGTGTGTGTAAATGGTGTTCAGGCGAACCTGTGCCTTCTCTTATTTTTGAAAGTTTTGTATAATTTTATCACCATATGTTTCCCCTGGTAACTGGTGAGTTCTCAGTGAACAGCAATGACTGCACACACAATGTGTATACTAACTGCAGCTGGATTGTTCAGTTTGTCATCCTTTCCTTGATCAATCATTAAAGCACAAATGTTATCATGCAAAAAAAAAGACTGTTCTTAGAGCGCAGTCGGGGTGGGGGTGGGCTGGTATGGGTGGTGGATAGATTTTATTTGTAAAGGGCAGATACCCCACCTTGTTTTGCTAATTTGTTCAGTTGTTTTCTTAATTAGTACTATGCTTTTTGTTGTTTTCTTTTTGTAGTGGTTTGTAAAAATTATTGAAAATTTTTGAATAAAAACAAATTAAAAAAAAAAGTTTAGTTAGAGGTTCCCCTTTTTGTGTAAAGAAATTGAAGTGTATGATCGAATGTTATAGTGCCCCCTTAGAATTTTTATAGATATGTGTTGTATTAGGGAAAACTTGGGTAAATGTTTCGACCCATAGGACAGAGTAGGATAGAACCTGTCCTTGATTGAGGGTACCCGGCATATGTAACAGGAGAACAGGAGAAGATTCAGTAGTGTGATCCTTCACGCTTTGCGTTGAGGATCAAGAGGATGGTCTGTAGCCATCTGGGATGGCCACTTACAATAAGAAACATGGACGGTCGCAAAGCATAAAGGGAAATGTGGACAATGTAGGATTCAGGCAGGCTCAGAACCTGAATGTATATTTGTGAGCGAAGAATCCAGACAGCAGGCATTTCGGCGCCACTCCCTTTACTCAGGAAGCGAAAACAACAGGGTCAATGACCGCTTAGAACACGCCCAGCCATCAAGGCACCCGCCCATTTATTGGCTCAAATCGAATACAGTGATCAAGAACTACCCAATTAATGGGGTCCAAACCGAAGGACCGCCCAAAAGAGCGCAAAACTCCCCAAGGATAAAGAGAGAGACTGCCATGCGTTCAACCTCTCTTGGACCTGGCGCTCCGGCAACGTCCACCTCCAAGTGCAGCGCCACCAGAAGCAAGTTCAAGTTCAACGCCCGCTACCAGACGGATGAGCCCAGCTGAGCAGCAGTTACTTCTCCAGACCCAGTAGATCCAGAATCGAACAACGGCCACTGTTCCTCTGACCTAAGCCGGGTGCCTGAAGTTAAGTAGAGGTTGTCATAGTTGATAGGTGTAGTTTAACTAGTAGTGTTTATGTTGCATGATAATTGTATGTGTAAATAAAGTACCATTGATCTTGAACTAACTAACTGGTGTTTGGCTCTTTGATCGATATCCGGTTGAACCTTGTGGTGGTATCATTTGATACCTGCCGACTCTGAGCAATATAATATCGATATATAAAGAACGAAGGACAAACTTATTGATTGCCATATTTATAGCTGGTAAAAAAGGCAACACTGTACGTTTCCCTTTACGTCTGCCAATTTTAACTGACTGTCATGTTTCATGGCCATTTTCTGAAGTTCAAACTCTCTCTCTTTATCTTTTTCCCTGATCTGTATATCCCTTTCTCTTTCTTTTTGGTCTGCTAGGGCTATTCTTTCTTTTCTTTTTTCTTCTCTCTCCTTTTCTTTTTCCTCTCTATCTCTTTCTCTTTCTTTTTCCGCTCTCTCCCTTTCTTTTTCGTCTCTTTCATATTCAAGCTGCTTTAATTCTTTCTCATGTTCCATTTGTTTAATTTGTAACTGAATTTTTGCCAATTCCAATGAGTCAAACTGTATCTCAGGCAACTTTAAATGCTTAGCCACCGCCATAATTACCTCGTCTTTTCGCATTTTGTCAGGTAATGGTAACTGCAATGTTTTTGCCAAATCTAACAGTCTGTTTTTAGTCCGTTAGGTACTGCGTGTGACCGTCTCCACCCCCAAAAACTTCAGAGCCTCTGAAAGAGCCATTGTCCACAACACACTCCCCACTTAAACTAGAATACCACACCTGAAAAGCAACCACAATATGCTCACCCCTCACTGTCTTTAAGTTCACCAAGCCAATCCAATAGATAGACTTTTAACCCCCTCGAGCTCCCAATTTGTTATGGGCCAGGGTTTAGAGAACCCCAAAGTGTATAATGGACTTCACCTGACCCACAACTTTTAAAAGATTGTGGTATGGGGAACACATGGCCCACTCTACAGGTGTGGTACAGCAGAAATGGAAAAGTATTTTTTAAAGCAAAACAATGTTTATTCTATGAACTCAAGGAAACCTTTTTAAAACATACAGTGAACATCTTAGCAACCATTAATTCAAATACAACTCCCAAATAATACAACACTAAGTAATCCTTAAGCTGCCTTTTTAACATCCATAAGACCTAAAAAAGAACTTTTAACAGATGCACATCAGGTTAAAGTCACTACTGAGAGCAGTTATAAGCTTTAAATCACCAAAGGATCGATTTACAGTTTTTAGATTACAGAGAGAGAGACTAATACCCCTTCTGGCTGTGACTGTAGCTATCCAGCTCTGAAAACGAAACTAAAACACACCCTGCAGCAAACAGCCTAAAACGAAAGTAAAAAGCTGACAGACAGCCCAGTTCCACCCACACTCTGACATCACTGATAAACACCCATTTCTTAAAGGTACATTTCTTAAACACCCATTTCTTAAAGGTACTCTCACATGACAGTAGAGAAAAATGGTAGCGATGATTTTGCAAGATACAAGTAGATAAAAGATAAATTGCTGGAAGTGTGTGCTTGGTGGCTCTGGGAAGTGGAGAGTGAGTTAATAATATCAGGATGGTGATGGTGGGTTTTGGGAGAGTTGGCCATGGCATACGGGTGTCTTGGTGGGTTTTAGTGATTCATGAGGTCGGAAAGGAAGGAGTAGTTGCAGAATGCAGGAACTTTATATGGTGGTAGGGAGCACTGGAAAGATGATACCAGATTCTGGTAGAAGTGGAAAAGTGTGTTGGGTTGCATTGATTGGGTCCTGTGGCATGGGAGGATTAGCTGAGGGTCCTGGGGAATGGGAGGATTAGATGAGGGTCCTGGGGAATGGGAGGATTAGCTGAGGGTCCTGGGACATGGGAGGATTAGCTGAGGGTCCTGGGGCATGGGAGGATTAGATGAGAGTCCTGGGGAATGGGAGGATTAGGTGAGAGTCCTGGGGCATGGGAGGATTAGCTGAGCGTCCTGGGGAATGGGAAGATTAGGTGAGTGTCCTGGGGAATGGGAGGATCAGGTGAGAGTCCTGGGACATGGGAGGATTAGCTGAGGGTCCTGGGACATGGGAGGATTAGCTGAGGGTCCTGGGGCATGGGAGGATTAGCTGAGGGTCCTGGGGCATGGGAGGATTAGATGAGGGTCCTGGGGAATGGGAGGATTAGCTGAGGGTCCTGGGGCATGGGAGGATTAGATGAGGGTCCTGGGGAATGGGAGGATTAGGTGAGGGTCCTGGGGCATGGGAGGATTAGATGAGGGTCCTGGGGAATGGGAGGATTAGCTGAGAGTCCTGGGACATGGGAGGATTAGCTGAGGGTCCTGGGGAATGGGAGGATCAGGTAAGTGTCCTGGGGAATGGGAGGATCAGGTAAGTGTCCTGGGGCATGGGAGGATTTGGTGAGTGTCCTGGGGAATGGGAGGATTAGGTGAGTGTCCTGGGGAATGGGAGGATTAGGTGAGTGTCCTGGGGAATGGGAGGATTAGGTGAGAGTCCTGGGGAATGGGAGGATTAGGTGAGAGTCCTGGGGCATGGGAGGATTAGCTGAGCGTCCTGGGGAATGGGAGGATTAGGTGAATGTCCTGGGGAATGGGAGGATTAGGTGAGGGTCCTGGGGAATGGGAGGATTAGGTGAGAGTCCTGGGACATGGGAGGGAGGATTAGCTGAGGGTCCTGGGGCATGGGAGGATTAGCTGAGGGTCCTGGGGCATGGGAGGATTAGGTGAGTGTCCTGGGGAATGGGAGGATTAGGTGAGAGTTCTGGGACATGGGTGGATTAGCTGAGGGTCCTGGGGCATGGGAAGATTAGCTGAGCGTCCTGGGGAATGGGAGTAATTAGGTGAGCGTCCTGGGCATTGGAGGATTAGAAGGGAGTTGGACACACACGCCCTGCTGGAGCTGCTCATTACTGGTTGGCCTCGCTTTCTTCTGTTGGCCTGGAACAGATAATTTTTTTTTTTAACAAACAATTTTATTGAGGTATTTTTTGGCATTGTAAACCGTTACAGATTACAGAAATATGCAAACATCAACGGAAAACCAACACTTCAACCAAACCATAATGCACAGACCCGCTCCTCTCCCATAGACACTATCCGCCTATGTATCCCTCCTACTCTACTCTAAACCCCCCCCCCCCCCCCCATATTTATCCCTCCTACTCTATTCTAATCCCCCCACCCCCTGCTGACGTTCACTCTCCCTCGAAGAGGTTGATGAAAGGTTGCCACCTTCGGGCGAATCCCAGTACAGATTCCCTCAAGGCGAACTTGATTTTTTTCCATACCCAGAAAACTTGACATGTCCGAAAGCCACAGTTCGGTCTTTGGGGGTTTTGAGTCCCTCCATGCCAGCAGTATTCGCCGCCGGGCTATTAGGGAAGCAAAGGCCAGAACATTGGCCTCTTTCTCCCCCTGGACTCCCGGGTCTTCCGAGACTATTCTGCCCTGGATGCCTATTGGCGGGAGGCGTGGGAAGCATGGGACCTGTCTGCGTACAAAGTCCCGCACCTGTAAGTACCTAAAGTCATTTCCCTTTTCCTGCCCAGCTTTCTCCTCCAACTCCCTCAAACTCGCAAAGTTCCCCTCCAGGAACATATCGCCCACCCTCCTCACCCCCGCCCGCCGCCATGTTCGAAACTCTCCATCCATGTTCCCGGGGTCGAATCGATGGTTATCACAAATTGGAGCCCAGACCGACGCACCCACCTCCCCTGCATGCTTTCTCCACTGGCCCCAAATCCGCAGGGCCGCCCCCACTACCGGGCTGGTGGAATACCTGGCCGGCGCAAGCGGTAGGGGAGCCGTGACCAGGGCTGCCAAACTGGTGCCCCTGCACGAAGCCGCCTCCACCCGCTCCGAGATAGACCCCGTACCCACCAACCACTTCCTTATCATGGCTATGTTAGCCGCCCAGTAGTAGTTGATCAGATTCAGCAATGCCAGTCCCCCCTCGCTGCGGCTCCTTTCAAGCATCGCCTTTCTCACCCGTGGGGATTTTCCCGCCCAGACAAAGCTCATGATGATTTTGCCGGTCCTTTTGAAGAAGGACCGTGGGATAAAGATCGGGAAGCACTGGAAGATGAACAGGAATCTAGGGAGGATTGTCATCTTAGACCTCTGCACCCTCCCCGCAAGTGACAGCGGGAGTGCATCCCATCTCCGAAACTCCCTCTTTATTTGTTCCACCACTCGAGTCAAATGTATCTTTAAAAAAAAAATTTTTTAAATAATTTTTATTAAAGGTTTTCATAAAATATCAATAACAAAATGAGAAAGAAAAAAGAACCCAACAGGGTTAAGTACAAAACACAATCTAAAAAAGCAACCCCCCAACCCCTCCCCCCTGTACATAAATAATAAATTAACATTAACACCCCGACTTAACACAACAGGTGTATACACCCCCTCAGACCCTCCAGTGTAAATAACATAAACAAAAATAAAGTAACCCCCCCCACCCCCCCCCCCCCCCCGAGCTGCTGCTGCCATTGACCAATGTCTATCGTTCTGCCAGAAAGTCTAAGAACGGTTGCCACCGCCTAAAGAACCCTTGTACCGCCCCTCTCAAGGCGAATTTCACCCTCTCCAATTTAATGAACTCTGACATATCGCTGATCCAGGATTCCACGCTTGGGGGCCTCGTATCTTTCCACTGAAGGAGAATCCTTCGCCGGGCTACCAGGGACACAAAGGCCAGAATTACGGCCTCTTTCGCCTCCTGCACTCCCAGCTCCTCTGCCACCCCAAATATTGCGAGCCCCCAGCCCGGTCTGAGCCTGGATCCTACCACCCTTGACACCGTCCTCGCTACGCCCTTCCAAAATTCCTCCAGCGCTGGGCATGCCCAGAACATATGGGTGTGATTTGCTGGGCTCACTGAGCACCTAACACACCCGTCCTCACCCCCAAAGAACCTGCTCATACTTGTCCCGGTCATGTGTGCCCTGTGCAGCACCTTAAACTGTATGAGGCTGAGCCTCGCGCACAAAGAGGAAGAATTCACCCTCCCTAGGGCATCTGCCCACGTCCCCTCTTCGATCTCCTCTCCCAACTCCTCCTCCCACTTACCTTTCAACTCCACCACCGAGGCCTCCTCCTCCTCCTGCATCACCTGGTAAGTTTCCGAGATCTTCCCCACTCCCACCCACCCCCCCGAGAGCACCCTGTCCTGTACTGTGTGTGGCAGTAGCCGCGGGAATTCCACCACCTGCCGTCTGGCAAACGCCCTTACCTGTAAGTACCTGAAGGTGTTCCCCGGGGGGGAACCTGTACTTCTCCTCCAACTCACCCAAGCTCGCGAACTTCCCGTCCACAAACAGGTCCCCCAACTTTCGTATCCCTGCCCTGTGCCACCCCGAAAACCCTCCACCTGTTCTTCCAGGGGCGAACCGGTGGTTCCCCCGTAATGGGGTCCACGCCGAGGCCCCAACTTCCCCCCTATGCCGCCTCCACTGCCCCCAAATTTTGAGGACCGCCACCACCACCGGGCTTGTGGTATACCTCCTTGGAGGGAGCAGCAGCGGCGCCGTTGCCAGCGCCCCCAGACCCGTACCCACACAGGACGCCGTCTCCAGCCTCTTCCATGCAGCCCCCTCCCCCTCCATCACCCACTTGTGCACCATTGTCGCATTGGCGGCCCAATAGTACCCACAGAGGTTGGGCAGCGCCAGCCCCCCACTATCTCTACTCCGCTCCAGGAACACCCTTCTCACCCTCGGAGTCCCTCGCACCCACACAAACCCCATTATATTCCTGTTAACCCGCCTGAAAAAAGCCTTTGGGATAAACACGGGGAGGCACTGGAACAGGAACAAAAACCTTGAGAGCACCGTCATCTTAACTGACTGCACCCTACCCGCCAAGGACAGCGGCAACGCGTCCCACCTCTTGAACTCTTCCTCCATTTGCTCCACCAGCCTTGTAAAGTTAAGCCTATGCAGGGCCCCCCAGCTCCTGGCCACCTGGACCCCCAAATATCTGAAGCTCCTCTCCTCCCTTTTTAGTGGGAGCTCGCCAATCCCCCTCTCCTGGTCCCCTAGCTGAACTACGAACAGCTCGCTCTTCCCCATATTGAGCTTGTACCCCGAAAAGTCCCCGAATTCCCTAAGGATCCTCATTACCTCTGGCATTCCTCCCACCGGGTCCGCCACATACAGCAGCAGGTTGTCCGCATAAAGCGACACCCTATGCTCCTCCCCACCCCGCACCAACCCCCTCCAGTTCCTCGACTCTCTCAGTGCCATAGCCAGGGGTTCAATCGCCAGTGTGAAGAGGAGGGGGGACAGGGGACACCCCTGTCTCGTCCCTCGGTGCAACCGAAAGTACTCGGACCTCCTCCTATTTGTGGCCACACTCGCCATCGGGACCTCCTACAACAGCCTAACCCACCTGACAAACCCCGAAGCTGATGCGCCAGCATCCGGCTTGCCTTTTCCCCATACTCGTAGACCGCCCCCTGGGCCTTCCTCCACTGCACCTCCGCCTTCCTGGTGGTCACCAGGTCGAATTCGGCCTGGAGGCTGCGCCTCTTCCTCAACAATCCTTCCTCGGGCTTTTCCACATACCTCCTGTCTACCCTCACCATCTCCCCCACCAGCCACTCCCTCTACCCCCCCGCTCCCTTCACTCCTTGTGGGCCCTAATGGAGATCATCTCTCCCCTCACCACCGCCTTCAGTGCCTCCCATACCGTCCCCACTTGGACCTCCCCGTTGTCGTTGGGTCTCCAAGTACCTCTCTATACTTCCTCGGACCCGCTCGCTCACCTCCTCGTCCGCCAACAGCCCCACCTCCAAGTGCCACAGCGGGCGCTGGTCCCTCTCCTCCCCCATCTCCAAGTCCACCCAATGCGGGGCGTGGTCCGAAATGGCTATTGCCGAATACTCGGTATCCTCTACTCTTGCTATCAGCGCCATACTCAAAATGAAAAAGTCGATTCGAGAATAAGCCTTATGGACATGTGAGAAGAATGAAAATTCCCGAGCCCCCGGCCTTGCAAATCTCCAAGGGTCCACCCCTCCCATTTGGTCCATAAATCCCCTCAACACTCTAGCCGCCGCCGGTTTCCTACCCGTCCTAGACCTGGAGCGATCCAGTGCCGGATCCAACACCGTGTTAAAGTCTCCCCCCATTATCAGGCCCCCCACTTCCAAGTCTGGGATCCGACCCAACATACGCCGCATAAAACCTGCATCGTTCCAGTTCGGAGCATACACATTGACCAGTACCACCCTCTCTCCCTGCAACTTACCACTTACCATTATGTACCTACCGCCATTATCTGCCACAATGCTCAACGCCTCGAATGACACCTTCTTTCCCACCAAGATCGCCACCCCTCGATTTTTGGCATCTAGCCCCGAGTGAAACACCTGACCTACCCACCCTTTCCTCAGCCTTACCTGGTCTGCCACCTTCAGGTGTGTCTCCTGAAGCATAAACATCCGCCTTGAGCCCCTTCAGGTGCGCGAACACGCGGGCCCGCTTAACCGGCCCATTCAGTCCCCTTACATTCCAGGTTATCAGCCGGATCAGGGGGCTACCCGCCCCCCCTCCCCCGCCGACTAGCCATGACCCCGCCTCGGCCAGCCACGCGCCCGCACCCCACACCCGGCCCGTTCCCCACAGCGACATACCCCCGTCTCGAACCCCCCCCCCCCACTCGCTCCAGCTCCTCCTTGACCTTAGCAGCAGCAACTCGATCCCCCCCCCCGGGCTAGGACCCAACCTAGCTGGTTTACTCCCCCCATTGCACTTCCGCAAGTCAGCTAACTCCTGCTGACCCCGGCCACTCCCGCCTCCCCTTCGCCTCCTCCCATTGTGTGGCACACCCTCCTCTCCCGCTCCCCATCCACAGGCTCTCCCCCTCCCCCCTCCGTTCTAAGCGCGGGAAACAATCCTCGCTTCCCTGCCCCGGCCCCGCCCCCCCAGTCTTCGGCGCGGGAAAAAAGCCCGCGCTCTCCACCTACCAGGCCCCGCCACCAACCAAAACAGTGCCCAACCCGCCCCATCCACCCTCCCCAACCCGAAAGAGAAAAGCACAGAGAAAAAGAAACCCAAAACAATGCAAAGGGCACCCCCCACCTCCCCGAACCAAAAATAGGCATAACATATCCACCGCAGTCCCCAATCGCCCATCCCGACCCTCAGTCTGTGTCCAGCTTCTCGGCCTGAACAAAGGCCCACGCCTCCTCCGGAGACTCAAAATAATGGTGCCGGTCCTTGTAGGTAACCCACAGTCGCGCCGGCTGCAACATGCCAAACTTCACCCCGTTCCTGTGTAGCACCGCCTTCACTCGATTGTACCCGGCCCTCCTCTTCGCCACCTCCGCACTCCAGTCCTGATATATCCGAACCTCCGCGTTCTCCCACCTGCTGCTCCTCTCCTTCTTGGCCCACCTGAGCACACACTCCCGATCGACGAACCGATGGAACCGCACCAGCACCACCCGCGGAGGCTCGTTAGCCTTTGGCCTCCTTGCCAACACTCTATGGGCCCCTTCCAGCTCCAGGGGTCCCTGGAAGGACCCCGCTCCCATCAGCGAGTTCAACATGGTGACCACATAGGCCCCCACATCCGGTCCCCCCAGTCCCTCCAGGAGGCCCAAAATCCGCATATTCTTCTGCCTCGACCAATTCGCTATCTCCTCGAACCGCTCCTGCCATTTCTTGTGGAGCACCTCGTGCGCCTCCACCTTTACCGCCAGGCCTAAGATCTTGTCCTCATTGTCAGAGATCTTTTGTCGAGCCTCTCGGATCGCCACCCCCTGGGCCGTCTGTGTCTCCAGCAGCTTATCAATAGAAGCCTTCATCGGCTCTAGCAGGTCCGTTTTAATCTCTCTGAGGCAGCGCTGGATACCCTCCTGTTGCTCCTCCGCCCACTGCCTCCACGCTGCCTGGTCTCCGCCCGCCGCCATTTTGTCCTTCTTCCCTCCCTTCTTCTGGTCCACCACCACCTTTTTTGTCGCCCCGCTCCTAGTTAAAGCCATATACTGACGGGGAGCTATTATTAACTCTTTCCCACACCGGGAAACGTCGAAAAAGTGCCGTTGGGGGCCCTGAAAAGAGCCCAAAAGTCAGTTTTTGCGGGAGCCGCCAAATGTGCGACTTAGCTCCGCATAGCCGCAACCGGAAGTCTCGAGAGGGAATCCTGTTGGCAGTGTTCTCTTCACAAATCTGCCCCCAAAAGTCTGTGGAAACTCCTGAACAAGGTCTGAGAGTCCGTTCCAGACGGGAGCTGCCGAATGCGCGACCTACTCCTCCATGGCCGCCAACAGAAGCCTCGTCCCTGCTTCTTCAGTGGCCTTGGTAGATCTTTTCACAGTTGTTCCCTCTGCTGCTAGAATTCACCTTTAATAAAGGCCCTCAAGTCAGCTTGCAGCTTTAAGCTTGCCCTTCCCCCGCCTGCATGCTGCAAGAGGCTCTGTTTATCCTGCAGTTACCGCCAAATCTTTTACTGTTTCTGCCGGGTCTGGTAACCAAGAGACATACCATTCCTGGGGGACACTGTCGGGGGAATGTTGCAGTCTTCTTCCCACACCGGGAAA
The DNA here is from genome assembly GCF_047496885.1 of Scyliorhinus torazame. Lineage (NCBI taxonomy): Eukaryota > Metazoa > Chordata > Chondrichthyes > Carcharhiniformes > Scyliorhinidae > Scyliorhinus > Scyliorhinus torazame. Next base: position 246,024,074 of record NC_092707.1, read on the forward strand.
TGTCAAACAAATGCCGTGGGGGCCCTGTAAAGAGCCCAAAAGTCCGTTCCAAGCGGGAGCTACCGAACATGCGACCTAGCTCTGCATAGCCGCACCCGGATGTCTCAAATTTAACTTATGTAACCTGCCCCAGTCTCATGCCACCTGTATCCCCAAGTACCGGAAACTTTCCCCAACCAGCCTAAATGGCAGCTCCTTCAGTCTAGTCTCCTGGCCCCTTGCCTGCACTACAAACATCTCACTCTTGGCCATATTTAGTCTGTACCCTGAGAACTGACCAAACTTCCTCAATGTTTCCAATATATTTTCCATCCCGGCCAGTGTGTCCGACACGTACAGGAGCAGGTCATCTGCATAGAGAGAGACCCTGTGCTCCACCACCCCCCCCCCCCCCCCCCCCGCCCCTAGTCATTCCCTTCCACCCCTTTGCAGCTCTCAGCGCAATCGCCAACGGTTCTATGGCCAGTGCGAACAGCAACGGGGAGAGTGGGCATCCCTGTCTGGTCCCGTGATGCAGTCTGAAGTAATCTGACATCATCCTGTTCGTCCTTACGCTAGCTTTTGGGGCCTGGTACAATAGTCTGACCCAATTAACCAGTCCCTCCCCGAACCCAAACCGTCCGAGTACCTCCCACAAATAGTCCCACTCCACCCGGTCAAAGGCCTTCTCAACGTCCATTGTCACCACTACCTCCACCTCCTTGCCCGTCGGGGGCATCATAATCACATTAAGCAATCTTCTCAAGTTGGCTGTCAGCTGCCTGCCTTTCACAAACCCTGTTGGTCGTCCCCAATCACCTCCGGTACGCAGTCGTCAATTCTAATCGCCAGGACCTTGGCCAGGAGCTTGGCGTCCACATTGATGAGGGAGATTGGCCTGTATGACCCGCAGGATTCCAGGTCCTTGTCCCGCTTTAATATCAGCGAGCTGGAGCAGATAATTTGATTGGTCAGGATGACCACAAGGGTAGTGCCACTGTCTGTCCAATGTAACTTGTGTGTTTGTGATGCTGAAGTTCGGCGTTTTAACTCAGTTTACACATTATATTAGAAAATAAACAATAAGCAGTGACCAAGGTAGTACAGGGCCCAAAACAATCAAAAAACACTCTCAAACTATGTTTTAATCTCACCATTTTACCAACAACTACACAAAAAGGGTTAAAGTACACATGCATATAGCATACAAGTTTGAGTATTGAGATCACAGGTCTACTGATAGTGTCTATTGCTTGTATTTAATTTACTAATCAGAAATACAATGATCCATATCTGTTTTTTCAATTAACTGCATGTTTATGGCTTGCGGCTAACATGTTTACAAAAATACATACATGGAATTCTGATATTTTCAGTCAAAATCTTTAATGATAGGGTGTTATTTTGTGAGTTAAACATTATACACTATGGTACTAATGATCATTATGGGTAGCACGATGGCATGGTAGTTAGCGCTGCTGCTTCACGACGCCAAGGACCCAAGTTCAATCCCTGCCCCGGGGTAACTGTCCGTATGGAGTTTGCACATTCTCCCCATGTCTGCGTGGGTCTCACCCCCAGAACCCAAAGATGTGCAGGTGAATTGGCCACGCTAAATTGCCCCTTAATTGGGAACAAAATAATTGGTTACTCTAAATTTATAACAAAAAAAAAGGGAAAAGAAAACCTAATGATCATTATTCTGATGCGAACGTATGTTATTTATATTACAGGTGTAATTTAACTTCTGTACCTGCATCATAAAACAGTCAATGTATAACTACTTTAATTGCAATGGTCAGCATTTAGGAATATTTACTGTGTTTATAGGATCACACAGATTTCCACTGATATTTAATTCTCAGTTGTCCAATGTTAATGAATCTCATTTCCCTCACAGGAATTGCACAGAGATGCACATCTGTCAAGTATCACTACTCCCAACCTATCCGTCTAAGAAATATCCCTTTCAATCTTACAAAAACCATTCAGCAGGATGAATGGCATCTGCTGCGTAAGTGTAAATCAGTATAAAACTGCTATACTAATGATCCTTTTGAGCTTTGCTTCCCATTTCTTGGATTTAGATTTATTGTCACGTGTATCGAGGTACAGTGAAAACAGTCCAGACAGATCATTCCATACATGAAAAACATAGGACATACGATAAATGCACAAAGGGCGTGATTCTCCGGCCTCGTTGCGCTCTCGCTCAAGCGGAACGAGGCTGGTGAATAGCGAGAGAGGCCAAAACGATATCCGCGGCAGGAGCCAAACAATTTGCGATGCAACTGGCCCGCTCCTGTTGGCGAAATCGGGATCTCGCCGTAGCGTGGCAAGAAATCAATTATCACCACTTAAGCCCCATTTCCACTGCCTCCCGTGATTCAGCGACCAGCCTCCCCAGCAAGTGGTCACGCTGGCACGATTAGAATTCCTTTTGAAAAATGTGAACCTGGTGGAAGGGCTTCTGTGGGAAGCCGAGGGGGTGAGTAGCCATCTTTACTCACAGGCAAAGAGCCTGGGGGTGCTGGGCTTGCCCGGTGCTCGGTGGGCCGCCATGGGAGTGGGTGGGGGAGGGGCGCCTGGAGAGATAAGCCAACGGTCCGGGGGTCAGCCCGTATTGCGGAAGAAAGTGACAGAGGCATCATGATTTTGCAAAAAGATGTTTAATCTGTTGTACAAACCCCACTCCCGATGGTGCCAGTGCCTTAAGTGATCCTCAACGTGCTTGCCTTCCTCGCTCTACCACTACGTCTTGGTGATTCCCCAGGATTCACATCAGAGGTGGTGGCAGCCAGCTGCTTACCTCGTTGCGTGGTCTTTGATGCCCCTGGCAAGCATCCTCTGGGGGCTCTGGGGCCGAGGACCCCAGGCACTTGCCGGCGGCACATGCACAGCCCTGCCGTCCTGTCCCGTGTGCTGACTGCAAGACGCAACCTCATCAGAGGGATGGAACCCGGAGGAGCTGGTGGCCACCATCGCTACTCCATGGGATGGGTCCGGCCAGGAACCCAGCGTCCCCTCCTCCAGGTCAGTGCCCTTAGGGCCCTGGGGTCCACCCTGGGATGGAGGGGCAGTTGGTTAGAGCCCTGGCTGTCCCTGCATCATCTGGCTCTGCCAGCCCTTGCGGTTGCCCATGGTCTGCACCATCGTGTCGACACCCTCGGCGATGCTCCTCAATGGCTGGGCCATGCTCGGCAGTGCCTCAGCCATGCCCACCAGCGACTGGAACAAGCTCCGCAGCACCTCAACCATTCCCATCTGAGAGTGGGACATGTCCCGCAGAACCTCATCAAGGTCGGCCTGGTGCTGGATGACATCCCCCAGCGAGTCAGACATTCTTCCGAGCCATGGCCATCACTGACTGCGCGATGCCTTGGACACCTTCACTCATGGTATTGATGTTGTGCATCACGCTCTCCACTGCACTTGCCACCCTGGCAGTGTTGGCCTCGGTGCAACTCATTGCTGAGCCATCTCTTGCGCCCCTAGCGTCTGGGACTCCTCCAAGTGACTATGGATCTGCTGGAGTGACGCTGACATCTCCCTCTGAAAGTCCAGGTTGGTCCCTATCGTCTCCAACAGCTCCGGGTACCTCTGTACCACAGGCTCAACATCAGGCCGGGACCCAGCTTGATCCTGGGATCCAGCAGACCTCCAACTGCTGTCTCGCCTGGAGGTTCCTGCCTCCACCTGATGTGCATCATCAGTGATGTGGTGCTCAACCGATTGTGCCCCAGAAGCCTGTCCACTAACATGCCCCACCGAGGTGCGTGTATCTGTGCTGGTGGGGGTGAGGATGACAGCTGTGCCACGACTACGGGTGCTCTGAGGTGTTCTCCTAGGAGGCAGGAGAGGGGGCCGCCCAGGATGTGCCGGCATCATCGGCTGGAGGACCTGTGGGAGAATGGACATGTGGCCAGTGGGAGGGATGGGTCAGTCAGTAAGTCACACTACTCACGTTTGACAGGTCCTCCGGGTGGGAGCCTCTGCACGTCTGCCAGCCTCCGCATGGCTGTCCGATCTGTCCTCGGCTACCCTAATCACGTCCACATATTCTGGGCGTGTCCAAGATTGAGGGGGTTCTGCCAGGGGTTCTCGGATGTGATGCCCGTGGCGCTGGGGGTGGAGGTTGTCACGAGTCCAGAGGTGGCAATATTTGGGGTGTCAGACGACCCGGGAGTCCAAGGGATGAGAGAGGTTAATGTTTTGGCCTTTTGCATCCCTGATGGTTTTGCGAGGATGGCAGGACTTGGAGCCGCCAAAAAAGGAGGTGTTGTTTAGTGACTTGGCGGAATTCCTGAGGCTGGAGAAGGTTAAGTTCGCCTTGAGGGGGTCGGCAGATGGGCTCACCCGGAGGTGGAAGCCATTTATTGATTTCTTTAGGGAGGTTTGAGAGGTCGGGAAGGGAGTTAAAATGGGGAAGACGGAATATGAGGAGGGGTTGGCGTCAGGGGAGCGGGGTGGGGGGGGGGGGGGGCTGTGGGTGTTGGTTGTTTATTGGGTTGTTTGGTTGTTCTTCTGTTTCTATTTGTATGTATAAAAATGCCTTGAATAAAAATCTATATTTTTTAATGAATAGGTGTCTGGCGTGGGAGTCCTTGTTGTTGAGATGCTCCAGGGATGTGTGTCGGGCCAGGGAGATAGCGCCTGCTGTGGACCGGTTGTGGTAGTATGCGAATTGCAGTGGATTTCCTTCCATGCAAATGTTTTGATCGCCCTTTTCCAGATGTGCTGGGCCTGCAACCCTAGTTGCTGTTAATGTGGCTCAGTGGTTGCCAGCAGGAAGTGACAAACACAGGGCAAATGGCAGGAACATCTCAGGTCAACTCCTGTTCCACTGCCAGATCGCCAATGTAGGTTCAATGGAAGTCCTGTTTCTGCGCTTAAAGAGATTTGGCACTGAAGTTTCAGCCACTGATTGGGAGAAGCCTTAAGGAAATTATTGGCTATAGTGTGGCGATCTTGTAAAATAAAGACTTCTTGCTGTACAGTTTTTTTCCATTTTGGGATGTCGCCATTTCTTTTTTCTTAATAAATTTAGAATACCTAATTTTTTTTTTCCAATTAAGGGCCAAATTAGCGTGGCCAATCCACCTACCAGGCACATCTTTGGGGGTGAGACCTACGTAGACACAGGGAGAATGTGCAAACTCCACACAGACAGTCACCTGGGGACGGGATCAAACCTGGGTCCTCAGCGCTGTGAGGCAGCAGTGCTAACCACTGCGCTACAGTGCCGCACTGGGATGCGGTTGTTTCTCACAAGGCTGAAGAAGGTGGTAATAAACTTTGTTCTTGGACCTCTACAGGCCTAGTGGTGAAAGTGCATCCACAGCACGTTTAGATATGGAGTTCTTTGATTGTAACCCAGTGACAATGAAGGAATGAGGATATATCTACCACAGTTGGTTTGGCCTGTGTCTTGGAGGAGATCTTGGAGGTGATGATTCCCATGCATTTGCTGCTTTTGTCCTTCTCAGTGGTGGAGGTTGTGGGTTTGGTAGGTGCTGCCAAAGAAGCTTTGATGAGTTGCGTCCAATGGGTACCACATATTGCAGTCACTATTTAAAACTCAATGGGTTAGCAATGACTCTGAAAACAATCTGACATAGGTCAGGTTTTTCGGTAGCGTTCTGCAAACAGTAGTAGGATGTTGGATCCCGTGCGTTGTAGCCCTGCCTATCTCTATATCCATTTAATTTTCCATGTCATATATGCTGAATGCCACAAGTGCCTGTCCAAATAAGGACAAACAGTATAAAATGAGCTGGAAATGGGGTTATCATTTCTCAGATCCCATTTTCTGTCATTACCAACTTATTTGCATTGGATGCTAACCATGTTTGTAGAAAGTAAGCACGTATTGTTGCTGGGCGCTAACATGAAGGCAGAAGATGACACACAGGCAAAGCCAGGGCTGTGCTAATGTGCTAATTATTTTGACACTCAGCTTTGGGTCCGAAAAAGATTTTTGTGTGAGACCAGTTTATGTTCTGGTTCAATTTTTGAACAGATCACTAGAAATTGCACTGGCAGCATTTTTACCTGCCCCTATAAGAACGATGTTTACAATCTAAAAAGCTCATTCCACATGGTCCATCTAAATTGGGAACTCACAGTCTAATGAATTACAAGGCAGAACCCCAAGTCCCATTTCTGTGATTCAGTATGCATTAGTGCTGTTGTGGTTTATAATTCTTTTTTTTCTTACTTTATCAGAGTTACAAAGCCAGAACTCAGAGTGTGGACAGGAGCAAACCCCGAAACCAATTCAAATTCAAATTAAATCCAATTCATGGTCCCCACATACCAGATCCAGGCATTACACCTGACCTCACGCTCACCTTCGCCAAAAGGCCAAGAAGCGATTACGGTTTATAATTCTAACCGCAATATGACTAACACTTTTATTTTACAATTTTATTTTTCAATAAAATTTTGTCGAAACAAATATCCTTTTAAGTTTTCGTGAGGAAATACTCATGAGGTTTTTTCTTTCTATTTTTTTCTACCCGACCAACTCAGATTTGAGGAGGATCACCGCTGGATTCCTGGGAATGGCAGCTGCTGTCCTGCTGTGTGGATGTATTGTGGCATCGATGAGCTTCTTCTGGGAAGAAAGCCTCACTCAACATGTGGCAGGTCTCCTATTCCTAATGGCAGGTCATTTTCCAGCATTTTACTTCAGCATTAATTTTGAATTACGAATTGTACTCCTAACCATATGTGTTATATAGGTATCTTTTGACAGGGAATGGGTTTAACAGTATATTGCCTCTCACATCACTATGGAGTGGATGATGACAGAGAAAAAGGAAGAATTTGCACTCAAAAAGCACCTTTGACATCCTCAGGAAGTCCCAAAGTGCTTTACAGCCAATTGAGTATTTATGAAATACAGTCACTGTTGTAATGTAGGAAACACAGCAACCAACTTGTACACAGCAAAGTCCCAAAAATAACAATGTGATGATGACCAGATAATGGGCGGCATTCTCTGAAAATGGGGCTATGTCCCCACGCTGGCGGGAAAACCGGCACCAACCACTCCGGCGACAACAGCCCCCGAAATTGAGGAATTCTCCAATTTCGCGGGGGCTAGGTTGATGCCGGAGTGGTTGACGTCGCTCCAGCCGGAGCCGAAGAGCCGTCGCAAGTTCGCTCATGCGCAGAACGGCTGGCGTATTTCCACGCATGCGTGGGGGTTCCCTTCTCCGCGGGCCCCCAGGCAATATGGCGGAGCCCTACAGGGAACCGGCGTGGAGGAAAGAAGGCCCCCCATGAAACCAGCCCGCCTGCAGATCGGTAGGCCCCAATCGCCGGCCAGGCCACCGTGGCGCCCCCCCCCACCCCAGGACCACCCCCGCACACATACCTGCCAGGTCCCGCCGTGTGTGAGGTGAGTAATTCACGCCGGCAGGACTGGCCAAAACTTTACTCCCACTCGGCACCATCGGGGCCCGGAGAATCGCCGGGGGGGCTGCTGTCAACGGCCCCCGACCAGCGTGGCGGGAATCCCGCCGGCCCCAGAAAAACGGCGCCGGAAAATAGGGCAGCCGGTGTTGGGGAGGTGGGGCGGGATTCGCGCCTCCCCCCGTGGATTCTCCGACCCGGCACAAGGTCGGAGACTCCCGGCCAATATGTCTCAGTGATGGTGGTTGAGGGTTAAATATTGGCCAGGAACCATGGAGAACTTCCTTTGTTCTTCCTCAAAATAGTGAGATAGGTTCTTCTACGTTCAGCTGAGAAGGTAGATTGGTTTTGTTTTATTTTTTCATTCATGGGTTATGGGTATCACTGGCTAGGTCAGCATTTATTGCCCATTCCCAATTACCGTTGAGAAGGTGGTGATGGTGAGCTGCCTTCTTGAACTGCTGTCGTCCAAATGGTGTCGGTACACCCACTGTGCTGTCAGGGAGGGACCTCCAGGATTTTGACTGGGCGACAGTGAAGGATCGGCGATATAGTTCCAAGTCAGGATAGTGAGTGCCTTGGAGGGGAAATTCCAGATGATGGCGTTCCCACATGTCTGCTACCCTTGTCCTAGATGGTAGAGGTCATAGGTTTGGAAGATACAAAGAGATATAGACAAGAAAAGTGAGCGAGCGAGTACCTGTTTTAGGGAAGTGTAAAGTTATTCACTTTGGTTGTAAGAATAGAAAGATAGAGCATTTTTAAAAAGGTGTGAAACCCACAAAGTGTTGATGTGCTTGTTCAAGGAATGCAGAAAGTTAGCATGCAGGTGCAGCAAGCAATTCGGAAGGCAAATGGTCTGTTGGCCTTTATTTCAAGGAAATTGGTGCACAGAGTAAGGAAGTCTTGCTGCAGTTGTGCAGGGTTTTGGTGGGACCACAACTGGAATATTGTGCGCAGTTTTGGTCTCCACATTTAAGAAAGGATACACTTGCATTGGAAGTTCACTGAACTGATCCCTTGGATGAAGGGGGTTGTCCTTTGATGAGAGACTGAGAAAATTGGTCTTATATTCTCTAGAGTTTAGAAAAATGGAACATACAAGATTCTGAAGGGGCTTGATAGAGTAAATGCTGAAAGATTGTTTCCACTGGTCGGAGAAGTCTAAAACACAAGGGCATAGTCTCAGGGTAAGAGACCAATCATTTAGAACTGCGCTGAGGAGAAATTACTTGACTCAAAGATTGTGAATCTTTTAAATTATTGACCTTAGAGGATTGTGGATGCTCCATCGCTGAATATATTTGAGGTGGGGATAGACAGATTTTTGGTCTCGAACAGAATTAAGAGATACGGAGAGTGGACAGAAAAATGGAGTTGAAGTCAAAGATCAACCATGATCATGCTGAATGGCAGAGCAGGCTGGATGGGCTGTATGGTGTCATGCTGCTTGTGTATTTTGTGTTCTTATGCTGTCGAAGGAACCTTGGTGAGTTCCTGCATTGCACTTTGTAGATGATACACACTGCTGCCTCTGTGCATCGGTGGTAGAGGGAGTGAATATTTAAGGTGGTGAATGGGGTGCCAAAGGTCGTGAATGCGGTGTCAATCAAATGGACTGCTTTGTCCTGGATCATGGTTTTTCATAAATTTAAAGTGCCCAATTCTTTTTTTCTCCAATTAAGGGGCAATTTTTTTTTAGCATGGCCAATCTACCTTCCCTGCATCTTTGAGTTGTGGGGATGAGACCCGTGCAGACACGAGGAGAATGTACAAACCCCATGCGGATAGTGACCCAGTGCCGAGATCGAACCTGGCTCCTCGGCATTGTGAGACAGCAGTGCTAACCACTGCGTCACATGCCACCCGTGTCAAGCTTCTTGAGTGTTGTTGGAGCTGCACTCACCCAGGCCAGTGGAGAGTTTTCCATCACACTCCTGAATTGTGCCTTGTAGATGGCGGACAGGCTTTGGGGAGTCAGAATTCTTAGCCCCTGACCTGCTCTTGCAATAGTTATAGGGCTAGTCCAGTTCAATTTCTGGTCAATGGTAAGTAAACTCCAGGATGTTAATTGCGGTGTTTCAGTGATGATAATGCCATTGAATATCAAGGAGAAATGGACAAATTCTCTCTTGTTGGAGATGGTCATTGCTTGGCACTTGTGTGGCACAAATGTTTCTTGCTACTTATCAGCTCAAACCTGAATACTGACCAGGTTCCACTTGATAACCCGGTCGACAACATTTTCTATCACTTTGCTGATGTTAAGACCATAAGACCTAGGAGCGGAAGTAAGGCCATTCGGCCCATCGAGTCCACTCCACCATTCAATCATGGCTGATTTCAACTCCATTTACCCGCTCTCTCTCCATATCCCTTAATTCCTCGAGAAATCAAGAATTTATCAACTTCTGTCTTAAAGACACTCAACGTCCCGGCCTCCACCACCCTCTGTGGCAATGAATTCCACAGACCCACCACTCTCTGGCTGAAGAAATTTCTCCTCATCTCTGTTCTAAAGTGACTCCCTTTTATTCTAAGGCTGTGCCCCCGGGTCCTAGTCTCCCCTGCTAATGGAAACAACTTCCCTACGTCCACCCTATCTAAGCCATTCATTATCTTGTAAGTTTCTATTAGATCTCCCCTCAACCTCCTAAACTCCAATGAATATAATCCCAGGATCCTCAGACATTCATCGTATGTTAGGCCTACCATTCCTGGGATCATCCGTGAGAATCTCCGCTGGACCCGCTCCAGTGCCAGTATGTCCTTCCTGAGGTGTGGGGCCCAAAATTGCTCGCAGTATTCTAAATGGGGCCTAACTAATGCTTTATAAAGCTTCAGAAGTACATCCCTGCTTTTATATTCCAAGCCTCTTGAGATAAATGACAACATTGCATTTGCTTTCTTAATTACGGACTCAACCTGCAAGTTTACCTTTAGAGAATCCTGGACTAGGACTCCCAAGTCCCTTTGCACTTCAGCATTATGAATTTTGTCACTGTTTAGAAAATAGTCCATGCCTCTATTCTTTTTTCCAAAGTGCAAGACCTCGCACTTGCCCACGTTGAATTTCATAAGCCATTTCTTGGACCACTCTCCTAAACTGTCTAAATCTTTCTGCAGCCTCCCCACCTCCTCCATACTACCTGCCCCTCCACCTATGTTTGTATCATCGGCAAACTTAGCCAGAATGCCCCCAGTCCCGTCATCTAGATCGTTAATATATAAAGAGAACAGCTGTGGCCCCAACACTGAACCCTGCGGGACACCACTCGTCACCAGTTGCCATTCCGAAAAAGAAGCTTTTATCCCAACTCTCTGCCTTCTGCCTGACAGCCAATCGTCAATCCACGTTAGTACCTTGCCTCGAATACCATGGGCCCTTATTTTACTCAGCAGTCTCCCGTGAGGCACCTTATCAAAGGCCTTTTGGAAGTCAAGATAGATAACATCCATTGGCTCTCCTTGGTCTAACCTATTTGTTATCTCTTCAAAGAACTCTAACAGGTTTGTCAGGCACGACCTCCCCTTACTAAATCCATGCTGACTTGTCCTAATCCGACCCTGCACTTCCAAGAATTTAGAAATCTCATCCTTAACAATGGATTCTTGACTTCCGGTTGCGGCGATGACCAGCTAAGCCGCATGTTTCGGCACCTCCTGTTTCAACGGACTTTTGCGCTCTTATCGGGAGCCCCAACGGAAATATTTTGCGGCCAAACCCAGTGTGAGGTGACAAAGGAAGGAGTCCCCCCGGGTGTGGATGGAAAGGAGCGACAGTAGTGGCCAGATTGTGGAGGATCCTTTGGAGCAGCGGCAGAGAAGAGAAGGGAGAAGCAAGATGGCGGCCGAGGGAGCCCAGATGGTATGGGGCCCGGAACAGCAGGAGTTCCTCCGACGATGTGTGGAGGAGCTCAAGAAAGAGGTGCTGGCGCCGATGTTACTGGCAATCGAGGGACTAAAGGAAACACAGAATGTCCAGGCGATGGAACTCCGTGGAGTGAAGGCAAAGGCAGCCGAGAACGAAGACGAGATACAGGGCCTGGTGGTGAAAACGGAGACGCACGAAGCACTACACAAGAGGTGCATAGAAAGGCTGGAAGCCCTGGAGAACAGCTCGAGGAGGAACAATCTACGGATTTTAGGTCTCCCCGAAGGAACAGAGGGAGCTGATGCTGGGGCGTATGTGAGTACGATGCTCCATACTCTAATGGGAGCTGAGGCCCCAACGGGCCCCCTGGAAGTGGAGGGAGCATACCGGGTCCTCGTGAGAAGACCAAAGGCAGGGGAAACACCAAGAGCAATAGTGGTGAAGTTCCATCGCTACAGGGACAGGGAGATGGTCCTGAGCTGGGCTAAGAAGACACGGAGTAGCAAGTGGGAGAACGCGGTGATACGCGTGTATCAAGACTAGAGTGCGGAGGTGGCGAGAAGGAGGGCGAGTTTCAACCGGGCCAAGGCGGTGCTCCATAGGAAGAAAGTCAAATTTGGGATGCTGCAGCCGGCGAGATTGTGGGTCAAGCATCAGGGCAAACACCACTACTTTGAGACGGCGGAGGAGGCATGGACATTTATTCAGGAAGAGAAATTGGACTAGACTTGAGAAATTGCCCGGAGATGGGTAGCGAGGTGGTGGCACAGAAATGTAAAGTGGGGAGAGGGGAGGGCTAATGTATAATAATGTTGGACGGGGAATTTTTCTCCCCCCGATGTGGGGGACATGAAGAAATGTGGGTGCCGGTGGAAATGGGGACAGGGAAGGGGAATGAGGGAACTGCGCCATTAGGGGCGGGGCCGAGAGGAAGGCGCGGGTATTTTCCCGCGCTATGGAAACTATGGCGGGAAAAAGGGCGCAGGAAGGAAGGGAGCCTCACACGCAGGGAGGTCAAAGGATGAACGGGGGAAGCCGAGGTCAGCCAGAGTTAGCTGACTTCCGGAAGCAATGTGGGGGGAGTAATCAAGCTAGAGGGGGATCTAGGGGGGTGGGGAGGGAGGGGGGGGATTAACTGGGTTGCTGCTGTTGAGAGTAAGGGGGAGCTGATACGAGACGAGGTGGTCGGGACGGGAGGGCGCCGTCTGGGGGACAGACGGGTGCGTGAGACCTGGGTGAGGAGATGGTTTAAAAAAGGGGATGGCTAGTCGACGAGGGGGGTGGGTAAATGGCCCCCCAACCCGGCTGGTCACGTGAATATGAGAGGTTTAAATGGGCCGATTAAGAGGGTAAGGGTGTTTGCGCACTTAAAGAGACTGAAGGCGGACGTAGTTATGCTCCAGGAGACGCACCTGAAGTTGGCGGATCAGGTTAGACTAAGGAAAGGATGGGCGGGACAGGTATTCCACTCAGGGTTGGACGCGGAAAACAGAGGGGTGGCAATATTGGTGGGGAAACGTGTATCGTTCGAGGCTAAGACCATAGTGGTGGATAGTGGGGACAGGTATGTGATGGTGAGTGGCAGATTGCAGGGTGAGGCGGTTGTGCTGGTGAATGTATATGCCCCGAACTGGGATGACGCGGGATTCATGAAGCGAATGCTGGGACGTATCCCGGACCTGGAGGTGGGAAACTTGTTAATTGGGGGGGGGGGGGGGGGGACTTTAACACAGTACTTGACCCAGGGCTGGACCGGTCCAGATCCAGGACTGTAAGAAGGCCGGCAACGGCCAAGGTGCTTCAGGGGTTCATGGAGCAAATGGGGGGAGTAGATCCGTGGAGATTCACCAGACCGATGGGTAAAGAGTTTTCCTTTCTCTCCCACGTCCACAAGGTATATTCCCGGATAGACTTTTTTGTTTTGGGAAGGGCACTGATCCCGAAAGTGGCAGGAACGGAGTACTCGGCCATAGCCGTTTCAGATCACGCCCCGCATTGGGTAGAGCTGGAACTAGGAGAGGAAAGGGACCAGCGCCCACTCTGGCGATTAGACATGGGACTACTGGCGGACGAGGGGGAATGCGGAAGGGTGAGGGGATGTATCGAAAGATACCTGGAGGTCAATGACGATGGGGAGGTCCAGGTGGGAGTAGTATGGGAAGCGTTGAAGGTGGTGGTTAGAGGAGAGCTGATCTCCATCAGAGCCCACAAGGGGAAACAAGAGGGTAAAGAAAGAGAGAGATTAGTATGGGAAATTTTGAGGGTGGATAGGAAGTATGCGGAGACCCCAGACGAAGGGCTATATAGGGAAAGACGAAGGTTACAGACGGAGTTTGACCTGCTGACCACGGGAAAGGCAGAGACACAGTGGAGGAAGGCACAGGGGATATAATATGAATATGGGGAAAAGGCGAGCCGGCTGCTGGCCCAACAACTTCGGAAGAGGGGGGCGGCGAGAGAGATTGGTGGAGTTAGGGACGAAACGGGAAAGATGGAGCAGAGAGCAGGGAAAGTGAACGAGGTGTTCAAGACATTCTATGAGAGGCTGTACAAGTCCCAACCCCCGGAGGGGAAAGAGGGAATGAGACACTTTTTGGACCATCTAGAGTTCCCGAGGGTGGAGGGGCAGGAGGTGGCAGGTCTGGGGGCGCAGATTGAGGTGGATGAGGTGATCAAAGGAATTTGGAGCATTCAAGCAGGGAAGGCCCCGGGACCAGATGGGTTCCCGGTGGAATTTTATAGGAAATATATGGACCTGTTGGCCCCACTTTTGGCGAGAACCTTTAATGAGGCTAAGGAAAGGGGGACATTACCCCCGACAATGTCGGAGGCGACGATATCGCTAATCCTGAAACGGGACAAAGACCCGCTGCAGTGCGGGTCATACAGGCCCATCTCCCTCCTAAACGTAGACGCCAAACTGCTGGCCAAAGTGATGGCGACAAGGATAGAGGATTGTGTCCCAGGGGTGGTACATGACGACCAGACAGGGTTTGTTAAGGGGAGACAATTGAATGCCAATGTACGAAGGTTGCTGGGGGTGATGATGATGCCCCGACCGGAGGGGGAGGCAGAGATAGTGGTGGCGATGGATGCAGAGAAGGCATTTGATAGGGTGGAGTGGGACTATTTGTGGGAGGTGCTGAAGAGATTTGGGTTCAGGGAGGGGTTCATCAGATGGGTTAGACTCTTGTACGCGGCCCCGGTGGCAAGCGTCGTTACAAACAGGCAAAGATCGGGATACTTTCGATTACATAGGGGTACAAGACAAGGGTGCCCCCTGTCCCCGTTACTGTTCGCGTTGGCAATTGAACCATTGGCCATAGCGCTGAGGGACTCTAAGAAGTGGAGGGGGTGCTTAGAGGGGTAGAGGAACATCGAGTGTCACTATATGCAGACGATTTACTGCTATATGTGGCGGACCCGGTAGAGGGGATGCCAGAGGTAATGCAGATACTCAGGGAGTTTGGAGAGTTCTCGGGATACAAATTAAACATGGGAAAGAGCGAACTTTTTGTGATGCACCCCGGGGAACAGGGCAGGGGGATAGATGCTCTGCCGCTGAGGAGAGTAGCAAGGAATTTTCGATACCTGGGGATTCAGGTGGCCAGGAACTGGGGAACCCTACATAAACTTAACCTGACGCGATTGGTAGAGCAGACGGTGGAGGACTTCAAGAGGTGGGATATGGTGCCCCTGTCATTGGTGGGCAGAGTACAGGCGGTTAAAATGGTGGTTCTCCCGAGGTTTCTTTTCGTGTTTCAGTGCCTCCCCATCCTGATTACAAAGGCCTTTTTCAAAAAAATAGACAGGAGCATTGTGAGATTTGTGTGGGCGGGAAAGACCCCGAGGGTAAAGAGGGGGTTCCTGCAGCGCAGTAGGGACGGATGGGGATTGGCAGTGCCGAGTCTGAGTGACTACTATTGGGCCGCCAATGTGTCGATGGTCTGTAAGTGGATGAGGGAAGAAGAAGGTGCGGCGTGGAAAAGGTTGGAGACGGCGTCCTGTAAGGGAACGAGCCTAAAAGCGCTGGCGACCGCGCCACTACCGTTCTCCCCGAAAAGGTACACCACAAACCCAGTGGTGGTGGAGACCTTGAAGATCTGGGGGCAGTGGAGACGACATAGGGGAGTGACGAGTGCCTCGGTGTGGTCCCCGATAAGGAACAACCACAGGTTCGTCCCGGGGAGGATAGATGGGGGATTTCAATGTTGGCAGCGAGTGGGAATTAGGAAGCTGAAGGACCTGTTTGTGGACGGGACGTTTGCGAGTTTGGGAGCATTGGAAGAAAAATATAAGTTGCCACCAGGGAATGCTTTCCGATACATGCAAGTGAGGGCATTTACGAGGCAACAGGTGAGGGAATTTCCGCGGCTCCCGACGCAAGGGGTCCAGGATAGAGTGATTTCGGGGGCATGGGTTGGAGAAGGTAAAGTGTCCGAAATATCCAGGGAGATGCGAGACGAGGGGGAGGCGATGGTAGAGGAGCTGAAGGGAAAATGGGAAGAGGAGCTGGGGGAAGAGATTAAGGAGGGGCTGTGGGCAGATGCCCTAAGTAGGGTAAATTCCTCGTCCCCATGTGCCAGGCTTAGCCTGATTCAATTTAAGGTTCTACACAGAGCGCATATGACGGGAGCAAAACTGAGCAGGTTTTTTGGGGTGGAGGACAGGTGTGGGAGGTGCTCGGGAAGCTCGGCGAACCACACTCACATGTTCTGGTCGTGTCCGGCACTACATGAGTTCTGGGAGGGTGTGGCAAGAGTGATCTCAAAGGTGGTGGGGGTCCGGGTCAAACCAAGCTGGGGGTTGGCTATATTTGGGGTTGCAAAAGAGCTGGGAGTGCAGGAGGCGAAAGAGGCCGACGTCTTGGCCTTTGCGTCCCTAGTAGCCCGGCGAAGGATTCTACTTATGTGGAAAGAAGCGAAGCCCCCGGGCGTGGAGGCCTGGATAAACAACATGGCAGGGTTCATAAGACTGGAACGAATAAAATATGCGTTAAGAGGATCGGCTCAGGGGTTCACCAGGCGGTGGCAACCGTTCCTTGACTATCTCGCGGAACGATAATGGAAAAACAGAAAAGACAGCAGCAGCAACCCGGGGGGGGGGGAGGATTATTCCGTGTTATTGTTTTTTTTTCTTAGTTAGTTTTATATTTGCTTTTTGTTTATTTCTTTTTCCATCTGTTGTTAGTTTAATATATTATTTAAATAACGTTTAATGTATATTCCTTTATTAAGTTGTAAAAACGGAAAATCTTTGTTTGAAAAACTTCAATAAAATATATATTTTTAAAAAACAATGGATTCTTGAATCTTGCCAACAACCGAGGTTAGGCTAATTGGCCTATAATTTTCCATCTTTTTCCTTGTTCCCTTCTTGAACAGGGGGGTTACAACAGCGATTTTCCAATCCTCTGGGACTTTCCCTGACTCCAGTGACTTTTGAAAGATCATAACTAACGCCTCCACTATTTCTTTAGCTATCTCCTTTAGAACTCTAGGATGTAGCCCATCTGGGCCCGGAGATTTATCAATTTTTAGACCTCTTAGTTTCTCTAGCACTTTCTCCTTTGTGATGGCTACCATAGTCAACTCTGCCCCCTGACTCTCCTGAATTGTTGGGATATTACTCATGTCTTCGACTGTGAAGACCAGCGCAAAGTACTTATTTAGTTCCTCAGCTATTTCCTTGTCTCCCATCACTAGATTACCAGAGTCATTTTGGAGCGGCCCAATGTCTACTTTTGCCTCCCGTTTGTTTTCAATGTATTTAAAGAAACTTTTACTATCATTCCTAATGTTACTGGCTAGCCTACCTTCATATTTGATCCTCTCTTTCCTTATTTCTCTCTTTGTTATCCTCTGTTTGTTTTTGTAGCCTTCCCAATCTTCTGACTTCCCACTACTCTTTGCCACATTATAGGCTTTCTCTTTTGCTTTGATGCATTCCCTAACTTCCTTTGTCAGCCATGGCTGCCTAATCCCCCCTCTGATAACCTTTCTTTTCTTTGGGATGAACCTCTGTACTGTGTCCTCAATTACTCCCAGAAACTCCTGCCATTGCTGTTCTACTGTCTTTCCCACTAGGCTCTGCTCCCAGTCGATTTTCGTCAGTTCCTCCCTCCTGCCCCTGTAGTTACCTTTATTTAACTGTAACACCTTTACATCTGATTCTACCTTCTTTCTTTCAAATTGGAGATTGAATTCTACCATATTATGATCACTGCCTCCTAAGTGTTCCCTTACTTTAAGATCTTTCATCAAGTCTGGCTCATTACATAACACTAAGTCCAGAATGGCCTGTTCCCTCATGGGCTCCATCACAAGCTGTTCCAAAAAGCCCTCCTGTAAACATTCAATGAATTCCCTTTCCTTGGGTCCACTGGCAGCATTATTTACCCAGTCCACCTGCATATTCCCGTACCAGCCTCCCCGAACAGGCGCCGGAATGTGGCGACTAGGGGCTTTTCACAGTAACTTCATTTGAAGCCTACTTGTGACAATAAGCGATTTTCATTCATTTTCATTTCATTTATTGAAGTACCCCATGATCACTGTGACCTTGCCTTTCTAAAATGCACTTACTATTTTGTGGTGCATTTTGTGCCCCTGGTCCTGACCACTGTTAGGAGGCCTGTACATAACTCCCATTATGGTTTTTTTGCCTTTGTGGTTCCTCAACTCTACCCACACAGACTCCACATCATCTGACCCTATGTCGTTTAGTGCTATTGATTTAATTTCATTCCTAATTAACAAGGCAACCCCGCCCCCTCTGCCCACCTCTCTGTCTTTTCGATAGGTTGTGAATCCCTGGATGTTTAAATGCCAGTCCTGAACCCCCTGCAACCACGTCTCTGTGATGCCTACCACATCATACCTGCCAGTCACAATCTGGGCCACAAGCTCATCTACCTTGTTCCATACACTGCACGCATTTAAATATAGCACCTTTAATTCTCTATTGACCGTCCCTTTTTGTTTTCTTAGTGTGGTGAACCTTGGTTTACTGAGCCTTTCCATACACTGTGTCATATTTTGTGGGATGGGGGACTAGCTCAACCTCTCCTAAGTTCTGTCTTTTCGTGCTTTTTTGTATTCCTAAGCAGCTACGCTTCCCACTGATTACGTCACCTCTTGATTCCCTGACTTTCCCTTCCCCCCAATCTCTAGTTTAAAGTCCTATTGACCACCCTATTTACTCTTTTCGCCAGAACACTGGTCCCAGCTCGTTCAGGTGGGGACCATCCCAACGGTATAAGTCCCCCCTGTCCCAAAACTGATGCCAGTGTCCCATGAAAAGGAACCCCTCTTTCCCACACCACTCTTTCAGCCACGTTTTAACTTCCCTTATTCTTGCCTCCCTATGCCAATTTGCACGTGGCTCGGGCAGTAATCCGGAGATTATGACCCTTGAGGACCTGTTTTTTAATTTGAATCCTAGCTCTTTATAATCTCTAAACAGGTCCTCTTTTCTAGACTTGCCTATGTTGTTGGTACTGACATGGACCACAACAACTGGATCCTCCCCCTCCCTCTCCAGTATCCTTTCAAGCCGGTCAGAGAGATGTTCCGCACCCTAGCACCGGGCAGGCAACGTACCATGCTCTTTATCCTGCTCACAAAGGATACTATCTATCCCCCTGATAATAGAATCTCCTACAACTACAACTTGCCTATTTACTCCCTCCCCTTGAATGGCCTGCTGAACCATGGTGCCTTGGTCAGCTGACTCATCCTTCCTGCAGCCCTGTTCACCATCCACACAGGGAGCAAGTACCTCATACCTATTGGACAGGGTCAAGGGCTGAGGCTCCTGAGTTCCTGACTGCTGGTTCCCTTTACCTGCCTGACTTGCAGTCACACCCTGCTGTCCCTGGCCACTGGCAGGATTTAAACTACCTACCCTGACAGGTGTGACTACCTCCTGAAACACAGTGTCCAGGTAAGTCTCCCCCTCCCGGATGTGCCTCAGTGTTTGAAGCTCAGACTCCAGCTCATCACCTCTGAGCCGGAGCTCTTCGAGCAGCCAACACTTACTGCAGATGTGGTCGCTGCAGCTCGCAATGGGATCTGCCAGCTCCCACATCAAGCAGCTCAAGCACATCACCTGACCAGCCATCTCTAATTAATTAGTTAGTTTAATTTAAGTTTACGAGTTTAGCTGTGTTTTTTTTTAAATTTGGGGCAGATTTGCTATCAACCAATCAGATCACAGCTTCCCTCTGACGTCACTTTTGGGGGAATAAACTGGAAAACAGGAAGTTACCGTTAGGTTTTTATACTCACAGAGACTGCTGCTCCTCCTCCGAACGGCTCCCAAAATTAGGCCCGGAGAAAGAGAGAGAACAAAACAGTCGGGAAAAAGCACCTTCTCCCACTCTTCACCGAATTACCTCACTGCACCAAATTACAAAATTCTCACTCTGTCTGTGTCTCACTCACTCAGGCTGTGTCTCCTTGACCAACGCAATGCTTACTGAGTGCGCTTTCTGTCTGTCTTTTATACAGACTTTAGGATGACTCACACTAAAACTTCAAAGAGAAGAATACAATGTGTACCTTTGTGCCCCTTAACAGGCCTCAGGTGAGAGTAGACTGATGATACGGTTATTGGCCAGGTTGGATTTGTCCTGCTTTTTGTATACAGGACATACCTGGGCCATTTTCCACATTGTCAGGTTGATGCCAGTGTTGTAGCTGTACTGGAACAGCTTGGCTAGGGATGCGGCTAGTTCTGTAGCACAAGTCTTCAATACTATTGCTGGTATGTTGTCAGGACCCTTTGCCTTTCCAGAGTCAGTCTAGATTTTGCATGCAAGTCCATGGAATAGAACACCACGTGTGTATCTATTTTTAAAAAAGTTCGAGGGCCCAATGATTTTTTTTTCCAATTAAGGGGCAATTTAGCATGGCCAATCCATCTACGCTGCACATCTTTGGCTTGTGGGGTGAAACCCACGCAGACACGGGGAGAATGTACAAATTCCACACAGACAGTGACCTGGGGCTCAGCTCGAACCCGGGTCCTTGGCGCTGTGAAGCAGCAGTGCTAACCACTGTGCCACCAAGCCACACTTTTTTTTCTTGTTTAACACTCCATAACAGGGCAAGATTCAGCTGCAGCCTGTACGTCCTAAAATCCTCTCACAGGAAGGAGCCATTCTACAGCGTGTTTCTTGGAGAAGCATTTCACTCCCCTTGAAATTTCAATAGGCTCTGTGATTTCACTGTTGCAGTATGCCTTCATTTATCCATTTGTACTTCGTTGTTTACAATGAATTTCACACCCCATTGACCATTATTAGCCTCTTGATTGACATCTAAAACCTATCCCAAAGGAAGGATTAGCTTTGTTTTTATTGCACTTCACTATCCATTAACTCTGAAGTGCTTCCTCTTTTAAGCAGGTGCCCTGCCTGGCTGCATTTTTTCTATAGTGTTTTTTTTCTACCCTGAAGTGTTTCCTAGAAAGAGCAGGTGCTCTGTCCAAACAGCACTATTTTTAGACTGGATATTTTTCAACCTCTGATGCCCGAACAGCATGCCTGCACTTTTCCACTGTAGAAGCAGCTGGTAACACTCAGACATTAAAGTGCAAGGGTTCCTCAGTGAGGATCTCTTTGCAGCCACTGTTGAATTCATTGGATAGATGTGATGACCATGCCGGGGGGCTCAGAAGCTTTGATTCGTGTCACTTGACCAGGACTCAAAATGCTACTTTTTAAAAGTTACTTTTTGTTTTTGATTTATAAAGTTCTTGCTGGCCTATTTTTGTCAGGGGCATGCCTGGGTGGTGCCAACCTGTCAGTGCCAGGTTAGCACTACTATGGTGCCAGGGGCAGTGGTTGTTTGGCACTGAAAAGGGACAGGGCCTGAAGGGGGGTATTGAGGGGAGCCTTAGGGGCAGGGGGGAGCTTTTAGCGACCCCAAAGTAGAGTGTTGATCACTTGAGGAGGGTGCGTCTTTGCTGGTGAGATGGTGTGGGGATGGGTGCTGTCGTGTTATTCTGAGATTGGGGCACCCTTTAAAAATGCTGCCCTGATCTCTGAGGACCCGGCCTTGCCAGCGTCTTCACATACACATTTTTGGCACAAATCATCCTTGGCTCCAAAAAAAATGATTAAATGTGAGAAGATCGCAATGGGGATCGCGGCAGAACAGCCATGTGATTCGCATTGATTTTCTCATCTGAAACTTGACGGAAATGTGGTAGCAAGCGGGAATTGCCACGAGCTAACCATTGCGCCACTATGCCGCCACTTCAAGCAGTTCTGCAGCCAAAAGCAGGGAGCACAGAGCACACACAACCTGCAGTCATCTGGGAGCTTTGGTGCCCCCCCACAATCGAGGCTATTACCCCACCCCGCTTTCTGGCGGGATGGTTAGATCATGGGAGGCCATTAAATAGGGGGTCATTCCCATTAATGGCATAGAGATGAGAGCGGCACGGTGGTGCAGTGGTTAGCACTGTTGCCTCACGGCGCTGAGCACCCGGGGCCAAATCCGGCCCGGGGTCACTGTGTGTGTGGAGTTTGCACATTCTCCCCGTGTCTGCATGGGTCTGACCCCCATAACCCAAAGATATGCAGGGTAGGTGGATTGGCCACTCTTAATTGCCCCTTAATTGGAAAAAAATAATTGGGTACTCTCAGTTTATTTTTTTAAATGGTCAGGAGATTGGCTTTAATTGGTGATTATCGGTTTCTCGCCACACCACAGTGGGATTCGGTTCTCAGCAACAGGAATCGGCTCCTGAAAGGGATTGCTCTGTGAAATTGAATGGATACTTAGCGTTTCAAAGGATTTTAGGGGATGCGAATCCTTTTCAAACGTTGTGGGCTTTCGAGGAAGTCTCTGACACTTCAAAAAGCAGCAGTTTTAAAAGCATACGTGTGCCTCGGGCTTCCAGCCTGTTAATTGCATGATGATGCATGTAGATCCGCAATTTACATTTTCCTGCCAATGCGGGGTTTTTCTCTATCTACCCTATCTATCCCCTTTATATGCTGAAAACATCAATCAATTTCCTCCTTACCCTTTGAAGGAATACAACCCTAGTTTGTGAACTCTCTCTTTGTAATTTAATCCTTACCATTCTGGTAAATTTACACGGCACACACTTCAGGGCCAATATATCCTTCCTATGGTGTGGTGCCCAGAACTGAATGCAGTGCAAAGTCAGTGGTCTAATTAGGACTTTGTATGGCTGTAACATTATTTCTACCCAAGGACTTCATAAAGCTGTAACGTTATTTCTACCTAATTGTCTTCTAGCCCTCGAGATAGAAATGTCAACGTTCTATTAACCTTTTTGATTCTTTTCTGTACCTGCCTGTGACATTTTAACAATCTAAATACAATGGACTCCTAAATCTCTTTGGAGCTCTGCTGTTTCCAGATTTTCATCATTTGGAAAGTGATCTGGGGCGAGATTCTCCGACCACCCGCCGGGTCGGAGCATCGCCGGGGGCTGGTGTGAATCCCGCCCCCGTCGATTCTCTGGCACCAGAGATTCGGCGGGGGCGGGAATCACGCCGCGCCGGTTGGCGGGCCCCTCCCCGCGATTCTCCGGCCCGGATGGGCCGATGTCCCGCTGCTAGAATGCCTGTCCCGCCGGTGTGGATTGAACCACCTACCTTACCGGCGGGTCAAGGCAGCGCGGGCGGGCTCTGGGGTCCAGGGGGGGGCGCGGGGCGATCTGGCCCCGGGTGGTGCCCCCACGGTGGCCTGGCCCGCGATCGGGGCCCACCGATCCGCGGGCGGGCCTGTGCCGTGGGGGCACTCTTTTCCTTCCGCCTTCGCCATGGTCTCCCCCATGGCGGAGGCGGAAGAGACTCCCTCCACAGCGCATGCGCGGGGATGCCGTGAGCAGCCGCTAACGCTCCCGCGCATGCGCCGCCCGGCAATGTCATTTCCGCACCAGCTGGCGGGGCACTTCTGTCAGCTGGCGGGGCGGAAATCAGTCCAGCGCGGGCCTAGCTCCTCAAGGTTAGGACTCGGCCGGTCAAGGGGCAGAGGATTCCGCACCTTCGGGGCAGCGCGATGCCGGACTGATTTGCGCCGTTTTTGGCGTCGGTCGGCGGACATCGTGCCGATACCGGAGAATTTCGCCCAGATCCAATCTTTTTAGATCCAAAAGTGAATTACCTCACATTTGCCTATAACGAAATCCATTTGCCATAATTTTGCCCACTCACTTAATTAATTAATTAATTTTAATAAATTTAGAATACCCAATTTTTTTTTTCCAATTAAGGGGCAATTTAGCAAGGCCAATCACCTAACCTGCACATCATTGGGTTGTGGGGGTGAAACCCACGCAGACACAGGGAGAATGTGCAAACTCCACACGGACAGTGACTCAGGGCCGGGATTTGAACCCGGGTCCTCATCGCCGTAGTCCCAGTGCTAACCACTGCGCCACCGTGCTGCCCTCTATTCACTTAATTTATTAACATATCTTTAACACTATGCTGCCACTGTGCTGTCCATTTTTGTGGCATCAGCAAACTTGTGTAGTTCGTTATCCCATCATCTAAGTTGTTAATAAGTATGGTGAATAGTTAAAACCTCAATACACATCCCTCAAAATTAGAGTACCTGCCCATTACAGTAAACTAAGAATCACAGAATTGTTAAAGTGCAGAAGAAGGCTATTCAGCCCATCGTGTCTGTACCGGCTCTCCAAACGATCATCATGACTTAGTGCCGTTCCACTGCCTTTTCCCCATACCCCTGCACATTGTTGCTATTCAAATGATCATCTAACGCCCTCTTGAATTCCTCGATTGAACCTGCTTCTACCACATTCCAGACCCAAACCGCTCGCAGTGTGAAAAAGCTTTTTCTCACATCACCTTTGCTTCTTTTGCAAATGATTTAATCTGTGCTTTTTCATCCTTGATCCTTTTAAGAGACAGGAGCAGTTTCTCCCTATCTACTCTACCCAGCCCTTATGTATTTGAACATCTCTATCAAGTCTCCTCTTAGCCTTCTCTCCCAGCAGAACAGCCCAACCTCTCCAATCTATCCTCATAACTGAAGCTTCTCGCCCCTAGAACCATTCTTATAACTTTGTGAAAATATGATAAATATATCAAATTAACTCTGACTCATACTGTATTGTTTTTGAACTGTTGCTTACACATGTAAGAAAACCTTACCTAGGTGTTAATTTTGTAACATGTTCTATTTTAAGTGATACTAGCTATTTTATAATACATCCGAATATCTGTCAAAATAGATTTGTTTCTACCATTTAAACAAATTTGCCATTTTCACTGTTCTGCCACACCTTATTTTACTTTGTAAAACAAAATGCTGCATTGTTTAAATAGCATTATATTCTGGATGGAAACGGGGTGGCATGGTGGCAGTGGTTAGCACTGCTGCATATGGCGCTGAAGACCCGGGTTTGATCTGTGTGGAGTTTTGCGCATTCTCCCTGTGTCTGCTTGGGTTTCATCCCCACAACCCAGAGATGTTCAGGGTAGGTGGATTGGCCATGGTAAATTGCCCCTTAATTGGGGGAAAATAAATTGGATACTCCATTTATTTAAAAAAAAATATTCCGGATGGAAATAACAGCAATTTTTCTTTTTCTTTCCCTTTAGGAATTTTTTGCACAATTTCTCTTTGCACATTTGCAGCCAGCATTTCGTATGATCTGTCGCGTCAACCAAAATTTATCTACGGTCTACCAAGCGATATTGACCATGGGTACAGCTGGTCCATTTTCTGTGCGTGGTGTAGCCTGGGGTTAATGATGATGGCAGGCTGTTTATGCACTGCTTTCCCATTCCTCAGCAGAACCAAGATAATCCATCAAAAGTCCATCAGAGATTCCTCCGTGTAACGACCACTTGACGAAACACTGTTGACTTTATAAGAGACCTATGCTTCTCTGATTTGATCTTGTGTTGGAATATGGCATCTGTGTTTTTAATTCTTCGTACATTATACCAAGAATTCTTTCTTACAATACATCTATACTTGTGTCTTTAAAACACAATAGAAAGAACTGCAGTGGTCAATTAAAGCTATCAAACACAAAAAGAAGCAGCTACTGACTATACTCCACTTAAAATGACAAATATTTTCTAACTAACCGCCTCCATTTTGATTGGTTATTCCAGTTCTGAGATGAGTTGGAATTGATTCCCTGTCGTATTTCTTTTCTGCACACTGCCAATATTTTATTGTTGTATTCCAAATTCAAAAATGTTACAGAAATATTAAAACTGGGCTCGCTATTCAAATATCAATTGTACTGTAGGATTTAGAATGCTACTTTCTTGATGCCCAATGGGAAGATGTTTGAATACTTCTCCATCAGTATATTAAGCACATTGGGAGCGCAAATTAGTCTTTGCTGGTAATGTGAAATGGGTGATACCAAATTGGGAGCCCGTTTTATATCTGCCCAATATTTTTCCATTTGATCTCAAAGAAAATTGAGTGGGTTGTAAAAAGGGGCCACCGATTTACTATTGTTCATTTTGTGCTACTATCAAGGATCAAGCTCACCCCATTTACTTTAAACTATCAGATCCAAGTGTCAATTTGCACTTTCACATTCCAAATATTTTGCCTCTCTTAAAGCTATGGTGATTCTTTTACGAAACCATGTATTTTAAGTAAGGTTCAGTTGTAATTATTTGACAATAATGTACTGTCAGTTGTTGTGTTGAATAATGTGAATGAACGTGTGAATAATTGGTACAATTGTTACAATATTTCCATAAGTGTGGTACTGAGTGTAAATGTTTTGTGCTCTTTGTCTGTATACACAGTTTTTATTTGATAAAATTGAAGTCTTAGTGACTGAAAAATTGGATCACATCTGACTGGGACCCCTGTATGTGTCGAATGAGACCAGTGGTTACACCATGCAAAATTGGTCTGCTGACCTTATTTTTACTACTGATGACCTGCAGATGCCAGTCAAGGCCCCAAGCGCAATTTATGGCCTTGCGAAGAGCAAAGATCAGACGGCCAAGGTGAGAAGCATAGGACAATACAAAATAAGGGGTAAAATTCTAAAAGAGGTGCAGGAGCAGAGGTACCCGGCTGAACATGTGCAGAGATCATTGCAGGTGGCAAGACTGGTGGAGAAAGCAGTTAATATCGCAGATAGTATTGTGGGCATTATTAATAGGGGCATAATGTACAAGAGTAAGGAGGTTATGCTGAACTTATACAAGACACCAGTTGGAATATTGCATACAGTTCTGGGCACCACACTATAGGAGGGACATGAACATATTGGAGAGAATGAAGATAAGGTTCACAAGAATGGTTCCAGGGGTGAGAAACCTCAGCTATGAGGATAGATTAGAGAGGTTGGGATTGTTCTGGAAGAGAAGGCTAAGACGAGATTTGATAGAGATGTTCGAAATCATGAGGGGGCGAGACAGAGTAGATAGGGAAAAACTGTTCCCATTCATAAAAGAATGAGAGGATGCAGATTTAAAGTGATTTGCAAAAGAAGCAAATATGATGTGAGAAAAACCTTTTCACACATAAGTGGTTTGGGTCTGGAATGCACTGCCTGGAAGTGTGGTGGAGGCAGGTTCAATCGAGGCATTAGATGGTAATTTGAATAGAAACAATGTGCAGGGGAAAAGAGGGGAATGGCACAAAGTCATGATGCTCGTTTGGAGAGCCGGTGCAAACCCAATGGGCCAAACGGCCTCCTTCTGACCCATAACAATTGTGTGATTCTGAGGGAATAGACAGGGCAGGAATATTAACATGGAGCTGAGAGGAATATTCCTGCTCTTCCTGGCTTCACAATAAGGTGTGTTTAAAAAAAAAATTAAAACCTACTTTCAGGGAGCAGCAGTTGAGAACAGTTAGTTGATCTACCAAACCCCTGAGAGTACTGACCACAGCCTGCAGGGCAAACACAACTGTTAGTTGCTGAGGAATTTTTGAGTGGGCCTCAAACAGGTGTTAGGGCCTCATCTGCACAAGCAAAGTGACTACTGTTTTTTCAGACACCAGGCCATGAATGCCTATGCAGAAGTCTTCATCAATATAACTGGCGATGCACTTTGTGTATCGAATGTGTGCATGTATGCTGCCTGTCATACTGATATTTAGTTGCCTATTTTACACTTGTAATATGGGTGTGACACCAATTCATTTCTCGGCAGGTATGTTTTTTTATAAATAATCTGCACGATGGATATCCCTTCTAGATCCCACACTAGATTGCTTGCTTCAATACTAAATGAGACAATATATGTATAGCTCTGTATGAAGTATCCATACTTCGATGTATTCTAAATGACTTTTTAATGTCTTTATGCACCTAGAAAAGTGAATTTTTTTTTCAAAAGTGAAGTAAACCCATCTGGTAACAAAAATCCCTCTCTTCCAATAAAAAAAATCGCAATTAAAGAACTACTTTTTTCCTCCATTTATACTGAATTGTACAACATTAGTCATTAACCACAAAGTAAAGGTTTAACTCAATGTGAAACTAACACAATATATGTACCGTTCACAACATAACCGGATCTGCCAGCCAGTGACAGGGCTGAGACACTTGCCGCTGACCACAATTGGGAATGCATCTTTTCTTTAATAAATTTAGAGTACCCAATTCTTTTTTTTCCAATTAAGGGGTAATTTAGTGTGGCCAATCCACCTACCCTGCGCATCTTTGGGTTGTGGGGGTGAGACCCACGCAGACACGGGTCAATGTTCAAATTCCACATGGACAGTGACCCTGGGCTGGATCAAATCCAGGTCATCGGAGCTGTCAGACAGCAGTGCTAACTACTATGCCACTGTTCTGCCCTGGGAATGCATCTTCACGTTTAGGGACTTCCTGTCGCAGTTGCAGGAAGCAACCAGAAGGGGGAGGTGCAGATGCACTGAGGCCTGGTCCTCTGGGATCAGCAATGGAAAGGTTTGTTTTAAAGATGTTTTGAGGCCTTCCTGCGATTGTTTCTTCTATTAATTACTTTCATCCCAGATCCTATTCCTGTGATTAATAGCCTGGACGTAATAAGTTCACAGAGGCAAACATTCCTTCATCAGAATCCCTTTTATTAACAAAACCAACGGCAGTACAACCATGAGCATTCAGCTTTCTGCCTACACTGGGAGTGCAGAGGAGCTGACACTCCCTGTCATATACAAAGAAGAGGTTCCCTGATTGGCCCACTAATCAGGGAACTCTTATTTCAATTGACCAATTTCAAAGGCCTGGTCTAAGTCATTACACTGGACCAAATTTCTGAATGAGTTCAAGGCATCTAGTCCAGATCTCTATTAGGATAATGATCGGAGGCATCAATGCACGGTTCGGGGTCAGTGTATCTCTCCCCATGGGAAGTTTAAATTCTGCGCGTACGACTTCCTCTGTGACCCGACACAACAGTGGCGAATGTCTCAAATTTCACTGCTAATTCCATCATCCTCAAATTGGACAAATTTACACACATTTACCTGAAATTGATGCATGTAAGTAAATGGTGCTTGTCAAAGCTATTTCAATTAGCTGTGTATGGATGATCCAGGTACAAAATCTTGGGTTGCCAGAGCACAGCAGGAAAGATGATGTGTGGTCGGTGCTTCAATGTAAATGTCAGCTGCAGGACATGTCAGGGAACATGGAAGCTTGTTCAACAACAGCTTGCATTCATATGGTGCCTTAATCATAGTGGAACTTCCCAAAGAGCCTCACAGGAGCAGAATCAGACCAAAAAGTTTTAAGGAATATCTCAAATATCTGGATTCAGGCAGAGATTGACGATGCCTTGCATTCTATTCTTGTTCATGTTGAAGATTCGCCTCTGGAAAAGGCACAAGGCAGAAAGAGAATGAAAGCCTCAAACATCTGGAAGACAAAGCAGTCAACTCACAATCAAGAACTGCTATGCAGCAGAGTGGCACAGTGGTTATTACTATTGGCATATCATTAACAGGCACAAACCGGTATTCTCTGGGTCTCCTGTGATGCTCCGCCTCCGCCAGGTGGAATTACCGACAGCGAGTTTCACTTATGGTTTCAAAAATAGAGAGGCTGTTGAGGGAGAGAGAGCAGGTAGAACACGTTCCCAGAGACGCAACCAGGGGCTACCTGACCTTCCACTGGCGGGGATTTGGGGGAGGGCAGCAGGGGGTGCCCAGGGGATGGGCAGTGGTGCCAGGGTGACCCCTGGGACCAGGGTGGTGTCCAGACACGGACCACCATTGCCACGGCCTGCAGGGCAGCCATCTTTCTGTGCACCCTACTGGCCGCCCACCGTGGCTCGTGACTGCGCAGGGTAACACCAGCCATATGGATGCACCTACCAACACCCCATCCCCAACCTCGTCTCTCCACCCCACCTCCAACTTGGACTGCTCTGGAGGGGCCCTTCAGAAAGGCGCTGGGAGAGTATCCCGTATCGTGGTGGCCTGCTGTGTCCTCCACAACATCGCCCGGCAGAGGGCTGACATGCTGGAAGAGGGGGAGAACGCCAAGCCTCGTCTGACCAGGAGGATGCGGAGGAGTGTCAGGATGGGAAGGGCATGGGGCCTGCCAGGCACAGGAGGCCTCACAACGTATTATCCTAGGCCGGCGTGCACGGGATGCTCTATCCACCTCCAGGTTCACTGACTATGGGGCCTGGCTGACCGCACGGACATCCCATTCCACCTCCTGCAACCCCTCCGTGATTCTTATCTGCGGGTGTGGGCCCTGGGTTGGCAGTAACAGCGGGTCTGGTCCATGGGATAGGGAATGATGACAACCCGGTTTGCGATGAGCTCTGGTGCTCCGTGTTGTTTGACAACGTCTGACATCTGCCCACGGTAGCAATTTCCACCGTCCAGCTGGCACCTGGGTGATCCCTGCATGTGAGCCGGTCATTCCATCACACGGTCTCACCAAACCCTTGGGATGGCAGAGGTGGGGACGGGATGCTGGGTGGGGTGGGTTAGTTGGGCAAGAGGGAAAGGGAGGGGGAGAAGTGGGGTACCACAGCGATGTGCGGGGTCCGATCTGGGGGTCCCGGCCCATGGCCAACTCCAACGTCCCCCCCCCGCAGCCCCCCACCCTCAGCAGCCAGCTCAGCCCATCCCTCATTCTCTTTTGAAAGAATATAGAGGCAGGTTGGAACTTTTTTGCACAGGTGTTTATTTTAGAAAGAGCATGTGAACATCTCTATGAGGTTTGTGCCCTAGCCCCTCTGTGCTTCACCCATGCCATCTTAACTGGTGTCTACCTTTCTGGCCTTACAGGCCCTAACGCTACGTCGAGGTGGATCCCCAGGTGGTACATCAGGAGTGGAGGCAGCCTACTGCGAATCTCGCCCTGTGACCTGGGTCCGCTTTGGCAGTGGGGGGATTCAGAGATGCTGAGGTGTTCTGGCACCACCCCTGCCTCAGTCACTGGCACGGGCCCCAGCACCTCCTCCTCCCTCAGGGTGCCCAATGGTCCCAAGGCTACTCCATGAGACTGGGGTACGACTGGAGTGAACTCCTGGGGCTCCCCCACCACCTGGCACCGCCAGTCCTGGAGGCCTGCTCTCGTCTCGACATGGGTTTCCATGCCCACAGCCATGGAGTGCAGGGACTGGGCCGCTTCCCTCTGGGTCTGTGCCATACCATTCAGTGACTGTGCCACCTCCGTCTGGGAGGTGCTTTAATTGTCTGTGAGAGGACAGCCCTGTCCTGTGCCTCAGCCACTGCCCGGACAGAGTGCCCCAGGTCTTGGACACTCTGACCCATGGCCGATACATTCTCCCCCAAGACCTCCACCGTGGACGCTACCCATTCAGTGTTGGCCTGGGTGGCGTGCATTGTCGGCACTGCCTCCTGCCCCTGCAGGTGGTTAGACTCCTCCAACCTCACCTGCAGGCGCTAATGGTTGCTGTCAACCCCTCATGTAGTCCCTGGCTCTGTGTCTGCATCTCCATTTTGATGGGACTGCCCTTTCCAGAAGTGTGAAACCCATCTGGACGGCAGCTAGTCCGACTGTCCGCCCCCTCAGGGATTCCTACATTCACCTGATATACCGCTGCACGTGTGTAGTGCGCACCAGATAGTGCCCCAGGAGCGTCTTCAATATCGTGCCCAACCGAGATCAGTATCTCTGGGATGGTGGAGAGTGTTCGTGACAGCTGTGATGGGAAGTAGTATCGTCCCCGGACTGGTGCTCCTGGGTATCTCGGGCTGGCATTTGGGGGATCTCCCCACTATCTGTCGCTTCCTCTTTGCTAGAATCTGCTTGGGGTTGGGCTCGGGGTCGGGGAACACCAGAAGGGCCTACCTCGTCACCAAGTGATCCTGCAAGACATGACGCATGATTGCATCGCGGGTTGGGGTGGTGGTGAGGGGGTGGCGAAGGGGTTGGTGTGGGGGTGGTGAGGTGGTTCATGCCACGCATGCCATGGGAAACCGCAACACAGCTCGGTCAGGGGGCGGGAGGGGTGAGGCAGAAAGTGCACAGTGTTAGACAGTCGGATGCGGGCACCACAGGGATGGGTAGCTGGTGGGTTTCATGGCCAGGGAACCCAGCCATGGCAGGCAGCATGGGTGCTGGGACATGGTGCTGGGTGGGAGCGCATGCACTGCTGGCTGGTGGGGTTCAGTGGCCCTCGGGTGGGAGGGCTGGGTTACAGGTGTCTGGGATGGGGGTTGGTGCCAGTGGCACATTGTTGCCTTCCCACCCTGGCCGCCCTGAGGAGGTTGTGCAGCTTCTTCCTGCACTGCTGTCCAGTCCTAGTGGAGGGCCCATGGCGCTCACGGCCTCTGCCACCTGTGCCTGGGCTCGGTGTATGGTGGTAGGTGGCAACCTCCTTCCCACCCCAGGAAACAGGGTGGCCCGCCTCTCCTCCACGCCGTCCAGCAGGGTCTCCAGCTCGACGTCCACAAACCGGAGTGCTGCTCTCCGTCTGCCATCTTATTGTCAGGATGTGTGTGTGTGGGGAGAGGAGTGCTAATATGCTGCTGCAGCTTGTCAGCCTCTCGAGTTTCATTGGACTTGATCATGTTCCACGTGGAGCCGCTAGCCGATTAACAAATCATGAATTGCTCCAGTCTGGCACCAGTTTAGTTGTTGTTTAAGTCACTGTTTCAGTCCCGGGGTCAACACTTTGCTTCTGAAAAGATGTTTAGATCAAGACGTGTGTCATATTATGCACTGAATTTGGGGGTTTTATGTTGCAGTGGCAATGGTTTATTGATGAGATCTGGAGGTTTGTGTATTGAAATATAAACACATTTATTGGTAGGCTTTAACTATGTACAGTTCCAAGGATGGTCCTTGCCTGGAGCTATGTCACGCAGGCATGTTGCTTACTGAGTTCAGTTTACGATTCTTTTTGGACCATGTGACTGGTGCCACTCTCCAGTCCCACATTCATCCTTGCTCAGCTTAGCATCTTACATTTTAATGCAAGGAGGCACACATCATCACAAGGTGAGGATCTCTTGGATAATTTGGGGGCAATTTTTACTTTGGGTTTAATATCAAATGGGGGGTATTGGATCAGCCACCTGCTGTATAATTGGGAGATGCGATGTTTGCAGCTTAAATAGAAATGGAAGGAGTTCATGGTCAAAGTATAGTTCCCTCATCTGACCACAGCTTCTGTGCTGTGTCCAGTTCTGGCTACTGAGATTTACAAATGGGTAAATCAGTGTCAAATGAAATTCAGTTTGGACAACGACATGTTTTTCAGATGAGCGATTACAGTTACGAGGATAGACTGGTACATAATTGTCTGCCAGGACAGCCGATTTGAGTGTTCTCCTAGAGTAGTGATTATTAATAGGAGTGTGATGTCTCAGGCAAGCAACCACGCGGAAGCGACAACTGTAGAAAAACGGTTTTATTTTACTTATATATTTACACCTCCTACTCCCCGAAGGGTCTCCCCTGCTTGGCCTACACTTGGGCCAGAATATTTATGTCCCAGAGGCTCCTGGTTTAAGGGGGGGGTCCACCCCCTCATCTAGGTAGATCGTACTCAGGCGAGGCCACAGGGACTCTGAGGTTATAATAAGGAGATACGATAGAAGTGTTTAAAATCATGAAAGGTTTGGTTAGGCCAAATAAGGAGCACGTATTTCCAATGACCCATGGGTCAATAGCCAGAGGACACAGATGTAAGATGATTGACAAAAAAGCAAAGGTGAGACTTCCGGGTGCGGCGATGACCAGCTAAGTCTCACGTTTCGGCAGCTCCCGGTGGAAAGGACTTTTGGGTTCTTAATAGGAGCCCCAACGGCAATTTTAACGGCTAAAAACACTGTGCGGTAAACCAGAAGGGAATCCCCCCTGGACACGGATGGAAAAAGGAGAGGAAAGTGGCCGGATTGCGGTGGATCCTCTAGAGCAGCGGCCAGGAAGGCAGGCACAAAGCAAGATGGCGTCGGAAGGAGGCAGTTTAATATGGGGCCCTGACCAACAAGAGTTCCTGCGGCGTTGCGTGGAAGAACTTAAAAAGGAGATGAAGAAGGAGCTGTTGGCCCCGATATTACAGGCGATTGAAGGGCTAAAGGAGGAGCAAAAGACCCAGGAGCAGGAGCTTCGGGTCGTGAAGGCAAAGGCTGCTGAGAATGAGGACGACATACAGGGCCTGGTGGTGAAGACAGAGATGCACGAGGCACAACACAAAAGGTGTGTGGAAAGGCTGGAGGTGCTGGAGAATAATGCGAGGAGGAAGAATTTAAGGATTCTTG
This sequence comes from Scyliorhinus torazame, assembly GCF_047496885.1. NCBI lineage: Eukaryota > Metazoa > Chordata > Chondrichthyes > Carcharhiniformes > Scyliorhinidae > Scyliorhinus > Scyliorhinus torazame. The sequence continues at coordinate 246,058,034 of NC_092707.1, forward strand.
GTCTTCCCGGAGGTGCAGAAGGGCTGCACTCGTTAATGGGATCGGAGGCCCCGACGGACCCGTTGGAGGTGGACGGAGCCTATCGAGTTATGGCGCGAAGACCGAGGGCTGGAGAAATTCCTCGAGCCATAGTGGTGAGATTTCTCCGATATAAGGACAGAGAGATGGTCCTCAGATGGGCAAAGAAAACTCGGAGCAGTAGGTAGGAGAACGTGGTGATCCGCGTATATCAAGATTGGAGTGCGGAGGTGGCGAGAAGGAAGGCAAGCTTTAATCGGGCCAAGGCGGTGCTGCACAAAAGGAAGGTTAAATTTGGAATGCTGCAGCCGGCAAGACTGTGGGTCACACATCAAGGGAAACACCACTACTTTAAAACGGCAGAAGAGGCGTGGACATTTATTGTCGAGGAGAAACTGGAATAAGCGGGCTAGAAAAAGAACGTTTGGGACAAAGTGGTGGGTCGAATATGTGGGGTGAAGAGGGGGAAAAGGGGGAAGAGACGATTTCCCAAGTTGTTAATCCTGCGACCCTGTAACTTTTCTCTCTTCCCCATGTCGTGGGGGAGGGGGGGAGGGAGGATGAGGAGCTGGGGGCGCCGGCCATTGGGAGCGGGGCCAAATGGGAAGCGCGGGCTTTGTTCCCGCGCTATGGTAATCATGGCGGGAACAGGGAAGCAGGAAGGAGGGGGCCTCGCACAGTGGGAGCCGAGGTCACGGGGGGAAGCCGAGGTCGGCCAGAGTTTGCTGACTTCTGGGAGCAACATGGGGAGTGCAATTACGCTAGTGAGGGATCTAGCAGGGGGGTGGGGGGTGGGGTTAACTGGGTTGCTGCTGCTGGGGAGAAGGGGGAGCTGGTATGGGGTGGGGTGGTCGGGGCGGGAGGGCGCCGTTGGGGTGAGATACGGCTACGTGGGAACCGGGTGAGGAGCTGGATTGAAAAAGGAGATGGCTAGTCGACAAGGGGGGGGGTAAAGAGCCCCACCAACCTGGCTGATCACGTGGAATGTGAGAGGGCTGAACGGGCCGATAAAGAGGGCACGGGTACTCGCACACCTAAAGAAACTTAAGGCAGATGTGGTTATGCTGCAGGAGACGCATCTGAAACTGATAGACCAGGTCAGACTACGCAAAGGATGGGTGGGGCAGGTGTTTCATTCGGGGCTAGACGCAAAAAAACAGGGGGGTGGCTATATTAGTGGGGAAGCGGGTAATGTTTGAGGCAAAGACCATAGTGGCGGAAGTGGGGGCAGATACGTGATGGTGAGTGGCAAATTGCAAGGGGAGGCGGTGGTCTTAGTGAACGTATATGCCCGAACTGGGATGATGCCAACTTTATGAGGCGTATGTTAGGACGTATCCCGGACCTAGAGGTGGGGAAGTTGGTAATGGGTGGAGATTTTAATACGGTGCTGGACCCAGGGCTGGACAGATCGAGGTCCAGGACCGGAAGGAGGCCGGCTGCAGCTAGGGTGCTTAAGGACTTTATGGAGCAGATGGGAGGAGTAGACCCCTGGAGATTTAGTAGACCTAGGAGTAAGGAGTTTTCGTTTTAGTCCTATGTCCACAAAGTTTATTCACGGATAGACTTTTTTGTTTTGGGAAGGGCACTGATCCCGAAGGTGACGGGGATGGAGTACACGGCTGTAGCTATTTCGGATCACGCTCCACATTGGGTGGACCTGGAGATAGGGGAGGAAAAAGAACAGCGTCCACCCTGGAGAATGGACATGGGATTATTGGCAGATGATGGGGTATGTTTAAGGGTGAGGGGGTGTATTGAAAGGTACTTGGAACTCAATGATAATGGGGAGGTTCAGGTGGGAGTGGTCTGGGAGGCGCTGAAGGCAGTGGTTAGAGGGGAGCTGATATCTATTAGGGCACATAAAGGAAAGCAGGAGGGTAGGGAAAGGGAGCGGTTGTTGAAAGAACTTCTGAGGGTGGACAGACAATATGCGGAGGCACCGGAGGAGGGACTGTACAGGGAAAGGCAAAGGCTACATGTAGAATTTGACTTGTTGACTACGGGTAATGCAGAGGCACAATGGAGGAAGGCACAGGGTGTACAGTACGAATATGGGGAGAAGGCGAGCAGGTTGCTGGCCCACCAACTGAGGAAAAGGGGAGCAGCGAGGGAGATAGGGGGGTGAGAGATGAGGAGGGAGAGATGGAGCGGGGAGCGGAGAGAGTGAATGGCGTGTTCAAGGCATTTTATGAAAGATTATATGAAGCTCAGCCCCCGGATGGGAAGGAGAGAATGATGTGCTTTCTGGATCAGCTGGAATTTCCTAAGGTGGAGGAGCAGGAGAGGGCGGGACTGGGAGCACAGATTGAGACGGAGGAAGTAGTGAAAGGGATTGGGAGCATGCAGGCGGGGAAGGCCCCGGGACCAGACGGATTCCCAGTTGAATTCTATAGGAAATATATGGACTTGCTGGCCCCGCTACTGATGAGAACCTTTAATGAGGCGAGGGAAAGGGGGCAGCTGCCCCCGACTATGTCAGAGGCAACGATATCGCTCCTCCTAAAGAAGGAAAAAGACCCGCTGCAATGCGGGTCCTATAGGCCTATTTCCCTCCTGAATGTGGACGCTAAGATTCTGGCTAAGGTAATGGCAATGAGGATAGAGGATTGTGTCCCGGGGGTGGTTCATGAGGACCAAACTGGGTTTGTGAAGGGGAGACAGCTGAATACAAATATACGGAGGCTGCTAGGGGTAATGATGATGCCCCCACCAGAGGGGGAAGCAGAGATAGTGGTGGCGATGGATGCCGAGAAAGCATTTGATAGAGTGGAGTGGGATTATTTGTGGGAGGTGCTGAGGAGATTTGGCTTTGGAGATGGGTATATCAGATGGGTACAGTTGCTGTATAGGGCCCCGATGGCGAGCGTGGTCACGAATGGACGGGGGTCTGATTATTTTCGGCTCCATAGAGGGACGAGGCAGGGATGTCCTCTGTCCCCGTTATTGTTTGCACTGGCGATTGAGCCCCTGGCCATAGCATTGAGGGGTTCCAGGAAGTGGAGGGGTGTACTCAGGGGAGGAGAAGAACACCGGGTATCTCTGTATGCGGATGATTTGTTGCTATATGTGGCGGACCCGGCGGAGGGGATGCCAGAGATAATGCGGATACTTGGGGAGTTTGGGGATTTTTCAGGGTATAAATTGAACATGGGGAAAAGTGAGTTGTTTGTGGTGCATCCAGGGGAGCAGAGCAGAGAAATAGAGGATTTACCGTTGAGGAAGGTAACAAGGGACTTTCGGTACTTGGGGATCCAGATAGCCAAGAATTGGGGTACATTACATAGGCTTAATTTAACACGGTTGGAGGAACAGATGGAGGAGGACTTTAAGAGATGGGACATGGTGTCCCTGTCACTGGCAGGTAGGGTGCAGGCGATTAAAATGGTGGTCCTCCCGAGATTCCTTTTTGTGTTTCAGTGCCTCCCGGTGGTGGTCACGAAGGCTTTTTTCAAAAGAATCGAGAAGAGTATTATGAGTTTTGTGTGGGCCGGGAAGACCCCGAGAGTGAGGAGGGGATTTTTGCAGCGTAGTAGGGACAGGGGGGGGCTGGCACTACCGAGCCTAAGTGAGTACTACTGGGCCGCCAATATTTCAATGGTGTGCAAGTGGATGGGAGAAGAGGAGGGAGCGGCGTGGAAGAGATTGGAGAGGGCGTCCTGCAGGGGGACTAGCCTACAAGCTATGGTGACGGCACCGTTGCCGTTCTCACCGAAGAAATACACCACAAGCCCAGTGGTGGTGGCTACATTGAAAATTTGGGGGCAGTGGAGACGGCATAGGGGAAGGACGGGAGCCTCGGTGCAGTCCCCGATAAGAAATAACCATAGGTTTGTTCCGGGGAGAATGGATAGGGGATTTGGAGCATGGCAAAGAGCTGGGGTAGCACAATTGAGAGATCTGTTCGTAGATGGGACGTTTGCGAGTCTGGGAGCGCTGACGGAAAAATATGGGTTGCCCCAAGGGAATGCATTTCGGTATATGCAACTGAGGGCTTTTGCGAGGCAACAGGTGAGGGAATTCCCGCAGCTCCTGACGCAGGAGGTGCAGGATAAAGTGATCTCAGAGACATGGGTGGGGGATGGTAAGGTGTCGGACATATATAGGGAAATGAGGGACGAGGGGGAGATCATGGTAGATGAGCTGAAAGGGAAATGGGAAGAAGAGCTGGGGGAGGAGATTGAGGAGGGGCTGTGGGTTGATGCCCTACGTAGGGTAAACTCATCGTCCTCGTGTGCCAGGCTAAGCCTGATACAATTTAAGGTGTTACACAGGGCGCATATGACTGGAGCACGGCTCAGTAAACTTTTGGGGGTAGAGGATAGGTGTGCGAGATGCTCGAGAAGCCCAGTGAATCACACCCACATGTTCTGGTCATGCCCGGCACTACAGGGGTTTTGGGTGGGGGTGGCAAAGGTGCTTTCGAAGGTGGTGGGGGTCCAGGTCGAACCAAGCTGGGGGTTGGCTATATTTGGGGTTGCAGAAGAGCTGGGAGTGCAGGAGGCGAGAGAGGCTGATGTTTTGGCCTTTGCGTCCCTAGTAGCCCGGTGCAGAATATTGTTAATGTGGAAGGAAGCCAAACCCCCGGGTGTGGAGACCTGGATAAACGACATGGCAGGGTTTATAAAGTTAGAACGGATTAAGTTCGTACTAAGGGGTTCGGCTCAAGGGTTCACCAGGCGGTGGCAAACGTTCGTCGACTACCTCACAGAAAGATAGAGGGAATGGAAAAGAAGAAGACAACAGCAGCAACCCAGGGGGGGAGGGGGGGGAGGGGGAGGGGGAGGGGGGGGGGCAGGAATCGGACGGACTCTCAGGGATGTTATTGTATATGTTATAGGCACTTGTTTTAGGTAATGTATATTGGACTGTTAGATTGTATCTTTGGAGAGTATTTATTTTTGACCAGGCAGTTGCCATTTAGTTTGGTTTTTGTTTCTGTTCATATATTATTTATTTATTTGTTTAAAACTGGCCACTGTTATTTATATTGCTTTATTGTTGTTTAAAAGAAACACTACGTACTGTTATGTTTGGCCAAAAAATCTTGAATAAAATATATATTTTTTAAAAAGCAAAGGTGACATGAGGAACATCTTCTGCAACGAGTGGTTAGGATTTTGAACATGCTACCTAATAGGGTGATGGATACAAATTGAAGATTTGGAGAATTGGGTGAATACATGGCGGAGAAAGAAATTGCAGCAATATGAAGAAGAGCACAGAAGGCCAGGTTAACTGGAATGCTCTTCAAAAGAGCAGGCACAGAATCAGTGGGCTGAAGGATATCCTTCTGTGCTGCACTATTCGCCAATTCTATTTAAGGGGGAAGGAAGCATTTGAGATTATGAAAATAAGGCTGTTACCTATTCCTAAAGGTCCTACATTATGAGGAAATATTAGGGATGCATCTTAAAGTCAGCATAGAATTCTGAATTCTCCCTCAATGTGCCCGCACAGGCGCCGAAATGTGACAACTTGGGGATTTTCACCGTAATTTCATTGCAGTGTTAATGTAAGCCTACTTGTGACAATAAAAGATTATTTTATTTTATTATTTAAAGTGGATTCTTGTGATGGAAAAGCAAGAATGTAAATAGCACAAATAATTACTTTAAATTAAATTATGGGATTAGGACAAAGGAGTCAAAGTAAAAACTATTGAAAGGCAAATTTAGGACTGATATTAGATTTTGTTTCCATACATGAAATACAAGATTAAAAGGACCTCCTGATACCTGATGAAATGTATCCTAGGACATTGTGGGAGGCTAGGGAGGAAATTGCCAGGCCCCTAACTGAGATATTTAAATCATCGACAGTCACAGGAGAGGTGCCTGAAAATTGGACGGTAGCAAATGTTGTGCCCTTGTTTAAGAGGGGCTGTAGGAGTAAGCCCGGGAACCACCGACCGATGAGCCTTACTTCTATACTTGTTAGAAGGTATTCTGAGGGACAGGATCTACAGGCATTTAGACAGGCAAGGGCTAATTAGGAAAAGTCAGCATGGCTTTGTAAGGGGAAAGTCATGTCTCACGAATTTGATTGAGTTTTTTGAAGGGGTAACCAAGAACGTAGATGAGGGCAGTGCGGTCGACGTTGTCTACATGGACTTTAGCAAGGCCTTTGACAAGGTACCATTTGGTAGGTTGTTGCAAAAGGTTAAATCTCACGGAATTGGATACAAAATTGGCTTGGTGACTGAAGCCAAAGGGTGGTTGTGGAGGACTGTCTTTCAAAATGGAAACCTGTGACCAGAGGTGTGCCTCAGGGATCGGTGCTGGGTCCACTGTTATTTGTGATATATATAAATGATTTGGGGGCAGCATGGTGGTGCAGTGGTAGCACTGCAGTCTCACGGCACCGAGGTCCCAGGTTCAATCACGGCTCTGGGTCACTGTCCGTGTGGAGTTTGCACATTCTCCCCGTGTTTGTGTGTGTTTCACCCCCACAACCCAAAGATGTGCAAGGTAGGTGGATTGAACACGCTAAATTGCCCCTTAATTGGGACAAAATGAATTGGGTACTCTAAATTTATTTTTTTTAAAGAAAAAAAACGATTTGAATGAGAATGTAGGAGGCATGGTTAGTAAGTTTGCAGATGACAACATGACTGGTGGCATAGTGGAAAGTGAAGAACGTTATATAAGATTGCAACGGGATCTTGACCAGTTGGACCAGTGGGCCAATGAATGGCAAATGGAGTTTAATTTGGATCAATGTGAGGTGATGCATTTTGGTAGATCAAATCAGGGCAGGACCTATTCAGTTAATGTTAGGGAGTCGGGGAGAGTTACAGAACAAAGAGATCTAGGAATACCGGTTCATAGCTCCTTGAAGATGGAGTCGCAGGGGGACAGGGTGGTGAAGAAGGCATTCGGCAAGCTAGGTTTTATTGGTCAGAATATTGAATACCGGAGTTGGGACGTCTTGTTGAAGTTGTACAAGACATTGGTACGGCCACACTTGGAATACTGTGTGCAGTTCTGGTCACCCTATTATAGGAAGGATATTGTTAAACTAGAAAGAGTGCAGAAGAGATTTACGAGGATGCTACCAAGACTTGATGGTCTGAGTTATAAAGAGAGACTGGATAGGCTGGGACATTTTTCCCAGAGACTTGGAGCGTAGGAGGCTTAGGGGTGATCTTATAGAGGTCTATAAAATAATGGGGAGCATCGATAAGGTAGCTAGTCGACATCTTTTCCCAAAGGTAGAGGAGTGCATAGGTTTAAGGTGAGAGGAGAGAGATACAAAAGAGACCAGGGGCGAAATTCTCCGTTATCGGCGGAAAGTCCGCCGATCGGCGCAAAAAACGGCGCAAATCCGACTTGCGTCACATCGGAAAAATGGGTCGATAGTCTCCGGCCCGAAATGGGCTAGCAGCAATGTAACGGGATCCGCGCTTGCGCAGTGGTTCACGCCGTGCAGCGTCATACGCGCCGCACGGCGTGACGGCTCATAAGGCCGCGCTGCTCCCCCCCACCCGACCGCAACACCCGACTGGATGGCTGGCCGCCGCTCAGCCCCGAGGTTCGAGTCACGCGATGTGGAGGCGCTCCTGGACTCGGTGGAGCAGAGGAGGGACGCCCTGTATCCCGGGCACGGCCGCAGAGTTCCCCACGCCACAGCCGGTGTCTGTGGAGGGAAGTGGCAGAGGCCGTCACCGCTGTGGCCCTGACACCACGGACAGGCACCCAGTGCCACAAGAAGGTGAACAACCTCGTCAGAGCAGGCAGGGCCTCCCCCATATCTCCCCCTCCCCCATATCCCCGCCTCCCCCATATCCCCCCTCCCCCATATCCCCCCCTCCCCATATCCCCCCTCCCCCATATCCCCCCTCCCCCATATCCCCCCTCCCCCATATCCCCCTCCCCCATATCCCTGCCTCCCCATATCCCCCCTCCCCATATCCCCCCTCCCCCATATCCCACCCTCCCCCATATCCCCCCTCCCCCATATCCCCCCTCCCCCATATCCCCCTCCCCCATATCCCCCCTCCCCCATATCCCCCCTCCCCCATATCCCCCCTCCCCCATATCCCCCCTCCCCATATCACCCCCTCCCCCATATCCCCGCCTCCCCATATCCCCATATCCCCCCTCCCCCACATCCCCCCTCCCCCATATCCCCCCTCCCCCATATCCCCGCCTCCCCATATCCGCCCCCTCCCCCATATCCCCAAGTGAATCCAGCCCTAACCTTAACCTCTGCAATGCACGCGCAACCGATGGCGTGCATTCATATACCTGCCTAACAGTGTTGCCTTTTACCCCTGCCACCCCCCCCCCCCCCCCACAGGAGAAGCGCGCACACAACAATAGGGAGCATGTGAGGACTGGAGGAGGCCCCGCTGATGAGAGGCCACTGACCGTACATGAGGAAAGGGCCCTGGAACTGGCTGGTGGACCTGAGGACTGGGAGGTTGCTGATGCAGAGGTCGGGGGCGTAGTAGCAAGTGAGCCACCGACAGCCCGTCCCCATATCCCCCCTCCCCTATATCCCCCTCCCCCGTATCACCTGATCACTGCCTGATGTCTAACCATGCATGCTTCATTGTGTATCGCAGGACCAAACGTCCAGGCACCCATCCCCGCAGATGCAGACCGCCCGCAGGATGCCCCTCGGAGGCCACGGGAGACGGAGAGACCAGGACCCTCCTCCATGCGACGCCCGCAGGATGCCCCTCGCACACCACGGGAGACGGAGAGACCCGCACCCTCCGGCATGCGACGCCTGCAGGATGCCCCTCGGAGGCCACGGGAGACGGAGAGACCCGCACCCTCCGGCATGCGACGCCCGCAGGATGCCCCTCGGAGACCACGGGAGACGGAGAGACCCGCACCCTCCATCATGCGACGCCCGCAGGATGCCCCTCGCACACCACGGGAGACGGAGAGACCTGGAGCAACAGGGAGACGACGCCCCCGTCACGTGCGGGAGCGACCACCCAGTGATGAGGGGGGCAGACACAGGCCCCCGTCACATCCGAGCCAGGACACCACTACCCAGGACACCACTACCCAGGACACCACTACCCAGGACACCACTACCCGGGACACCACTACCCGGGACACCACTACCCGGGACAGCACTACCCAGGAAGACGAAATACCGGACAGTGACTCAGAGTGGATGGGTGGAGACGAACCCCCACCCCAAAGTGCCATGGACTCAGAGTGGGACGAAGAGCACGACACAACGCCACTGCTGTCACCAACACCCTCCACCATCGCAGAAACACTCACCTCGGTTGGGCACTTTAGTGATGAGGCGTCTGGTACACTCACTGGTGCGCACAACACAGCCGTCCCGGTACAGCAGGTGGAGGTAGGAGCAGCAGAGGTGCCGGGCGGTCGGAGGGCAGCCCAGCCCAAGCGAACATCTGCCGCCCAGATGGATCCCGGGTTCCTGGAGTTACCACACCCACACATAGATCCGATGCAACCACCGACCCGGAGACAAGCGAAGAGGGTGACGGGCGGCTTGCGGCGGCTGCGGTCGCAGGTGGAGGAGTCCACCCGCGTCCAGGAGATGGAAGTGGTGCCGGTCATGCGTGCCACCCAGGCCGACACCGCACGGGTGGCGTCCGCGGTGGAGGCAATGGGTGCGACGGTGTCAGACATGGGGAACGGTTTGCGAGGCCTGGGGCTTTCCGTGCAGGCGGCGTCTGTGGCCCAGGAAATGGCTGCCCTCTCACAGGAGGCCATGAGCCAGTGCCAGCGCCAGATGGCAGAGGCGCTCAACGCCATAGCCCAGTCTCAGCAGGCCATGGCCCAGTCTCTGCAGGCCATCGCTGATGGCATCGGCGCCAGTGGCCATGTGCGAGCCGGCGTCGCACTGTCACAGACAGGGTTTGCCAACCCCCTGGGCTCCATGGCTGCAAACCTGCAGACCCCTGTCAATGCCAGCACGGACTTCCAGGACTGGCAGCGCCAGATGTCGGGGGGGCGTCGGATGGCCAGTCCGTTTGCATCCCCCACCCATGTAGAGGCCTGGGGGCCATCGGGCACCCCGAGGGAGGAGGAGGTGGTGTGGTCCGTCCCAGCTCCCTCTGTAGGGGAGGTCCCGGTACACCGCGACACCTCGGACTCCCCCCCTTCCGTCCCAGGTGCATCGGGTGGGCAACGAGCAGGACAGGCTGGCAGCTCGCCAGCCCAGTCGCCCGGGCCGCAGCCTGGCCCATCTAGGCCAGGACGCCCCAGGAAACGGCCGCCAAAGGGATCCAGTGTCAGAGGGCAGGAATCACAGGAGTCCACCTCCAGTTCTGCTGTACCGTCTGGGGAACCACGTAGACGTAGTCAAAGGGCCCGTAAGGCCAAACAATTAGACACTGAGTAAGTTGGCACGGTTGCAGGGCACAGATGAGTTTTAGGGGCTAGGGCACGTGCATGAACTTCTTTGGTTATTAAAGTCAATGTTACACCTACAGAAGCTGCCTTTGTGCTCTGTCCTAAGTGTGCGGGGGTGTCATGTACGTTGAGCGCAAGTGTGTGTGTGAGGGGCGGTCTTACTTCAGCCCCAGGTGAGTCTGCCCCCTTCCCCCTGGGCCGCCATCAACATCCCCCGGGCAGAGGACGGGACCGTGCGCTGCAGTGTCACAGCCGCATGCAGGGATGGTCCGGGTGGATGGTGGTACTGTGGCCATGGGTCAGACATAGTCCAACGATGTAGAGCCAGGAGCTCACCGCAGGGCGGGTTGTCATCATCCTCCATGGCCTGCGATAGACACGCGTCCACCTGCAACTGTGTGAGCCCGGCCCGTTGTGCCGCAGGTGGATCTCGGCAATGGGGGGGGGGGGGGGGGGGGTGTGTGCATGCGGGTGGGGTGGTTAGGGTTGGGGAGGGGGGTGAGGGTGCTGGGTGGGTGGATGGGTGGGGGGTGTGGGTGGTCGGGCTGTGTGCCATGGTGTGCGGTCTGTGGCCATACTACCCGATTCCCACGCCCATCTAGTCAGTGAAGCGGGCGTCTATCAGTCTGTCCCGTGCCCGCTGGGCCAGCCGGTAACGGTGGACAGTTACCTGCCTGTGTCTACCCCGTCTGCCCTGACCAATGCCCCCATCCCCCTCATCTGGGGAGGACTGCGCCTCTTCCTGCTGCTCCTCCACTCCGCCCTCCTCTGCCTGCGGCACATCGCCCCTCTGTTGGGCTATGTTGTGCAGGACGCAGCACACCACAATGATGCGGCCGACCCTATCTGACCGATACTGGAGGGCGCCCCCAGAGAGGTCCAGGCACCTGAAACGCATCTTCAGCACGCCAAAGCACCTCTCTATCACTCCCCTTGTCGCTACATGGGCATCATTGTAGCGGTACAGGCGTCATCAGCCACGATCGCAATGGGTAGCCCCTGTCGCCCAGCAACCAGCCCCTCAGCCGGGGATGGCGTCCCTCGTACATGCCGGGGATGGATGACCACGACAACACGAATGAGTCGTGTACACTGCCTGGGTGACGGGCGCAGACGTGCAGGATCATCATGCGGTGGTCGCAGACCACCTGTACGTTCATCGAATAGGTCCCCTTCCTATTAGTGAACACGGCCCTGTTATCTGCAGGTGGCCGCACGGCGACGTGCATCCCATCGATCGCGCCCTGGACCATGGGGAACCCGGCCACGGCAGAAAAGCCCACTGCCCGGGCATCTTGGCTGGCCCGGTCCACGGGGAAGCGGATGTAGCGGTGCGCCATGGCATATAGGGCATCTGTCACTGCCCGGATGCACCGGTGCACCGATGTCTGCGATATGCCGGACAGGTCCCCACTCGGTGCCTGGAATGACCCTGTTGCATAAAAGTTCAGGGCCACTGTAACCTTGACGGACACGGGGAGAGGGTGTCCCCCGCCAGTGCCACGCGGTGACAGGTGTGCCAGCAGGTGGCAGATGTGTGCCACGGTTTCCCGGCTCACCCGGAGTCTCCTCCTGCATTCCCGGTCCGTGAGGTCCTGGTATGACTGCCTGGGCCGGTACACACGGGGCGCCCTCGGGTGCCTCCGTTGCCGTGGGGCCGCGACGTCCTCCTCCCCCTCCTCGTCCTGTCGGTCGGGTGTCCCTCCAGCCTGGGCGGCTGCTGCCTGCCCCTCTGCAGCAGCCTGCGCCGCCTCTCTGGCACGCTCCTCCTCCTCCTCCTCCTCCTCCTCCTCCTCATCCAGGGCAACATAGACATGAGCGGCTGCCGCAACGGCGGCCAGCATCGCTGGATGATCTGAAAACATGACGGCCTGGTGGGGGGAGGGGAACGACGACAAGTCATCATTGCCCATATCCCCTCCTCCCCCCAGCCAGGTGGCATGGACCGCATGGGTCCAACTGTTGGAGGCTGGCACCTGGCCAGGTGGACCAACTCACTTGCCCCCCCATCCCCCTCCCCGGCACGGACCCCCCCCCAACCTCCACCCCGGCACGGACCCCCCCACCAACCTCCACCCCGGCACGGACCCCCCCACCCATCCCCCTCCCCGGCACGGACCCCCCCCCCAACCCGGCACGGACCCCCCCCAACCTCCACCCTGGCACGGACCCCCCCCATCCCCCTCCCCGGCACGGACCCCCCCCCCCCCCAACCTCCACCCCGGCATGGACCCCCCCCCAACCTCCACCCCGGCACGGACCCCCCCCCCCATCCCCCTCCCCGGCACGGACCCCCCCCAACCTCCACCCCGGCACGGACACCCCCATCCCCCTCCCCGGCACGGACCCCCCCCCAACCTCCACCCCGGCACGGACCCCCCCCTCCCCGGCACGGACCCCCCCCCCCAACCTCCACCCCGGCACGGACCCCCCCAACCTCCACCCCGGCACGGACACCCCCATCCCCCTCCCCGGCAGGGACCCCCCCCCAACCTCCACCCCGGCATGGACACCCCCATCCCCCTCCCCGGCACGGACCCCCTCCCGGCACGGACCCCCTCTCGGCACTCCCCCGGAGCCCAGCCTACTCTAACCACCCCTTGCTTCTCCCCCCGCCGCACACACACACACACACAAGCCGAGACACACCTCTCCTCACGCATTCAGACTGCGGCCACGCCATCGCCTGCCCAGAGCCAACCCCCCAGGCCGTCACTCACCTCCACGCTGGTCGGCGTGAACCTGGAGCACAGGGTCACGCCGATGAAAAGGAGGTTTAATTTACGTCGACGTGAACGGTCATCACGTCGACGGGACTTCGGCCCATCCGGAAGGGAGAATATCGGCAGGCCGAAAATCGGCTGCCTTGCGCAGACCCGTGACATTCTCCGCGGCAGCGGCGCCATTAACGCCCCGCCGACTTTTCTCCCTTCGGAGACTTCAGCAACCGGCGGGGGTGGGATTCACGGCGGCCAACGGCCATTCTCCGACCCTCTGGGGGGGTCGGAGAATGACGCCACAGAGGGGGAAATTTCTGCACATAGAAGGTGGTGAGCATCTGGAACGGGGTGCCAGTGGAAGTGGTAGAGGTGGGTACAATTTTGTCCTTTAAAAAGCAGTTGACAGTTACATGGGCAGGGTGGGTATGGAGGGATATGGGCCAAATGCAGGCAAGTGGGACTAGCTTAGTGATAGAAACTGGGCAGCATGGACAAGCTGGGCCGAAGGGCCTGTTTCCATGCTGTAAACATCTATGACTCGATACAAAAACCTTGTATAATTTAAGACAGAATTAAGAAGCAGGATCTTTTCTTTGTTTTTTAAACATTTGTTCATAGGATGTGGGCATTGCTGGCTGGGCCAACATTTATTGTACAGAATTATATGTCCCTAAAGGACATTAATGAACCTAATGGGTTTTTATACAATCAACAATTATTTTATGGCAGCACGGTGGCACAGTGGGTTAGCCCCGTTGCCTCACGGCGCCGAGGTCCCAGGTTCGATCCCGGCACTGGGTCACTGTCCGTGTGGAGTTTGCACATTCTCCCCGTGTTTGCGTGGGTTTCGCCCCCACAACCCAAAGATGTGCAGGCTAGGTGGATTGAACACGCTAAATTGCCCCTTAATTGGAAAAAATGAATTGGGTACTCTAAATTTATTTTTTTAAAATTTTTAATAAATTATTTTATGGTCATCATCAGACTTTTAATTCCAGACTTTTATTGAATTCAAATTCACAGGCTTCACTGAGGCCTCACCATGACAAAGCCAGCAATAATTTAAATCAGCAAATGTTTCGACCAGCGAAACATTTGTCTCCTATATGGCAAATGCAAATAACAGTATTTTGCATATTTTGCAATGGCTCCACCTCAGATCCCTTCCCTGTTAAAACAGTGTTGCAAATACCTAGTTCATGGTTTATGTTAATATTTGAAAGGTAATGTTTAGTTTTGGGAAGATTATTGTCGTGAAGGTAAGGAAATTAAAATATTGAACATTAGTGACTGAATCATAGAATTTACAGTGCAGAAGGAGGCCATTCAGCCCATCGGGTCTGCACCGGCTCTTGGAAAGAGCACCCTACCCAAGCCCACACCTCCACCCGATCCCCATAACCCAGTAACTCCACCCAACACTAAGGGCAATTTTTGACACTAAGGGCAATTTAGCATGGCCAATCCACCTAACCTGCACATCTTTAGACTGTGGGAGGAAACCGGAGCACCCGGAGGAAACCCACGCATACACGGGGAGAACGTGCAGACTCCGCACCGACAGTGACCCAAGCCGGGAATCGAACCTGGGACCCTGGAGCTGTGAAGCAATTGTGCTAACCACCATGCTACCATGCTGCCCATAATGCTACAACACCTAAAGAAATGTCAGCTCAGAAGTTTACCCATGTTTGTGTAATAGAATTAGAATAGAAGAGATGGAGTCACAAAACAGCAGATGGATGTACTAAGGTGGAGAATTTATAAATGAGGGATAATTGGCTTGGAGGTCATGTTGAGGATAGCCCAGAGAAGGCCATGTCATCATTGGATGGGTGGAGCTTATGAAGGTTTCAGTTTGTTTGAGTGTTTGCTGGGAGAGGTTTTTAGTTGCAATTTGGATCTTTTGTGGCTTGCAACTCACTGAAAGAAGTTAGTGAAAATAAATGATATAACTACACCAGAAACACAGTAAAACATTAACGTCATCATTGAACATGAGGAAGGCAGATGAGGCTTAACCTCAGTTTGTGAGGGACAGAAGCAGGAAGATTGCCCAAATTGAAGCTCGTGGGAGAATCTACTGTGGGCTTCATAGTATATTATTGCCAAAGAAAGAAACCATTAGATTAGCTTGAAGGCATTTGAAAAGTAACCAGAACAAGGGGCGCGATTCTCCACTCCCACGCCGGTTGGGAGAATCGCCTGGGCCGCCAAAATTTCAGGGGACGCCGGTCCAACGCCCTCCCACAATTCTCCCAAGCAGCGGGAACGGCCCGGTCGAGTTTCGCGGGCCGCAGGCCGGAGAATCGCCGGAGACACCGAAAATGGCGATTCTCCGGCACCCCCGCTATTCTGAGGCCCGGTTGGGCCGAGCGGCCAGGCCAAAACGGTGGGTTACCCCCGGCGCCGTCCACACCTGGTCGCTGCAGTCGTGGGCGGTGCGTGAACGCTGGGGTGCGGCCTGCGGGGAGGGCGATGGGGGATCCTGCACCGGGGGGTACCTCAGATGTGGGGTGGCCCACGATCGGTGCCCACCGATCGTCGGACCGTCCTCTCTGAAGGATGACCTCCTTCCTTTCGCGGCCCCGCAAGATCCGTCCCCCATCTTCTTGCGGGGCGAACTTGAGAAGACGGCAACCACGCATGATCGGGTTGGCGCCGGCCAACCCGCGCATGCGCGGATGACACCCGTTATGCGGCACCGGCCGCGTCATCTATGCGGCGCCGCTTTTATGCGGGCGACAAGGCCTGGCGCGTGTAGATGACGTGGCCCCGATCCTGGCCCATTGTCAGGGCCTGAATCGGTCGGGACCGGAACCGTTCCGCGCCGTCGTGAACCTCGACGCCGCGGCCACTTCGGCGTGGGAGTGGAGAATCGCGCCCAAGGAGAATTCTCCAGGGGACTGTGACAAACTTATGGGTAGAAGTAAGAGTGTCCCATAAGAGAATTCTTGGAGGAATTAGGAAGTAAACCTGAGTGCATAACATATATAGTTTATGAACCATATTGTTTAGTTAATAGTGCTTGTTTTGTTTAAGTTTCTAAATGTAGAAGAAAGCTTTTTTTGTTTAAAAAAGTGAAACCATGTGGTGTAATTCTATTGGTTAAACTAAGGTATCAGGGCAGCACGGTGGCGCAATGCTGCCTCACGGCGCCGAGGTCCCAGGTTCGATCCCGGCTCTGGGTCACTATCCGTGTGGAGTTTGCACATTCTCCCCGTGTTTGCGTGGGTTTCGTCCCCACAACCCAAAGATGTGCAGGCTAAGTGGATTGGCCACACTAAATTACCCCTTAATTGGAAAAAATGAATTGGGTATCTCTAAATTTATTTTTTTAAAATAAGGGGCGAGATTCTCCGACCCCCCGCCGGGTCGGAGACTCGCCGGGGGCTGGCGTGAATCCCCCACCGGAGATTGGGCGGGGGCGGGAATCGCGGCGCGCCGGTTGGCGGGCCACCCCCCGCGATTCTCCGGCCCGGATGGGCCGAAGTCCCGCCGCTAAAATGCCTGTCCCGCCGGCGTAGATTAAACCACCTACCTTACCGGCGGGACAACGCGGCGCGGGCGGGCTCCGGGGTCCTGGGGGGGGTGCGGGGCGATCTGGCCCCGGGGGGTGCCCCCACAGTGGCCTGGCCCGCGATCGGGGCCCACCGATCCGCGGGCGGGCCTGTGCCATGGGGGCACTGTTTCCCTTCCGCCTTCACCACGGTCTCCACCATGGCGGAGGCGGAAGAGACTCTCTCCACTGCGCATGCGCGGGAATGCCGTCAATGGCCGCTGACGCTCCCGCGCATGAGCCGCCCAGAGATGTCATTTCCGCGCCAGCTGGCGGGGCACCAAAGGCCTTTTCCGCCAGCTGGTGGGGCGGAAATTCGTCCGGCGCTGGCCTAGCCCCTTAAGGTTGGGGTTCGGCCCCCAAAGATGCGGAGCATTCCGCACCTTTGGGGCGGCGCGATGCCCGACTGATTTGCGCCGTTTTGGGCGTCAGTTGGCGGACATCGCGCCATTTCTGGAGAATTTCGCCCAAGGTATCAGAATTTCTTTTTAAACGTGTAACTGGATTGGAACAGCAATCATTCACCAGGGGTATGGGCGGCACGTTAGCACAGTGGTTAGCACTATTGCCTCACAGCACCAGACACCCGGGTCTGATTCCTGGCTTGGCTCATTGTCTGTGCGGATTCTGCACAATCTCCCTGTGTCTGCGCGGGATTCCTCCGGGTGCTCCGGTTTCCTCCCACAAATCCCGAAAGACGCGCTGTTAGGTGAATTGGACATTCTGAATTCTCCCTCTGTGTACCTGAACAGGCGCCGGAATGTGACAACTAGGGGCTTTTCACAGTATCTTCATTGCAGTGTTAATGTAAGCCTACTTGTGACACTAATAAAGAATTTTATTATGTCACTGCATCAACACTATCAAAATCCTTTTTTGCAGCAACACTTCAGCTTCTTGCTGACAGGCTCCCCCCAGAGGTGAAAATAACTCAGCACATTGGTGATAAATTCTTTAACCTTAACCGGCTGAAGGACAAAACCAAGGAGACGCCTACTTCTGTAGCAAAGCTACAAAGTGCTGGGGATACAGGTTCAGATCAGAGCCCCTGGGCAGCCAACCTACCTCCACTGTGGCCTCAGTGGAAAGACACAAATCATGCTGCAAATTCTGCAGACGAATGGTGGACTAATCACTTTAAGCTCAGCAAATGAGGAGGCTACCACTTGACTTTAGGGATTTGCATTCGCTAAGTGCTAAAATAATAATAATGACTGTATCTGGGCCATACCCTGTTCTCACCCTGAACTGGAAAATTTCATCAAATTTACTTCCAATTTGTACCCTTGCTTTGCCTTCATATGGTCCATGTTTGACTCTTCCCTTCCCTTCTTTGACTTCTCAGTCTGCATTTCTGGGCATAGGTTAATATTCAATATAATCCAGAACAAGTGGAACCCTCCGTGATTTTCTATGGGACGGCAGAAGTTCAAGAAATGTTAAGGCCCAGAAGATGGCGCTCGGAGCGAGGCGACTCTCTGCGAGCTCTCCCAAACAGATCCACTTTTTACTCTTCTCATGTACTTAATGATCTGTTGAGCTGCTCGCAGAAAAACACTTTTCACTGTACCTCGGTACACGTGACAATAAACAAATCCAATCCAATCCAACCAGGTGGAGATGATCCTTCGTTGAATAGAAAGAAAGACATATCAGAAAGGCTGGTATGGACAGTGGCATCATCACAACAGAAGTGATGGAAACAGAAACTGGGAGAATAGAATAAAGTCCATAGAATCGCTACAGAGCAGATGGAGGCCATTCCGCCCATCGAGTCTGCACTGACCCTCCTAGGCACACCCCGCCCTCTCCCTGTAACCTAACCTGCACATCCCTGAATCGTGGGAGGAATCAGGAGCACCTGGAAGAAACCCACACAGACACTGGGAAAATGTGCAAACCCCACACAGTCACCCGAGGCTGGAATTGAACCCGGGACCCTGGTGCTGTGAGGCAGCAGTGCGAACCACTGTGCTACCGTGCCACCGTTTCAAGAAAGAAAGACTTGCATTCATACAATGGTATTCATGACTGCTGCATATGTCACAGTGTTTATAGCCAATGAGTAACTTTTGAAGTGTAATGACTCACCGTGGTCTTGCTGGAAACATGGCAACTATCTTGACTACACTTCCTGACAACCCACAGCACAAAAATTAACACTGACACCCCAATGCAGTACTGAGGGAGTGCTGCACTGTTGAAGGGGCCAACTTTTGTATGAGACATTATATCGAGGCCCCTTCTGTCTGTTTAGGTGATGTAAAAGATCCCATGGCACTATTTGAAGAAGAGTAGGTGAGTTACTCCAGTGACCTGGCCAATATTTATCCTCATTCAACATCACAAAAACAGATTGCCAAGTTATTCTCTCATTGCTGTTTGTGGGTGTTTGCTGTGTTCAGCAAAAGGTGGGCACCGGTATACAAAAAATAGCTTTGACAAAGAGTCGTCGGATTCGAAACGTTAGCTCTTTTCTCTCCCTACAGATGCTGCCAGACATGCTGAGATTTTCCAGCATTTTCTATTTTGTTTCAGATTCCAGCATTCGCTGAAATTTGCTTTATCCAGTGCCAGCTACTGTGCTACCGTGCGTACCTAAACTCACTTCCTCTCGGGGGTTCTACCCTCTCCTTCAATTCATCTATAGTGGCAAACTCTTCTTCCAGATACAAACCATTCACCTTAACCAGCCACACTTCTCTCCATTTCCTATACGTGCTATCAATCCCTCCCAGCACTAACCCTGTGGTTTTCACACAATGGCGTTAACACCGACATCCCCTCTATGTTAAAGTGCCTCCCCAGCTGTTTCCAAATCTGCACCATGGACTGCACCACATGGCTCCCTGAGTATCTGCGCGGCGCCAATGGCAACGCTCCCATCACCATAACCCATAACCTGGACTCCCGACAGGATTCCTCCTCTATTCTAACCCATTCTACCCCCTCTCCTTCCCACTACCGCCTCACCTTCTCCAAGTTTGCCGCCCAATAGTAATGTAGCAGATTTGGTAACAGCAACCCTCCCTGCTGCCTCTGCCTCTGCAACAGGGTCCTCTTAACCCTTGGCACCTTCCCTGCCCATACAAAGTCCGAAATATATTGTGTCCAGGTTCCGAAAGAAGGCCTTCCGTATAAAGATTGGGAGTGACTAGAATATAAACAGGAACCTCGGCAGAATGTTCATCTTCACCACTTGGACCCTCCCTGCCAAAGTCAAGTGCAGCGTGTCCCACGTCTTGAGATCCTCTCTAGCCTCCTCCACCAGTTTTGTTAAATTCCATTTGTGAAGCATTGCCCATGCCCTCACCACCTGAATCCCCAGGTATCTAAACCTGTCTCAAGCCACCTTAAATGGCATCCCAAGTACTTTATTTTCCTATTAAGGGGCAACTTAGCGTGGCCAATCCACCTACCCTGCACATCTTTGGATTGTGGGGGTGAGACCCAAGCAGACACGGGGATAATGTGCGAACTCCACACGTACAGCGACCCGGAAGTCCTCAGCGCCGTGAGGCAGCAGTGCTAACCACTGAGTCACCGTGCTGGAACAGACTGGTGATTTTAATATGAAACAACTCTCACTCTCCATAGTAGAGTATGTCCCAGTACTGCAAAGAGAGAGGACAGTTTTGTAGATGGCATGAAATGAAATGAAATGAAAATCGCTTATTGTCACAAGTCGGCTTCAATTGAAGTTACTGTGAAAAACCCCTAGTCGCCACATTCCGGCACCTGTTCGGGGAGGCTGGTACAGGAATTGAACCGTGCTGCTGGCCTGTCTTGGTCTGCTTTAAAAGCCAGCTATTTAGCCCTGTGCTAAACCAGCCCACTTATAGACTGGCATCATAGACTAACCGGAATTCTGCATCAGCTGCAATTTGTTAAGCCACAAAAAATGCATGTTGATGCTGGGCGATGACTGGAATGTTTGAACAAACAATTTCCCAATGATCCAGAAAGGGTTTCCAAAAGTGGGAGGACCTTGTGACTCTCAACCTCAATGCTTCAACTGCATTCTTTACGTTTTTGGGCCAGTGACATTGGGAAAGCATTGCACAGGACGAATTAACAGACAAGGATAGATCCATGAGCACAGTCTTTCCACACAGATATATATATCTTGGGAGTATGAGAATAATATTGGACAACTAATTTTGGACTAGGTCTCTATTCCCTTCTGCCCTGCCTTCATGGTTGGTACAGAACTTGCTATAATCTCATTAAAAGGCAAAACACTTACACCTCAATCGGAGCCTTTTGGCCCATCATGTCTATGCCAAGAATAAAAGAGATTCTAAGCCACTTTCTAATTCTTTTTTTAAAATAAATTTAGAGTACCCAATTCATTTTTTCCAATTAAGGGGCAATTTAGCGTGGCCAATCCACCTACCATGCACATCTTTTGGGTTGTGGGGTGAAACCCATGCAAACATGGGGAGAATGTGCAAACTCCACACGGACAGTGACCCAGAGCCGGGATTGAACCTGGGACCTCGGCAGCAGTGCTAACCACTGTGCCACCGTGCAGCCCCCACTTTCCAACTCTTGATGTGCAAACTTTGAAGGTTACACTTTAGCAATATCAGCAAACATTTTTCTAAATATGATTAAGATTTCTGTCACAAAAACAGAAAATTCTGGAAAACTCCGCGTGTCTGGCATCATCTATGACGAGAGAAATAGAGTTTTGAGTCTGTATGATTCCTCTTAAGAGTTAAAGAGAGGGTGAAATGTGCTGGATAATATACTGTATAAGAGGGGGTGGAGCAGCTGAAGCAGAGGAGAAGATCGGTGATAGGTGGGAGCTAGGAGAGATTGCAACAAAGATGTATGGGAGAAATGGGTTTGAAATCATTGGGCATCAGCACCAGTACTGGGGAAGGAGGGAGCTGATCTGACAGGACAGTCTTCAAGCTGGGACCAGAGTCCTGGTGAATCGCATAACTAAGGCTGTAGATAGCGCTTTAAACTAAATAGTGGGGGGGGGGGGAGGGTTCAGTTGTACAGAAAATTAGAAAATCAAAGTTAAAGGAGAAGGTAGAAGTGCAGGTTAATGATGAGAACTTAAAATGAGTTCTGGCGACCGAAGGGTCAGGAGAGGTAAGTAAAGTTTCCAAATTACGCAATAGAACAGAAAGTATAGAAGATGGCAGGAATCTAACTTCAGGCACAACAGATAAGGGAACAACTATGAGAACGAGGACGGTCAACACAGGACTGAGGGTGCATACCTAAATGAGCGCAGTATACCAAACAAAATAAATGAGCTGGTTGCGCACATTGAAATTGGCCAGTACAAAGTTGTGGGCATCACAGAGACGTGGCTGCAAGGGGATCAAGGCTGGGATTGAAATATCAAGGATATGTGAACTAAAGAAAGAACAGGCAGATGAGGCGGGGTTGCATTGTGAGTAAGAAATTAACTTAAAGCTGCCAAGGGGGAGTGAGTTCAGGTATCTGCAGTTTAGGGACGTTGCACGAAAGGTCTGGAGGGGTTTCCCCAGGTTGCTGGGATGCACCCTGCTGGAGCGACGGCTGCCTCTGGATGTGGAAGGTGGGGAAGAATTGAGAATATATACAAGTGGCTGTGGGAGCAGTGAGGCGGGCAGGTGGTGAAGATCAAGGAGAAATAGGAAGGGGAGATAGAAGGGGAGATCAATTGGGGAGTATGGAGTGAGGCACTGCGTAGGGTAAACAGGACCTCCTTTTGTGCAAGGATGAGCCTGATACAGTTTAAGGTGGTGCACAGGGTGCATATGACTCGGGCGAGAATGAGTGGATTCTTTCAGGGGGTAGCAGATGAGTGTGCGAGGTGTGGGCGGGAGCCAACGAATCAAGTGCACATATTTTGGGGTTGTGAAAAATTGGGAAGATTCTGGGCGGGAGTGTTCGCGGTCTTAGCCAAGATAGGGGAGGAGGAGGTAGATCCGGACCCTTTGGTGGCGATATTTGGGGTTTCAGAGAAGCCAGAGCTCATGGAGAGGAGGAAGGCCGATGTCGTGGCCTTCGCCTCTTTGATTGCACGGCGGCGAATTTTACTAGAGTGGCGGTCAGCATCACCACCGTGGGTAGGGGCTTGGTTGGGTGACCTGTACGACTTCCTGCGATTGGAGAAGATAAAGTATGAATTAAGGGGCTCTGCAGAGGGGTTTGAGAAAAGGTGGTGGATGTTTGTGACCGTATTTAAGGAGCTGTTCGTCACGGGGGAGGGGGGGTGAAAAATGGGGGAAAATCTGTACAGACTGTGCAGTTGATTGCTGGGAAGTATGTATCCCAGGTGTTTATGGATTTTAGCCTGTTTTGATACATGTCTGTAATGAAATACATTTAAAAAAATGTGTGGGTAGGGTTGAGGAATCGCAAATGTAAAAAGACTTTGATGGGAGTTATGTACAGGCTCCTAGCAGTAGTCATGATGTGTGCTGAAAATAAATCAGGAGATAGAAAAGGCATTTAAGAAAGACAATATTACAATAAATTCATGGGCAGCATGGTAGCACAGTGGGTAGCACTATTGCTTCACAGCTCCAGGGTCCCAGGTTCAATTCCTGGCTTGCGGCACTGGTGTGTGGAGTCTGCAGGTTCTCCCTGTGTCTGTGTGGGTTTCCTCCGGTTGCTCCGGTTTCCTCCCACAAGTCCCGAAAGACGTGCTTTGGACATTTTGTCCAGGTAATTTGGACATTCTGAATTCTCCCTCTGTGTACCCGAACAGGTGCTGGAATGTGGCGACTAGGGGCTTTTCACAGTAACTTCATTGCAGTGTTAATATAAGCCTACTTGTGACAATAAAGATTATTAAAATTTAAAAAGTAATCATGGGGTCCTCAATTTGCAGGTGGTCTGGGAATATCAGGTTGGTTGCAGATCCCAAGAAAAGGAATTTGTGGAATGTCTACGAGATAGTTTTTTGGAGCAGCTTGTGGTACAGCCCACTAGGAAACAGGCAATTCTGGATTTGGTGATGTGTAATGAGGCAAACTTGATTTGCGAACGTAAGGTGAAGGAACCCTTAAGAGGCAGTGACCACAATATGTTAGAATTTACCCTGCTGTTTAAGAAAGAGAAATTGGAATCAGATGTAACGGTTTTACAATTGAGTAAAGGTAACTACAAAGACATTAGGGAGGGGCTGGCCAGAGTTGATTGGAAGTGGAGCCGAGCAGGGAAGACAATGTAACAACAATAGCAGGAGTTTTGGGGGGTATTCGGGAGGCAATACAGAAATTTATTCCAAGGAGGAGAAACATGCCAAGGGAAGGACAAGGCATCCATGGTTGATAAGCATACAATCTGCCGAGGATTAGTGGGAAACCAGAGGATTGGGAAGTCTTTAAAAGCCAGCAGAGGAGAACTAAAAAGCAATAAGGGGGGAGAATATGAAATATGAGTGTAAGCTAGCTAGTAATATTTAAAAGATTGCAAGAGTTTTTTTTTCACTGTATGAAAGATAAGAGAGTCAAGAATAGAGATTAGTCCACTGGAAAATGAGGCTGGAGAAGTAGTAACAGGGAACAAAGAAATGGCAGAGGAACTGAATAGGTACTTTGCATCAGTCTTCACAGTGGAAAACACCAGTGGCATATCAGAACTTCAAGCGAGTCAGGGGGCAGAGGTGAGTGCAGTGACCATCACTAAGGAGGGGTTGGGGAAACTGAAAGGTCTGAAGGTTAATAGATCACCTGGACCGGATGGACTACACCCCAGGGTTCTGAAGGAGATAGCTGAGGAGATTGTGGAGGCATTGGTGGGATCTTTCAGGAATTATTGGAGGCAGGGATGGTGTCGGGGAGGAGGGTGGCATGTGGCGCAGTGATTAGCACTGGGACTGTGGCGTTGAGGACCAGGGTTTGAATCCTGGCCCTTTGGTCACTGTCCGTGTGGAGTTTGCACATTCTCCCCATGTCTGCGTGGGTTTCACCCTCACAACCCAAAGATGTGCAGGTTGGTCACGTTAAATTGCCGCTTAATTGGAAAATAAAACAATTGGGTACTCTAAATTTATTTTAAAAAAGAAGGGAGGCAGAAGACAGGAAATTATAGGCTGGTTAGCCTGACTTCGGTTGTTGGTAAGATTTTAGAGTATTATTAAGGATGAGATTGCGGAGTACTTAGAAGTGCATGGTAAAATAGGACTGAGTCAGTATGGATTCGTCAAGGGGAGGTCATGTCTAACAAATCTGTTAGAATTCTTTAAGGCGGTAACGAGGAAGATAGAAGAAGGAAAACCAGTTGACGTGATCTATTTGGATTTGTAGAAGACCTTTGACAAGGTGCCGTACAGGAGGCTGCTAAATAAGTTAAGAGCCCCTGGTGTTAGGGGCAAGATATTGGCATGGTTAGAGGATTGGCTGACTGGCAGCAGGCAAAGAGTGGGGATAAAGGGGTCCTTTTCAGCATGGCAGCCAGTGACTAGTGGCGTTCCGTAGGGGTCAGTGTTGGGACCACAGTTATTCACAATGTACATTAATGATCTGGAAGAAGGAACTGAGGGCATTGTTTTTTTAAAATTCGTTCATGGGATGTGGATGTCTGAACCAGCATTTATTGGCCATCCTGAGGGCATTTAAGAGTCAACCACATTACTGTGGGTCTGGAGTCACATGTAAGTCAGAAGGGGTAAGGACAGGCTAGGAGAGTGGGCAAAGAAGTGGCAAATGGAATACAATGTGGAAAAGTGTGAGGTTGAACATCAGACACCTGCTGAATGTAGTAATGACCCCATCTGGGGGGAGGACACCAGAGGAGATCGTCTCCCTGGAGGCTGAGAGACATTTTGATCGAGTAGAGTGGAGGTACCTCATGGAGGTGTTTGAATCGTTTGGATTCAGAGCGGGATTCACCATGTGGGTGAAGCTCCTATGGCGAACTTACGGACGAACAGCACCAGCTCTGAATACTTTCGGCTACACAGGGGAAAAAAGCCACTGGCCATTGCCCTTAGATTGGCGGATTGGTGGACGGGCATTTGGAGAGGGGGCAGAGAACATCGAGTCTCACTCTATGCGGATGACCTGCTCCTCGACATGTCGAACCCCCAAGCCAGCATGGGGAAGGAAACTGGATTCCTCAGGGAGTTTGGTACCTTCCCATGCTACAAACCAAACCTGGGAAAGAGCTAAATCTTCCTGGTGCAGCCCAAGAGGGAGGAAGGGAGCTGGAAGAACTGCCGTTTAAAGTGACCCAAACCAAATTCCAGGTACCTGGGGATTCAAGTGGCTCACACCTGGAAGTATCTCCACAAATGGAACCTCTCCAGCCTGGTAGAGGAAGTGAAGAGGGATCTGCAAAGATGGGACTCACCCCCCCCCCCCCCCCCAACACACACACACTTTAGGAGCCCAGTGGTAGTACCCACCTAAAAGACGTGGAACCAATTCAGATGCCATTTTGATCTGGGTGAGATGTGTCCACGGGGGCCGCCAACTGCAACAACCACAGGTTCGCGCCGGCAGGGATGGATGCTACTTTTGGGACGTGTGGGGGACACTGACGGTTGAGGACATTTACGTGGACTACAGACTGGTGACTCTGGAGAAGCTCACAGAGAAGTTCCAACTCACAAAAGGGAATGACCTCAGATATTTGCAGCTGTGTAACTTTCTCCGCAAGGAGACAAAGACGTTCCCCAGAAAGCCGCACACACATTCCTGGACACGATGGTAGTGCTGGACTGGTTAGGGGACAACAAATGTGGCAATATATACAGGAGGTTCATAGAAAAGGTCAGGACTCCAACTGGACGAGACCAGACAAATGTGGGGGGAGGAACTGGGCACAGAAATATGGGGAGGACTCCGGATGGAGGTGTGGCATAGACTCAACTCCACCTCCTCCTGCACCGGGCTAAACCTGGAGCAGCTCAAGGTGATGCACAGAGTGCACCTTACCAAAGCACGCATGAGTGGGTTCTTCCCACAGGTGGAGGACAAGTGCGAGAGGTGACGAGGGGGCCCGGCCAGCTGGTCCTGCCCCAGACTCAGGGAATTCTGGATGGCCTTTACCGAGGCTATGTCCAAGGTGATGGGGATCGAGGTGGAGCCGTGCCCATCTGTGGCGGTCTTCGGTCAGAGCACCCAGAGCTCTGGACAGGGAAAGGGGTGGATGCCCTGGCCTTCGCCTCACTGATCACCAGGCAGAGATTTCTGCTGGGGTGGACCTCGAAATGGTTCTCAGATCTGGCCGAATTCCTGAGGCTAAAGAAAATCAAATTTGAAACAAGAGGGTCTGAGCAGAGATTCCACACCACATGGAGCAAATTCACAAGCCTATTTACAGACATGTTTGCAGGGCGGGACCCAACAGTGGAAAGAAGCCTATAGAAAGGAACCCTAACCACACCAAGACCCAGAAGGGGGAAACTGGGGGCAACCCATACGACAGCCCCAGCGGAACCCAACAAACCAATGTAAAAATCAAACACAGATGTAAAAATGTAAATAGTGTCCAGTATCAGACCCCCAGTTATGGCTATAGTGACAGCGAGGGGCCCAAGGCTGGTTGTTCTGACCTATGTACAGTTTTCCTTCTGGTTGTTGAATAATACTCCTAATTGGATTGGATTTGGATTTGGGTTTATTACCACGTGTTCCGAGGTACAGTGAATAGTATTGTTCTGTGTACAGTCCAGACAGATCGTTCCATACATGAAGTCAGCAGGAGGTGTAGACAAAGTCAATGGATGGGAGGCAGGTTCTCGTGATGGATTGAGCTGTGTTCACGACTCTCTGTAGTTTCTTACGGTCTTGGACTGAGCAGTTGCCATACCAGGCTGTGATGCAGCCAAACAGGATGTTTTCTAAGGTGCATTTGTAAAAGTTGGTAAGAGTCAATGTGGACATGTCGAGTTTCCTTTGTTTCCTAAGGAAATGAAGGGGTGTTGTGCTTTCTTGATCATAGCGCCGACGTGGGTGGACCAGGACAGATTATTGGTGATGTGCACACCTAGGAATTTCAAGCTATCAGCCATCTCCAACTCGGCACCATTGATGTAGACAGGGGTGTGTACGATACTTTGCTTCCTGAAGTCAATGACCAGCTCCTTAGTTTTGCTGATGTTGAGGGAGAGATTGTTGTCGTTACACCACACCACTAGGTTCTCTATCTCCCTCCTGTCCTCTGACTCACCATTGTTTGAGATCCAACCCACTATGGTCACGTTATCAGCAAACTTGTAGATGGAGTTGGAGCCAAATTTTGCCACACGGTCGTGTGTGATTAGGGAGTATAGTAGGGGACTAAGTATACAGCCTTGCGGGTTTCCGGTATTGAGGACTATCGTGGAGGAGGTGTTGTTGTTTATCTTTACTGATTGTAGTCTATGGGTCAGGAAGTTAAGGATCCAGTTGCAGAGCGAGGAGCCAAGTCCTAGGTTTTGAAGGCGGAACTGTAGTCAATAATTGGGAGTCTAAGGTAGGAGTCCTTGTTGTCGAGGTGCTCCAGGGATGAGTGTAGGGCCAGGAAGATAGCATCTGCTGTGGACCGGTTGTGGCGTTATGCAAATTGCAGTGGATCTAGGCATTCTGGGAGGATGGAGTTGATGTTCCTCATGACCAACCTCTTGAAGCATTTCATAATGATAGATGTCAAGGCCACGGCATGTTGCCTGGCTCTTCTTTGGCACCGGTATGATGGTGGTCTTCTTGAAGCAGGTGAGAAACTTGGAAAGGAATAGGGAGAGGTTGAAGATGTCTGCGGACACACTCGCCAGTTGGTCCATGCAGAATCTGAGTGCATGACCAGGGACTTCGTCAGGACCTGTTGTTTCCAAGGGTTCACTTTCAAGAAGGCCTGTCTGACTTTGAAAGCTGTGATGGTAGATATGGGTGTGTCCGAGGTTGCTGGGGCAGTTGAAAATGGTTTGTTGATTTCCTGCTCATCGGGGAGGGGTGTGCTGCTGCCAGAGATTCTACTCGGCTTTGCTCTGTAGCCTGTTAGTTGTTTAAGCCTTGCCACAACCGACGGGACTCTGTAACGTTAGTCTGTAGACTCTGGCTTAGTTTAATATTGTTAGAAGGAGCACCATCTTGTGGTCCGATTTTCTGAAGTTTGGTCGGGGGATGGATTGGTCAGCACCCTTGATGTTTGTGTAGCAGTGGTCAAGGATGTGGGCGCCCCTGGTGGGACAGCAGATGTGTTGGTGGAATCTTGGCAGTACACTCTTGCGGTTCGCCTGGTTGAAGTCCCCGGCCACAATGAACAAAGCCTTCGGATATTCTGTTTCATTATTTATAGCGGTGTACAATTCATCCACCGCCTTCTTCACTTCGGCCTGGGGTGGGATGTAGACCGTGATGATGGCAGGAGTGAACTCCCGTGGAAGGTAGTACGGGTGGTGCTTCACAGTCAAGTATTCCAGGTCCGGGAGCAGTAGTTTGCCAGAGTCGCCACATCCGGGCACCAGGAGGGGTTGATGAGGAAGAAAATCCCTCCACCCTTCGCTTTGCCCGGTGATGACTCTTCTTTGAGGAGCCATCAGGCTGTATGGTACAGTCCGGTGAGGCAGGAGTGAGCCATGTCTCCGTGAAACAGAGCACACAGCAGTCTCTCACTTCCCTCTGAGAGGTAAGTTGAGCGTTAAGCTCATCCGACTTGTTTTTGATTGCTTGGACGTTTGCCAGGAGTATGAGGGGAGAGGAGACTTAAAGCCACAGACCACTGCATTTCCCTCGCTCGGCGGCTGCTTCTGCATGGTACCAGGCTCCGATGGGAGAAGTCTGACCTTGTCGAAGGCAAGTGTCTGGCAGGGTCCCGGGTGTTGGTTGCCATTTTGGGGTCCTGTCTGGCTGGGTCCGGGGCACAGGTTGCGATTTCGGGGTCACTGGGGGGTATGTTAAGGTTGGGGCTCGGCCGCCAAAGATGCGGAGCATTCCGCACCTTTGGGGCGGCGCGATGCCCGACTGATTTGCGCCGTTTTGGGCACCAGTCGGCGGACATCGCGCTGTTTCCGGAGAATTTCGCCCCTGGTTCTTAACAGCTTGGCAAAAAATGTACACAGCAACAATAAACATGGATTTTCTAAGAAAAAAGACAGATAGTTAGGTTCTTGATTAATAAGGGATCAGGGGTTATGGGGAGAAGGCAGAATGGGAACAAGAAAGATATCAGCCATGATTGAATGGCAGGGCAGACCCCAAAAACAAAGAACAATACAGCATAGGAACAAGCCCTTCGGCCCTCCAAGCCTGTTACCGGTCATGATATCAACCTTTGCCAAAACCCTCAGCACTTCCTTGTGTCGTATCGCTCTATACCCATCCTATCAATGTGTTTGTCAAAATGCCTTTTGAACGTCGTTAATGTACCTGCTTCCACAACCTCCCCTGGCAACGCGTTCCAGGCACTCACCACCCTCTGCGTAAAAAATCTGCCTCGCACATTTCCTCTAAACTTTGCCCCACGGAACTTAAACCTATGCCCCTTGTGACTGACCCGATGGGCCACATGGCCTAATTCTGCTCCTATGTCTTATGGTCACATAGGCAGTGTGAAGGGCAATAAAAGGTACTGATAGTGACATAAAGGTAAGAATGTGTTAATGGGAGAACAAGGGTCAGTGCTCAGCGAAAGCAAAACTAAAGAACAAGTGACAGATGGCCCAGTAGGGGAGGGGGTGAGGGTTTCCACTGGGACAAAAAAATGTTTTGGATATTTAAAAAAGGGTCAAAATGGAGGAGAAAGGGCAGCACGGTGGTTAGCACTGCTGCCTCACGGCGCCTAGGTCCCAGGTTCGATCCCGGCCCTGGGCAACTGTCCGAGTGGAGTTTGCACATTCTACCCGTGTTTGCGTGGGTTTCACCCCAGAACCCGAAGATGTGCAGGTTCAGTGGATTGGCCACGCTAAATTGTCCCTTAATTGGAAAAAATGAAATGGGTACTCTAAATTTATTTTTTTTAAAGCTGGAGAAGGGTCACAGTCTGAAGTTGTTGAACTCAATGTTGAATGTGCCTAATGGTAAAACGGGGTGGCTACTCTGGTTTGCATTAGGCTTCACTGGAGCATTACAGCAAAGGACAGACATGTGGGCATAAGAGCCAATTGCTGAGTTGAAATGACAAGCAACAGGAAAGTTGGGGTTATGCTTATAAATATGCACAAATATGTTGCACAAAATGGTCACCCAGTCTCCACAATGTGACAAAGAACCACAGGGGTGGAGCAAATGTATTAGTCCCAATTTTAACAATTAAACATGCCACAGAACAAATAATTAAAACAGAAGCTTGAATCTATTTTTCACACAAATCAGCCCCACAGAAGCAGGGCCACAAAAAATTATTTAAAACCCTGAGTGTTCCTCTCCACGGAAATCTTTAGTAAAAGGCGAAAGATTTATACGATCTGAAGAGAAACCAGAGTGTACAGCTTAACAAACCGCCCATATGCGCAACCAACCATACACGTAGCTCTTTAACATCTTACTGAGTGAATACACCAACAGTCAACATCAACACTAGCGAAAGACCAATATAACTGATATGGATTTTAACAAAAATAATTAACTAAAAATCGCTAATGCCCCTCAGGAAGACGAAGAACTATTAATCTTTCGCACAGTATTATAGGTATGTAAATGAGTGAGGAGGCGGGGCCTATCTGGCCCACGGATTGTGGGCTGTGTTTGTTCTTGTTCAGTGGCTTTTGTCCTTCTCGAGCATTTTGTGCTCAACAAGTGATTTGTTTTTAAGAGCAAGCTGAAGCTGGAAATCAGAGGGTAATCAGACCTCTGCTTTTGGCACCAGAAAGTCAAGTTTGTATTTGATAATTAGAGTTATATTTATCTCCGTTACTGTAAATACCGTCGGCAGGATTCTCCATTTCAGAGACTAAATGTTGATGCTGGCACTGAATCGGTGGTGTTCTACGACAGGAAAATTGGCGCAGTTCCCATTACCGTTGGTAAAGGGCGAGCGGCGATTCTCCGGCCCAGATGGGCGAGTGGCCTGTCCAACACGACAGGTTCCCGCCGGCACCATCCACACCTGGGGCGAAATTCTCTGTAATCGGCGCGATGTCCGCCGACCGGCGCCAAAAACGGCGCGAATCAGTCCTCCGCATCTTGAGCGGCCGAGCCCTAACCTTGAGGGGCTAGGCCCGCGCCAAACTGATTTCCGCCCCGCCAGCTGGCGGGAAAGGCCTTTGGTGCCCCGCCAGCTGGCACGAAACTGACTTTGCCGGGCGGTGCATGCGCGGGAGCGTCAGCGGCCGCTCACGGCATCCCCGCGCATGCGCACTGGAGGGGGTCTCTTCCGCCTCCGCCATGGTGGAGACCATGGCAAAGGCGGAAGGAAAAGAGTGCCCCCATGGCACAGGCCTGCCCGCGGATCGGTGGGCCCTGATCGCGGGCCAGGCCACCGTGGGGGCACCCCCCGGGGCCAGATCGCCCCGCGCCCCCCCCCAGGATCCCGGAGCCTGCCCGCACCGCCTTGTCCCGCCGGTAAGAGAGGTGGTTTGACTCTCGCCAGCGGGACAAGCATTCCAGCAGCGGGACTTCGGCCCATCCGGGCCAGAGAATTTGAAAGGACACAATGTACAAACCTATAGATAAGGGGGAAAAATGCACCTAATCCTGAAGGTCACCTTTGTGTGTGGCTGCATCAAGCTGTGCATAGATCTTTCTTTTAACAAGCTAACTTTTTAAAAATCCTTGGTACACAAACATCAAGCATCACTCCGTGCTGACGTTCTAACAGTCCCCAGTGTTGTGAAGGATGGGTCTGGCCACACTGCTACGGAACACTCCAGGTAGTTGGGCCGTGCTATACCACCTGTCTCTTGTGAAAAAAGCTATGCAGAGAAACATCATTCTTTAAAAATATTTTTATTCAAAACATTTACAATTTTTTTTACAAAACACCAAGGACCAGATTAATCCCAAACATACAAACAAACAAGTGCCCACAATCCAATAAAAACAACACAGAGAAACAAGTCCGTCAGGCAGTGGTCTGGACATTATGTCCAAGAGGCTCTACGGGAAAAGAAGATGGTGGATCCTGACAGATGGTTCCCTGAGCAGACTAAGTCATTTGACAGAATACCTCATCATCAGAACTTTCAAACAAGCACCAAGACCTAGCTTGGCTGGTTTGATCCCAGCCCCGGGTCACTGGCCGATAAATGGCTCTCACCTCCGGGCAAACCATAGCATTGATCCCCTCAGGGCGAACTTAAATTTCTCGACCCGGAGAAACCCAGCCATGTCACTAAGCCACACCCTCGACTTCGGGGGCTCCGGGTCCGTCATGCCAATAAAATCCATCTTCGGGCTACCAGGAAGGCAAAGGCCAAAACATCAGGCTCTCTCACCCCCTGGACTCCTGGGACTTCTGGCACACCAAAGGTCGCCACCTCTGGACTCGGAACCACCCTTACCTTCAGTACCTCCGACATGACGTCAGCAAACCCTGCCAGAAACCCCTAAGCCTCGGACATGCTCAAAACATATGGACATGATTCACACGCCCATCTGCAAACCGCCCACACCTATCTTCCACCCCTTCGAAGAACCTGCTCATCCGGGCCACAGTCATGTGTGCCTGTGGACCACCTTAAATTGTATCAGGCTAAGCCTGGCACATAACAAGGATGCATTGACTCACCTCAGGGCGTCCTCCCACAACCCAGCCTCCAGTTCCCCACCCAGCTGTTCCTCCCACTTTCGCTTCACCTCCCCTATCGGGCTGCCTCCCATTCCATCAGCTCCTTATAAATCGCCGATACTTCCCCTCCCCCACTCCGTTTTTGACACCACCATATCCTGTAGCCCCTGGGGCGGCAGGTGCGGGAAAGTCGTAACCTGCCTCCGCACAAGGTCCCTCACCTATAGGTAATGGAACCCATTCCCACCGGGCACTCAAACTCCTCCTCAATTCTTCCAAACATGGAAAACCCCCATCTATAAATAAATCCCCAACCCGCTTGATCCCCGCCCGTTGCCACCCCCAGAACCTCCCCGGAGCATAGCGGTGGTTGCCACATATCGGTGCCCACAGGGACGCCCCCTCCAGCCCCATGTGCTGCCGCCACTGTCCCCACACTCCCAGGGCTGCCACTACCACCGGGCTTGTGGAGTAATAAATTATTTTCTAAGTGACAGACATTTATTTGACTAAATCAGGAGGTCTGAGCTGAGAATTAGAAACCAATAAGAGTGAATGAGGGATTAGACTATTGATAAGAATTTCTTTAAGAATAAGACTTCATGGTTAAGGTTTGTTCTAAATTAATACTTTTATGAATTTCTGAACCATTTGTT
This sequence comes from Scyliorhinus torazame, assembly GCF_047496885.1. Classification (NCBI taxonomy): domain Eukaryota; kingdom Metazoa; phylum Chordata; class Chondrichthyes; order Carcharhiniformes; family Scyliorhinidae; genus Scyliorhinus; species Scyliorhinus torazame. Next base: position 246,091,944 of record NC_092707.1, read on the forward strand.
GTTTTTGGAATTTTCTTTATACTTTCCTTATGCTTTCGTTTAATTATTTTTGCTATGTTCTGAACAGTTTCTGAATTATTTTGATCAACGCTTTTGATTCAGTTTTTATGTAAATGTATCAAGGTGAATGTTTTTAAATTCTGGGGCAAGCGTCTGATAATACCGTGTCTGCATGGGTCTCACCCCCACAACCCAAAGATGTGCAGGGTAGGTGGATTGGCCACGCTAAATTGCCCCTGAATTGGAAAAAAAGAATTGGGTACTCTAAATTTAAAAAGAAAAATACCTATCCTGGATTTTAGTTTGACCCTTTGAAATTCACCTAGTCTAGTTTGGATATGAAACCATCATAATACAATGCAAAGTTAATGGGAATCAATTAACATTCCTCTAACACACATTGAATGTTTATGTTTCCAATGGGGAAACAGAAAGATGATCCGAGTGGAGTGCTTTAGTTCTTTCATTGATGGTTCATCCTTAAACAAAGAGAAGTGGGAGTTCTCTGGTTAGCCATGAATGTCCATATTTAGTTGGGTATTTACTTGAAACTCAGGATTGTCCTGAGCTCAGAAAGAAAAGGTCTGATGCACGATCAATTGCACAAAGACAAGAGTTGAATACGACTGAGGCTTTATTGCTCTAAGATGTGTGGCCTCCCACAGCAGCTGGTGAAATGGCTGCTGCAGGGAGGACACACATATTTATACTCCGCCTACTGGGCGGAGCCAGCAGGCAGGGACTACCGCCGTACCTGTAGTACAGGTCCTACCATACATCACCTAATATAGGTGCAACAGTGGTTTACCACAAGGTCATATGATCCTTTTTCCTTTTTAAAATAAATTTAGAGTACCCAATTCAATTTTCCAATTCAGGGGCAATTTAGCGTGTCCAATCCACCTACCCTGCACATCTTTATGTTGTGGGGGCAAAACCCTCGCAAACACAGGGAGAATGTGCAAACTCCACATGGACAGTGACCCAGAGCCGGAATCGAACCTGGGACATCGGCGCCGTGAGGCAACAATGCTAACCACTGCGCCGCCATGCTGTCCAAAAGGTCATATGATTTGCAGTGACCATTTTATAAATTTATATATTTTTAAACTATTGACTAAAAGTTCACATTATACTGGAACATAATACTGATTAATTATTGATTTTTCAATTATGACGCAATTGAGGTCCACTATTTATTAAATCATTTGTCTTTAACTGGTGATTGAATAGTACAATAATTCTGATTAACACACTTGGTGGTTGCAAATGACAGAACACAAAATGTCTTTAAGTTTAATATCAATTTCAAAATGGATTCCTTGATCTTGATAGTCTCCTAAAGTGGAGAGAATATGAAAGCATGGCGTAGCTAAGGTAAAACCTGTGCTAATGTAGGAGATAGGGTTAAGGAGCAGATAAATCGTATAATTCAATGCTGGCACTGGCTCAAGGGGCTGAATGGCTACACCTGCTGCTATGTTCTCATTTACACAATTTACCATGCCACTTAACTTAGTTTTTGTCAGCAAATTTGGAATGCAGCACTCTAAAGCTCTATAAGTCATCTATAAATGTTGTGAAAATATGAGAACAAATTCCTGAGGAACATCTTGTCAAGGCATTTTGAGTGCATTTAGAAGTGATTTATTTTGGTAGCAAGAATGAGGAGGACTAATACACATTAATTGAACCATTTCAAAAGGTGTAGTTAAACAGAGAGGTATTGGGTGTGTATTGTGATGAAAGGTCGTGGGCGCAATTCTCCCATCGGGACACTAAGACCCGGCGCCGGAGTGAAAACCAGAGTGTTTCACTCCGGCGTCAAAGGTCGCTCCCAGCCCCTTATCCTCCCGGCCCCGGGGGGCTAGGAGCGGCGCCACGTCATTTACGCACGCCGGGCCTTGCCGCCGCGTAAAATCGGCTCCGCATAAATGATGTGGCCGGCGCCGCGTAAATGACGTCATCCGTGCATGCGCAGATTGACCGGCGCCAACCCGCGCATGCGCAGTTGCCGTCCTCCCCGCGGCCACCCCGCAAGAAGATGTTGGATGGATCTTGTGGGGCGGCGGAAGAAAGGAGGTCCTCCTTCAGAGAGGCTGGCCCGCCGATCGGTGGGCACCGATCGCGGGCCAGACCCCTTTTGAGTCCCCCCCCCTGGTGCAGGAACCCCCCTCCCCACCCACAGGCCCCCCCCCCCCTCCCCAGCGTTCCAACGCTGTTCCTGCTGGCAACGACCAGGTGTGGACAGCGCCGGTGGGAACCTGTCATGTTGGGCAGGCCGCTCGGCCCATCCGGGCCGGAGAATGGCCGCTCGCCCATTACAAACGGCGAGCGGCGATTCTACGAGCGGCCAGCCGTGATTCTCGCCGCACCGATTTGGGGAGGGTGGGAGAGTCCCGTGTGGGTGCCGGGGCGGCGTGGCAGGACTCGCACGGCACCCCGGCGATTCTCCCACCCGGCGTGGGGAGGGAGAATTCCGCCCCATAGACCTGGGGCGAAATTCTCCCCCAACGGCGCGATGTCCGCCGACTGGCGCCAAACACGGCACCAATCAGACGGGCATTGCGCCGGCCCAAAGGTGCGGAATGCACCGCATCTTTGGCGGCCTAGCCCCAACATTGAGGGGCTAGGCCAACGCTGGAGGGATTTCCGCCCCGCCAGCTGGCGGAAATGGCGTTTGCTGCCCCACCAGCTGGCGCGGAAATGCGGCGCATGCGCGGTTGCGTCAGCGGCCGCTGACAGTTTCCCAGCGCATGCGCGGGAGCGTCAGCGGCCGCTGTCAGTTTCCCGCGCATGCGCAGTGGGGAGAGTCTCTTCCGCCTCCGCCATGGTGGAGGCCGTAGCGGAGGCGGAAGGGAAAGAGTGCCCCCACGGCACAGGCCCGCCCGCGGATCGGTGGGCCCCGATCGCGGGCCAGGCCACCGTGGGGGCACCCCCCGGGGTCAGATCGCCCCGCGCCCCCCCCAGGACCCCGGAGCCCGCCCACGCCGCCTGGTCCCGCCGGTAAATACCAGGTTTGATTTACGCCGGCGGGACAGGCAATTTCTGGGCGGGACTTCAGCTTATCCGGGCCGGAGAATCCAGCGGGGGTCCCGCCAACCGGCGCGGCCCGATTCCCGCCCCCGCCCAATCTCCGGTACCGGAGACTTCGGCGGGGGCGGGATTCACGGCGGCCTACGGCCATTCTCCGAACCGGCGGGGGGTCGGAGAATGACGCCCCTGAAATGTTAACTCTGTTCCGGAAGGGTGGTACGGTGACGCAGTGGTTAGCACTGCCATGCCACGGCACCAAGGATCCGGGTTTGATATCGCCCATTCACTGTCCAAGTGGAGTTTGCACATCCTCCCCATATCTGCATGTGTCCCACCCCCACAACCCAAAGATAATTAAAAAAAAGAATAATCTTCATTGTCACAAGTAGGCTTACATTAACACTGCAATTAAGTTATTGTGAAAAGCCCTGTACAAAGTAAGTGGATTGGCCATGCTAAATTACTCCTTAATTGAACAAAAAAGAATTATTCCACCATTCAATGAGATCATGACTTATCTGATAATCCTCAACTCCATTTCCCACCTTATCTCCATGAACCTTGATTCCTTTCCTGATTAAAAATCTGTCCATTATTATCTCAGCCTTGAACACACTAAACAACCCAGCCTCTTACCGCCCTCTGTGGTAAAGAAATCCACAGATTCAATACTCTCTGAAAGAAGAAATTTCTTCTCATCTCTGTCTTAAATGGGCAACCCCTTACACTGCAATTATGCTCTCGGTCCTGGACGCTCCCACAAGTGGAAACAACCTCTCAACATCTACCCTATCAAGCCCCCTGAGAATTCATTATGTCTCAATAAGGTCGCCTCTCATTCTTCTGAACTCCAATGAGTACAGGCCCAACCTACTCAAACTCCCCTGATAAGAATATCCACCTCAAACCTGGGTTCCTCTGAATGAACGTTCTCTGGACTGCCTCCAATGCCAGTATATCTTTCCTTAGATAAATGGATCCAAACTGTTCACAGCATTTCAGTTGTGGTCTAACTCGTGTTTTGCATAGTTTTAGCAAGAATTCCCTATTTTAATACTCCATTCTATTTGAAATAATAAAGGCCAACTTTATTCTAGATATTTAGTGTGCACATTCCATATCAGGCATACACTCTGAGGTCAAAACATTTCAAATTGAAAATGATAGAAAGTGCAATAGATTTCATCTTTCCTCCAAGCAGCATGTTTCACTCTGAGACGTCTGAATACAATTTCAATACTCTTGATATTCACAAATTATATTCCATGTCAGGCGTACAGTTGGAAGGGTTTTACACAGTTTCCAGCTCCACGGTGTAATCTGGCTAAAAGGTCATGAGTGTCAACCTTTTCCCATTTCTCATTTCCAGTGGTTTCCCCAAGCCTTCAGGACATGCCCTGGACCTTGGAATGTACCAGCCTGCAACTTGGTCGAGGAAACTTCTTTCCATTGCATCCTGGAAATAGCGTAGAGCACAGTCATGCATCACAGAGCTGCTTGGAATGAAGCTTGAGAAAAAGCTTTTAAAAATGTAATCCATTCATTACTTTTCTCTATGTTAAAAAAAGTAATTTCACAACAAGGCAATAAAGTGTCAATCATCCTGACCCTTTAAAGTAACAATAACAGAAACCACAAACCCTTGAAACCACTTTAAACTTGTATAAATAACATTGAGAAATTGGCTGTAGGGAACCTGGGGCGAAATTCTCCAGTATCGGCGTGATGTCCGCCGACTGGCGCCCAAAACGGCGCAAATCAGTCGGGCATCGCGCCGCCCCAAAGGTGCGGAATGCTCCGCATCTTGGGGGGCCGAGCCCCAACCTTAAGGGGCTAGGCCCGCGCCGGACAAATTTCCGCCCCGCCAGCTGGCGGAAAAGGCCTTTGGTGCCCCGCCAGCTGGCACGGAAATGACTTCTCCGGGCAGCGCATGCGCGGGAGTGTCAGCGGCCGCTGACGGCATTCCCGTGCATACGCAGTGGAGGGAGTCTCTTCCGCCTCCGCCATGGTGGAGACCGTGGCGAAGGCGGAAGGAAAAGAGTGCCCCCCACGGCACAGGCCCGCCCGAGGATCGGTGGGCCCCGATCGCGGGTCAGGCCATCGTGGGGGCACCCCCCGGGGCCAGATCGCCCCGCGCCCCCCCAGGACCCTGGAGCCCACCCGCGCCGCCTTGTCCCGCCGGTAAGGTAGGTGGTTTAATCCACGCCGGCGGGACAGGTGTTTTAGCAGCGGGACTTTGGCCCATCCGGGGGGGGCCCGCCAACCGGCGCGGCGCGATTCCCGCCCCCGCCGAATATCCGGTACCGGAGAATTCGGCAACCGGCGGGGGTGGGATTCACACCAGCCCCCGGCGATTCTCCGACCCGGCGGGGGGTCGGAGAATCTCGCCCGAAAGCTGTAAATCAAGCAATGCATCCCCTGGTGCACAGCTCCAGATGTTCTTTGCAAAGGCACACTCCAGAAGGAGATGGACAATATTCTCTTCCCCACCTCGAGGGCAATATGTGGAGGGAGGATGAGATACCAGGCCACATGCCTGGATCTAATGGGGAGTGCCTTTCTCATCCACAGCCACGCTATGCTTGGTGCTTGTTTGAATGTTCTGACAAAGAGGTATCCTGCCAAATAACGTTGACAGTGTGCTCAGGGAACCAGCTGACAGGATTGACCATCTCATTTCCCACATGACCTCTAGACCACTGCCTGCCAGACTTGCGGTAAAAGATGTATTTTGTCATAAATGTTTCCACAGAGAATAGGTCATGCCTATTGTTGTAATGGAACCAGGGCCTGTGCCAGGTGCGGGCGTTTGACAGGTGCAAGTCCACAACCTTTAAGTCAATCTGAAAATCAGACAGCACAGAAATGGGGTCAGGAGAATCAGGATCCACCCGCCATTTTTAAAGAGTCAAGATAAAAACAAATTACTGTGTATGCTGGAATCTGAAACAAAAGCAGAAAATACTGCACAATCGCAGCAGCTCTGACAGCATCAGTGGAGAGTGAAGGGAGCTAAATGTTTCGAGTCTGGATGACTTTGTCAAAGCTGGAGAGAACTGGAAATAGGGTTAGTTTTATATTGTTGTGGGGGCGTGTGGAGCGGTGGGGATGGATAGGAGGCCAGCGATAGATGGAGATTGACAAAGAGTCATCTCGATTCAGTGAAAATTCAGCCTGTTAACTCTGTTTTACATTTCACTGATGTTGCCAGACCTAATCAGTTTTCTCCCACATTCTTTTTTATTTCAGATTTCCAACCTTGCTTTACTATCCCTCTCGAGGTTGAGGTTGTTCAGTATATGAGACTTTGGGCTTCCATTGTCTATCTTGGCATAGGAACATAGTGTGGTGGTATGTATTAGGGGTATTAAGATACCCTGTGATGCCGAGAGGCTATTGGTGGATAGACACTGGATCCCGATTGGATCAGCCGCCTGCTGGCTCCACCCAGTAAGGCGGAGGATAACAGCCCGGGTTCTCCCAGCAGCCGCATTCTGTAACTGTGCTGCTGGGGAACAAGTCTGTGTAATAAAGCCATTGTTCGACTCCTTCTCATCTTGTTTTGTGAGTGATTGATTGTGCTACAATTTATTACGCAGACTTTAAAGGACATGGAGCTCCGAATCATTCCTGAGTGTCTGCGAATCAGCCCCCACGCGGCAAACTCAACGGCCACTTTTAAACATTGGTTAGCGTGTTTTCATGGATACCTCCGAATGGCCCCGGCATATCTACAGAAGACCAGAAAATGCAGGTCCTGCATGCCAGGGTGAGCCCTGAAATCTACACTCTCATAGAGGACGCGGACGATTTCCAGGCGGCGCTCGCGTATGCTGATAGGAATCTACGTTCGGCCCGTCAACCAGGTCTACGCACGCCACCAGCTCACGACGAGACGGCAAATCCCCGGGGAATCGCTGGACGAATTCTACAGTGCGCTGTTAATACTGGGGAGAAACTGCAACTGCCCATCGGTTTCGGCTAACGAACACACAGAGCTACTGGTCCGAGATGCGTTCGTGGCAGGTATGCTTTCATCCCAAATTCGCCAGCGATTGCTGGAAAGAGACGCACTAGGCCTCAAAGAGGCACGGGTCCTTGCGGCCTCGTTCGATGTGGCATCGCAGAACACCCGTGCCTACACTCCCGACCACGCGGCAGCCCCTTGGGCACCGTGGACCCCCGCCGCGACTGAACCCCTGGGACACCCCGCCCCCCCCCGCAGGCCTGCGCTGCCAGAGCGGCGGATCACCCGGGGGGGGCCCCGCTGCTACTTTTGTGGGCAGGGGAAACACCCCCGAATGCGCTGCCCGGCCCGCTCGACCCTCTGTAAAGGGTGCGGCAAAAAGGGGCACTTTCTAGCAGTGTGCCAGGCCCGGGGAGTAGCTGCAATCTCCGGGGGAGAACCCCAAACACAAACCCTCCAGCGATCCATGTGCAGCCAACGGGCGCCGCCATCTTGGGTCCCGGACTCCATGCGGGAGGGATGGGCGCCGCCATTTTGTGCTCCTCCGGCAACGTGCGATTCATGGGCGGCGCCATTCTGTCCACCCCTGATCATGTGTGACCCGTGGGCGGCGCCATCTTGGCTGAAGGCTAAGGACCCCGGGATGGACGGCCCCACGGGGCCTGAAGAAAACGCCCCAATGCAGCAACTACGACTGGCTTCTGTGACCCTGGACCAGTCGCGGCCCCGGACGCTCCAAACAGCAACAACGACAGTATTTATAAACGGTTACGAGACGCCCTGCCTGATGGACTCTGGGAGCACGGAGAGTTTTATACATCCCGATATGGTAAGACGCTGTTCCCTTCCGATCCACCTGAGTAATCAAAAAAAATTCTGGCGGCAGGGTAGGGTCCCATTCTGTAGAGATAAAAGGGTTCTGCATCGCGAACCTCACGGTGCAAGGGATGGAGTTCAAGAACTACCGGCTTTACGTCCTTCCCCACCTCTGCGCTGCCACATTCCTGGGATTGGATTTTCAGTGTAACCTCCAGAGTTTAACGTTTAAATTCAGCGGCCCTATACCCCCACTCACTATCTGCAGCCTCTCGACCCTCAAGGTCGATCCGCCTTCCCTGTTCGCGAACCTCACCCTGGATTGCAAACCAGTCGCCACTAGGAGCAGACGGTACAGCGCCCAGGACCGATCTTTTATCCGGTCTGAAGTTTAGCGGCTGCTGAGGGAAGTCATAATCCAGGCCAGCAATAGTCCCTGGAGAACTCAGGTGGAAGTTGTAAAGACCGGGGAGAAGCAGAGGATGGTCGTAGACTATAGTCAAACCATCAATAGGTACACACAGCTAGATGTGTACCCTCTCCCCGCATACCCGACATGGTCAATTGGATTGCACAGTACAAGGTCTTTTCCACGGTGGACCTTAAGTCCGCCTATCACCAGCTCCCCATCCGCCCGAGCGACCGGAAATACACTGCTTTTGAAGCAGATGGGCGGCTCTATCACTTTTTAAGAGTTCCATTCGGCGTCACTAACGGGGTCTTGGTCTTCCAACGGGAGATGGACCGAATGGTTGGCCGTTACTGTGGGCCACGTTCCCGTACCTCGACAACGTCACCATCTGCGGCCACGACGAGCAAGATCACAACGCCAACCTCCGCAAATTCCTCCAGACCGCGAACGCCTTGATTCTCACATACAACATGGGGAATTGCGTGTTTAGTACCGACCGTCTAGCCATCCTCGGCTACGAAGTGCGAAATGGAATGCTAGGCCCAGACCCCGAACGCATGTGCCCCCTCATGGAGTTCCCCCTCCCCCACTGCTCCAAGGCCCTGAAACGCTGTCTGGGCTTTTTCTCTTATTACGCCCAGTGGGTCCCCAACTACGCGGACAAGGCCCGTCCGCTAATTCAGTCCACTGTCTTTCCCTGTCGACTGAGGCCTGCCAGGCCTTCAGCCACATCAAAGCGGATATTGCAAAGGCCACAATGCACGCCATCGACGAGTCTCTCCCCTTTCAAGTCGAGAGCGACGTGTCCGACGTAGCTCTGGCGGCAACCCTCAACCAAGCTGGCAGACCTTCTTCTCCCGAACCCTCCACGCTTCAGAAATCCGCCACTCCTCAGTGGAAAAAGAGGTCCAGGCCATAGTGGAAGCTGTGCGGCATTGGAGGCATTACCTGGCCGGTAGGAGATTCACTCTCCTCACTGACCAACGGTCGGTTGCCTTCATGTTCGATAATGCGCAGCGAGGCAAGATCAAGAACGACAAGATCTTGCGGTGGAAGATCGAATTCTCCACCTATAACTATGCGATCTTGTATCGTCCCGGAAAGCTGAACGAGCCTTCTGATGCCCTTTCCTGCGGCATATGTGCCAACGCACAAGTGGACCTTCTCCGAACCCTCCACGAGGACCTCTGCCACCCGGGGTCACTCGGTTCTATCACTTCGTGATAAAGAACCGCAACCTGCCCTACTCCATCGTGGACGTCAGGACCGCCACCAGGGACTGCCAGATCTGCGCAGAGAGCAAGCCACACTTCTACAGGCCAGATAAAGCGCACCTGATAAAGGCTTCCCGTCCTTTTGAACGCCTCAGTCTGGACTTCAAAGGCCCCCTCCCCTCCACCGATCGCAACACGTACTTCCTGAACGTGATTGACGAATATTCCCGGTTTCCTTTCGCCATCCCCTGTCCCGACATGACTGCGGCCACGGTCATTCGAACCCTCGGCACCATCTTTACATTGTTCCGTTTCCCCGCCTACATACATAGCGATAGGGGATCCTCCTTCATGAGCGACGAACTGCGTCAATTCCTGCTCAGCAAGGGCATCGCCTCGAGCAGGACGACCAGTTACAACCCCCGGGGGAACGGTCAGGTAGAGAGGGAGAACGGAACGGTCTGGAAGACCGTCCTGCTGGCCCGATGGTCCAGAAGTCTCCCAGTTTCCCGCTGGCAGCAAGTCCTCCCGGACGCCCTCCACTCCATCCGGTCGCTGCTGTGTACAACAACGAATCAAACACCTCACGAACGCCTCCTTGTCTTCCCTAGGAAGTCCTCCTCCGGAACGTCACTTCCAACCTGGCTGGTAGCCCCAGGACCCATCCTGCTCCGAAAGCATGTGCGGACGCACAAATCGGACCTGTTGGTCGAGAGGGTTCATCTCCTCCACGCGAACCCTCAATACGCCTGCGTGGCGTACCCCGACGGCCGACAGGACACGGTCTCCCTGCGGGACCTGGCACCCGCCGGAGCTCAACACACACCCCCAACACCAATCACCCCCTCCCTCCCACCGGCGCACCCCTCAGCCGCCCCCTTCCCAGGTGGATCGGTCCTTTCCCCGGCCCCGAATAGGGGTATTGGAGCGGGAAGAGGCATCGCGACGCTCCCAGAGACGACGGGGCCCGAACCAGCGCCTGCATCACCACCAGGGCTAAGACGATCGGCAAGGACGACCAGGGCACCCATTCGACTCATCGAATCAGTATAGTAAAGTAAGAAATGCCTCTGTAAATAATATTTTTGGGTTGCCCAGTAAAAGCGGCATTGTAAGTAGTACTAGTAGTTGATATCGGAGCATAGCCGCCGTGTTAGCGGCATCCTAGGTACCGACTCTGTAAACCCCGACCACCACACGGCCCACTACCCCGCCGGGTTCCTTTTTAACAAGGGGTGAATGTGGTGGTATGTATTAGGGGTATTAGGGTACCCTGTGATGCCGAGAGGCTATTGGTGGATAGACACTGGGTCCCAATTGGATCAGCCGCCTGCTGGCTCCACCCAGTAAGGCGGAGTATAAGAGCCCGGGTTCTCCCAGCAGCCGCATTCTGTAACTGTGCTGCTGGGGAACAAGTCTGCGTAATAAAGCCATCATTCGACTCCTTCTCATCTCATCTCATGAGTGATTGATTGTGCTACACATAGCAACAGGAGGAGGCCATTCAGTCCCTTGGGCCTGTCCCACCATTTAATGAGATCATCGCTGATTTATGGCCAAACTCCATGGCCGGGAGTCTTCAAAACGGCGACGGTGGCGCAGTGGGTTAGCCCTGTTGCCTCATGGCGCCGAGGTCCCAGGTTCGATCCCGTCTCTGGGTCACTCTCCGTGTGGAGTTTGCACATTCTCCCCGTGTTTGCGTGGGTTTCGCTCCCACAACCCAAAGATGTGCAGGTTAGGTGAATTGGCCACGCTAAATTGTCCCTTAATTGGAAAAAATGAATTGGGTACTCTAAATTTTTTTTTAAAACGGCGGCTAAGTGTTGACGGCGGTGTACCTGCTGATGTGTTTCACGCTGGTGCCATCGCGCCTCTTGGCCCAGCGACTCCATGGCCCACATGGGGCCAGCACGGCGCCGGAATATTCCATGCAGCCCCGGCTGCTGAGATGCTGCCCTGCATTTCTGGCCGTGGGTCCGCGCATGCACGCGGCGACCGCTTCCGCGCCAGCGCCGTGCGACATGGTGGACACACACAGTGGGCTGGCGTGGAAGAAGGTAGGCCACCACCAGATGGGTCATGACCCCTGATCGCGGGTCTGGCCGTTGTGAAGGCCCCCCGGAGAAGCATGCCGGCGGGAAGTCGGCTGGTCGACCGCGGAGAATCGCCGCAGGGGCCTCTTTCAACGCCCCCGACTGGCGCCGCATCGACTGTGCGCTCGCGACTGGCGTCAATTCTCCAATCACCGGAGGTTCACGTCCCGGCGTCGGACCCGATCGCGGGTCTGACGCCCCATTAAACGCCCGTGCGCCGAACGCGATTTCGGAGCGGAGGTTCAGAGAATCCCGGCCCATATCCTTGGGTCCATATCCCTTAATATATTTGCTCAGCACAAGTCTATCTACCTCAGATTTAAAATCAACAACTTTTCTAGATTCGACCGCTGTTTGTGGGGGAGAGGTCTAAACCTCGACCACCTTTTGTGTAAAGAAGTGCTTCATAGAGTCTCTCCTGAATGGTTTAGTCCTAATTTTTCGACTTGTCTTGGGAGATTGAATTGCAAAATCATTTGGGAAGTACAAAGAGTTTGAGAAAAGCAATGAAAACCTCCTGAGCAGCAGAGTGCCCACAATCTGCAGCTCCTCTTCTCCGGGAAGTGCCAGATAGGCCCCGCCCACTCATCTACATAACTTAAATTCTGTCCGAAAGCTCAAGACTTATTCCTCTTTCTGTAAACATTAACGGGTTGTAGTTAAATATGAAAATCTGTATCAATTAAATGGTTCATTCTACGGTGCGGATGTTGAGTGGCAGTGTGTGAAGTCAGTGTGATGTTAAAGAGCTCCATACGAGGTGGGTAGTGAGTAAGTTTGATGTGAATGTCAGTACTCTGGTTTCTCTTCAGATCGTATAAATCTTTCGCCTTTTACTAAAGATTTCCGTGGAGAGGAACACTCAGGGTTTTAAATAATTTTTTGCGGCCCTGCTTCTGTGGGGCTCATTTAAAGTTAAAAAACAGATTGACCTTGTTTTCGTTGGCCCTGTTTACGTTACTTTGTGATTATACTGGAACATGTGCATTAGAGGCTGCTCTTCAAGTCTTCTACCAGAGGTGTAATGCCTCTTTACAAATACTTTTTTTGAAAGTGTCCGATTCCTTTTATTCCCCAATTCAGGGGCAATTCAGCGTGGCCAATGCACGTCTTTGGGTTGTGGGGGTCAAACACCAGGAGAAACTGACCCAAAATTTCACATCATCATCATGGACTCCCGACAGTGCTGAAGGAGGCTATTTGGTCCATCTCAGTCCCCACCTCCCCTTCAATATATTATAATTATATGCTAATCAATAGGCCTAAATGTAGTACTTCCAAATTTGCAGATGTTAAAAAGTGGGTGGGAGGGTGAACTGTGAGGACGATGCAGAAAATTTCAGTGGGATTTGGACGGGCTGGGTGAGTGGGCATTTGCTTGGCAAATGTGAGGTAATACACTTTGGTCGGAAAAGGAAGAAGGCAGATTGGTATTTGAATGGGTGTAAATTGAGAGAATTGGAAACTCGGCCTTTTGGCTAAGATCAAGTGTACATAACAATGTAAATATTTAAGAAGGAATTGTAATGTAAAGAGTGATATGTGTATAATAATATCAAAATTGAATGGAAGAAAGTCAAGGCAATGTGTAGCTCTGACGGAAATGTATAGTCAAGACAATTCGAAATGCTCTGCAATGCTTATGATAAATGTTATGAATGAAGTATATTTTTTTGAATAAAAAAAAAAGAAACCACGATCTTTTGGCAAAGAGCATTTCGATGTCGATTGTGGACTGGGGAACACGGAGGGATTAAAGTCGTTGAAGAGGAAACATTGAGAGCTCTGCTGCTATTGGTGGATCTACATGCTGGTCTAAGCCTCTGGTTTAGGCCTAATGCCGAAGCAGTTTAGACTCAACGTGTGAGCTATGGCTGCAGCTGCATTCCGACCACCAGGCTGGGGAGTGCGAAACACTGTCCGAGTCACAGTGAAGAAGTCGGAAGGGGAGTCACCTGTGGACCACAATTTCTTCATGAAGCGGGTGCTGCTCGAGTGCTGCGGGTTTCACGCAACAGATATCTTCTGCTTGCAAGACTTCCCCAACAATAGATATTTTGACGTCACCTTCAAGAGTGTCGCAGCTTGCATCAAATTCTTGAACGCATTCAAGGAAAAAGGTAACCAGAGTCCCCTGTCGATCCTGACTGCGGAGCCTCTGTTTACGCTACCGTCGCAGCAAAACCGGGTTGTTACACTGCACACGTACAACCTCCATGTCCCCGTGTCTGATGTGCTCACGTTCCTCGCCAGGTATGCTGAGCTGAAAAGTGACAGCGTGCAAGTGAAAGACACCTTCGGCATCTGGACAAGTGAGAACCAGGTCAAGGTGACCCTAAGAACAGACAGCAATGGAACCATCCTGCATCCCCCTCCAGTTTCGCCATTGGTGGAAATTGTGGCTACCTCTACTACGTGGGACAGCCACGAGTATGCCGCACCTGTGGCAAAATGGGGCATGTTGCCACCAACTGCAATGTCACCTTCTGCAAAAACTGCAGGCAGGAGGGACACATGACTGCAAGGAAGACAAGTGCTGCAACCTGTGTGGGGAGGCCGGCCATCTTTACAGGGCCTGCCCAAAACGCGGGGCAACGTACGCACAAATCATCAGCGGCGGAGTCAAAAAGGCGACCACAGAGGAGGTTCATACACCCTCCATCGACAAAGACACCACAGCACAGAATGGTGAAAATCAACAGAAGGGCCCTCAACAAAAAGTGGAGGCTCCAGCCCTGGGAAATGGTGAACAGGAACAAATGTAAGAGGAAACAAAAAAATAAACTGAAGAAACCCCGATGGGGAATGGCAAAAAGCGGCACCTTTCAGCCAGCGTGCTTAGTGCCGACACCTCCTCCGATGAGGGAAAACAAGGCAAGAATCAGCCTCAAATAAAGAGGCAAAGTATCAATGTGGAACGGGATGCACAGACCCCCCAGATCACAGACAGGGAAGAAAATACAACACGCCGAGATCATCAACCTCTGGCTTATGGGAACAGCAATATGACCAACGGCCACCAAATGCCGGACATAGAAAACAAGGTCACAGACCAACTCCAGAAATTAACAAGCAGCAACAACCCAGGCGAAGACCAGCCTGCAACCCCAACACCAAACTTCTGTGCATGCAAAAGGAATGAATGATCAGAGCTGTGCTAGCAATAAATCCTCCTGACCTTTATTAACCTTAAACAAAACTACAGACAAGGAGCTAGAAAATGTCGTTGTCTTAAAGTTGTGAGGTATACCATTAACTTTAAATAAAATTATTTCAAAATTTATTATGATACAATGACAATTTATGACTGTCTCAGTCTCTTTCGTTGCATGCCTTTCATTTCTTAGATGAGTTGATGCATTGATTGAAGCAAAGGTCTTGGAAAGTGAATGATTTTCAGTAAGCAATTGAATTTCCAGGAGGTTGGTTCTCAGGTGAACTTGAAGTTGGAACAGGTTGGGGAGTGTTATTCTCCCACTTTCAAGGTATTGTTGCTAATTATCTTGGCTGCTTGGATGTCTTGCAGATGGTTGATGGCTTCAGTGGACCTCTGTTTACCAGCAGCTTTTTGCTCAATTTTAAAGTAGACTAAAAGAGGGCTTCCTCACCATGTGACTTGTACAAGTTCAAATACCTTTTCTTCAAAAAAGGGGTGGTATGATCAATACGTATCCTGTATGGGGGCGGCACGGTGGTGCAGTGGTTAGCACTGTTGCCTCACGGCGATGAGGACATGGATTCGATCCCAGCCCCGGGTCACTGTACCTGTGAAGTTTGCACATTCTCCCCATATCTGCGTGGGTCTCACCCCCACAACCGAAAGATGTGCAGGGTAGGTGGATTGGCCACGCTAAATTGCCCCTTAATTGGAAAAAAAGAATAGGGTACTCCAAGTGAAAAAGAAAAATACCTATCCTGGATTTTTGTTTCACCCTTTGAAATTTATCAATTCTAGTTTAGGGCAGCACGGTGGCGCAGTGGGTTAGCCCTGCTGCCTCACGGCACCAAGGTCCCAGGTTCGATCCCGGCTCTGGTTAACTGTCTGTGTGGAGTTTGCACATTCTCCCCGTGTTTGCTAGGGTTTCACCCCCACAACCCAAAGATGTGCAGGGTAGGTGGATTGAACACACTAAATTGCCCCTTAATTGAAAAAAAAATTAATTGGGTACTCTAAATTTATTTTTTAAAAGTATAGTTTGCTTATGGAACCATCATAAAACAATGCAAGGTAATCAATTAACATTCATTAAAAAAAAATTAGAGTACCCAATTAATTTTCTCCAATTAAGGAGCAATTTAGCGTGGCCAGTCCACCTACCCTGCACATCTTTGGGTTGTGGGGGCGAAACCCACGCAAACACGGGGAGATTCTCCACCAGGACAGTGACCCAGAGCCGGGATCGAACCCGGGACCTCGGTGCTATGAGGCAGCAGTGCTAACCACTGCGCCACCTTGCTGCCCTATCGATTAACACACATTGAATGTTTATGTTTCCAATGGGGAAACAGAAAGATGATCAGAGTGGAGTGCTTTAATTCTTTCATTGATGGTTCGTCCTTAAACAAAGGGAATTCCAAGGCTGGCCATGAATGCCCATATTTAATTAAGTATTTACTTGAAACTCAGAACTGTCCACAGCTCAGACAGAAAAGGCCATATGATTTGCAGTTACCATTTTATAAATTTATAATTTTTAAAACTATAACTAAAAGTTCATATTATATTGGAACAGACTGCTGATTAATTATTGATTCTTCAATTATGACTCAATTGAGGTTCAGTATTTAGTAAATCATCTGTTTCTAACTGGTGATTGATTAGTATAGTAATTCTGATTAACACATTTGATAATTGCAATTGACAGAACACAAAATGGCTTTGTAGTTTAATGTCAGTTTCAAAATGGCTTCCTTGACCTTGTTAGTCTCCGACAGTGGAGAGAGTATGAAAGCGTGGCATAGCTAAGGTAAAACCTGTGCTAATGTGGGAGATAGGGTTAAGGAGCAGACAAATCGTATAATTCAATGCTGGCATTGGCTCAAGGGGATGAATGGCTACACCTGCTACGGTGTCCCCATTTACACAATTTACCATGCCACTTAACTTAGTTTTTTCAGCAAATTTGGAAGGCAGCTCTCTAAGGTTTTAAAAGTCAACCATAAATATTGTGAAAATATGAGTACAAATTCTTGAGGAACATCTTCTCAAGGCATTGTGAGTGCATTTAGAAGTGATTTAGGTGGATTGGCCACATTAAATTGCCTCTTAATTGGAAAATAATAATTGGCCACTCTAAAATTAAATTTAAAAAAAAAGTGATTTATTTTGGTAGGAAGAATGAGGAGGGCCAATATAATTAATTGAACCATTCCAAAAGGCGTTGTTCAACAGAGAGGCATCGGATATGCATTATGATGAAACATCATAGACCTGAAATGTTAACTCTGTTCTGGAAGGGTGGCACAGTGGTTAGCACTGCTGCCTCATGGCGCTGAGGACCTGGGTTCAATCCCGGTCCCGGGTCACTGTCCAAGTGGAGTTTGCACATTCTCCCCAGATCTGTATGTGTCCCACCCCCACAACCCAAAGATGTGCAGGGTAGGTGGATTGGCCATGCTAAGTTAGCCCTTAATTGAACAAAAAAGAATACTTAAAATGTATTTAAAAAACTCTATTCCACCATTCAATGAGAACATGACTGATCCGATAATCCTTAACTCCATTTCCCGCCTTATCCCCATAAACCTTGATTCCTTTCCTGATTAAAAACCTGTCTATCTCAGCCTTGAACACACCAAACAACCCAGCCTCTTACAGCCCTCTGTGGTAAAGAAATCCACAGATTCACTATTCCTCTAGAGGTTGCTGTTGCTCACTACATGAGACTTTGGGACAGATGGGACAGTAAGTTGCAGTGAGGAAATAAGAACCTTACAAATGGATATAGATAGGTTAGGAGAGTGGGGCAAAATATGGCAGATTGAGTTTAACGTTGATAAGTGTGAGGTCATGCATTTTGGTCGATAAACTGGAAAGGCAACTTTTCTAAATAAGAACAAAAGAACAAAGAAAAGTACAGCACAGGAACAGGCCCTTCGGCCCTCCAAACCTGTGCCGACCATGCTGCCTGTCTAAACTAAAATCTTCTACACTTCCGGGGTCTGTATCCCTTTATTCCCATCCTATTCATGTATTTGTCAAGATGTCTCTTAAGCGTCACTATCGTCTCCAAACAATCTAAATCCTGCTGTATCCTCTGACAGTCCTCACCGCTATCCGCAATTCCACCAAACTTTGTGTCATCTGCAAACTTACTAATTAGACCAGTTACATTTTCCTCCAAATCATTTATATATACTACGAACAGCAAAGGCCCAGCACTGATCCCTGCGGAACACCACTAGTCACAGCCCTCCAATCAGAAAAGCACCCTTCCATTGCTACTCTCTGCCTTCTATGATCTAGCTAGTTCTGTATCCATCTTGCCAGCTCACCTCTGATCCCATGTGACTTCACCTTTTGTACCAGTCTGCCATGAGGGACCTTATCAAAGGCTTTACTGAAGTCCATATAGACAACTCCACTGCCCTACCTGCATCAATCATCTTTGTGACCTCCTCAAAAAACTCTATCAAGTTAGTGAGACACGACCTCCCTTTCACAAAACCGTGCTGCCTCTCGCTAATATGTCCACTTGCTTCCAAATGGGAGTAGATCCTGTCTCGAAGAATTCTCTCCAGTAGTTTCCCTACCTCTGACAAAAGGCTCACCGGCCTGTAGTTCCCTGGATTATCCTTGCTAACCTTCTTGAACAAAGGAACAACATTGGCTATTCTCCAGTCCCCCGGGACATCACCTGAAGACAGTGAGGATCCAAATATTTCTGTCAAGACCTCAGCAATTTCCTCTCTTGTCTCCTTCAGTATTCTGGGGTAGATGTCATCAGGCCCTGGGGTCTTATCCACCGTAATATTTTTCAAGATGCCCAACACCTCGTCTTTTTGGATCTCAATGTGACCCAGGCTATCAACACACCCTTCTCCTGACTCAACATCCACCAATTCCTTCTCTTTGGTGAATACTGATGCAAAGTACTCATTTAGTACCTTGCCCATTTCCTCTGGCTCCACACATAGATTCCCTCCCCTGTCCTTCAGTGGGCCAACCCTTTCCCTGGCTACCCTCTTGCTTTTTATATACGTGTAAAAAGACTTGGGATTTTCCTTAATCCTATTTGCCAATTACTTTTCGTGACCCCTTTTAGCCCTCCTGAGTTCTTGTTTAAGTTCCGTCCTTCTAACCCTGACAAATGCCTCCTTTTTTGGGGAGAGACTTTGGGTGCTCTGATGCAGAGGGATCTGGGTGTCCTTGTGCATGAATCACAGAAAATGAGCATGTAGGTGCAGCAGGTAATAAGAAAAGCAAATGGAATGTTGGCATTTTTAGCAAAAGGAATTGAGTATAAAGGTAAGGAAGTGTTGTTGCAACTATACAAGGTAGTGGTAAGGCCGCACCTGGAGTATTCTCCACAATTTTAGTCCCCTTATTTGAGCAAGGTGTAGTGGCATTGGAGACAGTTCAGAGGAGGTTCACTGGATTGATTCCACGGTTTGTCGTGTGAGGAGAGATTGAACAGTTTAGGCCTCTATTCTCTACTCTTCACTCTCGAGGGTTTAGAACAATGAGGGGAGAACTAATTGAGGTATACAAGATACTGAAAGGTATGGATAAAGTAGACGTGGAGCTGATGCCTCCTCTTGTGGGGCATTCGAAACAAGAGGTCATAATCTTAGAATAAGAGGTAGCAAATTTAAAACAGATTTGAGGAGAAACTACTTCTCCAAAAGGGTTGTGAATCTGTGGAATTCGCTACCGCAGAGTGCGGTGGATGCAGGGACAGTGAGTAAATTTAAGGAGTTAGACAGATTTTTAATTGGTAATGGGTTGAAGGGTTATGGAGAACGTGCAGGACGGTGTGGAGTTGAGGCCAGGGTGGGATCAGCCATGATCACATTGAGGGTGTTCAGGCTCAGGAGGCTAAATTGCCTATTCCTGCCCCTCGGTCCTGTGTCCGAGGGAGGAGATGGTCTGGCTGATTTAGCAATCCAGCTCTTGGCCTGTAACATTGCCGACACCAAAATCGTGAAACGCGATTGGGCAGAGAATAGCTTCCGATGCCGAAATCGCGGTAGATGCCGATTTCATGCCAAATTGGGATGCTCCGGCACCCCAAAATGGCGTAAATGCGGCGCTCACCATACGGGCTGAAAGTACAGTTGGCATTTCATTTTCGCCCGATGCGCCGGGGTCTCTGCGATTCAGCACCTCCATTGGGCCGATTTCCCGATGCGTGGCTCTCACAAACCGCAAACCTGGCATCCTGGCCGCTGAGCGGGAGAACGTCGGAAGCAAATGGCGTGGTGTGACTGCGGGCTGCTGGCCCACACACCGACCGTGCTGGCTGCGGCAGGGGGCCCCTGCCAGGGCCGGGGGAGGGAAGGGGAGGGGGGGGAGGCTGAGCAGTGGGGATGACCCCACCCCCCCCCCCCCCCCCCCCCCGCCCAGGGGACTGGGGCAGTGTCCGAGCACCTTCCTGCTGAACATCCACTGACCGACCACCCACCCCGGCCCCTGGTTCCACACAGTGGCACCAGCCATATGGATGAGCCCATCCCCGCACCACCCTCACCCCCGCCACAGGCCCCGTCCCCTCGGCACCCTGCCCTACCGGCAGCCTCTCACCGGGGACCACCCAGGGCCACACCCACGGCAGCCCCTCGTGAGGGCAATGCCAGCCAAAGGTGCCCGTAGCTGTAGGGACGAGTGCCAGGACGGGGGGCACCGGCGGATAACAGGCCAGGGGTGAGGGAAGTGAGGAAGAGGGGTGTGGACATCCAAAATGGCCTCCTGCACAGATCGATGGGAAATTGGCCAACACAGAGACACAGACAGGCTGCATCTTGCAAATATACAAGGGATGCAGCCCGGACCTTGCAGAAAGTAACACAGGGAAAAAGCCATTGAAAGGACATCCAGGGACAATGGGCTCCAGGTAGAAAGTAACAATATGTGGCAGACTTAGTGGCATCGGAGTCCTTATTTAGGAAGGCCCACGTGCCTCAGACACTAATGGCCATGGCCGACTGGGACCCACCCTGCCATCGAGGTGACCAGCACCAATTGGTTGAGATCTATCAGGGTGATCAAGCCCTGATCGATGTATTGGATATCTACCTGGGACCGCCCAAAAGCACGCAAAACCCGCAAGGGATAAAAGGTGCTGCACAGTCACCCCCGCTCACTCGACCACCAACAACAATAACGGTGATACCTGCACCAGCAAAGGAGGGGACCATCCACGGAGGAACCCGAGCCGGGGACACCCACGACCAGTGACAGACATCCAGCACTGCCAGACGATGGATTCCAGATGAGGCCATATCTGCTCTGCACATACCAGTCACCCGGATGTGAAGTTGTTCTTTCACGTGTGTTAGTTTTGAGTCCAACCTGCATGTGTGTGTGTTGACTAGTATTAGCTCTGTGTGTGTATTGAACTGATATTATTGCATGCAGCTTCTGTGGTCACTTCCCACCCGAAACGCAACCACCCCACAACCGCTCAAACCCCCCAGTCCCCTATTGGACATGGGACCACGCCGAACGGTTGGCCAGATGATGACACTCGGACGCCTCTCTATAAGCATGGCACATGATTTCTGATGGAACCTGCCCCATCATGTGTGCTCCACACATGCACGTCTTCTTTGCCTGTGCGTTGTTTCACCCTCATCACCCCATCCCTTCTTCTCCTCCCTGCATGCTATTTGCAATTCGAACTGTCCCTCACGTCTCACTGATCAGACTCTGAGAGCACCTTCATCATCAGTACTCACACTGAGCCGTCTTTCCCCCCCACTGACAACCCATACTACATTGTGTGCCTGCTACACAACACCACAATTGACCCCCACGACTCAGAGCAATTGTTATATTCATTCCCTGACCATCTTCTCACCCCCCTCCCGATCAGACTCCGTTCTTCACCGTCGCTGTGCGTGGGGCTCACCCCACCTTCCACAGAATAGGGGGTGGTCCCTCACCAACCACACACCCTTGTCCTGTCATTTTTCCTTGGACACCCAACATATCATCAACCTGTTCTTGCTGGTTCTGACCCACCGGTCTATCCAGACCGAGGAGGTAGCCCCTTCCGAGGGATACACCCTCGTCCTGTCATCTGTCCTTAGACACCCAACAACCCAACAAATCGCCATATCTGTTCTCGGCGGTTCTGACCCACCAGTCGATTCAGACCTAGGAAGTAGCCCCTTCCTAGGAATACACACTCGTCCTGTTCTTCAACACACTTGGGTAGTGGAGTAATGGCATTTGCCCCGCCCTACCAGGGGACCACGGAACCATTTAAAACGCTCGGGTAGTGGAGTAATGGCATTTCTCCCACCCTACCCAGGGACCCCACACATTCTTTGCCAGCCGTGGATCATACGCACCTCTCTCACCTCTAACCCCTCCTTCCCTCCGACCCCCACTATCTGGAATGGCTACTTACAGTACCAAACACTTGGGCAGGCCTCAGACCAGAACCGTTGCCCCACACCCCACCGTTTGTTTGTGGGATGAAAAATGTATTCAGTGACTGAGGTCACAACTCATTCTCTTCTTCACTCTTCTACAGCGGTCCCTTTGGAGCGACCCCACATGGTATTTACACTTAGCAACCCTACAGTGATTGCTACTGTGAAGGAATCGGGCTCCCCCCTCCTCAGGTCAGACCTCTGTGCTCCTGGGGTGAAACTGTATTCAGCTAGCCGCCCTGGGGTTCGGCTGGTTAAGCTAGACCTCAATCAGTATAAGGTTGCGTTAAGAAGGGGGTGGTCGAATACAGGTTCTGACCACTCCAAGCCTCAGCCAAGAGAAGGCTGTGTTGGGTTTGAACATGTTTAGATGACATGTGGAAAGGGGGGGGTGTCACGGATGGTGACAGTATGATAGATTGAACGTAGACATATGGCGTGCGATATTACCAGAAACTATGCTTGATCCACCAGGACACCCTTAGACAGCTAGCCCAGGATGTCACCCGGCAGATGCAGAAGGCACAGCCAGAACTTGGTGGGATGATTCCTGGAATCGGGGCTCTGACTTTCAGAGACACCCCATTGTTCGACTCCACCCCCACCTGGCTGTCATGCTGATCCTGTTTACCTTGATCTGCCTCATCATCCGCACGGTCCAATTCCGTAGGTGGACAGCAGAGATCACGGAGCGCCAGGGCGTGGGACTCATGTTAACTGAACGGGGCCCTTTAATCCAGCCAGACCAATGTTCCCCAGGGACTGATACTTATTTTGCACTGAGTATCCAGGTTGTCTTGTGTATGACCTTTGTAGAACTGTAAATTCTTTTTTTAAATATAAATTTAGAGTACCCAATTCATTTTTTCCATTTGAGGGGCAATTTAGCATGGCCAATCCACCTACCCTGCACATCTTTGGGTTGTGGGGGCAAAACCCACGCAAACACGGGGAGAATGTGCAAACTCCACACGGACAGTGACCCAGAGCCGGGATCGAACCTGGGACCTCGGCACCGTGAAGCAACTGTGCGAACCACTTGCGCTACCGTGCTGCCCGAACTGTAAATTCTTAAAGCCAGACTGTTTATATTGATCTGCATTGCCGTCAGTATGTTCTGCAGTTTGTACATGACAGAATTCCTCCACTTCTGTATCAGGTTTTCGAGATAGTCCCACCTCGGCATTGGACTGCCAATTGTATCTTACAGTACGGACACTTCCTTTCTCTGACCGTATTAGGTCCGTTTTGGAACGTATATTTATATTTGTCTTTGTTATTCGTGTATACTCAATGATCTGTTGAGCTGCTCGCAGAAAATACTTTTCACTATACCTCGGTACACGTGACAATAAACCAATCCAATCCAATCCATTCTGCATTAGTGAGTTGTGCATGTAGAGTTAGGGTCCTACCTGATGGACAGGTGACTGGGGATGCAAGACATGTATTGGTCCGAGTGTGTGATCCACCACGCTTTGTCTCCAGGATCAGGAGGGGGATCTGTGGACTTCTGAAATGGCCGCCCGCAAAGCCAGTGGGCATCACATGGACATAGACGGGCTGCAGCTTGCAAATGTACAAAGGCCCAGATAGTGCCACGGGACATAGCGGTTGAACGCAGGACGGGGCCATTCGGACCCTCGAGTCTGCTCCGCCATTCGCTCTCTCGACCACCGACGGCAACAGCGGTGATACCTTCACCAGCCAAGGAGAGGAACATCCACGAGGGACCAGAGCCAGGGACACAAACGACCAGCAACAGGCATCCAGCACTGCCAGAAGTTGGATTACAGATAAGGCCATGGGCTGGGTCTCCATTTGGGAGACTAAGCACCCACGCCGGCGTGAAAACGATGCTATTTTATGCCAGGAAAACTGTCGCAAAAGGGCCACCGATTCCCTACTCCTGGGGGGCTAGCAGCCAGGCAGCGTAGACCTCCCAGCTCTAGCTGCCGATGCAGCCCAGAGCATTGCCGGGTCCATGGCTGCGCATGCGCACAGCGGCGGCCTGCAGCTGCTGCGCCATGCTTCATGGCGGACACAGCCTGCAACCCGGGCCGACAAAATAGTCCCCCCCATCGGCCGACTCGTGTGCCCCTGAGCGACCCCCCCCAAAGTGCCCCCAGCCCTGAATAGAGCCCCCTTTGCCCGCGGGTCAGCCTTCCCCCGACTGTGGCGGCACTGGACTGAGTCCGCAGCCGCCACGCTGAGTTCCTGCAGGTGGGACCACACGTTTCCCACACCGCCGGGAACTCAGCCGGTCGGGGACGGACCATCGCAGGGTGGGCCTCAGACAATGAGCCTACTCCTCGAGTACGCCGCTTTTCAGGGAACGGAGCATCGCAAAAGCGATGCCGCCACCAATTTTGTCGTCATCGCAGAATCCAGCCCCAGATGTGCTCTGCACTTGCCAGTCACCTTGACGTGAAGTTAGGGTCATTCTTGTGTGTTAGTTTAGAGTACAAGTTGTCTGTGTGTGTTGTCGGTGTGTGCGTGTAATAAACTATTACCACACTGAACAACTTGTGGTCATTTGTTCACCATTTTCGGGTTACAGACACACACTGTGGTTTAGAAGGTACAACATTGGTTGGGGGGGTGTGGGCTGTGGGGGGATGGCAGTGAGGGGTGTGAGGGGTGAGGGTCGAGGGTTGTGTGAGGGGGGGATGTCCGCATATGTGTCATGGGGATGCGCAACTAAGCAGGGTTTCACTTGCTCGCCCACGGCCGAACTCTATGTCGACGCCCTCCCTTTCCTCCGGGCCGCTGATCAAGTCCAGTGTCCTCTGCTCGGGCATGGTGAGGGGCCGCAGGTCTGGTGTTCACCCTCTGGTCATCTCCCGCTCCCGGCGGTTGTGCGCGGCCATCCTCTGGGCCAGGGGCACGGAGCAGCTAACTCACCCTGGCTGCCCTGAGGAAGTGATGCAGTCTCTCCCGGCACTGTGGCCAGTCCAGACGACATTGTCCACGGCGCTGACCACCTCTGTCACCTGTGGTCAGGCATGGCGAACGGCGGTGCCTGGTGGTCTTCCTTCCGGGCCGGGCTACAGGGTCATCTTTCTCGCCACCACGGCGTCCAGGAGGGTGTCCAGCTCAGTGTCCCTGAACCGTGGCACTGCTCTCCTTCCAGCCATTTTGTTGACTGGGACGGTGTGTGTGGGGGGAAGGCGCATGAGTCTCATGTGCGGCAATCACGGTCCCAGCGATTCCGGCCCTGTTTCACTTGGACCGGTTGCGTTCCACGTGGCGATGGTGCTCGCCCATTTAGACTTGCTGAATTGGTGCACCGGTTGTGCCATTTTTGCTGTCGTAAAACACCAATTTCCACGGTGGCTTCAGCACTTAGCCTCAAAATCGGAGAATCCCGGCCCATATACCTGTCTTGGGTCCATATCCCTTAATATCTTTGCTCAGCACAAGTCTATCTACCTCAGGTTTAAAATGAACAACTTTTCTAAATTCGACCGCTGTTTGTGGGGGAGAGGTCTAAACCTCGACCACCTTTTGTGTAAAGAAGTGCTTCATAGAGTCTCTCCTGAATGGTTTAGTCCTAACTTTTCGACTTGTCTTGGGAGATTGAATTGCAAAATCATTTGGGAAGTACAAAGAGTTTGAGAAAAGCAATGAAAACCTCCTGAGCAGCAGAGTGCCCACAATCTGCTGCTCCTCTTCTCCGGGAAGTGCCAGATAGGCCCCGCCCACTCATCTACATAACTTAAATTCTGTACGAAAGCTCAAGACTTATTCCTCTTTCTGTAAACATTAACGGGTTGTAGTTAAATATGAAAATCTATATCAATTCAATGGCTCATTCTACGGTGCGGATGTTGAGTGGCAGTGTGTGAAGTCAGTGTGATGTTAAAGAGCTCCGTGCGCGGTGGGTAGTGAGTAAGTTTGCTGTGAATGTCAGTACTCTGGTTTCTCTTCAGATCGTATAAATCTTTCGCCTTTTACTAAAGATTTCCGTGGAGAGGAACACTCAGGGTTTTAATTAATTTTTTGTGGCCCTGCTTCTGTGGGGCTGATTTAAAGTTAAAAAACAGATTGACCTTGTTTTTGTTGACCCCGTTTACATTACTTCCTGAATTTGACGAAGCGGCTGTTCTTCCGGAGGCGTGATAACATAGAACATATAGTGCAGAAGGAGGCCATTCGGCCCATCGTGTCTGCACTGGCTCTTGGAAAGAGCACCCTACCCAAGGTCAACATCTCCACCCTATCCCCACAACCCAGTAACCCCACCCAACACTAAGGGCGATTTTGGACGAATTTTGGACGCTAAGGGCAATTTATCATGGCCAATCCACCTAACCTGCACATCTTTGGACTGTGGGAGGAAACCGGAGCACCCGGAGGAAACCCACGCACACACGGGGAGGATGTGCAGACTCCGCACAGACAGTGAACCAAACCGGGAGTCGAACCTGGGACCCTGGAGCTGTGAAGCAATTGTGCTATCCACAATGCTACCGTGCTGCCCTAATTTCCACCCTATCCCCGCAACCCAATAACCCCTCCTAACCTTTGTTTGGTCACTAAGTGCAATTTATCATGGCCAATCCACCTATATCTTTTTATTGAAACAGTAAAAAATATATACAAGGCCAAACGGTACAAAGACTCATTTTGTGTTGGAGAAACAGGATATCCTCCCCTTAGTACCAATGTACGGGGAGGGGGTGTGGATAAAACAGTTCACAACACGTTTCTACAAAAAACAAATGGTACAAGCATTAAACTTTGCGCTGGAGAGACCAGATACCCTCGCCTCTGTACCAACAGAAGGGAAAGGAAGGGAGGTGGTGGGGAGAGAGGGGAAAGGAGGGTAGTGGGGAGGGAGGGAGTCGGAGTGTTGGTGAAGGGGGCCAAATAGGGCACTACCTGAACTATCAACAGAGGCAGAAAAACAAAAGAACCTTCAATTATGATGTGCCAGATTCTGGGAGTTCCCCCGAGGGGGTGAGAGGCGACATAGTGCCAGGCACGAGTGAGACCCGCACGGATCATCCTGAGGACAGACACGGAGAGAACGTGCAGACTCCACACAGACAGTGACCCAGCAGGGAATCGAACCTTGGATCCTGGCGCTGTGAAGCCACAGTGCTAATCACTTGTGCTACCGTGCTGCCCTCCAATTATAACTGTCTCCAAATATTTTTTTTTTAGTATCCGGGATCTGGGTTCTCTGCCATGCCACATTTCTGTTTCACCCCTCCGGTGAAATGCTCCGTTTCGCGAGCTGGTCAATGAGGTTTCCCATTGTGGGGCAGCCTCACGCCATCGAGAAACCCCCGGGCTGTCTGCGTGGGTTTCCTCTGGGTGCTCCTGTTTCCTCCCACTGTCCAAAGATGTGCAGGTTAGGTGGATTGGCCATGCTAAATTGCCCTTAGTGTTCAAAAAGGTTGGGTTGAGTGGGATTACGGGGAGGGTGGAAGTGTGGGCTTGGGTAGGTGCCCTTTCCAAGAATCGATGGGCCGATTCTGCACTGTAAATTCTATTCTATGAAATAGTGTGCGTCCTCTGGAGGGGCTGGGTTCCTTGCCATACCACTCTGTTTCGCCTGTTGACCCTGAGATGCACTGGGGCGCATCTCTGGAGGGGTGGGGTGGACAACTCCGGAGAGCTGATGACCACTGTCATCTCCCTGGAGGGACGCTCCAGGTTGACCTTCAGTGCACCTCCTCTTGGACGCAGCCAGCAGGGTCCTGGGATGGAGGGGCAGCTCCAGTGCTCCCTGTGTCATCTGGCTCTGTGAGCCTAATGGGCTGGGTTAAGGTGGATCTGTTGCAGTGGGACAGCTGAATTTGATGTATTATTATTGGGCAATGAATGCCAAGAAGTTTTGAGGTTGTAGTAGGAGTCAGAGGCAATGTGGGTGAGAATGGAGGCAGGCTCTTGTAGGGGATCAGGGTTGAGGGTGCTGGCACTCCCATTTGCCCCATGGTAATATTCGCCACAATTTCAGCAGTATTTTAAGTTAAGCGTGGGGTCAAAGTGGTTTCCAACCCGAAAGAATCATTTGTTTGAGCCGGCAAGATTGGATGCTCGGTTTCTTTGCTGGGAGGAGTGGAGGGTGGTGGAAATGAAGGACTTATTTATGGAAGGACGGATCACGAGCTTGGAGGAGGCGGCGGAGAAGTTTGTGTGTCTGCAGAAGGAGGCATTTAGGTATATGCAGTTGCAGGATTTTGCAAGGAAGGTTCTCCCGAAGTTTCCTGTGACACTGTCCTCTTTCTGTTGGAGAAGGTGTTGCGTGTGATGGGGTTGAAGGGGGGTCATCTCGCTGACTAATGGAAGGATTCTGGAGGAGGATACGGCGTTGTTGGAGTGGGTAAAGGCCAAGTTGGAAGAGGAGCTTGAGGTGGAGCTGGAGGAGAGGTTGTGGTGTGAGCTTTTGTGGAGAGTGAATGCCTCAATCTCATATGCGAGACTAGGCTTAATACAATCTTTTTTTTTGTTAGAAATTTAGCGTACCCAATTCTTTTTTTCCATTTAAGGGGCAATTTCATGTGGCCAATTAACCAACGCTGCACATCTTTGGATTGTGGGGGTGAAACCCACGTAAACACAGGGAGAATGTGCAAACTCCACACGGACAGTGACCCAGAGCCGGGATCGAATCTGGGACCTCGGTGCCATGAGACAGCATTGCTAACCACTGTGCCACCATGCTGCCGGCTTAATACAATTAAAGGTGATGCACAGGGCGCACCTGGCTAGATCAAGGATGAGCTAATTGTTTGAGGATGAGGAGGACACTGTGAATGGTGTGGGAGGGCCTGGGTGCTCCCTCTGTGCTGAGTCTTGACTTGGGAGGGTCCTGGGTGCTTGCTTTCCAGAATGTTCTCTGACCCTCAGCCAATGAGTCCTGGGACGGGGGTCGCAACCCCCAATGCAGTTTCCAATTGCAACTCTGCAGGGCACCAGGAACCCATCTCCAGGGTTCCATCTCCAGGTGTATTATTCACATATAACCTTACTCCACATATGGTAACTGGGTGCCAGAAAGTCTAGCTTTATCTGGGCAATCCAAAACAATCAATCCATACGAATAGGACCGATTATCTCCTGATGTGTTGTTGACAGGACAAGCCCAATCATGCATGGTAGTTTGACCGTTTAGTGTATTCAAATTTGGCCACGTCTGAATCCCCAGCTGACTGGTTTAATTTAAAATGTCTAATTCTTAATTTAAAGTGTCCAATTTTATATCAGGCTGAAATTCAGGCTGCTGTTCATTTTACCACACCTCCTCATTCTTCCTACCAATATTAATCACTTCTCAATGTCATCAAATTGTCTTTATATGTCAAGTGAAAACCCTCACGAATCTGTATTTGGGCCTCTTTTCTCACAACATTTATGATTGACTTAAAGTTAGCGAGGGCTGCAATTCTATATTAAAAATTTTTTTTTCGAGTACCCAATTAATTTTTTGTAATTTAGGGGCAATTTACCGTGGCCAATCCACCTAGACTGCACATCTTTGGGTCGTGGGGACGAAATCCACGCAAACAGGGGGAGAATCTGCAAACTCCACAAGGACAGTGACCCAAAGCCGGGATTGAACCTGGGACCTCGGCACCGTGAGGCAGCAGGGCTAACCCACTGTGCCACCGTGCTGCCCTTGCATTCCTATATTTACCGACAAACCTAAGTTGTGTGGATGGGGCAGGAGTAAACCTTGAGTCTCTCCCAACATCATCATTGTGCATCTAGAACATGAAGTCAACACCCACTCCGCCTAAGTGCATGTGCGGTGCCACTGATATCATCATTGTGTGCCTGGTGAAAGATTGGCACCGTCTTGCTCACCCTGCTCACTGCCCAAAGACAGTGACCTTACAGGATGGCAAGTGGGAGACAGACAGTGAGTGTTCTGGAATAGGGCAGCAATTGGGGCAGCGAGAAAATCACAATCAACATCCAAGGAAATATTTTTCAAATTATGGGGCACTTTAGCTTGTTAGGATGTAAGGACAGCATGGTAGTGCAGTGGGTAGCACTGCTGCCTGCGCTGCCAAGGACCCGGGTTTGATCCCAGCCCCGGGTCACTGTCCGTGTGGAGTTTGCACCTTCTCCCCGTGTCTGCGTGTGTTTCATCCCTACAACCCAAAGACATGCAGGGTAGGTGGATTGGCCACACTAAAAATAATTGGGGTCTGCAAATTTATTTAAAAAAAGGACCAGATTGTTGAATAAGAAGCGAGCCTCAATTGAGTTACAACTTTTAAAAAAATACTTAATTAGTAGCTATGTTAGAAAGCCCAGGTTATATTCCACACTCTGTAAGTCTGTTTAATATCACAAAATAGCCATGAGCTTCTGAGCATGTAAAAGGAATGAATGATCAGAGTTGTGCTAGCAATAAATCCTCCAGACCTTTGTTAACCTGAAACAAAACTACGTGGCTTTATTGAGAACTAAACTAATTGATTCATTGGTTAAAACAGAGAATTATTCAGGGAAACTGATGTTCTGAAACAGTTCCATCGTATTCTTGCCGAAGAATATGAAGGAAGATGGCACCAGTTAATCTTTTGTCAAAATTGACCAGAAGGCCAGAAGACATGTGTAGCCAGTTAAAATGGCTAACTCCCGATTTAGAATGGCTAACCCTGATTTAAAATGGCGAACGGAAAAGGCTGATGGGAAAATCAGCTAACGGGACTAAAACAAGCAGCTGCAGGTAAAACTGTGTATTCACCTCTGGGGAGGCCAGACAGGATCGATACCTGCAGCCATCAGCATAACAAAACACCAGCCATCTGAATACTAATTAGCAATCCCTGGGAACAATGTGCAACAAATTAGACACACAAAGCCAACCCAGACTTTTCGGCGCCAACAGGAGCCTACACAAAGGGAGGTGAACGATCACCCCAAGACCGCCCATCGATCAAGGAATCGCTCCAGCATTGGATAATATCGAA
Source organism: Scyliorhinus torazame (assembly GCF_047496885.1). Lineage (NCBI taxonomy): Eukaryota > Metazoa > Chordata > Chondrichthyes > Carcharhiniformes > Scyliorhinidae > Scyliorhinus > Scyliorhinus torazame. The sequence continues at coordinate 246,123,017 of NC_092707.1, forward strand.
CCAAGTGATTGGGACAAAGTCCAATCACTTGGAACCAGGTACAGGGTCCGCCCCGAAAGGCGGGAAGCCCCTGGGGACTATAAGAATAGAGTCCAAGTTCAAATCGACCCTTCTGCAACCCCTTCTGCCTCCTGCACCCTTCTGCTGACCTTCCGCAACAGCCGCTCAAATCGTAAGTCTTACTTCAACGCTCGCTGCGAGATAGGCGCTCCTAGCTATCAATCTGTACCAGCTTCGAATCCCACAGGCTCAGAACCCAAACGAAAGGCCATTTGTTTCCCTGACCTGGTGGGGCATTTTCAAAGTTAAGTATTGGCCTGTTAGTTGTAGGAAGTAGCTTAGAAGTAGAATTTATTCATGAGTATTGATTACTGTATATAATAAATATGCGTTGATTTAACTCTTACTAAGCGGTGTGTTGGATTATTGATCATTACTCGGACTTGAACCACGTGGTGGTATCAGAAAGATACCTGGCGACTCAAGAGCAAAGGTGATAGAACAAGAGCAATTAAACTAAGGCTAAAGTTAGCAGCACACACAGGAGCAGAATTAGGCCACTTGGCCCATCGTGTCTGCTCCGCCATTCAATCATGGCTGATATTTTCTCATCCGCATTCTCCTGCCCTCTCCCCATAACCCCTGATCCCCTTATTAATCAAGAACCTATCGATCTCTGTCTTAAAGACACTCAGTGAATTGGCCTCTACAGCCTTCTGCGGCAAAGAGTTCCACAGATTCACCACCCTCTGGCTGAAAAAAATCCTCCTCGTCTCTGTTTTAAAGGATCGTCCCTTTATTCTGAAATTGTGTCCTCTGGTCCTAGTTTTTCCTATAAGTGGAAACATCCTCTCCACGTCCACTCTATCCAGGCCTCGCAGTTTCTTGTACGTTTCAATAAGATCCCCTCTGATCCTTCTAAACTCCAATGAGTACAGACTCAGAGTCCTCAAACATTCCTCGTACGACAAGTTTTTTATTCCAGGGATCATTCTTGTGAACCTCCTCTGGACCCTTTCCACGGCCAGCACATCCTTCCTTAGATATGGGGCCCAAAACTGCTCACAATACTCCAAATGGGGTTTGACCAGAGCCTTATACAGCCTCAGAAGTACATCCCTTGTCTTGTATTCCAGCCCTCTTGACATGAATGCTAACATTGCATTTGTCTTCTTAACTGCTGACTGAACCTGCACATTAACCTTAAGAGAATCGTGAACAAGGACTCCCAAGTCCCTTTGTGCTTCTGCTTTCCGAAGCATTTCCCCAGTTAGAAAATAGTCTATGCCTAGATTCCTCCTTCCAAAGTACATAACCTCACACTTTTCCACATTGAATTTCATTAAAAAAAAAATATATATATTTATTAAAGTTTTTTAACACAATTTTTCTCCCTTACAAACAATAACCCCCCCCCCCCCCCGTAACAAAAAAAAACAAAAACGAGTAATCGTGCAGAGCAAGATATATACATGGCAAAATGATATATTTACACAGCTTTGTACACTGGCCCGCACCCGTACGTGCCAGTTTCCCCAACCCTTCATGTTATCTCTTGCTCATCCACCCTCCCAGTCAGTCCCCCCTTCCCCCCCCCCTCCCCCCCCTCCCAGGACGTCCCCTCCACCCCCCCCCCCCCCAAGGTTGCTGCTGCTGCTGACCGACCTTCCTCTAACTTTCACCACCTGAGATATTGCTCCCGCCACTCCTCTCCAGAACCCCTCCAGTGCCGGGCATGACCAAAACATATGGACATGGTTCGCCGGGCTCCCTGAGCACCTTCCACATCTGTCCTCTACCCCAAAGAACCTATTCAACCTCTCCCCCGTCAAGTGCGCTCTGTGAACCACCTTAAATTGTATCAGGCTGAGCCTGGCACATGAGGAGGAGGAATTAACCCTACCTAGGGCATCAGCCCACAACCTTTCTCGATCTCCTCCCCCAGCTCCTCCTCCCATTTACCCTTCAACTCTTCTACCAGCACTTCCCCCTCTTCTTTCAACTCCTGGTGTATTTCCGACACCTTGCCCTCCCCGACCCATACACCCGAGATCACCCTCTCTTGAACTTCTTGTGCCGGGAGCAACGGGAATTCACATTGAATTTCATTTGCCACTTCATTGCTCACGCTCCTAGCTTGTCCAAGTCCTTCTGCAGCCCCCCTTGCTTCCTCAATACTACCTGTCCCTCTACAGATATTTGTATCATCTGCAAATTTAGCAACAGTGCCTTCAGTACCTTCTTCCAGATGGTTAATGTATATTGTAAAAAGTTATGGTCCCAGCACAGACCCCTGAGGCACAGCACTAGTCTCGGCTGCCATCCTGGAAAAGACCCCTTTATCCCCACTTTTTGCCTTCTGCCAGTCAGCCAATTCTCTATCCATGCCAGGATCTTACCCTTCACACCATGGGCCTTTAACTTATTTAACACTCTCCTATGCGGTACCTTGTCAAAGGCCTTCTGGAAATCTAAATAAATCACGTCCACTGATTCTCCTTTGTCCAACTTGCTTGTTACCTCCTCAAAGAACTCTAATAGATTTGTCAGACACGACCTTCCTTTGAAAAAGCCGTGCTGACTCAGTCCTATTTTGCCATCCACTTCCAAGTGCTTCGCGATCTCATCTTTAGTAACAGACTCTAAAATCTTACCAACAATTGAAGTCAGGCTAACCGGCCTTTAATTTCCTGCCTTCTGCCTCCCTCCCTTCTTAAACAGTGGTGTTACATTAGCCACCTTCCACTCCTCTGGGACCCTTCCTGCCTCCAGTGGTTCCTGAAAGATCATCCCTAATGCCTCCACAATTTCCTCAGCTATCTCTTTTAGGACCCTGGGGTGTAGTCCATCTGGTCCAGGTGACTTATCCACCATCAGACCTTTCAGTTTCCCCAGAACCTTCTCCTTTGTAATGGTCACTGCACTCACCTCTGCCCCCTGGTTCTCCTGGAGCTCTGGCATCCCACTGGTGTCTTCCACCGTGAAGACTGATGCAACGTAACTTATTCAGTTCGTCTGCCATTTCTTTGTTTCCTATTATTACTTCTCCAGCCACATTTTTTATTGGTCCAATGTCTATATTTGCCTCTCTCTTACCTTTTATATATTGAAAAATCTCTTCCTGTCTTCCATTATATTACTAGCTAGCTTGCACTCATACTTCATCTTCTCCCCCCTTTTTGCTTTTTAATTGTCCTCTGCTCGCTTTTAAAGGCTTCCCAATCCTCTGGTTTCCAACTAATCCTTGCTACTTTGTATGTTTTTTCTTTAGCCTTTATGCTGTCCTTGACATCCCTCGTCAGTCATGGATGCCTTGTCCTCCCCTTAACATGTTTCCTCCTCCTTGGGATGAATTTCTGTTGTGCATCCCGAATAACACCCAAAACTCCTACCATTGCTGTTCCACATCTTCCCTGCTAGGCTCCTTCTCCAATCAACTCTGGCCAGCACCTCCCTCATGTAGTTACCCTTATTTAATTGTACTACTGTTACATCTGATTGCAGCTTCTGCCTCTCAAACTGCAGAGTACATTCTATCATATTGTATTCACTGCTCCCTAAGGGTTCCTTCACCTTAAGTTCCCTAATCAAGTCTGCCTCATTGCACATCACCAAATCCAGAATTGCCTGTTCCCTAGTGGGCTCTGTCACAAGCTGCTCCAAAAAACCCAACTCTTAGACATTCCACAAATTCCATTTCTTGGGATCCACGACCAACCTGATTTTCCCAGTCCACCGGCATATCCCATTATTGTAATATTGCCTTTTTTACATGCCTTTTCTATCTGCTGATTTATTTTCTGCCCCACACCCTGACCACTGCTAGGCGGCCTGTACATAACTCCCATCAGGATCTTTTTACCTTTGCTATTCCTCAACTCTATCCACAGAGCTTCTATGCCTTCTGATCCTACATCGCTCCTTGCTATCGATTTAACTTCACTCCTTACTAACAATGCAACCCCGTCCCCTTTGCCCACCTGCCTGTCCTTTCGATAGGACACATATCCTTGGATATTTAGATATCAGCCCTGATCCCCTTGCAGCCACGACTCTGTGATGCCCTCAACATCGTACCGGCCAATTTCAAATGTGCGCAACAAGCTCATTTACCTTGTTCCGTATACTGCGCGCATTTAGGTACAAGACCCTCAATCCTGCATTGACCACCTCCCTTTTCACACTCTCCTCAGTCACTGTACCCTGTACTGTGGCCCTTTTTGATTTTTGACTATGGCTTCTCTGCCTTACATTTTCCCCCTTACTGCTTTTTGTTTCTGGCCCCGTTTTACTTCCCTCTGACTTCCTAGATTGGATCCCACCCCCTGCCATATTAGTTTAAACCCTCCCCAACGGCTTGAGCAAAGCCCCCCCCCGAGGACATTGGTTCCAGTCATGTTACTGTGAAATCTGTAATATCCGGTTCCATGGCAAGGGATATGAGTTAATGTGGAATCCTGCTATCCTGTTCCTTAGCGAAGGACATAAGTTAGTATGAAAACCATAATATCATGTTTCTCAGTGAATGACATAAGTCTGTAGAGACAGGACGATGAAGGTAGCCTTCCCAGGAATGCACTTTTCTGTAAACTAGCGTAGCCGACAGGAGGAGGGATCTGGGTGTACCGGTCCGCATGTCACTAAGAGGTGAAGAGCCAGCAAACCTCGCTCTACACCTCGGAGGCCTCCAAGGTTATCTTCCGTTCCAGAGTCCGCTCTGTGGAGCAGGATGAAAAGTGCTCACTCTGGATGAGCTGACAAAGCCGTCAAGTCCTTCGAGATGAGTAAAACCCCCGGAAGCGATGGCTTACCGGTTGAGTTGTATTCGGCTCTGTGGGACTGGATGGGCCCAGACCTGCTGGAAGTGTACGAGAGTATGCTTCTGGAAGGCAGCATGTCAGAGTCCATGAGGAAAGGCATCATCACCCTCATCTACAAGCAGAAGGGGGAAAGGGAAGAAATTCGAAATTGGCGACCCATTTCACTGTTGAATGTGGATTACAAAATTCTAGCCAAGGTCATCGCCAATCGGGTCAGGTCTGCTCTGGAGTCGGTGATCCACCCTGACCAGACCTGTGCTGTACCCGGCAGGAAGATCTCTGATAGCCTCGCGCTACTCAGGGATACGATCGCCTACGTGCAGGACAGGAGGGTGGACATCTGCCTCATCAGTCTTGACCAGGAGAAGGCTTTTGACAGAATATCGCACACCTACATGATGGATGTGCTCTCCAAAATGGGGTTTGGGGAGGGAATTCGCAATTGGATCAAACTGCTCTACACAAACATCTATAGCGCAGTCTTAATCAATGGGTGGGAATCAGAAAAGTTCCAGATCAAATCTGGAGTCAGGCAGGGCTACCCTCTCTCCTCTGCCCTGTTTGTGTGCTGCATAGAACCTTTTGCCGAGTCCATCAGGAAGGATCCGGGTATAGGATGAGTGACGTTCCCACGCAGTGGAGGCACGCAAGTCAAGGCCTCCCTGTATATGGGCGACGTTGCCGTCTTCTGCTCGGATCCTGCGTCTGTACGCAGGCTCTTGAATGCCTGCAACCAGTTTGAACTGGCCTCAGGAGCCAAGGTAAACCGTGGCAAGAGCGAGGCCATGTTCTTTGGGAACTGGGCCGACCGGTCCTTTGTCCCCTTCACTGTCAGGTCAGATTACCTGAAGGTGCTGGGGATATGGGTCGGAGCTGCTGGGGCGTGCACCAAAAACTGGGAGGAGCGCATAGCCAAGGTAAGACAGAAACTGGGCTGGTGGGAGTGTAGCACCGTCAATATGACGCGAGGCAGGTTGAGGTAATGTCAACTGAAGGCTTTATTAAGCAGAACTTTATCTCCAGCAGCGTGGTTACAGAATGCAGCTGCTGAGGGAAATGGAGGGAAAAGCTTGGTTCTTATACTGGCATTTCTGGGTGGAGTCCAGTAGGTGGCAGATCCTATCAGGATCTGGCATCCCTCCACCAATAGTCTGTCGACACGTGGTGTACAATATTACCCCTAATACATACCACCACATTCACCCCTTGTTGAAAAAGAACCCGGCGGAATGGTGGTTCGCATGGTGGTAGGGGTTTACATAGTCGGTACTGTGCCGTAACTTTGAACAAAAACACAAAATTATCGCATCAACTGGGCCAACGGGCCAAACAGGGTCGGCATGATGCCATAACTATAACAAGACACAATAACTGAAAACTGGGCCAACGGGCTAAACAGGGTCGGCATGATGCCATAACTATAACAAGACACAATAACTGAAAACGTTGAGAGTTAAAGTGAGTCGATGAGCCGGATGGGCGCCCTGGTCGTCCTTTCCGATCGTCTCGGGCGTGGTGGTGATGGCGCTGGCTCGAGTCCCGTCGACTCTGGGAGCGTAGCGCTGTCCCCTGTGTCCTTACTCCTGGGTAGGTCTCGTGAAGGAGATGCACCCGTTCCACCAACGGATCTGACTTGTGCGCCCGCACATGTTTCCGGAGCAGAATGGGTCCCGGAGCTGCTAGCCAGGTCGGAAGTGGCGTTCCAGAGGAGGACTTCCTAGGAAAGAGGAGGAGGCGCTCTTGAGGCATTTGATTCATGGTGGTGCACAGCAGGGACCGGATAGAATGAAGGGCATCCGGGAGGACTTCCTGCCAATGGGAAATTGGGAGACTCCTAGACTGGCGGGCCAGCAGGACGGCCTTCTGGACCGTTCCATTTTCCCTTTCTACCTGCCCGTTCCCCCGGGGGTTGTAACTGGTCGTCCTGCTCGAGGCTATGCCCCTGCTGAGCAGGAATTGACGCAGTTCGTCACTCATAAAGGAGGACCCCCTGTCGCTATGGATATAGTCGGGGAAACCGAACAGTGTAAAAATGGTACCGAGGGCTTTAATGACCGTGGACGTGTCATGTCGGGGCAGGGGATGGCGAAAGGGAAACGGGAGTATTCGTCAACGACATTCAGGAAGTACGCGTTGCAATCGGTGGAGGGGAGGGGGCCTTTGAAATCCAAATTGAGGCGTTCAAAGGGTCGAGAGGCCTTAACCAGGTGAGCTCTATCTGGCCTGAAAAAGTGCGGTTTGCACTCAACGCAGATCTGGCAGTTTCTGGTGACTGTTTGGACGTCCTCGACGGAGTAAGGGAGGTTGTGGGCCTTAAGGAAGTGGTAGAAACGAGTGGCCCCCGGTGGCAGAGGTCCTCGTGGAGGGCTTGTAGACGGTTCACTTGTACATTGGCACATGTGCCGCGAGATAGGGCATCGGATGGCTCGTTCAGCTTTCCGGGACGGTACAAGATCTCATAATTGAAGGTGGAGAGTTCGATCCTCCACCGCAGGATCTTGTTGTTCTTGATCTTGCCCCGCTGTGCATTATCGAACATGAAGGCAACCGACCGTTGGTCAGTGAGGAGAGTGAATCTCCTACCGGCCAGGTAATGCCTCCAGTGTCGCACAGTTTCCACTATTGCTTGTGCCTCCTTTTCCACTGAGGAGTGGCGGATTTCTGAAGCGTGGAGGGTTCGGGATCAGAAGGCCACTGGTCTGCCTGCTTGGTTGAGGGTGGCCGCCAGAGCTACATCCGATGCGTCGCTCTCGACCTGGAAGGGGAGGGACTCGTCGATGGCGCGCATTGTGGCCTTTGCGATATCCGCTTTGATGCGGCTAAAGGCCTGGCATGCCTCTGTCGACAGGGGAAAAGTCGTGGACTGGATTAGCGCACGGGCCTTGTCGGCGTATTGTGGAACCCACTGGGCGTAATAAGAAAAGAAGCCCAGGCAACGTTTCAGGGCTTTGGCACAGTGGGGGACAGGGAACTCCATGAGGGGGCGCATGCGTTCAGGGTCGGGGCCTATCACTCCATTACGCACTACGTAGCCCAGGATGGCTAGACGATCGGTGCAGAACACGCATTTTTCTTTGTTGTAAGTGAGGTTCAGGGCGTGAGTGGTCTGGAGGAATTTTTGGAGATTGGCGTCGTGGTCCTGCTGGTCGTGGCCACAGATGGTGACGTTGTCGAGATACGGGAACGTGGCCCGTAAACCGTGCTGGTCAACCATTCGGTCCATCTCTCGTTTGAAGACCGAGACTCCGTTCGTGACGCCGAATGGAACCCTTAAAAAGTGGTATAACCGCCCGTCTGCTTCGAAGGCAGTATAGTTGCGGTCACCGGGACGGATGGGGAGCTGGTGGTAGGCAGACTTGAGGTCCACGGTGGAAAAGACCTTGTACTGTGCAATCCGATTGACCATGTCGGATATGCGGGGGAGAGGGTACGCATCTAGCTGAGTGTACCAGTTGATGGTCTGACTATAGTCGATGATCATCCTCTGTTTCTCCCCAGTCTTAACGACTACCACCTGGGCTCTCCAGGGACTGTTGCTAGCCTGGATGATGCCTTCCTTCAGCAGCCTCTGGACTTCGGACCGGATAAATGCTCAGTCCTGGGCGCTGTGCCGTCTGCTCCTTGTGGCGATGGGTTTGCAATCCGGGGTGAGGTTCGCAAACAAGGAACGCGGTTCAACCTTGAGGGTCGCGAGGCCGCAGACAGTCAGTGGGGGTATAGGACCGCCAAATTTAAATGTTAAACTCTGGAGGTTGCATTGGAAGTCCAACCCTAGGAGTGTGGGCGCACAGAGATGGGGGAGGACATACAGCCGGTAATTTCGGAACTCCCTCCCCTGCACCGTTAGGTTAGCGATGCAAAACCCCGTGATCTGAACGGAGTGGGATCCCGCCGCCAGGAAAATTTTCTGGGTGCTTGGTCGAATTACGAGGGAACAGCGCCTTACCGTGTCCGGATGAATGAAGCTCTCCGTGCTCCCAGAGTCGATAAGACACGGCGTCTCATAACCATTCACTAGGACTGTAGTGGTTGCAGTCTGGAGCGTCTGGGGTCGCGACTGGTCGAGGGTCGTCGAAGCCAGACATGGTTGTTGAAGTTGAGCATCGTAATCAGGCAGTATGTGGCCGTCTGTGTCGGGGTCCTTCAGCCAAGATGGCGGCGTCCACGGATCGAGAGCGGTCGGGGGTGGACAAAATGGAGGCGCCCATCTCTCCCTTGTGGCGTCCGGGGTCAAAAATGGCGGTGTCCATTGGTTGCACGTGGATCGCTGGGGGGCTGGGTCTGTGGTCCCGTTTCTTCCCCGGAGATAGCGGCGACCCCGCGGGACTTGCACACCGTCGCGTAGTGGCCCTTCTTCCCCCAGCTTTTGCAGGTAGCCGCGCGGGCCGGGCAGCGCTGCCGAGGGTGTTTCGGCTGGCCGCAAAAATAGCAGCGGGGCCCCCCCGGTTGGTCTGGTGTTTTGGCCGCGCAGGTTTGCGAGGGTGGGGGGGCTGTCGGAGATTCAACCGCAGTGGGGGTCCACGGAGCCCAAGGGACTGTAGTGCGGTTGGGGGCGTAGGCGCGGGCGTTACGCGAGGCCACATCGAGGGATGCCGCCAGGGCCCGAGCTTCTGTAAGTCCCAGAGATTCTTTCTCCAGAAGCCTCTGGCGGATCTGGGAAGAGGCCAAACTTCCCACATACGCATCGCGGACCAGGAGCTCTGTGTGTTCACTTGCTGTTACCGCCGGGCAGTTGCAGTTTCGACCTAGGATCTGCAGGGCGTTATAAAACTCGTCCAGCGATTCCCCCGGAAATTGCCGTCGTGTGGCGAGCTGGTAGCGAGCAAAAACCTGGTTGGCGGGCCGGATGTAGATATAATTCAGCGCGGCGATGGCACCGGTGAAACCGTCCTCATCCTCGATAAGGGAGTAGACATCAGGACTCACCCTGGAATAGAGGACCTGCATATTTTGCTCGTCTGTCGGTGTGCCGGGGCCGTTCGGAGGTAGCCCTCAAAGCATGCCATCCAGTGCTTGAAAATAGATGTCGAGTTAGCTGCTTGGGATGCGATGCGCAGGCACTCCTGGGTGATTCGGAGCTCCATGTTCCCACATCGTTTTCTTCAATTTAAATTCTGCTTAATAAATTGTAGCACCGTCAATATGATGTGAGGCACGTTGAGGTAATGTCAATTGAAGGCTTTATTAAGCAGAACGTTATCCCCAGCAGCGTGGTTACAGAATGCAGCTGCTGAGGGAAATGGAGGGAAAAGCTGGGTTCTTATACCGGCATTTCTGGGTGGAGTCCAGTAGGTGGCAGATCCTATCAGGACCCGGCATCCCTCCGCCAACAGCCTGTCGACACGTGGTGTACCGTATTACCCCTAATACATACCACCACAGTGAGCAATGCTCCCTCTCCATTGCGGGCAAAACCCTGGTCATCAGGTGTGAGGTACTCTCGGTGCTACTGTACGTGGCGCAGGTCTGGCCCATAACCCGACCCTACGCCACAGCAGTCACCCGGGCCATCTTCAAATTTATCTGGAGATCCAAGATGGACCGTGTCCGAAGGGACACCATGTGCAAACCTCTGGAGAAGGGAGGGAGGAACATACCCAATGCCTCCCTCATCCTGTTGGCCACCTTTGTGTCCAGCTGCATCAAGCTGTGCGTGGACCCCCGGTATGCAAACACCAAGTGTCACTACATACTGAGGTTCTACTTGTCCCCGGTGTTACGAAGGATGGGCCTGGCCTCATTGCCGCGGAACGCTCCAAGTAGTTGGACCGTACCGTACCACCTGTCCTTCATGGAAACGCTTTTGAAGAAAAACACCTTTGACCACAAGGCAATGAAGCAGTGGTCAGCACGTAATGTCCTCGAGGCCCTCAGGGAAAAGGAGACTGTGGAGGACGTTGGATGGTTCCCTGAGCAGACTGTCAGAGTCATCTGGCAGAACGCCTCATCACCAGAACTTTCAAACAAGCACCAAGACCTAGCTTGGCTGGTGGTGAGAAGGGCCCTCCCTGTCAGATTCTTCATGTACACCTGAAGGCTCTGCGCCATTGCATGCTGCCCTCGGAGTGGCTGTGGGGGAAATGAGACGGTCACCCACCTCCTTGTGGAATGTACCTTTGCAAAGAAGATCTGGAGAGAGATGCAGTGGTATTTGTCAAGGTTCATCCCGAGCAGCTCTGTGACACAGGACTCTGTGCTCTACGGACTGTTTCCAGGGACACACACCGAGACAAACATCAACTGCTGCTGGAATGTCATCAACTCGGTGAAAGACGCTCTTTGGTCTGCCCGAAACTTGCTGATCTTCCAGTACAAAGAATTGTCCTCGACTGAGTGTTGCAGACTGGCACATTCCAAGGTCCAGGACTATGTGCTGAGGGACGCACTCAAGCTTGGGGCAGCTGCCGCCAAGGCGCAATGGGGAAAGACCACTGTGTAAGGTCTTTCCAGCAAATGTACACCGAGGGGCGGGTAACAGTGTAAACCCCCTCGGTCTGGGCCACCAACACTCCAATGTATAAAACAAACATGACAATGTAAATATTTAAGAAGGAATTGTAACGTAAAGAGTGAGATGTGTGTAATGTTATCAAAATTGAATGGAAGAAAGCAAGGGAATGTGTAACTCTGATGGAAATGTACAGTCAAGACAATTCGAAATGTTCTGTAATGTTTATGATAGTTTTATGAACAAAGTATCTTTTTTGAAAAAAAATAAAATCTTTCGCCTTTTACTGAAGATTTCCGTGGAGAGAAACTGTCAGAGTTTTAATTAATTTTTTGTGGTCTTGCCTCTGTGGGGCAAGTTTCTTTATAGTTTTTTTTAAAAATAATATTTTATTGAAAATTTTTGGTCAACCAACACAGTACATTGTGCATCCTTTACACAACATTGTAACAATACAGATAATAATGACCTTTTTAAGTTTAAACAAAAACAACAACAAATAAATAAATATTAAATAACAAAAAAATAAAAACTAGCCCTAATTGGCAACTGCCTTGTCTCAGGCCACACCCCCCCCCATCCCCCCCCATCCCCCCCCCCCCCCCCAAGTCCTGGGCCGCTGCTGCTGCCTTCTTTGTTCTCCCCTATCTATCTTTCCGCAAGATATTCGACGAACGGTTGCCACCGCCTAGTAAACCCTTGAGCCGACCCCCTTAGGACGAACTTAATCCGCTCTAACTTTATGAACCCCGCCATATCATTTATCCAGGTCTCCACCCCCGGGGGCTTGGCTTCTTTCCACATTAGCAATATTCTGCGCCGGGCTACTAGGGACGCAAAGGCCAAAACATCGGCCTCTTTCGCCTCCTGCACTCCCGGCTCTTGTGCAACCCCAAATATAGCCAACCCCCAGCTTGGTTCGACCCGGACTCCTACTACTTTCGAAAGCACCTTTGTCACCCCCATCCAAAACCCCTGTAGTGCCGGGCATGACCAAAACATATGGGTATGATTCGCTGGGCTTCTCAAGCACCTCGCACACCTATCCTCCACCCCAAAAAATTTACTGAGCCGTGTTCCAGTCATATGTGCCCTGTGTAATACCTTAAACTGAATCAGGCTTAGCCTGGCGCACGAGGACGACGAGTTTACCCTGTTTAGGGCATCTGCCCACATCCCCTCCTCAATCTCCTCCCCTAGCTCTTCTTCCCATTTCCCTTTTAGTTCGTCCATCATAGTCTCCCCTTCGTCTCTCATTTCCCTATATATATCCGACACCTTACCGTCCCCCACCCATTTCTTTGAGATGACTCTGTCCTGCACCTCTTGTGTCGGGAGCTGCGGGAATTCCCTCACCTGTTGCCTCGCAAAAGCCCTCAATTGCATGTACCTGAATGCATTCCCTTGGGGCAACCCATATTTCTCGGTCAGCGCTCCCAGACTCGCAAACTTCCCATCCACAAATAGATCTTTCAATTGCGTTATACCTGCTCTTTGCCACATTCCATATCCCCCATCCATTCCCCCCGGGGCAAACCTATGGTTGTTTCTTATCGGGGACCCCCCCAGTGCTCCGGTCTTTCCCCTATGTCGTCTCCACTGTCCCCAAATCTTCAGTGTAGCTACCACCACCGGACTCGTGGTATAGTTCCTTGGTGAGAACGGCAATGGGGCTGTCACCATAGCCTGCAGGCTGGTCCCCCTACAGGACGCCCTCTCTAATCTCTTCCACGCCGCTCCTTCCTCCTCTCCCATCCACTTACTCACCATTGAAATATTAGCGGCCCAATAATACTCACTTAGGCTCGGTAGTGCCAGCCCCCCCCTATCCCTACTACGCTGTAAGAATCCCTTCCTCACTCTCGGAGTCTTCCCGGCCCAAACAAAACCCATGATACTCTTTTCTATCCTTTTGAAAAAAGCCTTCGTGATCACCACCGGGAGACACTGAAACACAAAGAGGAATCTCGGGAGGACCACCATCTTAACCGCCTGCACCCTCCCTGCCATTGACAATGCTACCATATCCCATCTCTTGAAATCTTCCTCCATCTGTTCCACCAACCGCGTCAAATTTAGCCTGTGCAATGTGCCCCAATTCTTAGCTATCTGGATCCCCAGGTAACGAAAGTCTCTTGTTACCTTCCTCAATGGTAGGTCTTCTATTTCTCTACTCTGCTCCCCTGGATGCACCACAAACAGCTCACTCTTCCCCATGTTCAATTTATACCCTGAAAAATCCCCAAACTCCCCAAGTATCCGCATTATTTCTGGCATCCCCTCCGCTGGATCCGCCACATATAGTAGCAGATCATCCGCATATAAAGATACCCGGTGTTCTTCTCCTCCCCTAAGTATTCCCCTCCATCCCTTGGAACCTCTCAGCGCTATCGCCAGGGGCTCAATCGCCAGTGCAAACAGTAATGGGGACAGAGGACATCCCTGCCTTGTCCCTCTATGGAGCCGAAAATATGCCGATCCCCGTCCATTCGTGACCACACTCGCCACTGGGGCCCTATACAACAGCTGCACCCATCTAACATACCCCTCTCCGAACCCAAATCTCCTCAACACCTCCCACAGATAATCCCACTCCACTCTATCAAATGCTTTCTCGGCATCCATCGCCACTACTATCTCCGTTTCACCCTCTGGTGGGGCCATCATCATTACCCCTAACAACCTCCGTATGTTCGTGTTCAGCTGTCTCCCCTTCACAAACCCAGTTTGGTCCTCATGAACCACCCCCGGGACACATTCCTCTATTCTCATTGCCATTACCTTGGCCAAGACCTTGGCATCTACATTGAGGAGGGAGATTGGTCTGTAGGACCCGCATTGTAGCGGATCCTTTTCCTTCTTTAAAAGAAGCGATATCGTTGCTTCTGACATAGTCGGGGGCAGTTGTCCCCTTTCCTTTGCCTCGTTAAAGGTCCTCGTCAGTAGCGGGGCGAGCAAGTCCAAATATTTTCTGTAAAATTCAACTGGGAATCCGTCCGGTCCCGGGGCCTTTCCCGTCTGCATGTTCCTAATTCCTTTCACCACTTCTTCTACTGTGATCTGTGCTCCCAATCCCATCCTTTCCTGCTCTTCCACCTTGGGAATTTCCAGCCGATCCAAAAACTCCATCATTCTCTCCCTCCCATCCGGGGGTTGAGCTTCATACAATTTTTTATAAAATGTCTTAAACACTTCATTCACTCTCTCCGCTCCCCGCTCCGTCTCTCCATCTTCGTCTCTCACCCCCCCTATTTCCCTCGCTGCTCCCCTTTTCCTCAATTGGTGTGCCAGCAATCTGCTCGCCTTCTCTCCATATTCATACTGTACACCCTGCGCCTTCCTCCATTGTGCCTCTGAAGTGCCTGTGGTCAGCAAGTCAAATTCCACATGCAGCCTTTGCCTTTCCCTATACAGTCCCTCCTCCGGTGCTTCCGCATACTGTCTGTCCACCCTCAAAAGTTCTTGCAACAACCGCTCCCGTTCCTTACTCTCCTGCTTCCCTTTATGTGTCCTTATTGATATCAGCTCCCCCCTAACCACCGCCTTCAACGCCTCCCAGACCACTCCCACCTGAACCTCCCCATTGTCATTGAGTTCCAAGTACTTTTCAATGCATCCCCTCACCCTTAAGCACACCCCCTCACCCGCCATTAGTCCCATGTCCATTCTCCAGGGTGGACGCCCTCTTGTTTCCTCCCCTATCTCCAAGTCTACCCAGTGTGGGGCATGATCCGAAATGACTAGAGCCGTATATTCCGTTCCCCTCACCCTCGGGATCAATGCCCTACCCAACACAAAAAAGTCTATGCGTGAATAGACTTTATGGACATAGGAGAAAAACGAGAACTCCTTACTCCTAGGTCTACTGAATCTCCACGGGTCCACCCCTCCCATCTGCTCCATAAAATCCTTAAGCACCTTGGCTGCTGCCGGCCTCCTACCAGTCCTGGACTTCGACCTATCCAGCCTTGGTTCCAACACCGTGTTAAAGTCTCCCCCCATTATCAGCTTTCCGGTCTCTAGGTCGGGGATGCGTCCTAGCATTCGCCTCATAAAATTGGCATCGTCCCAATTCGGGGCATACACGTTTACCAACACCACCATCTCTCCCTGTAATTTGCCACTCACCATCACGTATCTGCCCCCGTTATCCGCCACTATAGTCTTTGCCTCGAACATTACCCGCTTCCCCACTAATATAGCCACCCCCCTGTTTTTCGCATCCAGCCCCGAATGGAACACCTGCCCTACCCATCCTTTGCGCAACCTAACCTGATCTATCAGTTTCAGGTGCGTTTCCTGTAACATGACCACATCTGCTTTAAGTTTCTTAAGGTGTGCGAGTACTCGTGCCCTCTTTATCGGCCCGTTAAGCCCCCTCACGTTCCACGTGATCAGCCGAGTTGGGGGGCTTCCCACCCCCCCCCTTGCCGGTTAGCCATCATCTTTTTCCAGCTTCTCGCCCAGTTCCCACGCAGCTGTATTTCTCCCAGACGGTGCCCCCCCGCCCATCCTTTCCCGTACCCACTCCCCCCTTTCCCCAGCAGCAGCAACCCAGTAATTCCCCCCTCCCCCCCCCCCGCTAGACCCCCCGCTAGCGTAATTACTCCCCCCATGTTGCTCCCAGAAGTCAGCAAACTCTGGCTGACCTCGGCTTCCCCCCGTGATCATGGCTCGCACCTTGCGGCGCCCCCTCCTTCCTGCTTCTCTATTCCCGCCATAATTATCATAGCGCGGGAACCAAGCCCGCGCCTCTCCCTCGGCCCCGCCTCCCATGGCCAACGCCCCATCTCCTCTCCCTCCCCACCTCCCCCCATCACCACCTGTGGGAGAAAGAAAAGTTACCATACCGCAGGATTAATCATACAATCCCTCTTCGCCCCCCCCCCCACTCGTCCCACCACTTTGTCCAAACGTTCATTTTCGTAGTCCAATCATTCCAATTTTTCTTCTACAATAAAAGTCCACGCTTCATCCGCCGTCTCAAAGTAGTGGTGCCTCCCTTGATATGTGACCCACAGTCTTGCCGGTTGCAGCATTCCAAACTTTATCTTTTTTTTGTGAAGTACCGCTTTGGCCCAATTAAAGCTCGCCCTCCTTCTCGCCACCTCCGCACTCCAATCTTGATAGACGCGGATCACCGCGTTCTCCCATTTACTACACCGAGTTTTCTTCGCCCATCTAAGGACCATTTCTCTATCCTTAAAACGGAGGAATCTCACCACTATGGCTCTGGGAGCTTCTCCTGCTCTCGATCCTCGCACCATAACTCGGTATGCTCCCTCCACCTCCAACGGACCCGTCGGGGCCTCCACTCCCATTAACGAGTGCAGCATCGTGCTCACATATGCCCCGACGTCCGCCCCCTCCACACCTTCAGGAAGGCCAAGAATCCTCAAGTTGTTCCTCCTTGCGTTATTTTCCAGTGCCTCCAACCTCTCCACAGATCATTTCTGGTGTGCCTCCTGTATCTCCGACTTCACCACCAGGCCCTGTATATCGTTTTCATTCTCTGCTGCTTTCGCCTTCACGACCCGAAGCTCCTGATCCTGGGTCTTTTGTTCCTCCTTTAGCCCTTCGATCGCCTGTAGTATCGGGGCCAACAACTCTTTCTTCATTTCCTTTTTTATCTCCTCCACGCAGCGTTTCAAAAACTCTTGTTGTTCAGGGCCCCATATGAAACTGCCACCTTCCGACGCCATCTTGGTTTCTGCTTGCCTTCCTTGCCGCTGCTCCAAAGGATCCGCTGCAATCCGGCCACTTTCCTCTCCTTTTTCCATCCGTGTCCAGGGGGAACACCCTTCTGGTTTACCGCACGGTGTTTTCAGCCGTTAAAATTGCCGTTGGGGCTCCTATCAAGAGCCCAAAAGTCCGTTTCACAGGGAGCTGCCGAAACGTGCGACTCAGCTGGTCATCGCCGCACCCGGAAGTTGGCTGTCTTATAGTTAAAAAGCAGATTGATTTTAATTCATTTGACCTGCTTATGCTAGTTTGTGACTGTGGTGAAGCATGTGAAATGATGCTGTTTTAGTCTTCTTCCAGAGGTGTAATTGTCTCCAAATATTTTCTGAAAGTGCATCTGATTCCTTTTTCCCCAATTATAGGGCCATTTAGCATGGCCAATTCACCACCCTGCACATCCCAAACACGTGGAGAAGCTGACCCCAAATTTCACCTCATCATAGATTCCCTACAGTGCAGAAGGAGTCGCAACCAACCCTTCAAAAGACTACCCCACCTCGGCCCTGTCCTATTTCTGCAACCCCATCCTAAGACATATAATATGTTATAATTATATAGTAATCATTTGGATTGAATGGAACTTAATGTAGTATTTGCAGATGGTGCAAAGTGAGTTGGAGGATGAGCTGTGAGGACGCTGCAGAGATTCTTCAGTGGCATTTGGACAGGCTGAGTGAGTGGGCATATGCAAGGCAGATGCAGTTAAATGTGAGGTTATCCACTTTGGTAGCAAAGATAAGAAGGCAGATTATTATTTGAATAGGTGTATTTTGAGAGAGGTTGAAATTCAGTGGGACCTTGGTGCTCTCGTGCATCAGTTGCTGAAATTAAGTGAATAGGTACAGCAGGCAGTAATGAAGACAAATGGTATGTTGACCTTCGTAGCGAGAGGAGTTGAGCATAAGAATAGGGTGTTGTACTACAATTGTATTGGGCATTGGTGAAGCCACACCTGAAGTATTGTGTGCAGTTACTCAGTCCTTATCTGAGGAAGGATGCTCTTGCTGTGGAGGAAGCGTGCCAAAGGCTTACCAGGCTGATTCCTGGGATGGCGGGACAGTCATATGAAGAGAGGCTGAATCAATTAGGATCATATTCATTGGAGTTTGGAAGTGTGAGAGGCGATCTCATAGAAACTTATAAAATTCAAACAGGATTAGACAGGGTAGATTCAGAAAGAATGTTCCTGAGGATGGGACAGTCAGAACTAGGGACTGCAGTTTGAGGATAAGGGATAAACCTTTTAGGACTAAAGCATCTGTGGAGAGAGGAGCGAGGTAACGTTTTGAGTCTGGATGCCTATTTGTTAAAGCAGAAGAGTAAACCTGTTCTGGACAATTCTGTCCATTGGGAACCATGCAAATCGTAGTTTAATTTGCAATTTAGGACTGTTCCAACAGGATTAGCAGGGTAAAGTTAGAAGGATTGAAATGTCTTCCAACTTCTGGGTAACTACTGTATGGTCCTAGACGAAACCCCATGGACCCCCCCCCCCCCCCTCCAGCAACAAGCAGCCACTGCCTTCCCCCACCACCACCCATCCCATCACCCATTCCGCCTCCAAATCCTATCCAATTAATCTGGTCCTTCTCCCTGTCCTGATGAGAACCTTTAAATTTCAATGGGAATTGGATTGTGGCAGCTAGTGCCGTAATATAGGGGAGGTTTCCTCCTTCACTCATCGGATCTGAATTTCAATGCTAGACCTTAAGGATGCGTTGCACCGCCTGGACCTCATTCATCTTGAATGTTTGAGATACATTAAGAAAAAAACTAATATAAGTGATTCATTCTGGTTCATTTGGTAAATTGTAAATAGTGGAAATATTGCAGGGCGACTATGTCTCATAGAATCATAGAATCATAGAAGTTTACAGCATGGAAACAGGCCTTTCGGCCCAACCAGTCCATGCCGCCCAGTTTTTACCATTAAGCTAGTCCCAGTTGCCCGCACTTGGCCCATAACCCTCTATACCCATCTTACCCATGTAACTATCTAAATGCTTTTTGAAAGACACAATTGTACCCGCCTCTACTACTACCTCTGGCAGCCCATTCCAGACACTCACTACCCTCTGAGTGAAGAAATTGCCCCTCTGGGCCCTTCTGAATCTCTCCCCTCTCACCTTAAACCTATGCCCTCTAGTTTTAGACTCCCCTACCTTTGGGAAAAGATGTTGACTATCTACCTTATCTATGCCCCTCATTATTTTATAGACCTCTATAAGATCACCCCTAAGCCTCCTACGCTCCAGGGAAAAAAGTCCCAGTCTATCCAGCCTCTCCTTATAACTCAAACCATCAAGTCCCGGCAACATCCTAGTAAATCTTTTCTGCACTCTTTCTAGTTTAATAATATCCTTTCTATAATAGGGTGACCAGAACTGCACACAGTATTCCAAGTGTGGCCGTACCAATGTCTTGTACAACTTCAACAAGACGTCCCAACTCCTGTATTCAATGTTCTGACCAATGAAACCAAGCATGCCGAATGCCTTCTTCACCACCCTGTCCACCTGCGACTCCACCTTCAAGGAGCTATGAACCTGTACTCCTAGATCTCTTTGTTCTATAACTCTCCCCAACGCCATACCATTAACTGAGTAGGTCCTGGCCTGATTCGATCTGCCAAAATGCATCACCTCACATTTATCTAAATTAAACTCCATCTGCCATTCGTCGGCCCACTGGCCTAATTGATCAAGATCCCGTTGCAATCCTAGATAACCTTCTTCACTATCCACTGTGCCACCAATCTTGGTGTCATCTGCAAACTTACTAACCATGCCTCCTAAATTCTCATCCAAATCATTAATATAAATCACAAATAACAGTGGACCCAGCACCGATCCCTGAGGCACACCACTGGTCACAGGCCTCCAGTTTGAAAAACAACCCTCTACAACCACCCTCTGCCTTCTGTCGTCCAGCCAATTTTGAATCCAATTGGCAACCTCACCCTGGATCCCGTGAGCTTTAACCTTCTGCAACAACCTACCATGCGGTACCTTGTCAAAGGCTTTGCTAAAGTCCATGTAGACAACGTCTACTGCACTGCCCTCATCTACCTTCTTGGTCACCCCCTCAAAAAACTCAATCAAATTTGTGAGACATGATTTTCCACGCACAAAGCCATGCTGACTGCCCCGAATCAGTCCTTGCCTCTCTAAATGCTTGTAGATCCTGTCTCTCAGAATACCTTCTAGCAACTTACCTACTACAGACGTTAGGCTCACCGGTCTGTAGTTCCCAGGCTTTTCCCTGCTGCCCTTCTTAAACAAGGGCACAACATTCGCCACTCTCCAATCTTCAGGCACCTCACCTGTGGCTGCCGATGATTCAAATATCTCGGTTAGGGGACCCGCAATTTCCTCCCTAGCCTCCCACAACATCCTGGGATACATTTCATCAGGTCCCGGGGATTTATCTACCTTGATGCGCTTTAAGACTTCCAGCACCTCCTCCTCTGTAATATGCACACTTCTCAAGACATCACTATTTATTTCCCTTAGTTTCCTAACATCCATGCCTTTCTCCACCGTGAATACCGATGAGAAATATTCATTCAGGATCTCACCCAACTCTTGTGGCTCTGCACATAGATGTCCTTGTTGATCCTTAAGAGGCCCGACTCTGTCCCGAGTTACTCTTTTCCCCTTTATGTATCTGTAGAATCTCTTTGGATTCTCCCTTGCATTATTTGCCAAAGCAATTTCATGTCCCCTTTTTGCCCTCCTGATTTCCCTCTTAACTCTATTTCGACAATCTCTATACTCTTCAAGGGATCTACTTGATCCCAGTTGCTTATGTACGTCATATGCCTCCTTCTTCTTTTTGACCAGAGTCTCAATATCTCGAGTCATCCAGGGTTCCCTACTTCTACCAGCCTTGCCCTTCACTCTAAAGGGAATGTGCTTACCCTGCACCTGGTTAACACATTTTTAAAAGCCTCCCATTTACCAGCCGTCCCTTTGTCTGCCAATAGTCTCCCCCAATCTACCTCTGCAAGTTCCTGTCTGATACCATCAAAATTGGCCTTGCCCCAATTAAGAATTTTAACTCTTGGGCCAGACCTATCATTCTCCATAGCTATCTTAAAACTAATGGAATTATGGTCACTTGTCCCAAAGTGATCCCTCACTAGCACTTCTGTCACTTGCCCTTCCTTATTTCCCAAGACGAGGTCAAGTTTTGCCCCCTCTCTAGTCGGTCCATCCACATACTGAATGAGAAATTCCTCCTGAATACACTCAACAAATTTCCCTCCATCCAAGCCCCTAATGCTATGGCTGTCCCAGTCAATGTTGGGAAAGTTAAAGTCCCCTACTACTACCACCCTATTATTCTTGCAGCTATCTGTAATCTCCTTACATATTTGCTCCTCAATTTCCCGCTGACTATTTGGGGGCCTGTAGTACAGTCCTACCAAGGTGATCTCTCCCTTCTTATTTTTCAGTTCCACCCATATAGACTCAGTGGGCGAACCCTCGAATATATCCCCTCTAAGTACTGCCGTGATGTTCTCCCTAATCAAAAACGTCACTCCCCCTCCTCTCTTACCTCCTGTTCTATCCTTTCTATAGCATCTGTACCCCGGAACATTGAGCTGCCAGTCCTGCCCCTCCCTTAGCCATGTTTCAGTCATAGCTATAATATCCCAGTCCCATGTGCCCGTCCATGCCCTGAGTTCATCCGCTTTGCCCGTCAGGCCCCTTGCATTGAAATAAATGCAGTTTAATGTAGACCTTCCTTGCTCTCTGCCCTGCTTTCTCTGGTCATGCTTTACACACTCTCCCTTCCTGCCTTTTGTTTCTGTCCCCACTGACTTCCTACATCGGTTCCCATCCCCCTGGCACATTAGTTTAAACCCTCCCCAACTGCACTAGCAAACACCCCCCCGAGAACATTGGTTCCAGTCCCACCCAGATGCAGACCGTCCGATTTGTACAGGTCCCACCTCCCCCAGAACCGGTCCCAATGTCCCAGGAATTTGAAACCCTCCCTCTTGCACCATCTCTCAAGCCACGTATTCATCCTAGCTATCCTGTCATTCCTACTCTGACTATCACGTGGCACTGGTAGCAATCCTGAGATTACTACCTTTGAGGTCCTACTTTTTAGTTTAACTCCTAACTCCCTAAATTCAGCTTGTAGGACCTCATCCCGTTTTGTACCTATATCGTTGGTGCCTATATGCACCACGACAGCTGGCTGTTCACCCTCCCCCTCCAGAATGCCCTGCAGCCGCTCCGAGACATCCTTGACCTTTGCACCAGGGAGGCAACATACCAACCTGGATTCTCGTTTGCGTCCGCAGAAACGCCTGTCTATTCCCCTTACAATTGAATCCCCTATCACTATAGCTCTGCCACTCTTTTTACCGCCCTTCTGTGCAGCAGAGCCAGCCACGGTGCCATGAACCTGGCTGCTGCCACCTTCCCCTGGTGAGCCATCTCCCCCAACAGTTTCCAAAACGGTAAATCTGTTTTGGAGGGAGATGACCGCAGGGCATCCCTGCACTGCCTTCCTACTCTTCCTCTGTCTGTTGGTCACCCTTTCCCTATCTGCCTCAGTAATTTTAATCTGCGGTGTGACCAACTCACTGAATGTGCTTTCCACAACTTCCTCAGCATCGCGGATGCTCCAAAGTGAGTCCATCCGCAGCTCCAGAGCCGTCAAGCGGTCTAACAGGAGCTGCAGTTGGACACACTTCTTGCAGATGAAGGAGTCAGGGACACCAGAAGGGTCCCTGACTTGCCACATCTCACAAGAGGAGCATGACACGGGTCTGAGCTCTCCTGCCATGACTTAAACCTGAAGTTAAATTTCAACTACACTACACAGCTAAGAGAAAGTCAAAGAGAGAGAAATCACTTACCAGTTACAAGCCAATCACTTACCTGCTGGCTGTGATGTAATTGCTCCAGAGACTCCCTCACAGCTCTGCTTCTCTGCACCTCCTTCAGGTGAGCACCAAATTCCCTTAACTAGTTAATTAATTTACTTAATTAATTTGATTTTTTTTTTTTTTTTGTCACTCCCCTCTTACCCGAACTCAGCCTTACCCAAACTCAGATACACTCTGTTTGCCTTCAGCACTCAGGTGTAACGTGTTTTCATTGTGTACAATTGTGACGCTGACTGTCCCTCACTACCGATGGTGCAGTCCGCCCTTCTCGTCAGTGCCCACTCAGTAATCCTCAAATTGCTTAGCCCTCCTTGCATTGCCGCTATGTCTAGGAATGTCCTCAGGTGGCACATCGGAAGTGGAAGCAGCACGGGCAGCACGGTGGCGCAGTGGATTAGCCCTGCTGCCTCATGACGCCGAGGTCCCAGGTTCAATCCCTGCTCTGGATCACTGTCAGTATGGAGTTTGCACATTCTCCCCGTGTTTGCGTGGGTCTCGCCCCACAACCCAAAAAAATGTACAGGCTCGGTAGCTTGGCCACGCTAAATGGCTGCTTCATTTAAAAAATGAATTGCGTACTCTAAATTTATTTTAAAAAAAGAATTGGAAGCAGCCAAGGCAGCTGCCTCATGGCGCCGAGGTCCAAGGTTCGATGCCAGCTCTGGGTCACTGTCCGTGTGCAGTTTGCACATTCTCCCCATGTTTGCGTGGGTTTCATCCCCACACCCCAAAGATGTGCATGCTAGGTGGATTGGCAACACTAAATTGCCCCTTAATTGGAAACAATTAATTGGGTACTCGCCATCTATATTAAACATACTTCAGGCATGCGTGAAGGACCAGATGGAGAGTGTCCGTCTTACCACCAGCGAACCGAGGTCTTTCACCCCAGTGATGATGTTGAATCAGATCAGTATTTCTCCCACTTTCTTTTTTATTTCAGATTCCCAACCTCTGCAGTACCTGTTGGGGTCCTAGGCATCTGTGTGCTATGTCTCTCTCCATCTGCTGCAATGTTCTGTATCTAAATATTGCTGGTAATTATCTACATTTGTGTATGAAAGTAAAATACTTTCTAGTATCTAAATGGGCATGTTGCACTCTGCAGTGCTTCAAAACTTTTACGTATAGTTGTTTTACACGGCTCCCAGCCCCTCAGTGTACATTGGCTGGCACAGTGGCCTTTTCCCCATTGCACCTTGGCGGTGACTGCCCCACATTTCAGTGTCTCCCTCGACCTTGGAATGTGCGAGTCTGAAACCCTCGGTCGAGGACAATTCCTTGCATTGGAAAACCAACAACCTTTGGGTGAATCAAAGCGTGTCTTTCACCGAGTTGATCATCTCCCAGCAGCAGTTGATGTGTGCCTTGGTGTGCATCCCTAGGAACAGCTTCGAAAGCAGGCTGCTCGGGTAGAACCTCGACAAATACCAACACATCCCTCTCCAGACATTCGTTCCAAAGGCACATTCCACAAGGTGATGTGCAAGCATCTCATCCCCCTCGCCATTGCCCTGCCACTGCTTTGGGGGCAGCATGCATTGTGTAGCCATCTGGGATGGCCATTTCCCGATTACAAAATGTACACTTTGCAAAGATTGCAGGGAAAATGGACAATACTGAGAAAACAAGCAGGTTCAGGGTTTGTCTGTTTATTGGAGCCGCAGCTCCCAGACAAGACCAAAACTGTAGGTCCATTAGCATACTAATGGCCCATCTCCGGGTACAAAAGAGTAACATTTGAGTAACCGATACTAAGGCAGACACCCCGGCGCCAGAGGAGACCGAAACAAAGCAGGCCAACGGCCACCTAGGACACGCCCAGCCATCAGGGCACCCACCCCTTTATTGGACGAGATCAATATGAATGATGAAAAAACGGCCCAATTGATTGGGGCCAAGTTCAAGGCCCGCCCAAAAGAGCGCGAAGCCCAAGTGGGTAGCATGGTAGCATTGTGGATAGCACAATTGCTTCACTGCTCCAGGGTCCCAGGTTCAATTCCGGCTTGGGTCACTGTCTGTGCGGAGTCTGCACATCCTCCCCGTGTGTGCGTGGGTTTCCTCCGGGTGCTCCGGTTTCCTCCCACCATCCAAAGATGTGCAGGTTAGGTGGATTGGCCATGATAAATTGCCCTTAGTGTCCAAAATTGCCCTTAGTGTTGGGTGGGGTTACTGGGTTATGGGGATAGGGTGGAGGTGTTGACCTTGGGTAGGGTGCTCTTTCCAAGAGCCGGTGCAGACTCGATGGGCTGAATGGCCTCCTTCTGCACTGTAAATTCTATGATAAATTTGGGTATAAGAAGGAGCCCCCAAGAGAGAATCGTTCTCTTGGACACCGAGGAGAGACCCGCCCACCAGCTACACCAGAAGCAAGTAAGTCCAAGGTCAACGCTCGCTACCAGACAGACGACCTTAGCTGTTCCCCTTTACCAGATCGACCCCAGCAGCCTCAGAACCGAACAATGGCCATTGTTCCTCTGACTGAGTGTGCGCCCGAAGCTAAGTATAGGCTTTAGCAGTAGTGATAGTTTAGTCTGTAGGGTTTCGTGCATGAGTATATTTAACTGTGTGTGTAAATAAATAAGCATTGACTTTGAACTAACTAACTGGTGTATCGAGTCTTTGATCAGTATTCGGTTTTGAACCTTGTGGCGGTATCAAAAGATACCTGGCGACTCTAGAGCAAACGTAGTCAGAATTAAGGAAGGCGACCATATTGACCGCCATATTCAGAGCCAACCAAAGAGAGCAACATTTACTGGCGACCCAGGTGGGACCCGACCTAGAAGTGGCCTAGTCACTCCAAGAGAACCCAAATTTGAATTAGAATTAAATTGCAAACAGAAAAACCACACGTGTGCGAACGATACTAATCAAACCTCCGAGATTTGGAAGTGTGTCAATGCATGTGTACTAACAGGGATATAAGGTAAACCTGAGAGATTTTGTTGCGTAAAACTGTTGGGAGTTTTGTAGGCCGGAAAATAGAGTAAGCCGTACCCGTGTTTACATCACCACTTTATCACCCCCTGTTCCAAATTCAGTAGAGAACCCAGATATAGAGAGAAAATGGCAATGAAGGCAATGGAACGCCTTATGAACCCCCAAGAATTCGAGGTCGCAGCGACCAGTAGAGTAGGACAGTGTCCCATAAGGGAAGAAGAGATCAGAAAATATCGCAAAGGGAAAGGATGGCCCTTTTGGAGTGAATTCTGCGCCAATGACGAAACAGGTCCCGGGAGTATAGGACAGACTTGGTGGGAGAACCTGTCCGAGATTCATAAGAAGAGCTTGGGGAAAGCTCGCAAGCCGATGGCAATCATGTCCTGCTTGGCACAATTGCGAGGCACAGAGGAGGTCGTTTGGATGCTCCGCAGAGAAATTGAGGAGAGAGACAGAAATAGTGAGGGAGATGTGAGCGAATTTGAGAAGGAGAATAAGGAGCTAAGAGACAAGTTAGCAGCGAGAGACAGAGAGGTGGATGATGCCAAGGGGGCACTCCAGTATTGTCTCACCCATTTCAGTAGTTTTCAGACCCAGTACGATAAGGCCTACCAGGACACGCAACGCGCGGTCTTGGTTAGACAAGAAACCGAGCAATTGCAGAAACAGTGCACTGATTTAAAAGCAGCCATACCAGTGCTCTACTCTTCCACGACGGAGCAAAGGCATAGCTCCGTAGATCATGCAAAGTGCCAGAAGCAAATTGCAGAATTGCAATCTCTGCTTTCTGTCCAGAATGGGTTTCAAAGTACGTTTGGATCCCAGTTAGACCAGGAAAACGGCCCCGATTGCCAGGAGTTAAATGAAACTGCCCACAGATACGTACATGGGACATGTACGCAAGAAAAAACCCAGAAAAGGAAAGCACCCCAACCCCTGACTGAACAGGCAGAACACACCCACATGAACCCTGTAACCACACACCGCAGAGCCGCAGCAGAAGGAAATGCAGATTTCCCATATACAACCCCGTTAACCGTGACCCAATTACGGGACGAGTGTGGAAAAATTACACCGTTCCTTCCCACATCAAACCCCTACCAGCGTTTCGCTAGAGTTAAACAGCAGGCTACCATGTTCGGCCTGGACGAAAAGGAGAAAGTGAAGCTCACAGTTTTAAGCCTCGACCCTTCAGTCATGACAGCCCTTCCCAACCCACAGAATGTAGGAGGAGGCACACTCTAAGAAATGCACACAGTGATCCTGGATGCGATCGGCTATAACAGAGGAGACCCCGTAGAAGGCCTAAACAAGTGTAGGCAAAAGAAAACAGAGCATCCCACAGCGTTTGCTGGACGCTTATGGATACCTTTCACAGCAGTATTTGGAGAGTTAGCCCGCGCCCATTTGTCCGCAGATAATATGGCCAAATGGACTTGAATCCTAGTCTCTCATGCAACAGAGGCAGGACAGAGAGCTTGTGCAAATTATGGCCCCTCAGACGAGCCCATAACGAGAAATGGGTTTTGAAAAGATTGTCCTGCACTTGGGAACAATCCGTCCAAGGCAAAACCGCATTTGCAAAACCAGAGGAAGAGCAGGCAGACATGAATCCAGTTAGGATGCACCAGAACCCCGCATGGGTAAATGAGGGCAGGAACTGCCCACCACAACCCAAATCCCAGGAATGCTACAACTGTGGACAATTAGGACACTATGCACGAGAGTGCAACGCACCCCAAAAGCAGCAGAAACCCCAACAGACAGGCACCCTAAATAAGAATAGGGCAAAGCCAATCCATAGTGTTAGCGCCCGTTCAGAGAACGCAGACATGAACGGCACCGACTGACGGTGTTCGGGCTTCCCAACTTGGGTCTGCGACACCCTTTGAGACAAGTCCGGTAGACTGGTAGTAGCAGGCAAAGTCCGGGGACACCCCGTAGAATTTCTTTGGGACAAAGCAGGGTCCGGCACCACGCTCAATTCCTCCACGATGTTTCAATGAGACAAGTGGCCCACAACAGACACCATCGCACTCAGCGGCTTTACAGGTCATTTACAACAAGGACACATCACAGCCCCTGTAGCGATTCAAATAGGGAACATTACGACTAAACACCCCATCGATTTGGTCGATCTACCCCAGACAGCTGAACACATCCTAGGATTCGACTTTATGAGCTCCCACAACTTCTCATTTGATCCGGTAAATAAATGTGTATGGCGAATGGCAAAGGCGGCACGAGCCCAAGCCACGCTCACAGTTGGAGAGTATGCAAACAGAATCAGAGCTTCTGGTTCGACCCCCGAGCCATTGGTCAGAATAAAGAAGTTTGGGAAGTCCTACAGCAACACAAAGCAGCATTTGCACAGCACAAGCACGACTGTGGCAAGATAGCTGGCTTAGTGAATATTACAGGTCCCGACCCCAGACGCCAAAAGCAGTATAGTTTTCCCCAAGAAGCAGAGGGAGAGATCTGAAAAGTAATAGAGAGTCTGCTTGATCAAGGCGTACTCCGATCAGTAGCCTCCACGAATAACGCACCAATTTGGCCCGTCAGGAAACCCGATGGATCATGGTGACTGACCATTGATTACTGGGAACTGAACAAAGTAACCTCAGTAGCAGCCCCCACCGTAGCCACGAGACCCAAGACTACGCTCAAACAGGGACTCCAGTCAAATTTTTTTTCGGTTTTGGGCATTAGCAACGGCTTTTGGTCCATTCCATTGGATAAAGCGTGCCAATACAAATTCGCCTTTACATTCCAGGGACAACAATACACGTGGACGTGCCTCCCACAAGGCTTCCACAACACCCCCTCCATTTTCCACCGACAGCTGGCAAATGGAGTAGCAACATTTTCCCAACCTGATTGTCTGGTCCAGTATGTAGATGACTTGCTACTACAGACAGACACAAAGGGAGAGCACATTTCACTTCTCCCCGAACTCCGAGCACTCCTAAAACAGATTGGATGTAAAGTGAACCCCAATAAGGCCCAGATTTTGCAGGAAAAAGTGATTTATTTGGATACAGTAATCACTCATGGTAAATGCGAGATCGAGCAAAAGAGACTTGACTCGATCGTCAAATTGCCCCTTCCCCATAATGTCAAAGCCCTCCGGTCATTTCTAGGACTGGTTGGCTACTACAGAAACTATATCGACGGTTTCGCCACAAAAGCAGCGCCCCATCCAACATTCTCAAGAAACAAGCACCTTGGGAATGGCTTCCACAGCACACGGATGCCGTGGACGCTTTAAAGAGACCCCTCAGCAGAGCCCCCACATTACAGGTCCCAGATCCACTTTCTCCATACGCAATCGAAGTAGCAATCACCGACTGAACCCTATCGGCCGTGCTCCTCCAGGAACGTCATGATCGATTAGGCCCCGCAGCATACACCTCACGCGTGTTAGATCCAGTCGAGCAAGGATTTTCTGCCTGCGAAAGGCACCTGCTCGCAGTTTTTTGGGCAGTACAGTCCTTTGCCTACATTACAGGACTCAACCCCATCACCATTCTCACGGAACACACCCCAACACAGCTATTATTAGACGGTCAACTTAAAGATGGCACAGTCGGCCAAATCCGCGCAGCCCATTGGACCCTTCTTTTACAGGGATGGGACATTACAGTTAAAAGAACCAAGACCCACACTTTCCTAGCTGACAATTTGCAATATGCAGGTACCCCATATGAGTGTGAGATCATCACCACAAACCATAATTCAGGCCCATTTCTACCTAAGCCAGCTCTCAGGAAAGCAGGTAATACACCCCAGAGACCCCAACCCATAGACATGTGCGCACCCCTTAGAATCTATGTGGATGGCTCCTCCACAGTTTTGAATGGAAAGAGAATCACCAGTTGCGGCATTTATGTAGAGGACGCGCAGGGACTTGCCCTTGAAGAGATTTCATTAAAGTTGCCAGGACATCTAGGCTCGCAGGCAGCAGCACTGGCAGCCATAGCATATATTGTAGACCACCCTGACTCGTTTCCGACCCCAGCAGACATATATTCGGACAGTTTATATGTCTGTAACAGTTTAACAGAATTCCTACCCCTGTGGGAAAATAGAGGATTTGTTTCCGCAGACGGAAAGCTCCTACCCTCAGCCCCATTAATCCGGCATATCCTAGGGGCAGCTAAAGATAGGAGATATGGTATCATTAAGGTTCGCAGTCATCACCGTTCTTCCCCCCCCCCCCGGTAACGTTAAAGCAGGTGCCCTAGCGAAGGCAGGTTCCAGACATGGTTACTTTTGGACCCCCCCCCCCCTCCCACCCCCCGAGAGCACCCCAGTACACACAGTTCAGTTCTCACAGATCAACATTCAGGATCTAGCGAAAGCCCAAAAATGAAGATGAAAAGCTCAGGGAAGTTTTAAAAGGATCCTTTCCAGTCCCGTACGATAAGTTTAAGAACGCAATAACCACACATGACGGTGTGATTTTGAAAGACGGCATTTATGTAGTTCCCAGCCAGGACAGGAACCAGATTATTTGTCAGTTCCATGACAATCATGGACACCAAGGCATTGAACCCACCCTAACCCACCTCAGACCTCTCTGTTGGTGGCCTGATTTAAGAGCCGATGATTACATTGGAAATTGCTTGATCTGTGCCCAGAACAATCCGGACAGATATGCAAGAAAGGCTCAGCTTAGTCACACCCGACCCGTTAATGGCCCCTGGATGAATTTACAAATAGATTACATAGGACCCATACCCCCCTGCAGAAATGGTTTTAAGTATGTGTTTGTGGTCATCGACACCTTCACAAAATGGGTGGAAGCTTTTCCATACGGCCAAATACGAATACGGCCAAAACAACAGCTAAAATCCTAACACAGCACATCTTTACAAGCTGGGGCCTCCCACGCAGTATAAAGTCCGATCAAGGCTCCCACTTTACAGGACGAGTAATGAAGAACTTCCTCACAATTTTCAGAATTAGCCAGAAGTTTCACATAGCATACCACCCCCAGTCAAGCGGCATTGTTGAGAGGATGAACAGAACTCTAAAAGCCACTCTCAGGAAAATGGTGCAACAGAAAAACAGCACCTGGGATTCAGTTCTCCCATTTGCTTTAATGTTCCTATGAAACACAGTATCCATGTCCACAGGATACACCCCGCACACCCTCTTGACCGGACTCCCCATGAAAGGGACAGAGTATTTATTAGGACTGGATTTGGCCAGCCCCGCAGTCACCGCCCTCACGCATGAAAATGCTGTACAGCAGCTTCTTGAGAATATAAAGGCAGCCCAGCTCGCAGCAGCTGTGAGACTTGGGACCAGGAGGAAACAAAGCAAAGCTGTTTTGATAAAACAGTACTGTTGCTCTTATTAGCCTTAGTTTTATTAGCTCTAATTATGTCACCTTTGCCCACGAGTCGCCAGGTATCTTTCTGATACCGCCACATGGTTCAAGCTCTAGTTTTGATTAATAAGACAGCACACCGCTTAGTAAGATTGAAATCCACGGTCATTTATTATGTACAGCAATAAATACTTACACAATAATCCTACTTTCTATATCACTACCTACCACTACTGGCCAATACTTAACTTTTGGGAATGGCCCACCAGGTCAGGGAAATGAATGGTTTATCGAATTGGATCTGGCCTGCGGGATTCAAAAGGCTGATACAGGTCGATGGCTAGGAGTCTCTATCGAGTAGCGATTGCTGGAGTCAAACTTACAGTTGCTGGTGGATGGTTCTTGTGAAGGTTGCGAGCAGGAGAAGAAGGGAGAGAAGGGTCGATCTGAACTTGGCCCCTATCTTTATAGGTCCTAGGGGCCTCCCGCCTCTCGGGGTGGACCTTGACCCTGGTCCCAAGTGATTGGACTTGTTCCCAATCACTGGGTTCGATATGCTCCAATAATGGGGCGATTCCTTGATCGGGGGGGTGGTCGTTCACCTGTCTTTGTCTCGGCCACTGCTGGCGCCGAGAGGTCTGGCCCGGCATGCAATTGCTAATATGTTGCAATTGTTCCCGGGGATAGCCGATTAAACTGCAGATGTCTGGGTTGATGTGCTGCTAATGGTCGCAGGTATCGACCTGGGCCGACTTCCCCAGAGCCGAATACGCTATTCTGTCTGCAGCTGTCCGTTTGTGCCCTGTTGGCTGCTATTCCCATCAGCCTTTTCGGTTAGCCATTTTACATCGGATTTTGGCCAAATTAATCGGGAATGAGCCATTTTAGGTGGCTACATGCCCTACTTGTGATCCTAATGCGAAGCGTGAAGGTCACCTAAATTTTGTCCTTTCCGTTCCCTGACCGGGGTGGGGGGACACCCCCTACATGGCCACTACTCTGACCCTGGCTATGCACAAAATCTTTACCTAAACAATTCTAAGGGCGCTAGGTCAGGCAGGGGCATGCATCTACAAAATAAAAACTTGGAACCTCTAATTTTACCTAAATACACTATACTCACCAAACATTGCATTATTCTATCTTCCTAAAACATACAACAACAATCATAACATTCAATATACTCTTTCCTGGCTTGGCAGTCAAGCTCAGGATCAGACATTTTTTTGAATATGGAGGTTTTGTACATTTTTTTATTTACAGAAAAACGCAAGTGCATGTTCTTTATTATTGTATTATAGGTCACGGGGGTCGGGGGTCTGGTCATACCCGAATATAGGGGATCGGATCCGATATACCGGGGTTCGAGCGCGGTACGCTCTCCTTCTCCATTTGCGGAGGCGCATAGTCTGCACTGCACAGCAGAGTATCGCCAACGCTAACAGTGCTTCAATCACGTAGGACAGGGAGTACCAGGTTATGAACCTGGCACACCAGGAAGATGCAGTGTCGCTGGTGACTGGGCTTTGGGTACTGCGGGGCAGTGAAACATTAACGGCAGGGGGGTTTGGAGTAATGGGGTCCGCGTTCCCGCGCAACCAAATGTCCAAAATGAAGATTTTGATCACGATGAAAGAAGTCCTCATGGCTGTCCTGGCTGTCCTCTTTCCTTTTCCTTCTTGCGTTCTTTTGTTTTCTCCGGTCCTGGAGCTTCTGGAGTTCTGTAAAACAAGCATAGTATCTGTAACTACCTTGGTATAATATCCGGTATGTTAGTGTGTCTGTCCTTTTTGGGGCCAATTATACCCTTATAAATGTGTGACTCCCTCATTTTTTTTTCAAAACAAATTTTAGGACACAGCACACTTCCCAGTGAGGGACCAGTGCAGATTTACCATCCCAATGTTCTAGGATGTAAATAGCATATGGCTGCAACCTAAAGGTCGCCAGAAAAAAAAAAGTTTTTGAAATGAAATGTCAAATGAGGTGCGTATGGGCTGCGACGGATAAGATTTGGATGGAGTCCCCGGGTAGGACAGCTACCAATGCTGTATCTCCCCTACCCGAGCATGTTTGACCAACGGGGGGGTCCCCAGGCAGGGCAGGTCTCACGCCATTTCTCCACTGCCTGAGCAACCGACAAGAACGGGCAAAAATGTAGTCATCATGGTGAGGTTGCTGCTGTGATTCTACCCTCAAATCAGAACGGGCGTCTGACGAGAAGCTAGTTTCTCTGAATGAGCATGTGGTCTGCTGACCAGGTATCTGCAGATAAGCTAGTTCCATTGAACAAGCGTCTGGTCTGTTGACCAGGTATCTGTGGACAAGTTGGTACCGCTGAACAAACGTCTGGCCGCAGTGGGTGTCTGTGGGAAAGAGCTCAAAAGTTTCAGGTGAATGGGTGTGTGACAGTGAGAAACATTCTCCTGTCGGACGAACAACACTTAAACAAACATACGAACAACATAAAACATCCTGCAGGTTCCATCAGGAATGACAACACTTCTCCCAAGTGTCTCCTTTAAATCATCATGTGGACACCTCAGTTCTCTGTTGCGAACAGGGTTGCAAAGGGATTGGCGGATTGGGGGTCCGACTCGAGGTCGTCCCCTTCTCCTGGGTGCCAAACTCTGGAGTGAATTAATGTTGAGAGGGCTGCGTGGTGTGAGTTGGGGTTGCTTTCGTCGTTTCGGACGAGTCTATAGGAGTTGTCGCGGTGCCAATGGGTTTCGTCGAGTTGTGTGGGGACAAAGTCGGGGTCGTCCGTGTGGTTCGGTGGTCGGTGGTGTGGTTTGTTTAGGAAAGTGATCATGAAGGGATCACTGGAGTCGAAATCGGAGTCGCTGGGTGTGGGTCCGGTTGTATGGGGATAGTAGGGAGGCGTGCTGTGGCTATTGTCAGAGTCACAGTCGCTGTCTCTGCTGCTGCAGTCTGTGGGCGTTTCGGGGCGGAGTGTAGATGTTGGGGGTGGAGTCGGGGGCAAGTCCGTGTCTGGGCTGGACGTGGTGGGGGTTGGTCTGGTTACGTTCGCTGTGGGCGGGGTGTGGTCTGCTGCGTCAAGCATGACGTGGTGGGCGTGGTTTGACTGGGCTCCACAAGCCTTTAACTGGTTTATGTGAAACCACGCAGTCTTACCATTTGGGTATTTGATTTTATATACCGATGGGCTTACTTTATCCGTAACGGAGTACGGACCCGAGTATTTCGGAGACAGGAATGTGCTGGGGTTATACACAGACAACATCACTTGTTGTCCTATATCATACTCCGTTGCATGTACTGCCTTATCAAAACAGGCCTTGCTCTGTTTTCCTTTGGTGCCCAATTTAACTGCGGCTGCTAACTGAGCCGTTTTTACATTCGCAACTAATTGCTCAACGGCTTTCTTGTGGGTGAGGGCCGTAACTTCAGGGCTGGTCAGGTCTAAACCTAACAAGTACTCTGTCCCTTTCATGGGGCGTCCGGTCATGAGGGTGTGTGGGGTGTAACCTGTGGAGGTGGAAACAGTGTTACGCAAAAACATCAGCGCAAAGGGGAGGACAGAATCCCAAGTGGTTTGTTTTGCTGGACCATTTTTCGGCGGGTGGTTTTTAGGGTCCGATTCATGCGCTCCACTATACCACTCGACTGTGGGTGGTACGCAATGTGAAATTTTGGGGTTATGCCAAATATCGTGAGGACGTTCTGCATGACCCGTCCCGCAAAGTGAGGACCTTGGTCCGATTCAATACTATGGGGTGTCCCCATCTTGTAAAGATGTGGTGGGTTAGGATTTTGGCTGTGGTTTTCGCGGTGTTGGTGCGGGCTGGAAATGCTTCCACCCACTTTGTAAAAGTGTCTATGACCACCAGAACATATTTATAGCCATTCCTGCAAGGGGGCAATGGACCTATAAAATCGATCTGGAGGTTAGTCCAGTGGCCGTTAACGGGTCGGGTGTGG
This sequence comes from Scyliorhinus torazame, assembly GCF_047496885.1. Taxonomy (NCBI): domain Eukaryota; kingdom Metazoa; phylum Chordata; class Chondrichthyes; order Carcharhiniformes; family Scyliorhinidae; genus Scyliorhinus; species Scyliorhinus torazame. The sequence continues at coordinate 246,158,155 of NC_092707.1, forward strand.
CTGAGTTGTGCCTTTTTGGCATATCTATCTGGGTTGTTCTGTGCGCAGATGAGGCAATTCTCAATGTAATGGGATACATCTTCCTTGAGACTTGGCCACCAACAAAGCTGTTTGAGGTGGGCTGCGGTGGGATCGATTCCCTGGTGTCCGTGACCATCATGGAATAAACAGATTAATTGGTTCCTATCCTGCTCAGGAACTACATAATGGGTGTCCTTTAACACCACACCGTCATGTGTGGTTATCGTATTTCTGTACCTCTCGTATGAGGCTGGAAACTTCCCTTTCACGATCTCAGTGATAGCGCTATCTTGCTTCTGGGCCTCTACTAGATCTTCGATCCTAGTCTGCGAGACCTGAACTGCACTCACTGGTGCACTCACTGGGGCGCTTTCGGGGGGTTTCCAAAAGTACCCATGCCTGGATCCTGCCTTAGCCAGTGCATCAGCTTTTACATTTTCAGGGGGGAGGAACGATGGTGGCTGCGGACTTTTATAATGCCAAAAGTCCTGTCCTTGGCTTTTTGCAAAATATGGCGGAGTGATGGGGCTCAGGGGAGGGGTTTCCCATCCGCGGAAACAAATCCTCTTGTTTCCCAGAGGGTCAGAAATTCGGTGAGGCTGTTGCAGACGTATAGGCTGTCTGAATATATGTCTGCTGGGCTGGGGAAGGAATCTGGGTGCTCTACAATGTAGGCGATGGCCGCAAGCTCCGCTGCCGGCACGCCTAAGTGTCCGGGTAATTTTAATGCGATTTCCTCGAGGGCGCGTCCCTGCGCGTCCTCCACATAAATCCCACAACCTGTTATGCGTTGCCCATCCAGGACTGTGGAAAATCCATCCACATAGATCCTAATGGGGTCACACGTGTCCGGGTGAGGGGGGGGGGCTCTGAGATGGAGTGGCTAGTTTTCTGGGGGGTGTTTTAGCTATAAAGGGGCCTGTATTATGGTGTGGAGAGATGATTTCACACTCATGGGGGGTTCCGGGGTACTGTAAATTGTCCGCTAAGTATGTGTGAGTCTTGGTCCGTTTGACTGTGATGTCCCGTCCTTGCAAGAGAAGGGTCCACCTAGCTGCACGTATTTGGCTGACGGTACCGTCTTTAAGTCGTCCGTCTAGTAAAAGTTGGGTGGGGGTGTGCTCGGTCAAAATGGTGATGGGGTTCAGTCCGGTAATATATGAAAAGTACTGGACTGCCCAGAAAACTGCGAGCAGGTGCCTCTCACAGGCTGAAAATCCCTGCTCCACAGCATCTAAAATTCGGGAGGCATAAGCCACGGGTCTTAGCTGGTCGTGCCGTTCCTGCAGGAGCACGGCTGAAAAGGTGCGGTCTGTGGTCGCTACCTCTATGGCGTAAGGGGAAAGCGGGTCTGGAACTTGTAGTGCGGGGGCGGCTATGAGCGCCTGTTTTAATGATTCCACAGCATCCGTATGCTGCGGAAGCCACTCCCAGGGGGCTCCCTTCTTTAAGAGGTCTGAGAGGGGCGCTGCCTTGCTGGCGAAACCGTCAATGTGGTTTCGGCAGTAGCCAACCAGTCCTAAAAACGACCGGAGAGCTGAAACGTTTTGGGAAAGGGGCAATTTAGCGATCGAGTCAATTCTTTTGTGCTCGATCTCGCGTTTGCCGTGTGTGATAATAGTACCCAAGTATACCACTTTCTCTTCCAATATCTGGGCCTTTTTGGGGTTGACTTTACATCCAATGGAATGTAGTAATTCCAGGAGTTCGGACAGAAGCTCAATGTGCTCTTCCTTTGTGTCCGTCTGCAGTAGTAGATCATCCACATAATGTACCAGACATTCGGGGCGAGAAGATTTTGCGAGTCCATTTGCCAGCTGTCGGTGGAGGGGGTGTTGTGGAAGCCTTGTGGCAGGCATGTCCACGTGTACTGCTGCGCTCTGAAAGTGAAGGCAAATTTATACTGGCACGCATTTGCCAATGGAATGGACCAGAATCCATTACTGCCGTCCAAAACTGTGAAATATCGGGCATGGATTCCCTGTTTGAGCATGGTCTCGGGACTTGTTGCAACGGTGGGGGCTGCTACGGGGGTGACTTTATTGAGTTCCCGATAATCAATGGTCAAGCACCATGATCCGTCGGGCTTCCTTACTGGCCAAATCGGGGCATTATTAGTTGAGGCTACCGATCTTAAGACGCCCTGCTCTAATAAGCTTTCTATAACCTTTAGGATTTCTCCCTCTGCTTCTAGGGGGAATCCGTACTGCTTTTGGGGTCTAGGGTCCGGTCCTGTTATTTGTATGGAGCCAGTCATCTGTCCACAGTCGTGCTTGTGGGTCGCGAATGCTGCCCTGTTTTTTTGCAGGACTGCCCTAACCTGTCGGTCCGTGCTGAGTGTGGTGGGGTTGAACCAAAACTCGCCTACTGCGCTAATTTTGTTCATATAGTCCCCAATGTTGAGTGTTGCGGGGGCGCTAGCGGATTTCGCCATCTTCCAGACACACTGGTTGACTGGATCGAAAGAGAGGTGGTGGGAATTCATGAAGTCGATTCCCAAAATGTGTTCTGCTGTTTGGGGCAGGTCGACTAAAACTACGGGGTGTTTTGTGTTAATGGTTCCGATTTGGATGGGCACAGGGGCTGTGATGTGTCCCTGCTGTGAGTGGCCTGTGAAGCCGCTGAGGGTGAGAGTGGCTGTAGTGGGCCACGTGTCCTTACCAAGGGTGGAGGAATTTAAGGTGGTGCGGGACCCTCCTGTGTCCCAGAGAAGCTCGATCGGTTGCCCCCGAATTTTCGCTGCGACTACGGGTCGTCCTGACCTATCCCAAAGGGTATCACAGACCCAACTGGGGGAGCCTGTACACCGTCAGTCCGTTCCGGTCAAGTCTGTCTGATCCGACCAGACGCTAACGCTATGTATGGGCTCTGCCTTTTTCTTAGTGAGAGTGCCTGTCTGTTGGGCTCTCTGTGGTTTTTTAGGGGCATTGCATTCTTTGGCAAAATGTCCCAACTGTCCGCAATTGTAGCATTCTTGCGGTTTTGCTGGGGTGCTGCTCTTTCCCTTGTTTACCCAGGCGGGGTTGTGGAGAGTGGTTCTTACTGCCTGCACGTCTGCGGCGGCTTGCTTTTCCGCGGGGGTTTTAGCGGCAGGTTTATTGTGAGCAGACTGTTCCCGAACGCGGGACAATCTTTTTACCACCACTTCTCATTATGAGCCTCGTCCAAAGGGTCATAATTACTACAGGCATTCTGTCCTGCTTCCATGGCATGGGAGATAAGGATGCGGGTCCATTTGGCCATATTGTCTGCGGACAAATGGGCACGGTCTACGTTTCCGAAAACGGCTTCAAAGTGAATCCACAAGCGTCCTGCGAACGCTGTGGGGTGTTCAGACTTCTTCTGTCTGCACTTATTTAGGCCATCCACGGGGTCACCCCGGTTATACCCAATCGCATCCAGGATCGCGGTATGCATTTCTGCAAGGGTGCCTCCTCCTACGTCTGTGGGTCGGGAAGGGCTGCTGCTACCGATGGGTCTAAGCTTAGGACCATGAACTTTACCTGCTCTTTCTCATCCAGGCCGTACAAGGTCGCTTGGTGTTTGACGGTGGCAAAGAAATGGTGTGGGTCTGAAGCGGGGAGGAACGGTGTGATTTTCGCACACGCATCCCGTAATTGGGTCACTGTGAGGGGGGTGGAATATAGGAATTCCGCCTCGTCTGATGTGTCTGTGCGGTGGGTTCTTACAGGGTTCATGGGAGCCTGTACTACCTGCTGTGTGAGGGTGCTTTCCTCCTTTGGGGCTTTCCCTGCGCACATGTTCCCTGAACATATCTCTGCGCTGTCTGCTGCAATTCTTCCCAATCAGGGCCGTCTTCCTGTTCTAAACTTTCCCCAAAGGTTTCTTGGAATCCCTTTTGGACAGAAAGCAGTGATTGCAGGTCTGCAATTTGCTTTCGGCACTTCGCATGGTCTATGGTACTCTGCCTTTGTTCCGTGGTTGCAGCGTGGAGCGCTCTTAAGGCTGCCTTGAGATCACTACATTGCTTCTGTAGCGTCTCCACCTGCTTCTCTGTCTCTTTCTTTACCAGGACTGCACGCTGCGTGTCCTGATAAGCCTTCTCATACTGGGACTGGAAACTACTCAAATGCGCCAGACAAGACTGTTGACCCCGTTTGGCGTCAGCCACCTCTTCATCCTTTGCCGCTAATTTCCTTTTCAATTCCAGGTTCTCTTTCTCAACCTCGCATACATTGATTTTACTCATACGATGCATGCTTTCTATTTCTTTCCGGAGCGTCCTGATGACGTCCTCTGTGCCTCGCAATTGTGCCAGACAGGACACAATTGCCTTCGGCTTGCGCGCTTTTGCTGAATTCTTTTTGTGGATTTCACTCATGTTCTCCCACCAAGTATGCCCTATACGTCCGGGACCTGAGTCGTCATTATTGCAGAAATCATTCCACATGGGCCATCCTTTGCCCTGTAGAAATTTCTGAATTTCCACTTCCCAAATGGGACACTGTCCCACTTTAATGTGGCTGATCGCTGCGACCGTAAATTCTTTGGGATTCATGAGGCGTTGCATTGCCTGCATGGCCATCTCTCTTATCTGCTTGCTTTGTTCGAATTTGGAACAGGGGGCTAAGGTGGTGTCGTAGATGTGGGTACGGATTGTGCTAATTTCTGAAAATACCGACTTCCGACAGTTTTGACGCAACAAAATCTATCAGTTTTACCTTATAACCCTGTTAGTTACGCATGCATACATACACTTCCGAATTGTGAATTATTAACCAGAAACGCTTGAACACTTGTGGTTTTTTTTGGTTTCTGTTTCCAATTGGATTCTATTCAAATTTCTGGGGTTCTCCCGGAGTGGTTTTCCACTTCTATATCGGGTCCTGGTGGAGTCACCAATTTGTTGCTCTTATTAGCCTTAGTTTTATTAGCTCTAATTATGTCACCTTTGCTCACGAGTCGCCAGGTATCTTTCTGATACCGCCACATGGTTCAAGCTCTAGTTATGATTAATAAGGCAGCACACCGCTTAGTAAGATTGAAATCCACGGTCATTTATTATGTACAGCAATAAATATTTACACAATAATCCTACTTTCTATATCACTACCTACCACTACTGGCCAATACTTAACTTTTGGGAATGGCCCACCAGGTCAGGGAAATGAATGGTTTATCGAATTGGGTCTGGCCTGCGGGATTCAAAAGGCTGATACAGGTCGATGGCTAGGAGTCTCTATCGAGTAGCGATCGCTGGAGTCAAACTTACGGTTGCTGGTGGATGGTTCTTGCGAAGGTTGCGAGCAGGAGAAGAAGGGAGAGAAGGGTTGATCTGAACTTGGCCCCTATCTTTATAGGTCCTAGGGGCCTCCTGCCTCTCGGGGCGGACCTTGACCCTGGTCCCAAGTGATTGGACTTGTTCCCAATCACTGGATTCGATATGCTCCAATAATGGGGCGATTCCTTGATCGGGGGGTGGTCGTTCACCTGTCTTTGTCTCGGCCACTGCTGGCGCCGAGAGGTCTGGCCCGGCATGCAATTGCTAATATGTTGCAATTGTTCCCGGGGATAGCCGATTAAACTGCAGATGTCTGGGTTGATGTGCTGCTAATGGTCGCAGGTATCGACCTGGGCCGACTTCCCCAGAGCCGAATACGCTATTCTGTCTGCAGCTGTCCGTTTGTGCCCTGTTGGCTGCTTTTCCCATCAGCCTTTTCGGTTAGCCATTTTACATCAGGTTTTGGCCAAATTAATCGGGAATCAGCCATTTTAGGTGGCTACAGTACACGCCACCGACTTTGTAGTAGGACAGCAAGTGATGCTTTCCCTATACAACCCCAGTTCATTCCTTTCCCCCAAATTTTCCGGACCGTACTCCATTTCAGACACAGTCAGCCCCTTGGTATACAAGATCATATATCCCAACGGTAAGCCTGCGTAATTTCACATAAACCACCTTAAGGCTTATGGCTCGCAGAACAACCATGCACATCACATCTCGCTCGCAGCAGCAGACAAGCACGCCCCGCCCACACATGACGCATTCCTACCCTCCCCTAGCCTGTCCAGCCCGTCCTCAGACACATCTTCAACTCCACCCCCAGAGGCACGACTCTGCCTCTCCCCTCCCTCGACCAGCAGCGACAGCGACAGTGATAGCGATCACGATGACGACAGCCACAGCACACCACATTATGATTACACCCCTGCGCCAGGCCCCACTCCCAGCGAATCCGAGCATGATTCCAGTGACCCCTTCAAAATCACGTACATCAAAGCCCCTGACCCAGACCCACCGCCCGACGATTACGGATTAAAACCTAGTACCTCCAACCTCGACACACGATTCTGGCACCAAGCCAATTCATTCAGGCTCATCCGGAATGATGAGATGGACCCCAATTTGCCCCAAGCAGCTTTAGCCAAACTACTCCATTCAAGAGTATGGCAGCCGGGAGAAGATGGTGACATAGAGTCTGACTCCTACCAAACGAATCCTTTTGCGACCCTGTTCACTACTGAGCAATGAGGTGTCCACATGATGGCAAAAAGGAACTGATGGAGAGATACGGTGTCATTTCTGATGGAACCTGCACCATGTTTGTTGTATGTTTGTTCGTTTAATGTACATGTTAAATATTGTTTGTGAATTTAAAAGTTTTCATGGCCCCACGCCACCACTCTTTTGATGCCCACTGGCAGTTAATGGAACAAGTTTGTCAAAAGACAACCGTTCAGAGGAACTAGTTTGTCGGCAGACACCAATCATAACTACTCTCCTGATTTGAACGGAATCATGAGAGGCAGCCCCCACGACGACAACATTCTTACCCATTCTTGCCGGTCGCTCAGGCAGTGGAGAAACGGTACTGGTCCCCGCCCTGCCTGAGGACCCCCCCTCTGGTCGGCTACGCTCGGGTAGAGCACAAACGGCACTGATCACTGTCCTACCCAGGGATTCCACCCATTTCTTACTCGCTGCGGCCCATTTTGGCACTTTTAGTTCAAAACTTTTTGTTTGTTTCAGGCGACCCTTAGGTTGCTTCCGTATGCTATTTATATCCTCAAACACTATGATGGTAGATCGCACAGGCTGTGAGACGGCTCGCACTGTGTCAGTATTTTTCTCGGATGTCTTGTCCACATATTTGGTTTTAAAAAAAAATGAGTGAGTCACAGATGGTGACCAATTATAATGGGTAATTGGCAACAAAGGACAGACAGACACATGAGATCATAAGCAAGATAATAACAGATATTATGCTTGTGTTCACAGAACTCCGGAACCTCAGGAACCCCAGAGGAAGAAAAAGAAGAAGACCGACAAAAGGAAAGATGAAGACAACCTTCATGCTTTTCACCTTGATCTTAGCGGGATCATTTCAGTTGCGCGCGGACGCTATCCCCCTGACCCCTACCACACAGGCCGTGAATAATTCCCACCCCTGCCATACACTGTACCCCGAGATAGTTAACTCCGAGGTAGTTACCCCCGAGACAGTTACCGACACCCCGACCTGGTGTGACAAGTTTATCACCTGGTATTCTTATATCATAGAAGCACTCTTAGTACTGGCGATACTCTGCAGTGTCGTGCAGACCCTTAGACTCAGAAAATGGCGGAGGAGAGCCTCCCGCGACCGCACTCCTGTATACACGTTTAGATCCCTTATCTTCGTACTCCAACAAACCCCCCGACCCCTTTAACTGAATTAAAGTTTTTTTGTGTGTGTTTTGTTCGTTTAAGAAAGAAATGTAAAACTCTGTGCTTGACTGCCAAGCCAGAGAGACCTGTGTTGCTGCTATTTGTACAATTTAAAATGTAGCAGATTATTTTTGATTGGTTAAGTGAGGATAGTTTATTGAGGATAATTATAGGTTCCAGTTTTTTTAATTTTGTAATGCATGCCTGAATGTCATCGTGCCCCAGAGAGTTTTATAATGACGTATGTATGCAAAAGGATTTTAGGTAAAATTGTGATTCATAGGATAGGGCAGTGTAGAGCCTGTGAAGTGCTTATGGGTACCCCGCTTGGTCAGAGAACAAAGACGATGCGGTAATGTGATCCTTCACGCTTCACATTGAAGATCACAAGGAGGGTGTGTAGCCACCTGGGATGGCCACTTCCTGATTACAAAATGGACACTTTGCAAAGATTGCAGGGAAAATGGACAATGCTGAGAAAGCAAGCAGGTTCAGGGTTTGTCTGTATATTGGAGCCGCACCTCCCAGACAAGACCAAAACTGTAGGCCCATTAGCATACTAATTGCCCATCTCCGGGAACAAAAGAATAACATTTGAGTAACCGATACGAAGGCAGACACCCTGGCGCCAGAGGAGACCGAAACAAAGCAGGCCAACGGCTAGGACATGCCCAGCCATCAGGGCACACACTCCTTTATTGGACGAGATCAATATGAATGATCAAGAAATGGCCCAATTGATTGGGGCCAAGTTCAAGGCCCGCCCAAAAGAGCCTTTGGGTATAAGAAGGAGCCCCCAAGAGAGAATCGTTCTCTTGGACCCGGCTCTCACCGAGGAGATACCTGTCCACCAGCTACACCAGAAGCAAGTAAGTCTAAGGTCCACTACCAGACAGGCGACCGTAGCTGTTCCCCTTTACCCGTTCGACCCCAGCAGCCTCAGAACCGAACAACGGCCATTGTTCCTCTGACTGAGTGGGCGCCTGAAGCTAAGTATAGGCTTTAGCAGTAGTGATAGTTTAGTCTGTAGAGTTTTGTACATGAGTATATTTAACTGTTTGTGTAAATAAATAAGCATTGACTTTGAACTAACTAACCGGTGTATCGAGTCTTTGATCAGTATTCGGTTTTGAACCTTGTGGCGGTATCAAAAGATACCTGGCGACTCTAGAGCAAACGTAATCAGAATAAAGGAAGGTGACCATATTGAGCGCCATATTCAGAGCCAACCAAAGAGAGCAACAGTTGGCACTGAGACTATAGGCATGCATGAAAGATCAGATGGGGAGTGTCCGTCTTACCACCAGGGAACCTAGGTCTTACACCCCAGCTGCCAAATCTGATCAGTATTTCTCCCACTTTATTTTTTATTTCACATTCCCAACCTCTGCAGTACCTTTCTCACCTCTTCTTCCAGAAGTTGGCTTTTCCCCTCACATATTTTCCACGGGAGGTAGCATTAAAATCCTTTAGAGAGCACAAAGAAATTGAGAGAAGCAATGATAACCTCCCGAGCACAGTAAGAAGTCTTACAACACCAGGTTAAAGTCCAACAGGTTTGTTTCAATATCACTAGCTTTCAGAGCGCTGCTCCTTCCTCAGGTGAATCCTACCTCATCAGCCTTGACCAGGAGAAGGCTTTTGACAGAATATCGCACACCTACATGATGGATGTGCTCTCCAAAATGGGGTTTAGGGAGGGAATTCGCAATTGGATCAAACTGCTCTACACAAACATCTATAGCGCAGTCTCAATCAATGGGTGGGAATCAGAAAAGTTCCAGATCAAATCTGGAGTCAGGCAGGGCTGCCCTCTCTCCTCAGCCCTGTTTGTGTGCTGCGTAGAACCTTTTGCCGAGTGAATGAGGAAGGATTCGAGTATAAGAGGAGTGACGATCCCAGGCAGCGGAGGCGTGCAAGTTAAGGCCTCCCTGTATATGGGCGACATCGCCGTCTTCTGCTCGGATCCTGCGTCTGTACGCAGGCTCTTGAATGCCCGCGACCAGTTTGAACTGGCCTCGGGAGCCAAGGTAAACCGCGGCAAGAGCGAGGCCATGTTCTTTGGGAACTGTGCTGACCGGTCCTTTGTCCCCTTCACTGTGAGGTCAGATTACCTGAAGATGCTGGGGATATGGTTCGGAGCTGCTGGGGCGTGCACCAAAAACTGGGAGGAGCGCATAGCAAAGGTAAGACAGAAACTGGGCGGTTGGGAGCAACGCTCCCTCTCCATTGCGGGCAAAACCCTGGTCATCAGGTGTGAGGTACTCTCGGTGTTACTGCACGTAGCGCAGGTCTGGCCCAGCACCCGACCCTACACCGCAGCAGTCACCCGGGCCATCTTCAAATTCATCTGGAGATTCAAGATGGACCGTGTCCGAAGGGACACCATGTACAAACCTCTGGATAAGGGAGGGAAAAACGTACCCAACGTCTCCCTCATCCTGATGGTCACCTTTGCGTGCAGCTGCATCAAGCTGTGTGTCGACCCCCGGTATGCAAACACCAAGTATCACTACATACTGAGTTTCTACCTGTCCCCGTTGTTACGAAGGATGGGCCTGGCCTCATTATCGCGGAACGCTCCAAGTAGTTGGACCGTGCCGTACCACCTGTCCCTCGTGGAAATGTTTTTGAAGAAAAACACCTTTGACCACAAGGCAATGAAGCAGTGGTCAGCACGTAATGTCCTCAAGGCCCTCAGGGAAAAGGAGACTGTGGAGGATGTTGGATGGTTCCCTGAGCAGACTGTCAGAGTCATCTGGCAGAACACCTCATCACGAGAACTTACAAACAAGCACCAAGACCTAAAATGTTCTGTAATGTTTAGTGTAGATTTTATGCATAAAGTATATATATTTTTTTTTAAAAGAAAAAAAAAAAGAAGTTCTGGAGAGAGATGCAGTGGTATCCTGTGAACACACTCTGATTCGTCTTCAGATTGTATAAATTTTCTCTGACTTACCTGGCAGGGGTGAAACCACGATCTTTTGGCAAACCACTAACTCTGGATGAGCTGACAAAGGCCGTCAAGTCCTTCGAGACGAGTAAAACTCCCGGAAGCGACGGCTTACCGGTTGAGTTGTATTTGGCTCTGTGGGACTGGATGGGCCCAGACCTGCTGGAAGTGTACGAGAGTACGCTTCTGGAAGGCAGCATGTCAGAGTCCATGAGGAAAGGCATCATCACCCTCATCTACAAGCAGAAGGGGAAAAGGGAAGAAATTCGAAATTGGCAACCCATTTCACTGTTGAATGTGGATTACAAAATTCTAGCCAAGGTCATCGCCAGTCGGGTCATGTCTGCTCTGGAGTCGGTGATCCATCCTGACCAGACCTGTGCTGTACCCGGCAGGAAGATCTCTGATAGCCTCGCGCTACTCAGGGATACGATCGCCTACGTGCAGGACAGGAAGGTGGACACCTGCCTCATCAGCCTTGACCAGGAGAAGGCTTTTGACAGAATATCGCACACCTACATGATGGATGTGCTCTCCAAAATGGGGTTTGGGGAGGGAATTCGCAATTGGTCAAACTGCTCTACACAAACATCTATAGCGCAGTCTCAATCCATGGGTGGGAATCAGAAAAGTTCCAGATCAAATCTGGAGTCAGGCAGGGCTGCCCTCTCTCCTCGGCCCTGTTTGTGTGCTGCATAGAACCTTTTGCCGAGTCCATCAGAAAGGATTCGGGTATAAGAGGAGTGACGATCCCAGGCAGCGGACGTGCAAGTTAAGGTCTCCTTGTATCTGGGCGACGTTGCCGTCTTCTGCTCGGATCCGGCATCTGTACGCAGGCTCTTGAATGCCTGCGACCACTTCGAACTGGCCTCGGGAGCCAAGGTAAACTGTGGCAAGAGCGAGGCCATGTTCTTTGGGAAGTGGGCCGACCGGTCCTTTGTCCCCTTCACCGTCAGGTCAGATTACCTGAAGATGCTGGGGATATGTTTCCTAGCTTGGCTGGTGGTGAGAAGGGCCCTCCCCGTCAGAGTCTTCATGTACACCCGAAGGCTCAGCGCCATTGCACGCTGCCCTCGGAGTGACTGTGGGGGAAATGAGACGGTCACCCACCTCCTTGTGGAATGTGCCTTTGCAAAGAAGGTCTGGAGAGAGATGCAGTGGTATTTGTCAAGGTTCATCCCGAGCAGCTCTGTGACACAGGACCCTGTGCTCTACGGACTGTTTCTAGGGACACACACCGAGACAAACACCGAGACAAACATCAACTGCTGCTGGAAGGTCACAAACTCGGTGAAAGATGCTCTTTGGTCTGCCCAAAACTTGCTGATCTTCCAGTGCAAAGAGCTGTCCTCGACCGAGTGTTGCAGACTGGCACATTCCAAGGTCCAGGACTATGTGCTGAGGGACACACTCAAGCTTGGGGCAGCTGCCGCCAAGGCGCAATGGGGAAAGACCACTGTGTAAGGTCTTACCAGCAAATGTACACCAAGGGGCAGGTAACAGTGTAAACCCCCCTCGGTCTGGGTCATTAACACTCCAATGTATACAATAAACATGGCAATGTAAATGTTTAAGAAGGAATTGTAACGTAAAGAGCGATATGTGTGTACGGTTATCAAAATTGAATGGAAGAAAGTCAAGGGAATGTGTAACTCTGATGGAAATGTACAGTCAAGACAATTTGAAATGTCCTGTAATGTTTATGACAGATTTTATGAATAAAGTATATTTTTTGGAAAAAAAAGAATTGTTCTCTGACCACTGCCTCCTACTGGCCAACTGTCACCTGCAGGAAGACCAGGGGGTGGGCAGGGGGACATGGAAGCTGAATGTAAAACTGTTGACTCCAGAGAACTTCAAGGACGTTAAAAGGGATTACAAAGGTTGGAGAACCGTGAAACTCCTCTTTGAGTCTCCACATCTCTGGTGGGAAGCAATCAAGGGGAACATCAAAAGGTTTTTCATCCTCAAAGGCATTCAAAAGGTGAGAGAGAGACGAGGGGCCATGTCCAGGCTCCAGAAATGTATGCAAAATTTGCTCCACTGCAGTCGATGGGGGTTGATGTCAAGGAGGATCTCCAAGAGGTGAAGAGCCAGCAAGCCTCGTTCTACACCTCGGAGGCCTCCAAGGTTATCTTCCGTTCCAGAGTCTGCTCCGTGGAGCAGGGTGAAAAGTGCTTACGCTTCTTCTTCCAAAAGGTGCACAGAGAGACCTCTGTGATCAGCAGCCTGAAGGAAGAAGATGGTTCTGTAAAGTCATCGCAGTCTGACATCCTGAGGCTCAGCAAATCCTTTTATGCAGGACTGTATGATCTGAAGCCAACAGATAACACTGTTTCTCAGACCTTCCTGTCGACTATCACGGAGGCCTTGGCGACAGTGAGCGGGAAAACCTGGACAAACCGCTAACTCTGGAAGAGCTGACAAAGGCCGTCAGGTCCTTTGAGACGAGTAAAACACCCGGAAGCGACGGCTTACTGGTTGAGTTGTATTCGGCTCTGTGGGACTGGATGGGCCCAGACCTGCTGGAAGTGTACGAGAGTATGCTTCTGGACGGCAGCATGCCAGAATCCATGAGGAAAGGCATCATCACCCTCATCCACAAGCAGAAGGGGGAAAGGGAAGAAACTCAAAATTGGCGCCCCATTTCACCTTTGAATGTGGATTATAAATTTCTCGCCAAGCTCATCGCCAATCAGGTCAGGTCTGCTCTGGAGTCGGTGATCCACCCTGACCAGACCTGTGCTGTACCTGGCAGGAAGATCTCTGATAGCCTCGCACTACTCAGGGATACGATCGCCTACGTGCAGGACAGGAAGGTGGACACCTGCCTCATCAGCCTTGACCAGGAGAAGGCTTTTGACAGAATATCGCACACCTACATGATGGATGTGCTCTCCAAAATGGGGTTTGGGGAGGGAATTCGCAATTGGATCAAACTGCTCTACACAAACATCTATAGCGCAGTCTCAATCAATGGGTGGGAATCAGAAAAGTTCCAGATCAAATCTGGAGTCAGGCAGGGCTGCCGTCTCTCCTCGGCCCTGTTTGTGTGCTGCGTAGAACCTTTTGCCGAGTGCATGAGGAAGGATCCGAGTATAAGAGGAGTGACGATCCCAGGCAGCGGAGGCGTGCAAGTTAAGGCCTCCCTGTATATGGGCGACGTCGCCGTCTTCTGCTCGGATCCTGCATCTGTTCACAGGCTCTTGAATGTCTGTGACCTGTTTGAACTGGCCTCGGGAGCCAAGGTAAACCGCGGCAAGAACGAGGCCATGTTCTTTGGGAACTGGGCCGACCGGTCCTTTGTCCCCTTCATTGTCAGGTCAGTTTACCTGAGGATGCTGGGGATATGGTTCGGAGCGGCCGGGGCGTGCACCAAAAACTGGGAGGAGCACATCGCCAAAGAAAGACAGAAACTGGGCGGGTGGGAGCAACATTGCTGGCAAAACCCTGGTCATCAGGTGTGAGGTACTCTCGGTGTTACTGTATGTAGCGCAGGTCTGGCCCATTACCCGACCCTACGCCGCAGCAGTCACCCAGGCCATCTTCAAATTCATCTGGAGATCCAAGATGGACCATGTCCGAAGGGACACCATGTACAAACCTCTGTATAAGGGAGGGAAAAACGTACCCAACGTCTCCCTCATCCCGATGGCCACATTTGTGTGCAGCTGAATCAAGCTGTGTGTGGACCCCCGGTTTGCAAACACCAAGTGTCACTACATACTGAGGTTCTACCTGTCCCCGGTGTTCCGAAGGATGGGCTTGGCCTCATTGTCGCGGAACGCTCCAAGTAGTTGGACTGTGCCGTACCACCTGTCCCTCGTGGAAAAGTTTTTGAAGAAAAGCACCTTTGACCACAAGGCAATGAAGCAGTGGTCAGCATGTAATGTCCTCGAGGCCCTCAGGGAAACGCAGACTGTGGAGGACGTTGGATGGTTCCCTGAGCAGACTGTCAGGGCCATCTGGCAGAACGTCTCATCACTAGAACTTACAAACAAGCACCAAGACCTAGCTTGGCTGGTGGTGAAAAGGGCTCTCCCCGTCAGAGTCTTCATGTACACCCGAAGGCTCAGCGCCGTTGCACGCTGCACTCGGAGTGACTGTGGGGGAAATGAGACGGTCACCCACCTCCTTGTGGAATGTGCCTTTGCAAAGCAGGTCTGGAAAGAGCTGCAGTGGTATTTGTCAAGGTTCATCCCGAGCAGCTCTGTGACACAGGACTCTGTGCTCTACGGACTGTTTCCAGGGACGCACACCTAGACAAACATCAACTGCTGCTGGAAGGTCATCAACTCGGTGAAAGACGCTCTTTGGTCTGCCCGAAACTTGCTGATCTTCCAGTGCAAAGAGCTGTCCTCGACCGAGTGTTGCAGACTGGCACATTCCAAGGTCCAGGACTACGTGCTGAGGGACGCACTCAAGCTTGGCGCAGCTGCCGCCAATGCGCAATGGGGAAAGACCACTGTGTAAGGTCTTACCAGCAAATGTACACCGAGGGGTGGGTAACAGTGTAAACCCGCCCGGTCTGGGTCATTAACACTCCAATGTATAAAAGAAACATGACAATGTAAATATTTAAGAAGGAATTGTAACGTAATGAGCGACATGTGTGTAAGGTTATCAAAATTGAATGGAAGAAAGTCAAGGGAACGTGTAACTCTGATGGAAATGTACAGTCAAGACAATTCAAAATGTTCTGTAATGTTTATGATAGATTTTATGAATGAAGTATGTTTTTTGAAAAAAAATTTTAAAAAAAAATTTCTGCCTTTTACTAAAGGTTTCCGTGAAAAGGAACGTTCGTCGTTTTAATTAATTTTTTGATGCCTTGTTTTGGGTACGGCTGGTTTTAACATTTCTAAACAGACTTTCATCTTTCTCGCGTCAGTCTTGCATATGTTTACAGTGTTTTCCATAAGCAATTCTGGTTCCATTGAGAAAGCTCTTTGTGCTGGTGCGATAGGTGCGTTCTCTCTGTGCTGTAAGTAATAATAATCTTTATTGTCACAAGTAGGCTTACATTCACACTGCAATGAAATTCCTGTTTAAAGCCCCGATGTTTCCTTTAATTATTTGCACATGAAATCGGCAAGTAAAGTAATTTCAAGGATGGTTATCAGCCCTTCAGTGTCTATTGGCTGACAGGCCTTACTTAGAATTAGTGGCCTTTTCTCACTGTCCCAGGTTTGAGTGCTACCCTCGGCAGTAGTCATGGACCTTGGAATGTGGGTGGAACACAGGAGATTAAATTCATTTTTAGGATTTTGTACTTTTGGTGGGCCTTGTTTTAATTTCAAAAATAGAATTTCGAGCTTTTTCAGAGCAGCCTTTCAATATTGCCTTTTAGCTTGGGTAAATTAATTTGGTTCCATTGCGAAACCTTTTTCTGCTGGCTCTGTCTGCTGGAATGTATTTAAATATTGCAGGTAATTATTTACATTTCTATATGAAAGTTGAATCCTTTGAAGTATCTCAATGGGCATGTTGCACTCTGCAGTTCTTCAAACTTTTTTCATATTATCATGTGAGTGTCCCTTTAAGAAAGGTTTTTTTCTTATCACATGGCTTCAGAGATGTCATTTTGTTGGTGGAGCTGGGCTGTGGCTGTGAGGTGTTTGAGTTTCAGTTTGACTGTTTTCGGCAACAGCAGGAAAAATAATGTTTTTTCCTTATCTTTCTATGTTTTCATTTTAAAAGCTCTTCCAGTAAAACACATTGGTTGTGGTTAACTGCCTTGGTAACTTAAAAGATATAGTTTGCTTTCCGGAAGTAGTTTGAAACTGCTGGTTGAGATTGGATCAGCATCGCAGGGAAAGGACCAGTCCCATTCAAGAGAGAATGCAGTGTGCTTGGCCACACCCTTGAAAAAGAGTTTGGTTTCTTGGATTTTGTTATTGAATTGGAACAGTTGAGGGAGAATTCATGAAGTGTTACATACATAGATTACTGTAGCTGTGTGGTGTATTTATGTTATAGATATATTTGTGTTGACTACAGTCTCAGAATAAGCCTTGTTTTGATTAAATTGTCTCGGAAGTCTGCTGAATCACACCTGCAGCGAACGCTTTTGTGCTCATCGTAGCCAAATTCAACATAAAGGTTATAGGTCAGGTGAACTCCATAATACACTTTGGAGTTTCTAAGCCCTGGCCCATAACAAAATTGGAGGCTCATGGGATAAAAGTCTACCTTTCGTAATTGAGTTGGCTTAGTGAACTTATAGACAGTGAGGGGTGAGCATATTTGTGTTTGCATTTCAGGTGTTGTGTTCAAGTGTAAATAGGGAGTGTGTTGTGGACATTGGCTCTTTCAGAGGCTCAGAGGATTTGGGGGATGGAGAAGGTCACGCGCAGTACCTTACAAATGGAGACTAAAACAAGGATTTTAGAATTGGCAAAAACATTACAGTTAACATTGCCTATCAGTATATGGAAAGGAGAGGTAATTGTGGCAGTAGCTCAGCATTTAAACTTGCCTGAGACAGTCAGAATAATTGAAAATGGCAAGAATTCAATCACAGATAAAGCAGCTTGAACATGAAAAAGAATTAAAGCAGCTGAATTGGAAATGAGAGAAAAGAAGAGAGAGGAAAGGGAAAAGGAAAGAATAGCCCTAGCAGAACAGAAAGCAAGAGAAAGGGAGGAACAAAAAGCACAACAAATTGAACTGCTAGAGGTACAGATCAGGGAAAAAGAAAAGGAGAGAGAGGAAAAAGAAAAAGAGAGACACATTGAACTTCGGAAACTGGCCATAAAAAGTGAATGTCAGACAAAATTGTCGGAGGTAAAGAGAAAAGTGCAGTGCAGTCTGAGGATAGTGATGAGGATAGTGAGAAAGAGCAAGAGCTTTGTAATCGAAGGCTTGATGCAGATCTATTTAAATATGACAACACAATGCCAACTGAAATGGCCACAGGACATGTGGGTATTACCAATTCAAACAAAGTTGGTAGGTGAAAATCGCTTATTGTCACAAGTAGACCTCAATGAAGTTACTGTGAAAAGCCTCTAGTCGCCACATTCCGGCGCCTGTTTGGGGAGGCTGTTACGGGAATTGAACTGTGCTGCTGGCCTGCCTTGGTCTGCTTTCAAAGCCCGCGATTTAGCCCTGTGCTAAACAGCCCCAGCGTTTGCAGCACTATCAGAGGAGGTATCTGGGACGTATGAGGAGGTGAATAAATCCGTCTTAGGTGCATATGATCTACTGCCTGAAGCCTACAGACAAAGGTTTAGAAATTTAAGGAAAGAACCTGGGCAAACATACATGGAGTTGGAAGGATCAAACAGAGTAATTTTGATAGGTGGATAAGGGCTTTGAAAATAGACCAAACATATGTAGCGCTTACAGAAATGATCACTTTGGAGCGGTTTAAAAATTCAATTCCCGATGTAGTGAGAATTCATGTGGAAGAGCAGAGGGTTAAAACTGCGAGATTAGCAGCAGAAATGGCTGATGATTATGAATTAGTTCATAAATCAAAGTTTGGTTTCCGATATCAGTTTCAGCCTGTGAGGAATAGAGACTTTGGAAAAGAGAAATACTCAGGTGGTAAAGGTAAAGGAGATCTAATGGGAGATAATAAGGATAGTGTACTTCAGATTAAAATGGAAATCCAGGAGGGTGGAAGAGAAATGAAACGTTTCGGATGCTTTCACTGGAATAAACTAGGCCATGTAAAGTCAGTGTTGGTGGTTGAAGAAAAGCACTGGGAAGGCTGATGTGGTAAAACAGGATAAGCCAGTGGGGTTTGTTAAAGTGGTAAAGGAAAGCCCAAATGAAGCAAAGGAGGTGCTAAAGAATATAAGCTTGATCGACAGGCGATTGATAAGAATGTGCCAGATCTCTTTAAAGAATTTACTTGTGTGGGTAAACTTTACTCATGTGTACCAGGAGGAGTAGGTAAAGAAGTCCAAATTTTAAGAGATACGGGAGCTAGTCAATCTTTGATGGCAAGAGATGAGGAGTTATGTAGTTTTGGAGGAATACTGCCAGAAAAGGTAATATGTGAAATTCAGAGTGAGAAGAGTAGTGTTCCGTTATATAACGTGAGGTTGGAGAGTCCAGTGAAGAGTGGTGAAGTGGTAGAAGGAGTAATATAGAAACGATCTTGTCCAGAAATACAGTTTATCTTGGGTAATGATACAGCTGGATTGCAGGTGGGAGTGATGCCTACTGTGGTTGATAAGCCAGTGGAAAATCAAACAACTAAACAACTGAATTGTTGAAGAACGAATATCCTGGGATTGTTCCTGATTGTGTAGTAACCTGGTCGCAAAGTCACAGGTAAAGACAAGAGGAGAAATCAAAGAATGAAGATAAAGTTAAAGTTCAATTATCAGAAACGATTTTGATCAGATGGTTTGGAAAGAACATAGAAACTCGGCACAGACAGTGACCCAAACCGGGAATCGAATCTGGCACCCTGGATCTGTGAAGAAACTTAGCTACCGTGCCAACATCAAAGCAGCTGTGGCACCCCTGAAGGGCTCGATGGAGAGGGTGGAGAAATGTTTGGAGGTGCAGGGGTTGCACATCCGAGAGATTGAGAGGGTGATGTCAGATCACAGCGACCGAATGGTGGCGTTGGAGGCAGAGGTGGTGCTCTAAGGAGACAGTTGCAAGGTGTTGAGAACAAAGACCAGGGAGAAGTGCAACTGTGAATGGGAGGGGAACAAGGTCCAAATTTACCAGGACATTGGAGCTGTGCTGGCAAAACGGCGTGCAGGGTTCAACAGAGCCAAGGTGGTGCTGTATCGACGGTGGATGCGGTTTGGGGTGTACTACCCAGCGAAGTTTTGGATGACGTACGAAGGCCGGCAATACTATTTTGTCCCAGAGGCAGCCAATGACTTTATCAGGGAGCCTAAACTGGGGGAGAACTGAACTGAATAATTCTGAGAGACGGAGGTTCTGGCACGTTGAAGTAATTGGGAATACGGGTAGAGTGGGGGTTGGAAGGAGGGGGGAATTATTTTCCTCCAATGTGGAGGGGTTGGGTTGACAAAGGGTAGCAGGGGTGAAAACTTTGTCAGGGGATAGCTATCCCCATCCCCCCTCCTGCGGCATGATGATGTGTTTTTTCTTTTGGTTTGTTCTTGGGGAAGGTGACCTGTGGTTGAAGATGAGTCTTTGTTCAGATGGAGGGCGGGGGGGGGGGGGGGCGGTCAGCAGGGAGCCTTCTTCAGAGAACAGAGAGGTGAGGGCAGGGGGTCTGTAAGAGCAGCATTCGAGCAGGAATTGCCACGCTGGCGAGTAATGCTGGTGAACGGAAGTGAGGTGGGGGAGAAGGACGACAGAGGTGGCCGCAAGGGGGGAGGGGAGAAGTGAGGGTGATGTGGCAAGGCAAGGATGGAGAAGGATCATGGCAAGGGGCCAGCTTGGATGGGCCAGATACAGGGTGAAATTAACGGGGATCAAGCTGAAAAGTGAGGATGGCGGACGGTAGAGAGGAATGGAGCCATAAGCGCCCGGTAAGGCTGTTAACATGGAACGTGCGAGGACTCAATAGACCGGTCAAAATAACTTGGGTCTTTGCGCACCGTAGGAGCTTAAAAGTGGTACTTTTCTTTCTACAGGAGATGCATCTCCGCATGAAGGACCAAGTTAGGCTAAGGAAGGGGGGGTTGGTGGGTTAGGTTTTCCACTTGGTGTTTGATTCAAAGTCGCGGGGAGTGGCAATTTTGATGAGTAAGGAATTGAGCACGAAGGAAGCGAGGGACCCAGGTTGGAGATATTTGATTGTGAGAGGGGTATTAGGAGGGATGCTGGTGCTGTTGATAAATGTGTATGTACCGAATTGGGATGATGTAGGTTTTATGAGGGGGTGGCTGGTAGCAATCCCAGACTTGGCCATGCAACAGCTGATTATGGGAGGAGATTTTAATTGTGTCCTCGAGCCGACGGTGGATAGATCGAGCCCCAGATCAATGCGTAGGATACCTATAGCAAAGAAGCTGGGTGGATTTATGGAAATGATGGGTATGGTGGACCCGTGGTGCTTCAGGAACCACGGGGGAGGGGAGTATTCCTTTTTATCGCATGTGTACAGGGTGTATTCAAGAATCAACATTTAAAACATAAATTTAGAGTGCCCAATTTTTTTCCCAATTAAGGCGCAATTTAGCGTGACCAATCCACCTACCCTGCACATCTTTTGGGTTGTGGGAGTGAGACCCTGGCAGACAGTGGGAGAGTGTGCAAATTGCACGTGTACAGTGACCCAGGGCTGGGATCGATCCTGGGTCATCGGCACTGTGAGGCAGCAGTGTTAACCACTGAGAAGTGGTTAGAAGTCGAGAAATCGGGAATTCCAGTGGTGACCATGGAGCTAGTTATCGCACGTTTGGTGGCTCCCGCCTGTGGATGAATGCTAACATTGCATTTGCCTTCTTAGCTGCCGACTGAACCGGCACATTAACCTTAAGAGAATCGTTAACAAGGACTCTCAAGCCCCTTTGTGCTTCTGCTTTCCGAAGCATTTCCCCAGTTACAAAATAGCCTATGTCTAGATTCCTCCTTCCAAAGTGCATAACCTCACACTTTTCCACATTGCCCACTCTCCTACCTTGTCCAAGTCCTTCTGCAGCCCCCTTGCTTCCTCAATACTACCTGTCCTTCTACAGATCTTTGTATCATCTGCAAACTTAGCAACAGTGCCTTCAGTACCTTCTTCCAGATGATTAATGTATATTGTAAAAAGTTGTGGTCCCAGCACAGACCCCTGAGGCACAGCACTAGTCACTGGCTGCCATCCTGAAAAAGACCCCTTTATCCCCACTCTTTGCCTTCTGCCAGTCAGCCAATCCTCTATCCATGCCAGGATCTTACCCTTAACATCATGGGCTTTTAACTTATTTAACACTCTCCTATGCAGTACCTTGTCAAAGTCCTTCTGGAAATCTAAATAAATCACGTCCACTGATTCTCCTTTGTCTAACTTGCTTGTTACCTCCTCAAAGAACTCTAATAGATTTGTCAGACACGACCTCCCTTTGACAAAGCCGTGCCCTCCAGAAGACCCATTTGAGGGTACTCCAGGAGACGTATTTGAGGGTAGCAGACCAGGTTAGGCTGAGAAAGGGGTGGGTAGGGCAGCTGACGATGTCCAGGGCGCTGATCTCGCTGGTCTTGAAGTGGGAAAAGGACCCTTTACAGTGTGGGTCGTATAGGCCAATCTCGCTCCTCAACGTGGACGCGAAGCTGTTAGCGAAGGTGTTGGCTACCAGAATTGAGGACTGTGTTCCGGGGGTGATCCATGAGGACCAGACGGGTTTCGTGAAGGGAAGGTAGCTAAACACCAATGTGCGGGGGCTCTTAAATGTAATCATGATGCCTGCAGTGGAGGGGGAAGCGCAGATAGTGGCGGCTAGGGATGCGGAGAAGGCCTTCGATAGGGTGGAGTGGGGGTACCTGTGGGAAGTGTTGAGGAGGTTCAGGTTCAGGGAGGGGTTAGTTAGTTGGGTTAGGTTACTGTACGAAGCCCCGGTGGCGAGTGTGGCCACGAATCGGAGGAGGTCGGAATACTTTCGTCAGGACTGGGACGAGGCAGGGGTGCCCCCTATCCCCCCTGCTATTTGCTTTGGCAATTGAACCTTTGGCGATGGTGTCCAGGAACTGGAGGGGGCTGGTGCGGAGTGGGGGGGGGGGAGGAACACCGGGTATCGCTGTATGCAGACGACCTGTTACTGTACGTGGTGGACCCGGTTGGGGGGATGCCGGAGGTGATGCGGATCCTCAAGGAGTTTGGAGACTTTTCCGGGTATAAGCTCAATGTGGGGAAGAGTGAGCTATTCGTGGTACACCCAGGGGACCAGGGAAGGGGGATAGACGAGCTTCCACTGAGGAGGGCAGAAAGGAGTTTTTGGTACCGAGGAATCCAGGTGGCCAGGACCTGGGGGACCCGACACAAGCTCAACTTGACGAGGCTGGTGGAGCAGATGGAGGAGGAGTTTAAAAGGTGGAATATGCTGCCACTCTCCCTGGCGGGTAGGGTACAGTCGGTGAAGCTGACGGTGCTCCTGAGTTACCTTTTTATATTGCAGTGCCTCCCCATCCTGATCCCTAAGTCCTTTTTTAAGCGGGTCTGCGGGAACATCACAGGGCTGTATGGGCGGAAAAGACCCCGAGGGTGAGAAGGGTGTTTCTGGAATGGAGCAGTGGGCTAGAGTTGCCTAATCTGTGTGGGTACTACTGGGCTGCCAATGTGGCAATGATACGCAAGTGGGTAATGGAGGGGGAGGGGGCGGCGTGGAAGAGGCTGATGGCGTCCTGTGTGGGCACGAGCCTGAGAGCGCTGGTGACGGCATCGCTGCCGCTCCCGGCTACAAGGTACACCACGAGTCCAGTGGTGGCGGCGACCCTCAAACTTTGGGGGCTGTGGAGATGCCACAGGGGGGAGGCAGAGGCTTCGGTGTGGTCCCCGATCTGAGAGAACCATCGGTTTGTCCCGGGGAGAATGGATGGGGAGTTCCTGAGCTGGCACAGGGCAGGTATTAGAAAGATGAGGGACCTGTTTATAGATGGGACGTTTGCGAGCCTTGGGGCGTTGGAGGAAAAATTCGGGCTCCCCCCTGGAAATGCCTTCAGGTACATGCAGGTAAAGGCGTTTGTAAGACGGCAGGTGAGGGAATTTCCGCTGCTGCCAGCACGTAGAATCCAGGATAGGGTGCTCTCAGGGGTGTGGGTTGGAGAAGGCAAGGTCTCGGCGATCTATCAGGAGATGCCGCAGGAGGAGGAGGCCTCAGTGGAGGAGCTGAAAGGTAAATGGGAGGAGGAGCTGGGGGAGGAGATAGACGAGGGTACGTGGGTGGACGCCCTGGGTAGGGTAAATTCTTCCTCCTCTTGCGCCAGGCTTAGCCTGATACAATTTAATGTTCTGCACAGGGCGCACATGACGGGGTCAAGGCTGAATCATTTCTTTGGAGTGGTGGACAGGTGTGTGAGGTGTTCGGGAAGCCCAGGAAATCATGTCCACATGTTCTGGGTGTGCCCAGCGCTGGATGGGTTCTGGAGGGGCGTTGCGAGGACGGTGTCTAAGGTGGTAAACACCCGGGTTAAGCTGAGTTGGGGGCTCGCACTATTTGGGGTATTGGATGAGCCGGGAGTGCAGGAGGCGAAAGAGGCCGGTATTCTGGCCTTTGCACCCTGGTAGCCCGGCGGAGGATTCTGTTACAGTGGAAGGAGGCGAGGCCCCCAAGTGTGGAAGCCTGGATCAGCGACATGGCAGGTTTCATTAAATTGGAGAGGGTAAAATTTGCCTGAAGAGGATCTGTGCAAGGGTTCTTCAGGCAGTGCCAACTGTTCCTAGACTTCCTCGCGGAACGTTAGGAGGCAGGTGGTCAGCAGCAGCGTCCCAGGGGGTGGGGTGGGGGGAGGGGGGTACTTTGTGTTTACTACTGTGTTTATTATCGTTTAATGGGGGGCTTGTATATTGGGGGAATACGTGACATGACTATAAGATGGTTATTGATGTGTTCTTTGTTTTTTCTTATTTCTGTTAGTTAGTTGGGTTAGGTTACTGTACATGTTGAAAATATGTAAAATATTTGAATAAAAATATTTTTTTCAAAAAGACAAAGCCGTGTTGACTCAGTCCTATTTTACCATGCACTTCCAAGTGCTTCGCGATCGCATCTTTAATAACAGACTCTAAAATCTTACCAACGATCAAAGTCAGGCGAACCGGCCTTTAATTTCCCCGTCTTCTGCCAACCTCCCTTCTTAAATAGTGGTGTTACATTAGCCACCTTCCAGTCCTCTGCCTTCAGTTATTCCTGAAAGATCATCACTAATGCCTCCATAATTTCCTCAGCTATCTCTTTTAGGACCCTGGGGTATAGTCCATCTGGTCCAGGTGACTTATCCACCTTCAGACCTTTCACTGTCCCCAGAACCTTGTCCTTAGTAATGGTCACTGCACTCATCTCTGCCCCGTGGTTCTCCTGGAGCTCTGGCATCCCACTGGTGTCTTCCACCTTGAAGACTGATGCAACGTAATTTATTCAGTTCGTCTGCCATTTCTTTGTTTCCTATTATTACTTCTCCAGCCACATTCTTTATTGGTCGAATGTCTATTTTTGCCTTTCTCTTACCTTTTATATATTGAAAAAATCTCTTCCTATCTTCCTTTATATTACTAGCTAGCTTGCACTCATACTTCATCTTCTCCCCCCTTTTTGCTTTTTAATTGTCCTCTGCTCACTTTTAAAGGCTTCCCAATCCTCAGGTTTCCAACTAATCCTCGCTACTTTGTACGCTTTTCCTTAGCCTTTATGCTGTCCTTGACATCCCTCGTCAGCCATGGATGCCATGTCCTCCCCTTAGCATGTTTCCTCCTTGGGATGAATTTCTGTTGTGCCTCCCTAATAACCCCCAAAATTTCTACCATTGCTGTTCCACTGTCTTCCCTGCTAGGCTCCTTCTCCAATCAACTCTGGCCAGCTCCTCCCTTATGGCTTTGTAGTTACCCTTATTTAATTGTAATACTTTTACATCTGATTGCAGCTTCTGCCTCTCCAACTGCAGGGTAACTTCTATCATATTGTATTCACTGCTCCCTTAGGGTTCCTTCACCTTAAGTTCCCTAATCAAGTCTGCCTCATTTCACTTCACCAAATCCAGAATTGCCTGTTCCCTAGTAGGCTCTGTCACAAGCTGCTCCAAAAAATCCATCTCTTAGACATGCCACAAATTCTATTTCTTGGGATCCTCGACCAGCCTGATTTTCCCAGTCCCCCTGCATATCCCATGATTATTGTAATATTGCCTTTTTTACATGCCATTTTTATCTCCTGATTTATTTTCTGCCCCACATCCTGAGTACTGCGAGGGGGCCTGTACATAACTCCCATCAGGGTCTTTTTACCTTTGCAATTCCTCAACTCTACCCACAGAGATTCTATGCCTTCTGATCCTACATTGCTCCTTGCTATCGATTTAACATCACTCCTTACTAACAATGCAACCGCGCCCCCTTTGCCCATCTGCCTGTCCTTTCGATGGGACATATATCCTTGGATATTTAGATCCCAGCCCTGATCCCATTGCAGCCATGTCTCTGTGATGCTCACAACATCGTATTGGCCAATTCCAATGTGCGCAACAAGCTCATTTACCTTGTTCCGTATACTGCGCGCATTTCGGTACAAGACCCTCAATCCTGCATTCACCACCTCCCTTTTCACACTCTCCTCAGTCACTGTACCCTGTACTGTGGCCCTTTTTGATTTTTGACTATGGCTTCTCTGCCTTACACTTTCCCCCTAACTGCTTTTTGTTTCTGGGCCCGTTTTACTTCCCTGTGACTTCCTAGATTGGATCCCACCCCCCTGCCACATTAGTTTAAACCCTCCCCAACGGTTCTAGCAAACAACCCCCCTAGGACATTGGTTCCAGTCATGTTACTGTGAAATCTGTAATACCTGATTCCTTGGCAAGGGATATGGGTTAGTGTGGAATCCCGATATCCTGTTCCTTAGCGAAGGACATAAGTTAGTATGAAAACCATAATATCCTGTTTCTCAGTGAATGACGTAAGTCTGTAGAGACATGACGATGGAGGTAGCCTTCTCAGGAATGCACTTTTCTGTAAACTAACGTAACCGACAGGCAGAGGGATCTGCATGTACTGGTCCGCAGGTCACTAAACATGGCAACGCAGGTGGAGAAGTTAGCCAAGAAGGTATACGGCATGCTTGCCGTCATCGGCCGCGGCATTGGTATAAATTTGGCAAGTCTAGCTGCAGCTGTATAGAACCGTAGTGAGGCCACACTTGGAATTCTGCTCGCCACACAACTAGAAGGATGTGGAGGCTTTGGTGAGGGTACAGAAGAGGTTTACCAGTATGTTGCCTGGTCTGGACTGCAATAGCTATGAGGAAAGGTTGGACAAACTCGGATTGTTTTCACTGGAACGATGGAGGTTGCGGGACGACCTGATAGAAGTCTACAAAATTATGAGGGGTATGGATAGAGTGGATAGTTAGAAACTTTTTCCCAGGGTGGAAGAGTCAATTACTAGGGGGCATAGGTTTAAAGTGCGAGGGGGAAGGTTGAGAGGAGATGTGCGAGTGACATTTTTTACACAGAGGGTAATGGGTGCCTGGAACTCACTGCCGGAGGAGGTGGTGGAAGCAGGTACGATAGAGACGTTGAAGAGGCGTCTTGACAAATACATGAATAGGATGGAAATAGAAAATACGAAACCCGGAAGTACAGTTGGTTTTAGGTTAGACGGGCATCATGATCTGCGTAGGATTGGAGGGCCGAAGGGCCTGTACCTCTGCTGTACTGTTCTTTGTTCTTTGTATAAATATTGTGAAAATATGAATACAAATTCCTGAGAAACATCTTGTCAAGGCATTTTCTCTTTTGGTTTCAGATTCCACAGTAATTTGCTTTTATCTTGCCAAGACATTTTGAGTGCATTTAGAAGTGATTTATTTTGGAAGGAAGAATGAGGAGGGCCAATATAAATTAATCGGTTGTGTATTGTGATGAAAAATGTTAACTCTAGATGTTGCTGTGGCTCACTACATGAGAATTTGGGCTTCCTTTGCCCCCTTGTCATTGGAACAGGAGGAGGCCATTCAGCCCCTTAGGCCTATCCTATTATTTAATGAGATCATCGGCGAACTCCATATACTTGCCTTGGGGCCCATATCCCTTGAAACCTGTATTCAGCAAAAGTTTATGTATCTCAGGTTTAAAATGAACAACTGTTCTAGATTTGACCGCTGTTTGTGGGGGAGAGTTCCAAACCTCTAATGATAACTCCCTGAGCCATGATGTGGAGATGCCGGCGTTGGACTGGGGTGAGCACAGTAAGAAGTCTTACAACCAGGTTAAAGTCCAACAGGTTTGTTTCAAACTTCCTGAGCGGCAGAGTGCCCACAATCTGCAGCTCTCCTTTTTCGGGCAGTGGTCAGATAGGCCCCGCCCACTCATCTACATAAGTAGAATTCTGAGCAAAAGCTCAATAGTTACTTCACGTTCTGTAAACATTACCGGGTTGTAGTTAATTATTACAATTCATATCAATTAAATGGTTCAGTCGGATGCGGACGTTGAGTGGCAGTGTGTGAAGTCAGTGTGATGTTAAAGAGCTCCGTACGAGGTGGGTCGAGAGTGAGGTTGGTGTTAACGTCAATACATTGTAGTTTCTCTTCAAATCGTACGAATGTTAAAAGATATGTGTGGCGAAAAACTTTGTGTCGGGCTGTCTTATGGCAGTTTGGTCTTACTTTCTTTGACCCGCTTTTGCTGCTTTGTGACTGTGGTGAAGCATGTGAAGTGATGCTGTTATTTTAGTCTTCTTCCAGAGGTGTAGTTGTTTCCAAGTATCTTATGACTGAGCATCTGATTCCTTTTTTCACAATTATGGGGCCATTTAGCGTGGCTAATTCACCACCCTGCGCATCTTTAGATTGTGAAGGTGTTACCCACGCAAACACGGGAGAAGCTGACCCCAAATTTCACATCATCCTAAATTCCAGGGAGAAGCTGACCCCAAATTTCGCACCATCCTAAATTCCCTACAGTGCAGAACAAGTCCCAACCAACCCTTCATAAGACTACACCACCTCGGCCCTGTCCTATTCCTGCAACCCCATCCTAAAATATGTAATATGTTATAATTATATACCAATGCTTTGTGTTGAATGGAACTTAATGTAGCATTTGCAGATGATACAAAGTGAGTTGGAGGATGAGCTGTGAGGACGCTGCACAGATTCTTAAGTGGGATTTGGACAGGCGGAGTGAGTGGGCATATGCATGGCAGATGCAGTTAAATGTGAGGTGATCCACTTTGGTAGCAAAGATAAGAAGGCAGATTATTATTTGAATAGGTGTATTTTGAGAGAGGTTGAAATTCAGTGAGACCTTGGTGCTCTCGTGCATCAGTTGCTGAAATTAAGTGAATAGGTACAGCAGGCAGTAATGAAGACAAATGGTATGTTGGCCTTCGTAGTGAGAGGAGTTGAGCATAAGAATAGGGTGTTGTACTACAATTGTGTTGGGCATTGGTGAAACCACAGCTGAAGTATTGTGTGCAGTTTGGTGTCCTTATCTGAGGAAGGATGCTCTGGCTGTGGAGGGAGTGTGCCGAAGGTTTACCAGGCTGATTCCTGGGATGGCAGGACAGTCATATGATGAGAGGCTAAATCGATTAGGATCATATTCATTGGAGTTTGGAAGAGTGAGGGGAGATCTCATCGAAACTTATAAAATTCAAACAGAATTAGACAGGGTAGATTCAGAAAGAATGTTCCTGAGGATGGGACAGTCAGAACTAGGGTCACAGTTTGAGGATAAGGGGTAAACCTTTGAGGAGAAATACCTTCACCCAGAGAGTGGTGAATCTGTGAAATCACTACCACAAAAAGTAGTTGAGGTGAAAACATTGTGTAATTTCAAGAAGGCATTAAATATAGTTCTTGGATGTCACAGTGGTTAGCACAGCTGCATTATGGGTGCCGAGGACCTAGGTCTGATCCAGGACCTGGGTAACTGTCCATGTGGAGTTTCGCATTCTCCCCGTGTTTGCATGAGCCTCACCCCCACAACCCAAAATTACGTGAATTGTCCCTTAATTGTAAAAAGATAATTGGGTATTCTAAATAAAAAGATATAGCTCTTGGAGCTAAAGCGGTCCATGGATATGGCGGGATCAGGGTATTGAACCTGATGATCAGCCACGATCATAATGAATGGCGGGGCAGGCTCAATGGGCCGAATGGCCTCCTTCTATTTTCTATGTAAAAAAGGCGAATGCTGGGCAATCTCAGCAGGTCTGACAGCATCTGTGGAGAGAGGAGGGAGGTAACGTTTTGAGTCTGGATGACTTTATGTTAAAGCAGAAGAGTCAACCTGTTCTGGACAATTCTGTCCACTGGCAACCATGCAAATCGTAGTTTAAATTGCAATTTAGGATTGTTCCAACAGGAATAGCAGGGAAACGTTAGAAGGATTGAAACGTCTTCCAACTTCTGGTAACTACTGTATATAGTCCTAGACGAAACCCCATGGACCACGCCCGCATCCCCCCCACCCCCCCCCCCCCAGCAATAAGCAGCCACTACCTTCCCCCACCTCCACCCATCCCATCACCCATCCCACCTCCAAATTCTATCCAATTAACCTGGTCATTTAGCTTCTCACTGTCCTGACGAGAACCTTTAAATTTCAATGGGAATTGGATTGTGGCAGCTAGTGCCGTAAAAATAGGGGCGGTTTCCTCCTTCACTCATCGGATCTGAATTTCAATGCTAGACCTTAAGGATGCGTTGCACCACCTGGACCTCATTCAGCTTGAATGTTTGAGATACATTAAGAAAGAAACTAACATAAGTGATTTATTTTGGTTCATTTTGTAAATTGCAAATAGTGGAAATATTGCAGGGCCACTATGTCTCAGGTGTAACGTGTTTTTATGGTGTACAAGTCTCACGCCGACTGTCCCTCAGTACCGATGGTGCAGTCCGCCCATGTTTGCGTGGGTCTCGCCCCCACAACCCAAAAGAATGTACAGGATAGGTAGCTTGTCCACGCTAAATGGCTCCTTAATTTAAAAAATGAATTGGGTACTCTAAATTTATTTTTTAAAAGAAGTGGAAGCAGCCAAGGGCAGCACGGTGGTGCAGTGGTTGTCACTGCTGCCTCATGGCGCCGAGGTCCAAGGTTCGATGCCAGCTCTGGGTCACTATCCATGTGCAATTTGCACATTCTCCCCATGTTTGCGTGGGTTTCATCACCACACCCCAAAGATGTGCAGGCTAGGTGGATTGGCAACACTAAATTGCTCCTTAAGTGGAAAAAATGAATTGTATACTCGAAATTTATATGAAAAAAACTTCAGGCATGCGTGAAAGACCAGATGGAGAGTGGTCCGTCTTACCACCAGCGAACCGAGGTCTTTCACCCCAGTGACGATGTCAAATCAGATCAGTATTTCTCCCACTTTATTTTTCATTCAGATTCCCAACCTCTGCAGTACCTCTTGGGGTCCTAGGCATGCGGGTGATATGTCTCTCACCATCTGCTGCAATGCTCTGTATCTAAATATTGCCCGTAATTATTTACATTTGTGTATGAAAGTAAAATACTTTCTAGTATCTAAATGGGCATGTTGCACTCTGCAGTGCTTCAAAACTTTTACGCAGAGTGGTTTTACACGGCACCCAGCCCCTCAGTGTACAGTGGCTGGCACAGTGGCCTTTCCCATTGCACCTTGGCGGTGGCTGCCCCACGTTTCAGTGTCTCCCTCAGCACGTCATCCTCAACCTTGGAATGTGTCAGTCTGAAACTCTCGGTCGAGGACAATTCCTTGCACTGGAAAACCAACAACCTTCTGGTGAACCAAAGTGTGTCTTTCACCGAGTTGATCATCTCCCAGCAGCAGTTGAATGTGTGCCTTGGTGTGAATCCCTAGGAACAGCTTCGAAAGCATACAGTCCTGCATCGACAGGCTGCTCGGGCAGAACCTCGACAAATACCAACATATTCCTCTCCAGACATTCGTTCCAAAGGCACATTCCAGAAGGTGATGTGCAACCATCTCATCACTCTCGCCACCCCCCTGCCACTGCTTCGGTGGCAGCGTGCGGTGGCACTGAGACTATCAGCATGCGTGAACGATCAGATGGGGAGTGTCCATCTTACCACCAGCGAACCGAGGTCTTACACCCCAGCTGCCGAATCTGATCAGTATTTCTCTCACTTTATTTTTTATTTCAGATTCCCAACCTCTGCAGCACCTTGCTCTCCTCTTCTTCCAAAAGTTGGGGTTGCTGCCTACATGAGACTTTGGCTTTTTTCCTTACCTCATTTTCCATGGGAGGTTGTGTTAAAATCATTTCGAGAGCACAAAGAGATTGAGACAATGAGAACTTCCCGAGCGGCAGAGTGGCGACAAGTCGCAGCTCCCCTTCCGCGGAAGTGGTCAAATAGGCCCCGCCCACTTATTTACATACTTTGAATTCTATGCGGAGGCACAAGAGTCATTCCGCTTTGTGGAAACATTAACGGATTATAGTTAATCATTGACGTCTATAATAATTAAATTGTTCACTCTCCGATACTGGCGTTGATTGTCCGTGTGTTACGCTAGTGCGATGTTAAAGAGCTCGGTGCGCCCTGAGTAGTGAGTAAGGTTGGGATGAAAGTCAGTCCTCGGGTTTTTGTTCAATCTTTCGCCTTTTGCTGAAGATTTCCGTGGAGGGGAATACTCAAAGAGTTACATTAATTTTTGATGCTCTTATTTTAGTGGGGCTTGCTTCATTTCCAAAACTAGAATTTTCAGCTTTTTTGCTGTAGTCTTTCTGTTTCGTTTGGCTAAATCAATTTGTTTCGTTGCAAAATCCCTTTGTGCTGGTTTTCTTGGCGCGCGTGCTGTATCTCTCTTTCCGTCTGCTGTCATGCTCTGTATCTAAAAGTTGCCAGTTATTATTTACATTTGTATATGAAGGTAAAGTACTTTCATGTATCTAATGAACATGTTGCATTCTGCAGCGCTTCAGAACTTTTACGCAGAGTGGTTTTACACGGCTCCCAGCCCTTCAGTGTACATTGGCTGGCACAGTGGCCTTTCCCCATTGCACCTTGGCGGTGACTGCCCCACGTTTCAGTGTCTCCCCCAGCACGTCGTCCTCGACCTTGGAATGTGTCAGTCGGAAACTCGGTCGAGGACAATTCCTTGCGCTGGAAAACCAACAACCTTCTGGGGAACCAAAGTGTGTCTTTCACCGAGTTGATCATCTCCCAGCAGCAGTTCATGTGTGCCTCGGTTGCATCCCTAGGAACAGCTTCTGGAGCAACCACGACAAATACCAATACATCCCTCTCCAGACATTTTTTTCAAAGGCACATTCCACAAGGCGATGTGCAACCATCTCATCCCCCTCGCCACCCCCCAGCCGCAGCTTCGGGGGCAGCGTGCGGTGGCAATGAGACTTCAGGCAGGCCTGAAGGATCAGATGGGGACTGTCCATCTTACCACCAGCGAACCGAGGTCTTTCACCCCAGTGGTGCTGCCGAATCTGATCAGTATTTCTCCCACTTTATTTTTTTTCCAGATTCCCAACCTCTGCAGTACCTTGCTCTCCTCTTCTTCCAGACGTTGGGGTTGCTGAGTACACGAGACTTTGTCTTTTTTTCTTACCTCACTTTCCATGCGTTAAAATCATTTGGAGAGCACAAAGAGATTGAGAGAAGCAATGATCACCTCCTGAGCGGCAGAGTGGTGACAAGTCGCAGCTCCCCTTCCGCGGAAGTGGTCAGATAGGCGCCGCCCACTCATTTACATACTCTGAATTCTGCGAGGAGGCACAGGAGTCATTTCTCTTTCTGGAAACATTAACGGTTTGTAGTTAATCCTTAACGTTTATAACAATTAAATTGTTCACTCTCCTATACTGGCGTTGATTGACCATGTGTTAAGCTTTCTTAATCCTAATTATGTTTGCTCTAGAGTTGCCAGGTATCTTTCGATACCGCCGCAAGATTCAAACCCCAATACTGATCAAAGAGTCGGTACACCAATTAGTTAGTTCAAAGTCAATACTGTTTATTTACACACACAGTAATATCTACTCATGCACGAAATGCTACAGACTAAACTATCACTACTGCTAAAGCCTACACTTTGCTTCGGGCGCCCACTCAGTCAGAGGAACAATGGCCGTTGTTCGGCTCTGAGGCTGCTGGGGGTCGAAGTGGTGAATGGGAAACAGCTAAGGTCGTCCATCTGGTAGCGTGCATTGACCTTGGACTTACTTGCTTCTGGTGCAACTGGTGGACGGGTCTCTCCGCTGTGAGAGCTGAGTCCAAGAGAGCAATTCTCTCTTGGGGCCTTCTTCTTATACCCGAAGAGGCTTCACGCGCTTTTGGGCGGGCCTTGGACTTGGCCCCAAATAATTGTGCTGTATCTTGATCACTCGTATTGATCTTGACCAATAAAGGGGTGGGTGCCCTGATGGCTGGGCGTGTCCTAGGCGGCCATTGGCCTGCTTTGTTTTCTGCTTTCGGATTGGGGAACTGGTGCCACGAGGTCTGGGGCCAGATCAGTTACTTAAGTATCTTCCTTTGTTCCCGGATATGGGCCACCCATATGCAAATGGGCCTACAGTTTCAGTCTTGCCTGGGAGCTGCGGCTCCAATATGCAGACAGGCTCTGCGCCTGCTTGCTTTCTTAACATTGTCCATTTTTCCCTGCAATCTTTGCAAATGTCCATTTTGTATTCTGGAAGTGGCCATCCCAGATGGCTACACCACGTTTCAGTGTCTCCCTCCGAACTTAGTCCTCGACCTTGGAATGTGTCAGTCTGAAACTCTCATTCGAGGACAATTCCTTGCACTGGAAAACCAAAAACCTTCTGGCGAAACAAAACCTGTCTTTCACCGAGTTGATCATCTCCCAGCAGCAGTTCATGTGTGACTCGGTTGCATCCCCAGGAACAGCTTCTGGAACATACAGACATTTTTCCCGAAGGCACATTCCACGAGGCGATGTGCAACCATCTCATCCCCCTCGCCACCCCCCTGCCGCTGCTTCGGGAGCAGCGTGCGGTAGCAATGAGACTTCAGGCATGCGTGAAGGATCAGATGGGGACTGTCCATCTTACCACCAGCGAACCGAGGTCTTTCACCCCAGTGATGCTGCCGAATCTGATCAGTATTTCTCCCACTTTATTTTTTATTTCGGATTCCC
Source organism: Scyliorhinus torazame (assembly GCF_047496885.1). NCBI lineage: Eukaryota > Metazoa > Chordata > Chondrichthyes > Carcharhiniformes > Scyliorhinidae > Scyliorhinus > Scyliorhinus torazame. The sequence continues at coordinate 246,192,508 of NC_092707.1, forward strand.
AACCTCTGCAGTACCTTGCTCTCCTCTTCTTCCAGAAGTTGGGTTTGCTGTCTCCACGAGACTTTGGCTTTTTTCCTTACCTCATTTTCCATGCGAGGTTGCGTTAAAATCATTTCGAGAACACAAAGAGATTGAGACAATGATAACCCCCCCGAGCGGCAGAGTGGCGACAAGTCGCAGCTCCCCTTCCGCGGAAGTGGTCAGATAGGCCCCGCCCACTCATTTACATACTCTGAATTCTGTGCGGAGGCACAAGAGTCATTCCGCTTTGTGGAAACATTAACGGTTTGTAGTCAATCCTTAACGTTAATAAAATTACATTGTTCACTCTCAGATACTGGCGTTGATTGTCCTTGTGTTTAGCTAGTGCGATGTTAAAAAGCTCCGTGCGCCCTGGGTAGTGAGTAAGGTTGGTGTGAATGTTGTTGCATGTTCGTTTCACTACAGATCGTATGAATTTTTCGCCTTTTGTTAACGATTTCGGTGGCGATAAACACTGTAATTTTTTTTGATGGCCTTTTTTAGGTGGGGCTTGCTTTACTTTCAAAAATAGAATTTTCAGCTTTTTCGGTGCAGACTTTCAATTTTGTTTTTTTATTTGGCTGAATTAATTTGGGAAATTTGGCCAATTGGAGAAGTAACTGGCTATCACATAGATGGCCAGTTACTTCTCCAAGTACAAGACAGAGGGTGGTGCTGGATGGAGTATTTTCAGACTGGAGACCAGTTACCAGTGGTGTACCACAGGGATCACTGCTGAGTCCTCTGCTATTGGTGATTTTTATCAATGACTTGGAAGAGGGGGCTAAAGGGTGGATCAGTAAATTTGCTGATGACACCAAGATTGATGGAGTCGTGGATGAGGTGGAGGGCTATTGAAGGCTGCAAAGAGACATTGATAGGATGCAGAGCTGGGCCAAAAAATGGCAAATGGAGTTTAACCCAGATAAGTGCGAGGAGATTCATTTTGGTAGAAAAAAATTGAATGCAGATTACAGGGTCAACGGCAGGGTTCTGAGGAATTTGGAGGAGCAGAGAGATCTTGGGGTTCATGTCCAGAGATCTCTGAAGGTTGCCACTCAAGTGGATAGAGCCGTGAAGAAGGCCTATAGTGTGTTCGCGTTTATTAACAGGGGGCTTGAATTTAAGAGCCGTGGGGTTATGCTGAAACTGTACATGACCCTCGTGAGACCACATTTGGAGTATTGTGTGCAGCTCTGGTCACCTCACTATAGGAAGGATGTGGAAGCATTGGAAAGGGTGCAAAGAGATTCATCAGGATACTGCCTGGTTTGCAGGATAGGTCTTATGAGGAAAGGTTGAGGGAGCTAGGGCTTTTCTCTTTGGAGCGGAGGAGGATGAGAGGCAACTTAATAGAGGTTTATAAGATGATGAGGTGGATAGATAGAGTCGACGATCAGAGACTATTTCCTCGGGTGGATGTAGCTGTTACAAGGGGGCATGACTATAAGGTTCAGGGTGGGAGATATAGGAGGGATGTCCGAGGTAGGTTCTTTACTCAGAGAGTGGTTAGTGTGTGGAATGGATTGCCTGCTGTGATAGTGGAGTCGGACACTTTAGGAACTTTCAAGCGGTTATTGGATAGGCACATGGAGCACACCAGAATGACAGGGAGTGGGATAGCTTGATCTTGGTTTCGGACAATGCTCGGCACAACATCGAGGGCCGAAACGCCTGTTCTGTGCTGTACTGTTCTATGTTCTATTAATTTGGTTCATTGCGAAATCCTTTTGTGCTGGTTTTCTCAGTGGGCGTGCAGTCTCGCTCTCCGTCTGCTGCAATGCTCTGTATCTAAATGTTGCTGGGAATTATTTACATTTGTGTATGAAGGTAAAGTGCTTTCATGTATCTAATGGACATATTACACTCTGCAGCCCTTCAGAACTTTTACGTACAGTGGTTTTACACGGCTACCAGCCCCTCAGTGTACATTGGCTGGCACAGTGACCTTTCCCCATTGCACCTTGGATGTGCCAGCCCCACGTTTCAGTGTCTCTCTCGGCACATAGTCCTCGACCTTGGAATGTGTCAGTCTGCAACTCTCCGTCGAGGACAATTCCTTGCACTGGAAAACCAACAACCTTCTGGCGAACCAAAGCGTGTCTTTCACCGAGTTGATCATCTTCCAGCAGCAGTTCATGCGTGCCTCTGTTGCATCCCTAGGAACAGCTTCTGGAGCATATAGTCCTGCGTCTACAGGCTGCTCAGGTAGAATCTCGACAAATACCAATAAGTCCCTCTCCAGACATTTTTGCCAAAGGCACATTCCACAAGGCGATATGCAACCATCTCATCCACCTCGCCACCCCCCAGCCCCTACTTCGGGGGCAGCGTGCGGTGGCAATGGGACTTCAGGCATGCGTGGTGGATCAGATGAGGACTGTCCAACGTACCACCAGCGAACCGAGGCCTTTCACCACAGTGATGCTGCGGAATCTGATCGGTATTTCTCCCACTTTATTTTTTATTTCAGATTCCCAACTTCTGCAGTACTTTGCTCTCCTCTTCTTCCAGAAGTTGGCTTGCTGACTACACGAGACCTTGGCGTTTTCCCTTACCTCATTTCCCATGTGAGTTTGCGTTAACATCATTTGGAGAGAAGCAATGATAACCTCCCGAGCAGCAGAGTGGCCACAAGTTCGCAGCTCCCCTTCCGCGCAAGTGGTCAGAAAAGCACCGCCCACACATCTACATACCTCGAATTCTGTGCGGAGGCACAAGAGTCATTCCTCTTTCTGGAAACATTAACGGGTTGTAGTTCATAATTAACGTTTATAACAATTACATTGTTCACTTTCCGATACTGGCGTCGATTGTCCGTGTGTTCAGCTAGTGCGATGTTAAAGATCTCTGTGCGCCCTGGGTAGTGAGTAAAGTTGGCGTGAATGTCAGTGCATTCGTGTTTTTCTTCAGATCGTATAAATTGTTCGCCTTTTACTGAAGATTTCCGTGGAGAAAGACACTAAGAGTATTGATTAATTTTTGATGCCCTACTTTTGGTGGGGCTTCTATTAACTTCAAAAATAGAATTTCCAGATTTTTCTGTGCACCCTTTCAATTTTGTTTTTCTGTTTTTTTCACTTGGCTAAATTAATTTAATTCTTTGCGAAATTCCTTTGTGCTTGTTTTCTCGTTGCGCGTGCTGTATCTCTCCCTCCGTCTACTGTAATGCTCTGTGTCTAAATGTTGCCGGTAATTATTTACATTTTTATATGAAGGTAAAGTACTTTCATCTGTCCAATGAACATGTTGCACCCGGCAGCGCTTTGGAACTTTTACGCAGAGTAGTTTTACACGGCACCCAGCCCGTCAGTGTACAGTGGCTGGCACAGTGGCCTTTCCCATTGCACCTTGGCGTGACTGCCCCACGTTTCAGTGTCTCCCTCAGCACGTCGTCCTCGACCTTGGAATGTGTCAGTCTGAAACTCTCGGTCGAGGACAATTCCTTGCACTGGAAAACCAACAACCTTTGGGGAACCAAAGCGTGTCTTTCACCGAGTTGATCATCTCCCAGCAGCAGTTCATGTGTGCCTCGGTTGCGTCCCCAGGAACAGCTTCGGGAGCAAACAGTCCTGGGCGACACGCTGCTCGGGTAGAACCTCGACAAATACCAATACATCCCTCTCCAGGCATTTTTTTCAAAGGCACATTCCACAAGGCGATGTGCAACCATCTCATCCATCTTGCCACCCCCCTGCTGCTGCTTCGGGGGAAGCGTGCGGTGGCAATGAGCCTACACTTCAGGCATGCGTGTAGGATCAGGAGGGGACTGTCCATCTTACCACCAACGAACCGGGGCCTTTCATCCCAGTGATGCTGCCGAATCTGATCAGTATTTCTCCCACTTTATTTTTTATTTCAGATTCCCAACCTCTGCAGTACCTTGCTCTCTTCTTCTTCCAGAAGTTGGGGGTGCTGACTACACGAGACTTTTGCTTCTTCCCTTACCTCATTTTACATGGGAGGTTGCGAGAAAATCATTTGGAGAGCACAAGTCCACAAGTCCACAGCTCCCCTTCCGTGGAAGTGGTTAGATAGGCACCGCCCAGTCATCTACATAACTTGAATCCTGTTCGGACGTAGAAGAGGCATCCCTCTTTCTGCAAACATTAACGGTTTGTAGTTAAATATTTAAATTTATATCAATCAACGTGTTCTCTCTCCGATACGGGCGTTAATTGTCCGTCTGTTAAGCTAGTGCGATATTAAAGAGCTCCGTGCGCCCTGGGTACTGAGTGAGGTTGGTATGCATGCCAATACACTCCGATTTGTCTTCAGGTAGTATGCATTTTTCGCCTTTTACTAAAGGTTTTTGTGGAACGGAGCGTTCGGCGTTTTAATTAATTTTTTGACGCCTTGCTTTCGGTACGGTTAGTTTTAATGTTTCAAAACAGACTTTCAGCTTTCTCGCGTCAGTCTTGCAAATGTTTACAGTGTTTCCCATAAGCAATTCTGGTTCCATTGAGAACGCTCTTTGTGCTGGTGCGATAGGTGCGTTCTCTCTGTGTTGTAAGTAATAATAATCTTTATTGTCACAAGTAGGCTTACATTCACACTGCAATGAAATTCCTGTTTAAAGCCCCGATGTTTCCTTTAATTATTTGCATATGAAATCGGCAAGTCAAGTAATTTCAAGGGTGGTTATCAGCCCTTCAGTGTCCATTGGCTGACAGGCCTTACTTAGAATTAGTGGCCTTTTCTCAATGTCCCAGGTTTGAGTGCTACCCTCGGCAGCAGTCATGGATCTTGGAATGTGCCAGCCTGGAACACAGGAGGTTAAATTCATTTTTTGGATATCGTACTTTTGGTGGACCTTGTTTTAATTTCAAAAATAGAATTTCGAGCTTTTTCGGAGCAGCCTTTCAATATTGCCTTTTAGCTTGGGTAAATTAATTTGGTTCCATTGCGAAACCTTTTTCTGCTGGTCTCACGCATGTGCACTGTCCTGCTCTGTCTGCTGGAATGTATTCAAATATTGCAGGTAATTATTTACATTTCTATATGAAAGTTAAATCCTTTGAAGTATCTCAATGGGCATGTTGTACTCTGCAGTTCTTCAAACCTTTTTCATATTATCATATGAGTGTCCCTTTAAGAAAGGTTTTTGTCTTATCACCTGGCTTCAGTGATGTCATTTTGTTGGTGGAGCTGGGCTGTGGCTGTGAGGTGTTTGAGTTTCAGTTTGACTGTTTTCGACAACATAAGAACAGAAGAACTAGGAGCAGGAGTAGGCCATCTGGCCCCTCGAGCCTGCTCCGCCATTCAATGAGATCATGGCTGATCTTTTGTGGACTCAGCTCCACTTTCCGGCCCGAACACCATAACCCTTAATCCCTTTATTCTTCAAAAAATATTTATCTTTATCTTAAAAACATTGAATGAAGGAGCCTCTACTGCTTCACTGGGCAAGGAATTCCATAGATTCACAACCCTTTGGGTGAAGATGTTCCTCCTAAACTCAGTCCTAAATCTACTTCCCCTTATTTTGAGGCTATGCCCCCTAATTCTGCTTTCACCCGCCAGTGGAAACAACCTGCCCGCATCTATCCTATCTATTCCCTTCATAATTTTATATGTTGCGATAAGATCCCCCCTCATCCTTCTAAATTCCAACGAGTACAGTCCCAGTCTACTCAACCTCTTTGTAATCCAACGTCTTCAGCTCTGGGATTAACCGAGTGAATCTCCTCTGCACACCCTCCAGTGCCAGTACGTCCTTTCTCAAATAAGGAGACGAAAACTGAACACAATACTCCAGGTGTGGCCTCACTAACACCTTATACAATTGCAGCATAACCTCCCTAATCTTAAACTCCACCCCTCAAGCAATGAAAGACAAAATTCCATTTGCCTTCTTAATCACCTGTTGCACCTGTAAACCAACTTTTTGCGACTCATGCACTAGCACACCCAGGTCTCTCTGTACAGCAGCATGTTTTAATATTTTATCATTTAAATAATAATCCCTTTTGCTGTTATTCCTACCAAAATGGATAACCTCACATTTGTGAACATTGTATTCCATCTGCCAGACCCTAGCCCATTTACTTAGCCTATCCAAATCCCTCTGCAGACTTCCAGTATCCTCTGCACTTTTTGCTTTACCAGTTATCTTAGTGTCGTCTGCAAACTTGGACACATTGCCCTTGGTCCCCAACTCCAAATCATCTATGTAAATTGTGAACAGTTGTTGGCCCAACACTGATCCCTGAGGGACACCACTAGCTACTGATTGCCAACCAGAGAAACACCCATTAATCCCCACTCTTTGCTTTCTATTAATTAAAAAATATATATATATTTTATTGAAAATCTTTGGTCAACCATCACAGTACATTGTGTATCCTTTACACAATAATATAACAGTATAAATAACAATGACCTGTTTTATAAACAAAGAATAAATAATATATAACAAAAACGAAAACTAAAACTAAATGGCAACTGCCTTGTCTCAGATAAACACTCTCCAAAAATATGATTTAACAGTCCAATATACACTTATTTATAGCAACGACCTATACATGTTATACATATATATTAACAACCCTCAGAGTCCTTCTGGTTCCTCCCCCCACCTGGACCTGGCTCGGTAGTGCCAGCCCCCCCCCCATCCCTACTACGCTGTAAGAATCCCTTCCTCACTCTCGGGGTCTTCCCGACCCACACAAAACTCATGATACTCTTTTCGATCCTTTTGAAAAAAGCCTTCGTGATTACCACCGGGAGGCACTGAAACACAAAGAGGAATCTCGGGAGGACTACCATTTTAACCGCCTGCACCCTCCCTGCCAGTGACAGGGATACCATGTCCCATCTCTTGAAGTCCTCCTCCATTTGTTCCACCAATCGCGTTAAATTTAACCTATGCAATGTACCCCAATTCTTGGCTATCTGGATCCCCAAGTAACGAAAGTCCCTTGTTACCTTCCTCAGTGGAAATTCCTCTATTTCTCTGCTCTGCTCCCCTGGATGCACCACAAACAACTCACTTTTCCCCATGTTCAGTTTATATCCTGAGAATTCTCCAAACTCCCGAAGTGCCCGCATTATCTCTGGCATCCCCTCCGCCGGGTCCGCTACATATAACAACAAATCATCCGCATACAGAGATACCCGGTGTTCTTCTCCTCCTCTAAGTACTCCCCTCCACTTCTCGGAACCCCTCAATGCTATTGCCAGGGTCTCAATCGCCAGTGCAAACAATAATGGGGACAGAGAGCATCCCTGCCTTGTCCCTCTATGGAGCCGAAAGTATGCAGATCCCCGTCCATTCGTGACCACACTCGCCACTGGGGCCCTATACAACAGCTGCACCCATCCAACATACTCATCTCCAAAACCAAATCTCCTCAGCACCTCCCACAGATAGTCCCACTCCACTCTATCAAATGCTTTCTCGGCATCCATCGCCACCACTATCTCCGCTTCCCCTCTGGTGGCGGCATCATCATTACCCCTAGCAGCCTCCGTATATTCGTATTCAGCTGTATCCCCTTCACAAACCCAGTTTGGTCCTCATGGACCACCCTTGGGACACAATCCTCTATCCTCATTGCCATTACCTTGGCCAGAATCTTAGCGTCTACATTTAGGAGGGAAATAGATCTATAGGACCCGCATTGCAGCGGGTCCTTTTCCTTCTTTAGGAGAAGCGATATCATTGCCTCAGACATAGTCGGGGGCAGCTGTCCCCTTTCCTTTGCCTCATTAAAGGTCCTCATCAGTAGCGGGGCGAGCAAGTCCACATATTTCCTGTAAAATTCAACTGGGAATCCATCCGGCCCCGGAGCCTTCCCCGCCTGCATGCTCCTAATTCCTTTCACTACTTCCTCTATTTCAATCTATGCTCCCAGTCCCACCCTTTCCTGCTCCTCCACCTTGGGGAATTCCAGCCGGTCCAGAAAGCCCATCATTCTCTCCCTCCCATCCGGGGGTTGAGCTTCGTATAATTTTTTATAAAATGCCTTGAACACTCCATTCACTCGCTCCGCTCCCCACTCCATCTCTCCTTCCTCATCCCTCACTCCCCCTATTTCCCTCGCTGCTCCCCTTTTCCTCAATTGGTGGGCCAGCAACCTGCTCGCCTTCTCCCCATATTCGTACTGCACACCCTGTGCCTTCCTCCACTGTGCCTCTGCAGTACCCGTTGTCAGCAAGTCAAATTCTACGTGTAGCCTTTGCCTTTCCCCGTACAGTCCCTCCTCCGGTGCCTCCGCATATTGCCTATCCACCCTCAGAAGTTCTTGCAGCAACCGCTCCCGTTCCCTACTCTCCTGCTTTCCTTTATGTGCCCTTATTTATATCAGCTCCCCTCTAACCACTGCCTTTAGCGCCTCCCAGACCACTCCCACCTGGACCTCCCCATTATCATTGAGTTCCAAGTACTTTTCAATACACCCCCTCACCCTTAGACACCCCCCCTCATCTGCCATTAGTCCCATGTCCATTCTCCAGGGTGGGCGCCCTTCTGTTTCCTCCCCTATCTCCAAGTCCACCTAATGTGGAGCGTGATCCGAAATGGCTATAGCCGTATACTCCGTTCCCCTCACCTTCGGGATCAACGCCCTTCCCAAAACAAAAAAGTCTATTCGCGAATAGACTTTGTGGACATAGGAGAAAAACGAAAACTCCTCACTCCTAGGTCTGCTAAATCTCCACGGGTCTACTCCTCCCATCTGCTCCATAAAATCTTTAAGCACCTTGGCTGCTGCCGGCCTCCTTCCAGTCCTGGACCTCGACCTGTCCAGCCCTGGTTCCAACACCGTATTGAAATCTCCCCCCATTACCAACTTTCCCACCTCTAGGTCCGGGATGCGTCCTAGCATACGCCTCATAAAATTGGCATCATTCCAGTTCGGGGCATATACGTTTACCAAAACCACCATCTCCCCCTGTAGTTTGCCACTCACCATCACGTGTCTGCCCCCGCTATCCGCCACTATAGTCTTTGCCTCAAACATTACCCGCTTCCCCACTAATATAGCCACCCCCCTGTTTTTCGCATCTAGCCCTGAATGGAACACCTGCCCCACCCAATCTTTGCGTAGTCTCACCTGGTCTATCAGTTTCAAGTGCGTTTCCTGTAACATAACCACGTCTGCCTTAAGTTTCTTAAGGTGTGCGAATACCCATGCCCTCTTTATCGGCCCGTTCAGCCCTCTCACGTTCCACGTGATCAGCCGGGTTGGGGGGCTTTTTACCCCCCCCCTTGTCGATTAGCCATCCCCTTTTTCCAGCTCCTCACCCGGTTCCCACGCAGCTGTGTCCACCCCCCCCCCCCCCCCCCAGGCAGTGCCCCCCCGCCCATCCCACCCCATGCCAGCTCCCCCTCTCCCCAGCAGCAGCAGCCCAATAATTCCACCCCCACCCCCCCCCCGCTAGATCCCCCACTAGCGTCGTTACACCCCCCATGTTGCTCCCAGAAGTCAGCAAACTCTGGCCGATCTTGGGTTCCCCCCGTGACCTCGGCTCGCACCGTGCGATGCCCCCTCCTTCCTGCTTCCCTATTCCCGCCATGATTATCATAGCGCGGGAACCAAGCCCGCGCTTCCCCCTTGGCCCCGCCCCCAATGGCCAACGCCCCATCTCCTCCACCTCCTTTCCTCCCCCCACCACCTCCTGTGGAAGAGAGAAAAGTTACCACATCGCAGGATTAATAACATAAAACTCCTCTTTCCCCCCTTTTTACCCCCCTCTTCGCCCCCCATACTCGCCCCACCACTTTGTTTCAAACGTTCTTTTTTTTAAATAACCCGCTTATTCCAATTTTTCTTCCACGATAAAAGCCCACGCCTCATCCGCCGTCTCAAAGTAGTGGTGCCTCCCTTGATATGTGACCCACAGTCTTGCCGGTTGCAGCATTCCGAATTTTATCTTCTTTTTGTGAAGCACCGCCTTGGCCCGATTAAAGCTCGCCCTCCTTCTCGCCACATCCGCACTCCAGTCTTGGTATACGCGGATCACCGCGTTCTCCCACTTACTGCTCCGAGTTTTCTTTGCCCATCTAAGGACCATCTCTCTATCCTTAAAACGGAGGAATCTCACCACTATGGCTCTAGGAATTTCTCCTGCTCTCGGTCCTCGCGCCATCACTCGATATGCTCCCTCCACCTCCAGCGGACCCGCCGGGGCCTCCGCTCCCATTAACGAGTGCAGCATCGTGCTCACATATGCCCCGACGTCCGCTCCCTCCGCACCTTCAGGAAGACCAAGAATCCTTAGGTTGTTCCTCCTCGCGTTGTTCTCCAGCGCCTCCAGCCTTTCCACACATCGTTTATGGTGTGCCTCGTGCATCTCCGTCTTCACCACCAGGCCCTGTATGTCGTCCTCATTCTCGGCAGCCTTTGCCTTCACGACCCGAAGCTCCCGCTCCTGGGCCTTTTGCTCCTCCTTTAGCCCTTCGATCGCCTGTAATATCGGGGCCAACAGCTCCTTCTTCATTTCCTTTTTAAGCTCTTCCACGCAGCGTTTCAAAAACTCGTGTTGTTCAGGGCCCCATATTAAACTGCCACCTTCCGACGCCATCTTGGTTTTTGCTTGCCTTCCTTGCCGCTGCTCTAAAGGATCCACCGCAATCCGGCCACCTTCCTCTCCTTTTTTCATCCGTATCCAGGGGGGATTCCCTTCTGGTTCACCGAACAGTACTTTTAGCCGTTAAAATTGCCGTTGGGGCTCTTATTAAGAGCCCAAAAGTCCATTCCACCGGGAGCTGCCAAAACGTGCGACTCAGCTGGTCATCGCCGCACCCGGAAGTCTGCTTTCTATTAATTAACCAATCCTCTATCCATGCTACTACTTTCCCCTTAATGCCATGCATCTTTATCTTATGCAGCAACCTTTTGTGTGGCACCTTGTCAAAGGATTTCTGGAAATCCAGATATACCACATCCATTGGCTCCTCGTTATCTACCGCACTGTTAATGTCCTCAAAAAATTCCACTAAATTAGTTAGGCACGACCTGCCCTTTATGAACCCATGCTGCGTCTGCCCAATGGGGCAATTTCCGTCCAGATGCCTCGCATTTCTTCCTTGATGATAGATTCCAGCATCTTCGGTACTACCGAAGTTAAGCTCACTGGCCTATAATTACCCGCTTTCTGCCTACCTCCTTTTTTAAACAGTGGTGTCACGTTTGCTAATTTCCATTCCGCCGCGACCACCCCAGAGTCTAGTGAATTTTGGTAAATTATCACTAGTGCATTTGCAATTTCCCTAGCCATCTCTTTTAGCACTCTGGGATGCATTCCATCAGGTCCAGGAGGCTTGTCTACCTTTAGCCCCATTAGCTTGCCCATCACTACCTCCTTGGTGATAACAATCCTCTCAAGGTCCTCACCTGTCATAGCCTCATTTCCATCAGTCACCAGCATGTTATTTGTATCTTCCATTGTGAAGACCGACCCAAGAAACCTGTTCAGTTCCTCAGCCATTTCCTCATCTCCCATTATTAAATCTCCCTTCTCATACGCTAAAGGACCAATATTTACCTTAGCCACTCTTTTTTGTTTTATATATTTGTAGAAACATTTACTATCTGTTTTTATATTCTGAGCAAGTTTACTCTCATAATCTAGCTTACTCTTCTTTATAGCTTTTTTTAGTAGCTTTCTGTTGCCCCCTAAAGATTTCCCAGTCCTCTAGTCTCCCACTAATCTTTGCTACTTTGCATGTTTTTTCCTTCAATTTGATACTCTCCCTTATTTCCTTAGATATCCACGGTCGATTTTCCCTCTTTTTACCGTCCTTCCTTTTTGTTGGTATAAACCTTTGCTGAGCACTGTGAAAAATCACTTGGAAGATTCTCCACTGTTCCTCAACTGTTTCACCATAAAGTGTTTGCTCCCACTCTACCTTAGCTAGTTCTTGTCTCATCCCATTGTAATCTCCTTTCTTTAAGCACAAAACACTAGTGCTTGATTTTACCTTCTCACCCTCCATCTGTATTTTAAATTCCACCATATTGTGATCGCTCCTTCCGAGAGGATCCCTAACTATGAGATCCTGAATCAATCCTGTCTCATTACACAGGACCAGATCTAGGGCCGCTTGTTCCCTCGTAGGTTCCATTACATACTGTTCTAGGAATCTATCGCGGATACATTCTATAAACTCCTCCTCAAGGCTGCCTTGACCGACTGGTTAAACCAATTGACATGTAGATTAAAATCCCCCATGACAACTGCTGTACCATTTCTACATGCATCAGTTATTTATTTGTTTATTGCCTGCCCAACCATAATGTTACTATTTGGTGGCCTGTAGACTACTCCTATCAGTGACTCTTTCGCCTTACTATTCCTGATTTCCAACCAAATGGATTCAACCTTATCCTCCATAGCACCGATGTCATCCCTTACTGTTGCCCAGATGTCATCCTTAAATAAAAGAGCTACACCACCTCCCTTACCATCCACTCTGTCCTTCCAAATAGTTTGATAACCTCGGATATTTAACTCCCAGTCGTGACCATCCTTTAACCATGTTTCAGTAATGGCCACTAAATCATAGTCATTCACGATGATTTCCGCCATCAACTTATTTACCTTATTCCGAATACTACGAGTATTCAGGTAAAGTACACTTATGTTGACTTTTTTTACCTCTGTTCTGAATCTTAATACCTCGATCAGTAACCTCTCCTAAGTTATATTTCCTCTTAACCTTTCTCCTAATTTTCCTTGTCGTTGAACCCATGAACTTCATGTAACAACCTGCCGCGTCGCTTACCATTAATGTTTTCACTTCCCGTTTTATTCCTTTTAGTATTCCTGGTCCTATTCACTGAGCTCCCCTCAGTCACTGTACCTTGTACTGTCGCCCTTTTTGATTTTTGACTATGGTTTCTCTGCCTTACACTTTCCCCCTTACTGCCTTTTGTTCCTGCCCCTGTTTTGCGACCTTCCAACTTCCTGCATCGGTTCCCATCCCCCTGCCACATTAGTTTAAACTCTCCCCAACAGCTCTAGCAAACATCCCCCGAGGACACCGGTTCCAGTCCTGCCCAGGTGCAGACCATCCGGTTTGTACTGGTCCCACCTCCCCCAGAATCGGTTCCAATGTCCCAGGAATTTGAATCCCTCCCTCTTGCACCATCTCTCGAGCCACGCATTCATCCTCTCTATCCTGACATTCCTACTCTGACTAGCTCGTGGCACTGGTAGCAATCCTGAGATTACTACCTTTGAGGTCCTACTTTTTAGTTTGACTCCTAACTCCCTGAATTCAGCTTGTAGGACCTCGTCCCGTTTTTTACCCATATCGTTGGTGCCTATGTGCACCACGACAGCTGGCTGTTCAACCCCGCCCCCCCCCCCCCCCCCACCCCCCCAGAATATCCTGCAGCCGCTCCGAGACATCCTTGACCCTTGCACCAGGGAAGCAACATACCATCCTGGATTCTCGATTGCGTCCGCGGAACCGCCTGTCTATTCCCCTTACAATTGAGTCCCCTAACACTATAGCCCTGCCATTGTTCTTCCTGCCCAGCTGTGCAGCAGCAGGAAAAAGAATGTATTTTCCTTATCTTTCTATGTTTTCATTTTAAAAGCTCTTCCAGTAAAACACATTGGTTGTGCGTAACTTAACATATATAGTTTGCTTTCCGGAAGTAGTTTGAAACTGCTGGTTGAGATTGGATCAGCATCGCCGGTGCATATGATCTAGTGCCTGAAGCCTACAGGCAAAGGTTTAGATATTTAAGGAAAGAACCCAGTGTCTGCGTGGTTTTTCTCCGGGTTCTCTGGTTTCCTCCCACAGTCGAAAGTCGTGCAGGTTAGGTGGATTGGCCATGATAAATTTCCCTCAGTGCCAAAAAGGTTAGGAGGGATTATTGGCTTATGGGGATAGGGTGGAAGTGAGGGCTTAAAGTGGGTCAGTGCAGACTCAATGTGCTGAATGGCCTCCTTCTGCATTTTATGTTCTGTGTTATATGTTCAGCAAAACACATTGGTTCTGGCTAATTGCCTTGATAACTTTAAAGATATAGTTTGCTTTCCGGAAGGAGTTTGAATCTGCTAGTTGAGACTGGATCAGAATCTCTGGGAAAGGACCAGTCCCATTCAAGAGAGAATGCAGTGTGCTTCGCCACACCCTAGAAAAGGGGTTTGGTTTCTTGGTTTTTGTTATTGAATTGGAACAGTTAAGGGGGAATTCATTAAGTGTTATATACATAGATTACTGTAGCTGTGTGGTGTCTTTATGCTTGTAATTGTTAAAAATTCTTGTTGTGTTAATAGATATATATGTGTTAACTACAGTCCTAGAATAAAACTTTTTTTGATTAAATTGTCTTGGAAGTCTGAAGAATCACACCTGCAGTGAAGGCTTTTGTGCTCATCCTAGCCAAATTCAACATAAAGTTTATAAGTCAGGTGAACTCCATAATACACTTTGGAATTTCTAGGCCCTGGCCCTATTTAGGGTTAAGCTACCGTGCAAGAGGGTTTGCACGGCTCCCAACTCCTCAGTGTCATTGGCTGTCACAATGGCCTTTCCCATAGTACCTTGGCGGTATCTGCCACAGGTTTCGGTGTGCCCCTCAGCACACAGTCCTGGACCTTGGCATGTGCAAGTCTGAAATACCCAGTCGAGGACACTTGCTTGCACTGGAAAACCAATAAGCTTCAGGCGAATCAAAGCGTGTCTTTCACCGAGTTGATGATTCCTCAGCAACGGTTGATGTGTGTCTCGGTGTGCGTCCCGAGACATTGAACTTAGGAAACTGGCCATAAAAAGTGAATGTCAGACAAAATTGTCGGAGGTAAAGAGAAAAGTGCAGTGCAGTCTGAGGATAGTGATGAGGATAATGAGAAAGGGCAAGAGCTTAGTAGTCGAAGGCATGGTGCGGATCTATTTAAATATGTCCACACAATGCCAACTGAAATGGCCACAGGACATGTGGGTATTACCAATTCAAACAAAGTTGGTAGGTAGAGCTAGTGAAGTGTTTGCAGCACTATCAGAGGAGGTATCTGGGATGTATGAGGAGGTGAAAAAAATCCATCTTAGGTGTATATGATCTAGTGCCTGAAGCTACAGACAAAGGTTTATAAATTAAGGAAAGAACCTGGGCAAACATACATAGAGTTGAAAGGATCAAACAGAGTAATTTTGATAGGTGGATAAGGACTTTGAAAATAGACCAAACATATGTAGCGCTGACAGAAATGATCACTTTGGAGGGGTTTAAAAATTCAATTCCCGATGTAGTGAGAACTCATGTGGAAGAGCAGAGGGTTAAAACTGCGAGATTAGCAGCAGAAATGGCTGATAATTATGAATTAGTTCATAAATCAAAGTTTAGTTTCCGATATCAGCTTCAGCCTGTGAGGAATAGAAACTTTGGAAAAGAGAAATACTCAGGTGGTAAAGGTAAAGGAGATCTAATGGGAGATAATAAGGATAGTGTACCTCAGATTAAAAAAGAAATCCAGGAGGGTGGGAGAGAAATGTAAAGTTTCGGATGCGTTCACTGTATTAATCTAGGCCATGTAAAGTCACAGTAATGGTGGTTTTAGAAAACCCTGGGAAGGTCGATGTGGTAAAACAGGATAGGCCAGTGGGGTTTGTTAAAGTGGTAAAGGAAAGCCCAAATGAAGCAAAGGAGGTGCTAAAGAATATAAGGTTGATCAAGAGGTGATTGATAAGAAGGTGCCAGATCTCTTTAAAGAATTTGCTTGTGTGGGTAAACGTTACTCATGTGTACCAGGAGGAGTAGGTAAACAAGTCCAAATTTTAACAGATACGGAAGCTAGTCAATCTTTAATGGCAAGAGATGAGGAGTCATGTAGTTTTGGAGGAATATTGCCAGAGAAGGTAATATGTGAAATTCAGAGTGAGAAGTGTAGTGTCCCGTTGTATAAGGTGAGGTTGGAGAATCCAGTGAAGAGTGGTGAAGTGATAGTAGGAGTAATAGAGGAACTCTCTTGTCCAGGAATACAGTTTATCTTGGGTAATGATACAGCTGGATTGCAGGTGGGAGTTATGCCTACTGTGGTTGATAAGGCAGTGCAAAATCAAACAACTGAATTGTTGAAAGACGAATATCCTGGGATTGTTCCTGATTGTGTAGTAACAAGGTCGCAAAGTCACAGGTAAAGACAAGAGGAGAAATCAAAGAATGAAGATAAAGTTAAAGTTCAATGATCAGAAACGATTTTGATCAGATGATTTGAAAAGAACAAGAACAGATGGAGTATGTGGTGGATATTCTGAGTTCAGGAAAGTTGGCAGAGATACAACAGAAAGATGTAGAAATAAAATCGATGTATCAGAAAGCATACACTCAAGTGGAATCTGAGTGTATACCAGAATGTTATTACCTTAAAAATGACGTCTTAATGAGAAAATGCAGGCGGATGGAAAGTGGACAGAAGTTCATCAAGTGATATTGCCGGTAGGTTATTGACAGGAGATGTTGTGAGTAGCACATGAGGTACCAGTGGGAGGTCATTTGGGAGTAAGGAAAACTCAAGCTAAAATACAGAAACACTTTTATTGGCCTGGACTACATATAGGTAAATTATGTCGATCATGTCACACATATCAAGTGATAGGGAAACCTGAAGCACCCTTCATACCCATTCCAGAATTTGAGGAACCTTTTACAAGGGTCTTAATTGATTGCGTAGGACCGCTTCCTAAACTAAAAGTGGGAATCAATATCTTTTTTTTTTGTGAATAACATACATTGAATAACATATAAAAGATATACAAGGATTCAATGTACAGATATAACAGGTGCAGTTATCTATAAATAGATAGAATTAAATGGTGCCATCGGTCTGCCAGTACTTCATGGCAAGGCTTGTGTTATGAAGATGGTGGTTCCATTTTTGTTAGGCTCAGTAAGTCTGGAGTTAGTAATGACCTCAGTGCCACAGATCTAGCATCCATGATTGAATATCTTGCTAAAACACTATCTGGCCTCACATTTGAAGAATAGCTATTTATTGCCAAAGTACTGGTGGGGCAAGATGTGTCACAACATGGCAAATAAACCTCATCGAGCCACAAAGCATAAGGTGGGAAGTGATCCTGAACCAGGATCAATGCTGGGGCCACATTTGTCCTCAATCTGCAGAACCAGCTTGAACATGAACCAGAAATACCATTTCAAAATTGGCAGAGGACGCCAAGTTGTGTATGTGGGCGGAGGAATGGCGCTGAATAGAAAAAGACTAACAAAATATGAAAATAGAAGTTGCCATTGTCCCCCGAAGACCATTGGCTGCTCTCACCTTTTTGAGAGAGAGCCGACTGGTGATGGTGTAACACCTCAGGCAAGGGGCAAGGTTGAGAAGGTGGGATCTTCACAAATAACCTCAACCGAGGCAGCACGGTGGCACAGTGGTTAGCACTGCTGCCTCACTGTGCTGAGGTCCCGGCTTCGATCCCAGCCCCAGATCACTCTCTGGGAGTTTGCACATTCTCCGAGTGTTTGCGTGGGTCTCACCCCCACAACCTAAAGATGTGCAGGGCCACACTAAAATTGCCGCTTAATTGGGGGAAAATAATTGGATACTCTAAATTTATATTAAAAAAGAATAAACTCAGCCGGCACGAGAATTGAACCCACGCAGTTGGCGTTGCTCCGCATCACGAACCAGCTGTCCAGCCAACTGAGTTAACCAACCCCCTTCAGTAGACATTAACAAACTCCAGATTGGGTGTCTAATTGGCAGATTAACTTCAATATATAGTTAAATGTGAGGAAAATAAGGAGGCCACACATTCCTTGGAAAATAAGCGTTTGAATGGAGGTAAAGGTACACAAATCACTAAAAGTAGTGATGCAGGTTAACAGCCATTTTATAAATAGCACTGGGGTTCACTTCTAGACGGTAATAATTGAGGAGTTATATCAAACCTGTATAAAACATGGTTAGACTACACTTGGGTGTAATTCCCAGGGAAAGCAGAACTAGAGTTATGAACACAAGTTTGTCACCAGACTGCTCATCCAGTACAATCTCCTTCATGTGGAATGGATCTTACACACACCCCCACTAGTCACCCCAGCATCATCTGCTGACTCTGCTCCCCTCCCTCTAGCTCACTGGTAACCAGGATCAACTGCAGCACCCAATGTTGAGATTAGCAAACCAAGCACACAAAGTCTGGGATCTTGATGTCCAGTAACACACTAAGTGCTGTATTCACTTGCAGAACTATGACGGGAGACGAGGAGGGGGATCATTACAGCACTTTGTGATTTGAAAAAAGTAATTGTTTGGTCCAAGGAAGAAAAAGATGGAGAAAAATTATAAATTTACAGCACAATATATGTCGAATCATTTAGATGATTGGAACAAAGTCTTGTTCACAGCTTTACACTGTGCAGTCACTGTTCATTCACCACATTTAAAACTGATGTGGTCCATCCTGCTCCTGCATATAGATGGGGCACTTTCAGCGTGGCTTTATACAATTTACAAGTCTCGATCTGGGGTGCCGGGGAGGGAGATGGAAGGGCAAAGAAAATGGAGGTAGCGCGAGGGAACTCCAGGTTAGTCGTCTTCAAAGGTCTCCTCAGTCTCAGCCAGCTGCTGCTGAAGTCGTTGAAGATCTTTCAGGACCCGTGGCCGATTCTCCAGGTCATCGTAAAGCGATCCAACAATTTCCAGGTTTCTGTAATCCTCTCGCTTCACGAGGCTCCGCACCACTTGCAGGCACCTCTCCTTTAGTGTGTAAACTGGTATGGTGATGTTAACCATGATGTATCGAGGTTGTCCAGCTTCATTAACCTGCCCAGGAGGCGGCACAAAGACTTCATATCCATTGACAAGAAGTTGGTCATCAGAAATCGCATCACGGAACATCCAGGGGTGACCCAGGAATGTGTTCATCCTGCGGTCACTGTGTGCCTCCATCTTGGCGTACGGGACGGGTTCCCCGCGATAGTTGATCCAAACGGGCCGGACACTGCGGCCTGTGCAATTATAGAAGGTGACGAACGATTGGTGGCGGCTGTGGTAGGCGCGGAGCCGTCCCAGGCCCAGGCTCTCGGCCTCGGCCTCCACATTCTCCGGCATGGCTGCACTTCACTCCCTGCGCCACTCAAACCGCATTCGGAATCAATATCTTTTGACTACAATGGATATGTCTACTCGGTTTCCAGAGGCCATTCCATGACACAATATTACAGCTAAAAGGATTGTGGAGGAATTACTTAAATCTTTTTCTAGATATGGACTACCCACAGAAATACAATCGGATAAAGGATCAAATGTTACCTTGAAGGTATTCAAGGAGGTTATGTAGGAATAAAACAATTTAAATCAACCGCGTACCATCCAGAATTGCAGGGAGCATTAGAACGGTGGCGTCAGATGTTAAAGAGAATGTTGATGGCTTATTGTCAAGATTATCCAGAGGATTGGGATAAAGGAATTCCATTCGTACTGTTTGCAATTAGGGATGCACTAAATGAGTCATCCAAATTCAGTCCTTTTGAACTAATTTTTCGTCATGAGGTAAGTGGACCACTTAAATTGATTAAGGAGTAATTGGTGAGTTAGCAGTCTGAAACTACACTATTCGTTTACATGACAAATTTTAGGGAACGGTTAAATAGTACAAGTAAATTGGCTGCACAGCATGTGATGAAACAGGAAGCGGATAAGAAAGCCAAAGTTTGTAGTTTTGCTCATGGATATAAAGATTTAGTGTTGTTAGCAGTGATAGGTGAACCTTTAAAAGCAAGTCTTTGTGGACTTCGTCAGATTCAAAGGAAATTGAGTGAGGTGAATTGTTTGGTAAGAACGCCAGATAGAAGGAAAACTCGCCGAGTGTGCCATGTGAATATGCTTAAAAGGTATTTTGAAAGGGAAGGAGAGCAAAAGGAGGAGGTTTTAGAGATTGTAACTCAAAGTGAAGAACCAAATCAAGATGACACTGAATTTAACATTCCTCAAATTAAATTGGATAACGAGGATGTTCTTAAAAAATGGGATAAATTATTGAGTTTCCTGCCAGATTAAAAACGAACTGACCTGAAAGAGTTATTAATATCACATGGGAAAGTTTGTGGAAATAAATTGGGAAGTACTAAAATGTCTATGCATGATGTAGATTGGGGGTGGGGGGTGGGGATGCTGTTCCAATCAAACAACATCCATATGGACTTAACTCTTTAAAACTGACAGGATAAAAAAGAAATTAAAAGTAGGCTTGAAAATGGCATAATTGAAGTGGGTTGCAGCAAGTGGCGCTGACCCATAGTGATGGTTCTGAAACCGGATGGTACCCAACGATTGTGAACGATGGTACCCAATTCTTTGAAGCTGATGGTTTATTTGTTTGGGGGGGGGGTGGAGGGAGATGTCATGTGAGTGTCCCTTTAAGAAAGGATTTTGTCTTATCACATGGCTTCAGTGATGTCATTTTGTGGGTGGAGTTGGGCTTTGGATGTGAGGTGTTTGAGTATCAATTTCAGTTGGACTGTTTTCGACAACAGGAGGAAGAAGTGTTTTCCCCCCAAATTTCAATGTTTTCATTTTAAAAGCTCTTCCAGTACGGACAGTTTGGGGAACACGGTAGCGCAAGTGGTTAGCACTGCGGCTTCACAGCGCCAGGGTCCCATGTTCGATCCCCTGCTGGGTCACTGTCCGTGCGGAGTCTGCACGGTCTCCCCGTGTCTGCGTGGGTTTTCTCTGGGTGCACTGGTTTCCTCCCACAGTCCAAAGACGTGCAGGTTAGGTGGATTGGCCATGATAAATTTCCCTTAGTGCCAAAAAGGTTAGGAGGGATTATTGGCTTATGGGGATAGGGTGGCAGTGAGGGCTTAAAGTGGGTCAGTGCAGACTGAATGTGCTGAATGGCCTCCTTCTGCACTGTGTATTCGATGTTCTATGTTCAGTAAAACACATTGGATGTGGCTAACTGCCTTGATAACTTGAAATATATAGTTTGCTTTCCGGAAGGAGTTTGAATCTGCTAGTTGAGACTGGATCAGAATCTCAGGGAAAGGACCAGTCCCATTCAAGAGAGAATGCAGTGTGCTGGTCCACACCCTTGAAAAGGGGTTTGGTTTCTTGGATTTTGTTATTGAATTGGAACAGTTAAGGGGGAATTCATTAAGTGTTACGTACTTAGATTACTGAAGCTGTGTGGTGTCTTTATGTTTGTAATTGTTTAAATTTCTTTCTGTGTTTATAGATATATATGTGTTAACTACAGTCCTAGAATAAACCTTGTTTTGATTCAATTGTCTTGGAAGTCTGAAGAATCACACCTGCAGTGAAAGCGTTTGTGCTCATCCTAGCCGATTTCAACATAAAGGGTATAGGTCAGGTGAACTCCATAATACACTTTGGAATTTCTAGGCCCTGGCCCAAATCAAAATATTTAGGGTTAAGCTACCGTGCAAGAGGGTTTACACGGCTCCCAACTCCTCAGTGTCATTGGCTGTCACAGTGGCCTTTCCCATAGTACCTTGGCGGTGTCTGCCACAGGTTTCCGTGTGTCCCTCAGCACGTTGTCCTGGACCTTTCCATGTGCACGTCTGAAATATCCGGTCGAGGACAATTCCTTGCACTGGAAAACCAATAAGCTTCAGGCGAACCAAAACGTGTCTTTCCCCGAGTTGATGATTTCCCAGCAACAGTTGAAGTGTGCCTCGTTGTGCGTCCCTGGGAACATCTTCTGAAGCATAATAATAATAATCGGGTCCTGCGTCGACAGGCTGTTCGGGTGGAACCTCGACAAATACCAACATATCCCTCTCCAGACCTTCCTTCCAACGACACATTCCACAAGCTGTTGTGCAACCATCTCCCACCGCCCTGCAGCTCCTTCGGGGGCAGTGTGCGGTGACACTGAGACTTCATGCATGCGTGAAGGATCAGATGGAGAGTGTCCATCTTACCACCAGCTAACCTCGCTCTTTCATCCCAGAGATGCTGCAGAATCTGATCAGTGATTCTTCCACTTTCTTTATAATTTCAGATTTCCAACCTTTGCAGCAGTTAGGATCGCTCACTACACGAGACTTTGGGCTACTTCCCTTCCCTCATTTTTCGTGGGAGCTTGCATTAAAATCATTTGGAAAATACAAATAGTCAGAGAGACGCAATGATCAATGATACCCTCCTGAGCAGCAGAGTGCCCGGAGGTCCGCAGCTCTCCTTCCCCGGAAGTGGTCCAATAGGCCCCGCCGACTCGTCTACATAATTGGAATTCTCTGCAAGCGGATACAAGAGTTATTCCTCTTTCTGTGAACATTAACGGTTTGTAGTTAATTCCAAAAATGTATATCAATTACATTGTTCACTCTCCGATACTGGCGTTGATTGTCCGTGTGTAAAGTCAGTGTGATGTTCAAGAGCTCCGTGCAAGGTGGGTAGAGAGTAAGGTTCGTACAAATGTTACTACACTTTGGTTTCTATTCAGATCGCTTAATGGTGATGGTGACTGAGAGTCGGGAAACAGAAATGCCGGGGAAGCACAACCAGGGGACTGCGAAGTTCAATTTGGACGCGAAATTGATTCTAAAAGTTTCAGGTCCAGACAGAAACATGGAGTGGCATCGATGAAAGTTATAGAGGGGGGCCAGAGAAGGACTGGAACAAGGAATGTTCCACAAACCTCATAAAGAGACAGGATTCAAAGCTATAAATTGTGTTTCACATTTGAAAGCAAGCCCCGCCAAAGGCAGGGTGTCAAATATTGATTAGAACTCCAAGTGATCGGACTTCCAGTGACGACCATGGTGTGAGTGGTCGCACATCGGGCTGCTCCTGCTTGAAGGTGTAGAAACGAGCTCTATGTACCTGAAATTGGGTGCACCTTCGACAGAAAAGTGTTACTGAAGGTTGGAGACGTCCCCCCCCTCTCCCTCCCCCCGGGAGTGGTATGTCTGCTGGTTACCACACCCGGCAGAAGAAGCTTCAAGGAGTTGGAAAAGACCTGTGGTGCAGCAGCCAGAGGAAGATTGGCGGAAGGGAAAGGACAAATCCATAGATGGAATTATTGATGGCTTTCATCAAGCAAGAGTTCTGCCAGCAGAGGAAGGAGATGCAGGAGGGTCGCTCGACATCATAGAACTTACAGTGATGAAGGAGGCCATTTGGTCCATGAACCCAAGCCGGGAATCGAACCTGGCTAACCACTGTGCTACCGTGCCAACATCGAAGCAGCTGTGGCACCCCTGAAGGACGCGACGGAGACGGTGGGGAAATATTTGGAGATGCAGGGGCTGCACATCCGAGAGATTGAGAGGGTGATGTCAGATCACAGCGATCGAATGGTGGCATTGGAGGCAGAGGTGGTGCTCTAAGGAGACCGTTGCAAGATGTTGGGAACAGAGGCCAGGGAGAAGTGCAACTGTGAATGGGAGGAGAACAAGGTCCGAATTTACCAGGACATTGGAGCTGAGCTGGCAAAACGGCGTGCAGGGTTCAACAGAGCCAAGGCGGTGCTGTATCGCCGGTGGATCCGGTTTGGGGTGGACTACCCGGCGAAGCTATGGATGACGTACGAAGGCCGGCCATACTATTTTGTCCCAGAGGCAGCCAATGACTTTATCAGGGAGCCTAAACTGGGGGAGAACTGAACTGAATAATTCTGAGAGACTGAGATTCTGCCACGTTGAAGTAATTGGGAACAGGGGTAGAGTTGGAAGGAGGGGGGAATTATTTTCCTCCAATGTGGAGGGGTTGGGTTGACAAAGGGTAGCAGGGGTGAAATCTTTGTCATGGGATAGCTATCCCCATCCCCCCTCCTGCGGCATGGGGATGTGTTTTTCTTTTGGTTTGTTCTTGGGGAAGGTGACCTGTGGTTGGAGATGAGTCTTTGTTCAGATGGGGGGGGGGGGGGGGCGGTCAGCAGGGAGCCTTCTTCAAAGAACAGAGAGGTGAGGGCAGGGGGTCTGTAAGAGCAGCATTTGGGCAGGAGTTGCCATGCTGGCGAGTAATGCTGGTGAACGGAAGTGAGGTGGGGGAGAAGGACGACAGAGGTGGCCGCAAGGGGGGAGGGGAGAAGTGAGGGTGATGTGGCAAGGCAAGGATGGAGAAGAAACATGGCAAGGGGCCATCTTGGATGGGCCAGGTACAGGGTGAAATTAACGGGGATCAAGCTGAAAAGTGAGGATCGCGGATGGTAGAGGGGAATGGAGCCATAAGCGCCCGGTAAGGCTGTTAACATGGAACGTGCGAGGACTCAATGGACCGGTCAAAAGATCTTGGGTCTTTACGCACCTTAGGAGCTTAAAAGTGTCTTTCTGCAGGAGATGCATCTCCGCATGAAGGACCAGGTTAGGCTAAGGAAGGGGTGGGTTGGTCAGGTTTTCCACTTGGTGTTTGATTCAAAGTCGCGGGGACTGGCAATTTTGATGAGTAAGAAATTGGGCTGTGTGAGCATGAAGGAGGTGAGGGACCCAGGTTGGAGATATTGGATTGTGAGAGGGTTATTAAGAGGGACGCTGGTGCTGTTGATAAATGAGTATGTACCGAATTGGGATGATGTAGGTTTTATGAGGGGGTGGCTGGTAGCAATCCCGGACTTGGCCACGCAACAGCTGATTATGGGAGGAGATTTTAATTGTGTCCTCGAGCCGACGGTGGATAGATCGAGCCCCAGGCCAATGCGCAGGATACCTATTGCAAAGAAGCTGGGTGGATTTATGGAAACGATGGGTATGGTGGACTCGTGGTGCATCAAGAACCACGGGGGAGGGGAGTATTCCTTTTTATCGCATGTGTACAGGGTGTATTCAAGAATCGTCATTTTAAAAAATAAATTTAGAGTGCCCAATTTTATTTTCCCAATTAAGGGAAAATTTAACGTGATGAAAGCTAACATTGCTTTTGCCGTCTTAACTGTCGACTGAACCTGCACATTAACCTTAAGAGAATCGCGAACTTGGTCTCCCAAGTCTCTTTGTGCTTCTGCTTTCCGAAGCATTTCCCCAGTTCGAAAATAGTACATGCCTAGATTCCTCCTTCCAAAGTGCATAACCTCACACTTTTCCACATTGTATTTCATTTGCCACTTCATTGCCCACTCTGCTAGCTTGTCCAAGTCCTTCTGCAGCCCCCTTGCTTCCTCAATACTACCTGTCCCTCTACAGATCTTTATATCATCTGCAAACTTAGCAACAGTGCCTTCAGTACCTTCTTCCAGATGATTAATGTATATTGTAAAAAGTTGTGGTCCCAGCACAGACCCCTGAGGCACAGCACTAGTCCCGGCTGCCATCCTGAAAAAGACCCCTTTCTTCCCACACTTTGCCTTCTGCCAGTCAGCCAATCTTCTATGCATGTCAGGATCTTATCCTTAACACCATGGGCGTTTAACTTATTTTACAGTCTCCTATGCGGCACCTTGTCAAAGACCTTCTGGAAATCTAAATAAATGACGTCCACTGGATCTCCTTTGCCTAACTTCCTTGTTACCTCCGCAAATAACTCTAGTAGATTTGTCAGACACGACCTCCCTTTGACAAAGGCGTGCTGACTCAATCCTATTTTACCATGCACTTCCAAGTGCTTCGCGATCTCATCCGTAATAACATACTCTAAACTCTTACCAACGATCGAAGTCAGGCTAACCGGCCTTTAATTTCCCATCTTCTGCCTCTCTCCCTTCTTAAAAAAGTGGTGTTACATTAGCCACCTTCCAGTCCTCTGCGACCCTTCCTGCCTCCAGTCATTCCTGAAAGATCATCACTAATGCCTCCACAATTTCCTCAGCTATCTCTTTTAGGACCCTGGGGTGTAGTCCATCTGGTCCAGGTGACTTATCCACCTTCAGACCTTTCAGTTTCCCCAGAACCTTCTCCTTAGTAATGGTCTCTACACTCACCTCTGCCCCCTGGTTCTCCTGGGCCTCTGGCATCCCACTGGTGTCTTCCACCGTGAAGACTGATGCAACATAACTTATTCAGTTTGTCTACCATTTCTTTGTTTCCTATTATTACTTCTCCAGCCACATTTTTTATTGGTCCAATGTCTATTTTTGCCTCTCTCTTACCTTTTATATATTGAAAAATCTCTTCCTATCTTCCATTATATTACTAGCTAGCTTGCACTCATACTTCATCTTCTCCCCCCTTTTTGCTTTTTAATTGTCCTCTGCTCGCGTTTAAAGGCTTCCCAATCCTCTGGGTTCCAACTAATCCTCGCTACTTTGTACGTTTTTTCCTTAGCCTTTATGCTGTCCTTGACATCCCGCATCAGCCATGGATGCCTTGTCCTCCCCTTAACATGTTTCCTCCTCCTTGGGATGAATTTCTGTTGTGCCTCCCTAATAGCCCCCAAAACCCCTATCATTGCTGTTCCACTGTCTTCCCTGCTAGGCTCCTTCTCCAGTCAACTCTGGCCAGCTTCCCTCATGTCTTTGTAGTTACCCTTATTTAATTGTAATACTGTGACATCTGATTGCAGCTTCTGCCTCTCCAACGGCAGGGTAAATGCTATCACTTTGTATTCACGGTTCCCTAAGGGTTCCTTCACCTTAAGTTCCCTAATCAAATCTACCTCATTACACATCACCAAATCCAGAATTGCCTGTTGCCTAGTAGGCTCTGTCACAAGCTGCTCGAAAAAATCCATCTCTTAGACATTCCACAAATTCCATTTCTTTAAAAGAAAGCCTATACTTAGCTTCAGGCACCCACTCATTCAGAGGAACAATGGCCGTTGTTCGGTTCTGAGGCTGCTGGGGTGTAAGTGGTAGAGGGGAACAGCTCAGGTCATCTGTCTGGTAGCGAGCGTTGACCTTGGACTTACTTGCTTCTGGTGTAGCTGGTGGAAGGGTCTATTTGCTGTGTGAGCCGATTCCAAGAGAGCAATTCTCTCTTGGAGCCTTCTTCTTATACCCAAAGTGGTTTCGCGCGCTTTTGGGCGGGCCTTGAACTTGGCCCCAATAATTGGGCCATTTCTTGATCATTCGCATTGATCCTGACCAATAAAGGTGTGGGTGCCCTGATGGCTGCGTGAGTCCGAGGTGGCCGTTGGCCTGCTTTGTTTTCTGCTTTCGTTTTGGGGAACTGGCGCTGCGAGGTCTGGGGCAAGATCGGTTACTTAAGTATCTTCTTTTGTTCCCGGAGATGGGCCATCAATATGCTAATACACCTACAGTTTCAGTCTTGTCTGGGAGCTGTTTCTCCTATATGCAGTCAGGCTCTGTCCCTGCTTGCTTTCTTAACAGTGTCAGTTTTTCTCTGCAATCTTTGCAAATGTCCATTTTGTATTCTGGAAGTGGCCATCCGAGATGGCTACACACCCTCCTTGTGATCCTCAACGCGAAGCGTGAAGGATCAAATTGCCGCGTCGTCTTCGTTCTCCTCCTAAGTCAGGTACCCATAAGCACATGACAGGCTATACACTGCTCTGTCCTATGAATTGCAACTTTTACCTAAATTATTTTATGTCCATACATCATTATAAAATTCTACGGGGCCCGATGACATTCATGCATGCATTACAAAATGAAAAAAAACTGGAACCTATAACTGTCCTTATCTAAACTAACCTCAATCAATCAAAATAATTTACAACATTTTAAACTGTACAATAGCAGCAACACAGGCAGTCAAGCACAGAATTTTACATTTCTTTATTCAAACGAAACGAACACACACGAAGAAACGGATGTACTTTAATTCACTTCAAGGGGTTGGGGGGTTTGTTGAAGTCCGAAAATAGGGGATCTGAAGGTGTATACCGGGGTGCGGGAGGCTTTCCTCCGCCACTTCATTAGTCTAAGGATCTGAACGACACTGCGGAGTATCACCAGTACTAACAGTGCTTCCACAACGTAGGACAGGGAATACCAGGTGATGAACTTGTCACACCAGGTTGGTGTATCGGTAACTATCTCGGGGTGTAGTGTATGTCAGGGTTGGGAAACATTCACGGCCTGTGTGGTAGGGGTCAGGGTGGTAGCGTCCGCACCCAACTGGAGGGATCCCGCTAAGATCCGACTGTAGAGCATGATGGTTGTCTTCACCTTTCCTTCTTTCTTTCTTCTTCTTTTCGTCTTCTGAAGTTCCTGAGGTTCCAGATTCTATGGATACACACATAATTTCTGTTATTATCTTGTTTAAGATCTCGTCTGTCTGTGCTTTATTGCCAATCACCCATTATATTTGGTCACCATCTGTGACTCTCTCATTTAAAAAAAACCCCAAATATTTGGGTCAAGACATCCGAGAAAAATACTGACACAGTGCGAGCCGTCTCGCAGCCTGTGTGATCTACCAGCCTAGTGTTTGAGGATGTAAATAGCACCTGGAAGCAACCTAAGGGTTACCGTAAAGAAACAAAAGAGTTTTGAACTTAAAGAGCCAAAATTGGGTGCGTATGGGCCGCGGCAGGTAAGAATGTGCGGAATCCCCGGGTAGGACGGTGATCAGTGCTGTATGTGCTCTACCCGAGCGTAGCTGACCAGAGGGGGGTCCTCAGGCAGGGCCGGGACCAGTGCCGTTTCTCCACTCCCTGAGCAACCGGCAAGAACGGAATGAATATGTGGTCGTCGTGGGGGCTTCCTCTGGTGATTATCTTCAAATCAGGAGAGTAGCTATGATTGGTTGTCTGCCGACAAACTAGTTCCTCTAACAACCATTGGGCGTCAGAAGGGTAGTTCTGCATGCATCAAGATGTGGTGTCGGGCCATGAAAACTTTTAATTAACAAACAACATTTAACATTCACAATAACGAACAAACATACATAACAAACATGGCGCAGGTTCCATCAGAAAGGACACCGTAAATCTCCATTGGTTCCTTTTTACCATCATCTGGACACCTCTTTGCTCTAAAACAAACAGAGTCGCAAAGGGATTCGTTTGGTGGGAGTCAGGCTCTATGTCATCACCTTCGCCCGGCTGCCATACTCTTAACTGGAGTAGGTTTGCTAAAGCTGATTGGGGCGAATTGGGGTCCATCTCATCATTCCGGATGAGCCTGAACGAATTGTCTCTGTGCCAGAATATTGTGTCGAGGTTGGAGCTGCAAGGGTTTAATCCATAACCGTCGGGCGGTGGGTCTGGGTCAGGGGCTTTAATGTATGTTATCTCGGAGGGGTCGCTTGAATCATGTTCGGATCCGCTGGGAGTGGGGCCTGGTGCAGGGGTGTAATCGTAGAGTGGTGTGCTGGGGCTGTCGCTATTGCTGTCGCTGCTGTTTGAAGGAATGGAGAGTCGTGGCTCTGGGGGTGGAGTCAAAGTCGTGTCAGAAGATGGGCTGGACTGGTTGGGGGAGGGTAGGAATACATCGTTCGTGGGCGGTGCGTGCTCATCTGCTGCTGCAAGCGAGATGTGGTGTGCATGATTGTCCTCCGAGCCATAAGCCTTAAGCTGGTTTATGTGAAACCACGCAGGCTTGCCATTCGGATCGGTGATCTTATACACAGAGGGGCTGACTTCATCTCAGATGGAGTACGGTCCGGAAAATTTGGCGGAAAGGAATGAACTGGGGTTGTATAGATATAGCATCACTTGCTGCCCTACTGCAAACTCGGTGACGTGTACCGTTTTGTCAAAGCAAGCCTTGCTTTGCTTCTTGCGGGTTCCAAGCCCGACGACCGCGTGTACTGGGGTGCTTTTCGGGGGGTGGGGGGGGGGGGGGGGGTTCCAAAAGTGGCCATGTCTGGAACCTGCTTTCGCTAGGGCGTCTGCTTTAACGTAACGTGGGGGGGTGGGGGGGGGGGGGGTTGGGGGGTGGGGGGGGGTGGGGGGGTGGAGAACGATGATAACTTCGAACTTTGATGATTCCGTATTTATGGTTTTTGGCCGTTTGCAGAAGATGTTGGAGTAATGGGGCTGAGGGTAGGGGCTTTCCGTCTGCGGAAACGAATCCTCTAGTTTCCCACAGGGGTAGGAATTCTGTTAAACTGTTGCAGACATGTAAACTGTCCGAATATATGTCGGCTGGGGTCGGAAACGAGTCGGGGTGATCTACAAAACACGCTATGGCTGCCAGTGCTGCTGCCTGCGAGCCTAAATGTCCTGGCAATTTCAGCGAAATCTCATCTAGGGCGCATCCCTGCACGTCCTCTACATAAATGCCGCAACCGGTGATTCTTTTCCCATTTAAAACTGCGGAGGAGCCGTCCACATAGATTCTCAGGGGTGCGCATGTGTCTGTGGGCTGGGGTCTCTGGAGTGAAGTACCTGCTTTCGGGGGAGCTGACTTTGTTGTAAAGTGTCCTGTATTATGTTTTGTCATGATGATCTCACACTCATGTGCGGTACCTGCATATTGTAAATTACCGGATAGGAAAGTGTGGATCTTGTTTATCTTAACCGTTATGTCCCGTCCCTGTAAAAGAATGGTCCAATGGACTGCGCGGATCTGGCTGACTGTGCCATCCTCAGGTCGACCATTTAGTAGTACCTGTGTTGGGATGTGTTCAGTGAGAATGGTGATGGGGTTGAGTCCTGTAATGTAGGCAAAGTATTATACTGCCCAAAAAACTGCAAGCAGGTGCCTTTCGCAGGCAGAAAATCAATGCTCGACTGGATCTAATACGTGTGAGGCGTATGCCACGGGGCCTAATCGATCATGTCGTTCTTGGAGGAGCACTGCCGAAAAGATTCGGTCGGTAGTTGCAACCTCAATTGCGTACGGGGAAAGTGGATCTCGGACCTGTGCTGAGGGCTCTTTTTAAAGCATCCACGGCATCCGTGTGCTGTGGAAGCAATTCCCAAGGTGCTTGTTTCCTGAGAAGTTCGGATAGGGGATCTGCTTTTCTGGCGAAACCGTCGATATGGTTTCGGCAGTCCTAGAACTGACCGGAGGGCTGAGACATTATGGAGCAGGGGTAATTTGACGATTGAGTCGATTGTTTTCTGTTCGATCTCGCATTTGCCATGTGTGATTACTGTTCCAAAATAAATCACTTTTTCCTGTAAAATCTAGGCCTTCTTGGGGTTTACTTTACAGCCAATTTGTTGTAGGAGAGAAGTGAAATGTGCTCTCCCTTTGTGTCAGTCTGTTTTAGCAGATCATCTACATATTGGACCAGACAATCGGGTCGAATAAATTTTGCTAAACCATTTGCCAGCTGTCGGTGGAAAATGGAGGGGGATTTGTGGAAGCCTTGTGGAAGGCACGTCCACGTATACTGCTGTCCCTGGAATGTAAATGCGAATTTATATTGCCACGCTTTATCCAATGGAATGGACCAAAAGCCATTGCGAATGTCCAAAACCGAAATTTGTTTTGACTGTAGTCCCTGTTTGAGCATGGTCTCGGGACCCGTGGCTATGGTGGGGGCTGCTACTGGGGTTAGTTTGTTCAGTTCCCGGTAATCAATGGTCAGTTGCCATGATCCATCGGATTTCCTGACGGGCGAAATTGGCGCATTATTCGTGGAGGCTATTGATCGGAGTACGCTTTGATCAAGCAGACCCTGTATTACTTTTCAGATCTCTCCCTCAGCTTCTTGCGGAAAACCGTACTGCTTTTCGGGACTGGGGTCGGGACTTGTAATATTCACTAAGCCAGCGATCTTGCCACAGTCATGCTTGTGCTGTGCAAATGCTGTTTTGTGTTGCTGCAGGACTTCCCTAACTTGTTTGCCCTGACTAACGGCTCGAGAGTCGAACCAGGGGCGCCATTCTACGACCCCCCCCCCCCCCCCCCCTTCCGCAGATGCAAGTTCTGGAGCCCGAACATCGTCAGTCGGTGCCGTTCATATCTGTGTTCTCAGAATGGGCGCGAACACTGAATTGGCTTTGCCGTATTCCTATTTAGGGTGCCTGTCTGTTGGTTTCTCTGCTGCTTCTGGGGCGCATTGCACTCTCGTGCATACTGTCCTAATTGTCCACAATTGTAACACTCCTGGGATTTGGGCTGCTATGGGCTGTTCCTGCCCTCATTTACCCATGCGGCGTTCTGGTGCGTCCAACCTGGATGCATGTCTGCCTGTTTTTCCTCGGTTTTAACAAATGCGGTTTTGCCTTCGATTGACTGTTCCCAAGCACGGGACAATCTTTTCAAAACACATTTCTCATTGTGCGTCTCGTCTGAGGGGTCGTAATTTGCACAAGCTCTCTGTCCTGCCTCTGTCGCATGGGAGGCTAGGATGCGAGTCCATTTGGCCATATTATCTGGGGACAAATGGGAGCAGGCTAATTCTCCGAACACTGCAGTAAAATGTATCCACAAGCCTCCGGCAAACACTGTGAGGTGCTCTGAATTCTTTTGCCTACACTTGTTTGGCCTTCTACGGGGTCTCTTTTGGTGTAGCCGATCGCATCAAGGATCGCTGTATGCATTTCTTGGAGTGTGCCTCCTCCTACATTCTGTGGGTCGGGAAGGGCTGCCACGACTGAAGGGTCGAGGCTTAAAACTGTGAGCTTCACTTGCTCCTTTTCATCCAGGGCGTACATGGCAGCCTGTTGTTTTACTCTTGCAAAGAATAGGTGGGGGTCCGATGTGGGCAGGAACCGTGTAATTTTATCACACGCATCCCGTAATTGGGCCACGGTTAACGGGTTAATGTATAGGAAATCTGAGTCTCCTTCTGCTGCGGCTCTGCGATGTGTGGTGACAGGATTCATAGGGGTGTGTTCTGCTTGTGCAATCGGGGGTTGGTGTGCTTTTCTGGGCTTTTTCCTGTGTATATGTCCTCTGTACATAGCTGTGGACAGTCTCATTTAACTCCTGCCAATCGGAGCCGTTTTCCTGGTCTAACTGGGGTCCAAACGCACTCTGAAACACATTCTGAACAGAAAGCAGAGATTGCAATTCTGCAATTTGCTTCCGGCACTTTGAGTGATCTACCGAGTTCTGCCTTTGTTCCATCGTGGAAGTGTGGAGTGCTCGTGGGGCTGCTTTTAAGTCTTTGCGCTGTTTCTGCAACTGCTCGACCTGTTGTTCAGTTTCCTGTTGTACCAACACCACGCGTTGTGTGTCCTGGTAGGATTTGTCACATTGGGACCGAAAGCTGCTCAAATGGGCGAGACAAGACTGGTGTGCCCGCTTGGCATCAGCCACCTCCTTGTCCCTCGCCGCTATCTGCTCTCTCAGTTCCTTGTTCGCTCTCTCATATCCGTTCACATCTCCTCAACTACTCTTGTCTCTCTCCTCAATCTCTTTACGGAGCGTCCTCACGACCTCCTCTGTGCCTCGCAATTGTGCCAAGCAGGACACGATTGCCATCGGCTTGCGAGCTTTCCCTAAGCTCTTCTTATGGATCTCAGTCAGGCTCTCTCACCAAGTATACTCTATACTCCCGGGACCTGTTTCATCATTGGCGCAGAATGCACTCCAAAGGGGCCACGCTTTTCCTTTGAGATATTTTCTGATCTCTTCTTCTCATACAGGACACTGTCCTACTCTACTGTTCGCTGCGACCTCGAATTCTTGGGGGGGGAGGGGGGGGGCGGTCATAAGGCGTTCTATTGCCTTCATTAACATTTTCCTACAAAACGCCCGACAGTTTTACCAACAAAATCTCTCAGCTTTACCTTATATCCCTGTTAGTACGCATGCATTCACACACTTCCGAATCTTGGAGGTTTGCTCAATATCGTTCTTACACTTGTGGCTTTTCTGTTTCAAATTGGATTCCAATTCAAAGTTGGGTTCTCTCGGAGTGACTCGGCCACTTCTAGATCGAGTCCCACTAGAGTCGCCAGTAAATGTTGCTCTCTTTGGTTGTTTCTAAATATGGCGGTCAATATGGTCGCCTTCCTTAATTCTAATTACGTTTGCTTTAGAGTCGCCAAGTATCTTTCGATACTGCCACAAGGTTCAAATCCGAATACTGATCATAGAGCCGGTAGAGCAGTTATTTGAAGTTCAGAATATACTGGGTCATGTATACTGGGTCTAAGTCAATACTATTTATTTACACATACAGCAATCTCTACTCATGCACGAAACACTGCAGCTAAACTATCACTACTGCTAAAGCCTATACTTAGCTTTGGGCACCGACTCAGTCAGAGGAACAATGACCGTTGTTCGGTTCTGAGGCGGCTGGGGTCGAAGTGGTAGAGGGGAACAGCTAAGATCGTCCATCTGGTAGCGAGCGTTGACCTTGGACTTACTTGCTTCTGGTGTAGCTGGTGGAAGGGTCTCTCTGCTGTCAGAACCGATTCCAAGAGTGTGATTCTCTCTTGGGGCCTTCTTCTTATACCCCAAGCGGTTTCACGTGCTTTTGGGCGGGCCTTGAACTTGGCCCCAATCAATTGGGCCATTTCTTGATCATTCGCATTGATCCAGACCAATAAAGGGGTGGGTGCTCTGATTGCTGCGCTTGTCCTCTGTAGTCGTTGACCTGCTTTGTTTTCTGCTTTCGGTTTGGGGAACTGGCGCCGCGAGGTCTGGGGCCAAATCGGTTACTTAAGTATCTTCCTTTGTTCCCGGGGATGGCCTAATAGATCTACAGTTTCAGTCTCGTCTGGGAGCTGTTTCTGCAATATGCAGACAGGATCTGTGCCTGTTGCTTTCGTAACATTTTCAATTTTTCCCTGCAATCTTTGCAAATGTCCATTTTGTATTCTGGAAGTGGCCATCCCAGATGGCTACACCAGGATGTTGCCTGGTCTGGAGGGCAATAGCTATGAGGAAAGGTTGGACAAACTCGGATTGTTTTCACTGGAACGACGGAGGTTGAGGGGCGACCTGATAAAGTTATGAGGGGTATGGACAGAGTGGATAGTTATAAACTTTTTCCCAGGGTGGAAGAGTCAATTACTAGGTGACATAGATTGACTTGCCAAGACATTTTGAGTGCATTTAGAAGTGATTTATTTTGGAAGGAAGAATGAGGAGGGCCAATATAAATTAATCGGTTGTGTATTGTGATGAATAATGTTAACTCTAGAGGTTGCTGTGGCTCACTACATGAGAATTTGGGCTTCCTTTGCCCCCTTGTCATTGGAACAGGAGGAGGCCATTCCTGTTGGACCTGTCCTATCATTTAATGAGATCATCGCTGATTTGTGGCCGAACTCCATATACTTGCCTTGGGCACAGATCCTTTGAAACCTGTATTCAGGAAAAGTTTATGTACCTCAGGTTTAAAATGAACAACTGTTCTAGATTTGACCGCTGTTTGTGGGGGAGTGTTCCAAATCTCTAATGATAACTTTCTGAGCCATGATGTGGAGATGCCGGCGTTGGACTGGGTGAGCACAGTAAGAAGTCTTACAACATCAGGTGAAAGTCCAACAGGTTTGTTTCAATCTTCCTGAGCAGCAGAGTGCCCACAATCTGCAGCTCTCCTTTTCCGGGTAGTGTTCAGATAGGCCCCGCCCACTCATCTATATAAGTAGAGTTCTGTGCGAAAGCTCAACAATTATTTTGCGTTCTGTATACATTAACGGGTTGTAGTTAATTGTTACACTCCATATCAATAAAATAGTTCAGTCGGATGCGACGTTGAGTCGCAGTGTGTGAAGTCAGTGTGATGTTAAAGAGCGCCGTACGAGGTGGGTCGAGAGTGAGGTTGGTGTTAACGACAATACACTCTGGTGTTTTTTCAGATCGTATAAGTTTTTTGGCCTTTTTTGCTAAAATCCAGTGTAATGTAGATTGAGCCTTTGGTTCACATCTGGTATGTCTGTATTGTGGGGACCATGAATTGGATTCAATTTGAGTTAGTTTTTTGGAGCTGGATTCGCCCCTGGTCCACACTCTGAGCCCTGGCTTTGTAACTCAGAAAATGTAGTGAAATAAAAAAAACTCTCACCTTTTACTCCGGATTTCGGTGGAGAGGAGCACTCAAAGTGCTCCTGCTTCTGTGGGGCTGTCTTGTAGTTAAAAAGCAGATTGATCTTGCTCTCTTTGACTCATTTATGCTCTCTTTGACACGTTTATGCTAGTTTGTGAATGTGGTGAAGCATATGAAGTGATGCTGTTCTTTTAGTCTTCTTCCAGAGGTGTAACTCTCTCCGAATATTTTCTGAAAGAGCATCTGATTCCTTTTTTCCCAATTATGGGGCCATTTAGCGTGGCCAATTGTGAGAGTGTTACCCACGCAAACACGGGGAGAAGCTGACCCCAAATTTCACATCATCATCATAGATTCCTTACAGTGCAGAAGGAGTCCCAACCAATGCTTCAAAAGACTACCCCACCTCGGCCCTGTCCTATTCCTGCAACACCATCCTAAGACATATAATATGTTATAATTATATAGTAATCATTTGGATTGAATGGAACTTAATGTAGTATTTGCAGATGATGCAAAGTGAGTTGGAGGATGAGCTGTGAGGACGCTGCACAGATTCTTCAGTGGCATTTGGACAGGCTGAGTGAGTGGGCATATGCAAGGCAGGTGCAGTTAAATGTGAGGTTATCCACTTTGGTTATTATTTGAATAAGTCTATTTTGAGAGAGGTTGAAATTCAGTGAGATCTTGGTGTTCTAGTGCATCAGTTGCTGAAATTAAGTGAATAGGTACAGCAGGCAGTAATGAAGACAAATGGCATGTTGGCCTTCGTAGCGAGAGGGGTTGAGCATAAGAATAGGGTGTTGTACTACAATTGTATTGGGCATTGGTGAAGCCACAACTGAGGTATTGTGTGCAATTTGGTATCCTTATCTCAGGAAGGATGCTCTTGCTGTGGAGGGAGCGTACCGAATGTTTACCAGGGTGATTCCTGGGATGGCGGGACAGTCATATGAAGGGAGGCTAAATCAATTAGGATCATATTCACTGGAGTTTGGAAGAGTGAGAGGAGATCTCACAGAAACTTATAAAATTCAAACAGGATTAGACACGGTAGATTCAGAAAGAATGTTCCTGAGGATGGGACAGTCAGAATTAGGGGTCACAGTTTGAGGATAAGGGGTAAACCTTTCAGGGCTAAAGCGAGGAGAAATTCCTTCACCCAGAGAGTGGTGAATCTGTGAAATCACTACCACAAAACGTAGTTGAGATGAAAACATTGTGTAATTTCAAGAAGGCATTAAATATAGTTCTTGGGTGTCACAGTTGTTAGCACTGCTGCATTATGGGTGCTGAGGACGTACGTTCGATCCAAGACCCGGGTAACTGTCAATGTGGATTTTCCATTCTCTCCGTGTTTGCATGAGTCTCACCCCCACAACCCAAAAATTCGTGAATTGTCCCTTAAGTGTAAAAAGATAATTGGGTACTCTAAATAAAAAGATATAGCTCTTGGAGCTAAAGGGGTCCATGGATATGCGGAGAAGGCGGGATCAGAGTATTGAACCTGATGATTAGCCACAACCACCATGAATGGCGGGGCAGGCTCAAAGGGCCGAATGCCCTCCTTCTGCTTCTATTTTCTATGTAAAAAAGGCAAATGGACAATCTCAGCAGGTCTGGCAGCATCTGTGGAGAGAGGAGGGAGGTAACGTTTTGAGTCTGGATGACTATTTGTTGAAGCAGAAGAGTAAACATGTTCTGGACAATTCTGTCCACTGGGAACCATGCAAATCGTAGTTTAAATTGCAATTTAGGATTGTTCCAACAGGATTAGCAGGAAAAAGTTAGAAGGATTAAAACGTCTTCCAACTTCTGGGTAACTGCTGTATAGTCCTAGACGAAACCCCATGGACTCGCCCCCGCACCATCCACTCCCCCCCCCCTCCCCAGCCACTGTCTTCCCGCACCACCACCCATCCCTTCACCCATCCCGCCTCCAAATCCTATCCAATTAACCTGGTCAGTTAGCTTCTCACTGTCCTGACGAGAACCTTTAAATTTCAATGGGAATTGGATTGTGGCAGCTAGTGCCGCAAAAAGAGGGGATGTTTCCTCCTTCACTCATCGGATCTGAATTTCAATGCTAGACCTTAAGGATGCGTTGCACCGCCTGGACGTCATTCAGCTCGAATGTTTGAGATACGTTAAGAAAAAAACTGACATAAGTGATTCATTTGGTAAATTGTAAATAGTGGAAATATTGCAGGGCCACTATGTCTCAGGTGTAACGTGTTTTGATTGTGTACAATTGTGACGCTGACTGTCCCTCACTACCGATGGTGCAGTCCGCCCTTCTCGTCAGTGCCCACTCAATAATCCTCAAATTTCTTAGCCCTCCTTGCTTTGCCGCTATGTCTAGGAATGTCCTCAGGAGGCACACCAGAAGGGGAAGCAGCACAGTGGCGCAGTGGATTAGCCCTGCTGCCTCATGACGCCGAGCTCCCAGGTTCAATCCCTGCTCTGGATCACTGTCCGAATGGAGTTTGCACATTCTCCCCGTGTTTGCGTGGGTCTCGCCCCACAACCCAAAAGAATGTACATGCTAGGTAGCTTGGCCACGCTAAATGGCTCCTTAATTAAAAAAATGAATTGGGTACTCTAAATGTATTTTTAAAAAGAAGTAGAAGCAGCCAAGGGCAGCACGGTGGTGCAGTGGTTGTCACTGCTGCCTCATGGCGCCGAGGTCCAAGGTTCGATGCCAGCTCTGGGTCACTGTCCATGTGGAGTTTGCACATTCTCCCCATGTTTGCGTGGGTTTCATGCCCACGCTCCAAAGATGTGCACGCTAGGTGGATTGGCAACACTAAATTGCCCCATAATTGGAAAAAATGAATTGGGTACTCGCCATCTATATTAAACATACTTCAGGCATGCGTGAAGGACCAGATGGAGAGTGTCCGTCTTACCACCAGCGAACCGAGGTCTTTCACCCCAGTGATGATGTCGAATCAGATCAGTATTTCTCCCACTTTCTTTGTTATTTCAGATTCTCAACCTGTGCAGTACCTGTTGGGGTCCGAGGCATGCACGTCCTATGTCTCTCTCCGTCTGCTGCAATAATCTGTATCTAAATATTGCCGGTAATAATTTACATGTGTGTATGAAAGTAAAATACTTTCTAGTATCTAAATGGGCATGTTGCACTCTGCAGTGCTTCAAATCTTTTACGTATAGTGGTTTTACACGCTCCCAGCACCTCAGTGTACATTGGCTGGCACAGTGGCCTTTCCCCATTGCACCTTGGCGGTGATAGCCCCATGTTTCAGTGTCTCCCGCGGCATTGGAATGTGTGAGTCTGAAACTCTCGGATGAGGACAATTCCTTGCACTGGAAAACCAACAACCTTCTGGCGAACCAAAGCGTGTCTTTCACCGAGTTGATCATCTCCCAGCAGCAGTTCATGTATGCCTCGGTTCCGTCCCTAGGAGCAGCTTCTGGAGCATACAGTCCTGCGTCGGCAGACTGTTCGGGTAGAGAGTAAGGTTGGTGCAAATGTCACTACACTCTGGTTTCTTTTCAGATCGCTCAACGGAGATGGTGATCGAGAGATCAGGGAACAGGAGTGCTGGAGAATCCGTATGTGACCAGGTGACTGCGAAGTGCAATTTGGAAACAAATTTGATTTTAAAAGTTTCAGGGCCAGACAGAAACATGGAGTAGCATCAAAACGGTCATTGCGGTATCAATGAAAGTTGTAGAGTGGGTCAGAGAAGCACTGGAACAAGGAATGTTCCACAAACCTCATAAAGAGGCAGGCTTCAAATCTAGACAGGCTTCAAAGCTATACATTTTGTTTTGATTTAATAGCAAGCCCCACCAAAGGCAGGGTGACAAATATTGATTAGAACTCCAAGTGATCGGACTACAAGTGGCGACCATGGTGTGAGTGGTCGCACATAGGACAGCTCCTGCTTGACGGTGTAGAAAGGAGCTCTTTTTACCTGACATTGGGTGCACATTCGACAGAAATGTGTTACTGAAGGTTGGGCCTCGCCCCCCCCCCCACCCCGCCCCTCCCCCCCCCCCCCACCTCCCCGGGAGTGGTATATCGGCTGGTTATCAAACCCGGCAGAAGAAGTTTCAAGGAGTTGGAAGAGGCCTGTGGTGCAGCAGCCAGTGGAAGATTGGCTTATTCCGAATACGACGAGCATTCAGGTAAAGTACACTTATGTTGGCTTTTTTACCTCTGTTCTGAATCTTAACACCTCGATCAGTAACCTCTCCTAAGTTATATTTCCTCTTAACCTTTCTCCTAATTTTCCTTGTCGTTGAAACCATGAACGTCATGTAACAACCTGCCGCGTCGCTTACCATTAATGTTTTCACTTCCCGTTTTATTCCTTTTAGTATTCCTGGTCCTATTCACTGAGCTCCCCTCAATCACTGTACCTTGTACTGTCGCCCTTTTTGATTTTTGACTATGGCTTCTCTGCCTTACACTTTCCCCCTTACTGCCTTTTGATTCTGACCCTGTTTTACGACCTTCCAACTTCCTGCATCGGTTCCCATCCCCCTGCCACATTAGTTTAAACTCTCCCCAACAGCTCTAGCAAACATCCCCCTAGGACATCGGTTCCAGTCCTGCCCAGGTGCAGACCATCCGGTTTGTACTGGTCCCACCTCCCCAGAACCGGTTCCAATGTCCCAGGAATTTGAATCCCTCCCTCTTGCACCATCTCTCGAGCCACGCATTCATCCTCTCTATCCTGACGTTCCTACTCTGACTAGCTCGTAGCACTGGTAGCAATCCTGAGATTACTACCTTTGAGGTCCTACTGTTTAGTTTAACTCCTAACTCCCTAAATTCAGCTTGTAGGACCTGGTCCCGTTTTTTTTACCCATATCGTCGGTGCCTATGTTCACCACGACAGCTGGCTGTTCACCCCCCCCCCCCGCCCCCCAGAATGTCCTGCAGCCGCTCCGAGACATCCTTGACCCTTGACCCCCCACCCCCAGCAGTGAAGCAACATACCATCCTGGATTCTCGATTGCGTCTGCAGAACCGCCTGTCTATTCCCCTTACAATTCCCCTATCACTATAGCCCTGCCATTGATCTTCCTGCCCAGCTGAGCAGCAGCAGGAAAAAGAATGTATTTTCCTTATCTTTCTATGTTTTTATTTTAAAAGCTCTTCCAGTAAAACACATTGGTTGTGGGTAACTTAACATATATAGTTTGCTTTCCGGAAGTAGTTTGAAACTGCTGGTTGAGATTGGATCAGCATCGCCGGTGCATATGATCTAGTGCCTGAAGCCTACAGGCAAAGGTTTAG
The DNA here is from genome assembly GCF_047496885.1 of Scyliorhinus torazame. Lineage (NCBI taxonomy): Eukaryota > Metazoa > Chordata > Chondrichthyes > Carcharhiniformes > Scyliorhinidae > Scyliorhinus > Scyliorhinus torazame. The sequence goes on from NC_092707.1 coordinate 246,233,437, forward strand.
ATATTTAAGGAAAGAACCCAGTGTCTGCGTTGGTTTTCTCTGGGTTCCCTGGTTTCCTCCCACAGTCGAAAGTCGTGCAGGTTAGGTGGATTGGCCAGTGCCAAAAAGGTTAGGAGGGATTATTGGCTTATGGGGATAGGGTGGAAGTGAGGGCTGAAAGTGGGTCAGTGCAGTCTCAATGTGCTGAGTGGCCTCCTTCTGCACTGTATGTTCTATGTCATATGTTCAGTAAAACACATTGGTTCTGGCTAATTGCCTTGATAACTTTAAAGATATAGTTTGCTTTCCGGAAGGAGTTTGAATCTGCTAGTTCAGACTGGATCAGAAACTCAGGGAAAGGATTCAAGAGAGAATGCAGTGTGCTTTGCCACACCCTTGAAAAGGGGTTTGGTTTCTTGGTTTTTGTTATTGAATTGGAACAGTTAAGGGGGAATTCATTAAGTGTTATATACATAGATTACTGTAGCTGTGTGGTGTCTTTATGCTTGTAATTGTTAAGGTGAGGTTGGAGAATCCAGTGAATAGTGGTGAAGTGGTAGTAGGAGTAATAGAGGAACTCGCTTGTCCAGGAATACAGTTTATCTTGGGTAATGATGCAGCTGGATTGCAGGTGGGAGTGATGCCTACTGTGGTTGACAAGCCAGTGCAAAATCAAACAACTGAATTGTTGAAAGACGAATATCCTGGGATTGTTCCTGATTGTGTAGTAACAAGGTCGCAAAGTCACAGGTAAAGACAAGAGGAGAAATCAAAGAATGAAGATAAAGTTAAAGTTCAATTATCAGAAACGATTTTGATCAGATGATTTGAAAAGAACAAGAACAGATGGAGTATGAGGTGGGTATTCTGAGTTCAGGAAAGTTGGCAGAGATACAACAGAAAGATGTTGAAATGAAATCGATGTATCAGAAAGCATACAATCAAGAGGAATCTGAGTGTATACCAGAATGTTATTACCTTAAAAATGACGTCTTAATGAGAAAATGGAGACCTTTACATATGCAGGCGGGTGGAAAGTGGACAGAAGTTCATCAAGTGGTATTGCCGGTAGGTTATTGACAGGAGATGTTGCGAGTAGCACATGAGGTACCAGTGGGAGGTCATTTGGGAGTAAGGAAAACTCAAGCTAAAATACAGAAACATTTTTATTGGCCTGGACTACATATAGGTTAATGATGTCGATCATGTCACACATGTCAAGTGATAGGGAAACCTCAAGCACCCTTCATACCCATTCCAGAATTTGAGGAACCTTTTACAAGGGTCTTAATTGATTGTGTAGGACCGCTTCCTAAAGAAAAAGTGGGAATCAATATCTATTGATTACAATGGATGTGTCTACTGGGTTTCTAGAGGCCATCCCATGACGCAATATTACAGCTAAAAGGATTGTGGAGGAATTACTTAAATCTTTTTCTAGATATGGACTACCCACAGAAATACAATCGGATAAAGGATCAAATGTTACCTTGAAGGTATTCAAGGAGGTTATGTACGAATAAAACAATTTAAATCAACCGCGTACCATCCAGAATTGCAGGGAGCATTAGAACGGTGGCGTCAGATGTTAAAGAGAATGTTGATGGCTTATTGTCAAGATTATCCAGAGGATTGGGATAAAGGAATTCCATTCGTACTGTTTGCAATTAGGGATGCACTTAATGAGTCATCCAAATTCAGTCCTTTTGAACTAATTTTTCGTCATGAGGTAAGTGGACCACTTAAATTGATTAAGGAGTAATTGGTGAGTTAGCAGTCTGAAACGACACTATTCGTTTACATGACAAATTTTAGGGAACTGTTAAATAGTACAAGTAAATTGGCTGGACAACATTTAAAAGTTGCACAGCATGTGATGAAACAGGAAGCGGAGAAGAAAGCCAAAGTTTGTAGTTTTGCTCATGGATATAAATATTTAGTGTTGTTAGCAGTGATAGGTGATCCTTTAAAAGCAAGTTTTTGTGGACTTCATCAGATTCAAAGGAAATTGAGTGAGGTGAATTGTTTGGTAAGAACGCCAGATAGAAGGGATACTCGCCGAGTGTGTCATGTGAATATGCTTAAAAGGTATTTTGAAAGGGAAGGAGAGCAAAAGGAGGAGGTTTTAGAGATTGTAACTCAAAGTGAAAAACCAAATCCAGATGACTCTGAATTTAACATTCCTCAAATTAAATTGGATAACGAGGATGTTCTTAAAAAATGGGATAAATTATTGAGTTTCCTGCCAGATTAAAAACGAACTGACCTGAAAGAGTTATTAATATCACATGGGAAAGTTTGTGGAAATAAATTGGGAAGTATTAAAATGTCTATGCATGATGTAGATTGGGGTGGGTGGGGGGGGGGGGGGGGGGGGTATGCTGTTCCAATTAAACAACATCCATATGGACTTAACCCTTTAAAACTGACGGGATAAAAAAGAAATTAAAAGTAGGCTTGAAAATGGCATAATTGAAGTGGGTTGCAGCAAGTGCCGCAGACCCATAGTGATGGTTCTGAAACCGGATGGTACCCAACGATTGTATGTGGACTATAGAAGGGTGAATGCAGTTACAAAAACAGATACACAAAGCAGGAATTTAGAACGTCCAAATTACCTAATAGCACGTCTTTTTGGGACTTGTGGGAAGGAACTGGAGCATCCAGAGGAATACCACGCAGCACAAGGAGAATGTGCAGACCCCGCCCAAACAGCGACCCAAGGTGGGAATCGAACCTGGGATCCTGGCGCTGTGAAGTCATAGTGCTAACCAGTATGCTACCGTGCTGCCCATATAATTATGTGTGTTTATTTTAAAACGTATACATGTGGCAGGATGCAAAAACGTGATAGCCGATGCTTTTTCATAAATATTATGAAGAGAAGCAGGTTCGACGGTGGAAGACAAAGAATTAAAATGGACTGTATTATTGTAAATGCTTGCCTGTTTTGATATTTTAAAATGTATGTAGGTATATTGTTAGGTGTTAGGAATGGGCAAGTGAAAAGGTGAGAAATGAAGCCATCGTTGATGGGCAGCACGGCAGCACTGTGGTTAGCACAGTTGCATCACAGCTCCAGGGTCCCGGGTTCGATTACGGGCTTGGGTCACTGTCTGTGCGGAGTCTGCACGTTCGCTAGTGTCTGCGTGGGTTCCCTCTGGGTGCTCTGGTTTCCTCCTACAGCCCAAAGATGTGAGGTTAAGTGGATTGGCCATGCTAAATTGCCCTTAGTGTCCAAAACGATTAGGTTACGGGGTTAGGGTGGAGGTGTGGGTTTAGGTAGGGTGCTCTTTCAAGGGCTGGTGCAGACTCTATGGACCGAATGACCTCCTTCTGCGCTGTAAATTCTTTGAAGCTGATGGTTATTTGTTTGGGGCGGGGGGGGGGGGGGGTGAGGTAGATGTCATGTGAGTGTCCCTTTAAGAAAGGATTTTGTCTTATCACATGGCTTCAGTGATGTCATTTTGTGGGTGGAGCTGGGCTTTGGATGTGAGGTGTTTGAGTATCAATTTCAGTTGGACTGTTTTCGACAACAGAAGGAGGAAGAAGTGTTTTGCCCCCAAATTTCAATGTTTTCATTTTAAAAGCTCTTCCAGTACGGGCAGTTTGGGGAACTCGGTAGTGCAAGTGGTTAGCACTGTGGCTTCACAGCGCCAGGGTCCCATGTTCGATCCCCTGCTGGGTCACTGTCCATGCGGAGTCTGCACGTTCTCCCCGTGTCTGCGTGGGTTTTCTCCGGGTGCACTGGTTTCCTCCCACAGTCCAAAGACGTGCAGGTTAGGTGGATTGGCCATGATAAATTTCCCTTCGTGCCAAAAAGGTTAGCAGGGATTATTGGCTTATGGGGATAGGGTGGAAGTGAGGGCTTAAAGTGGGTCAATGCAGACTCTTTTAAAAAAAATATATATTTTATTGAAATTTTTTTCCCAAACAACAATTTTTCCCCTCTTACAAAACAAACGTAACAATACAGAAATTTTTAACAATACACAAATAACAAAACCCCATTATCTTTTGACCTTAACTAAACTAAACCCCCCCTCCCTCCCCCTCCCCCCTGGGTTGCTGCTGCTGGTCATCTGTCTTCCCTCCCACGTTCCCCTGGGTAGTCGAGAAATGGCCACCACCGCTTGGTGAACCCTGGAGCCGATCCTCTCAGGGCAAACTTTATTTGCTCCAGTTTAATAAACCCCGCCATATCGTTTACCCAGGCCTCCAGTCCGGGGTTTTTTGCCTCCTTCCACATGAGTAGGATCCTGCACCGGACTACTAGGTTGGCAAAGGCAACAACGTTGGCCTCTTTCGCCTCCTGCACTCCCGGCTCTTCCGCAACTCCAAATAGAGCTAACCCCCCAGCCTGGTTTGACCCGGGCCTTCACCACCTTCGAAATAACTCCCGTCACTCCCTTCCAATATCCTTCCAGTGCCGGGCACGCCCAAAACATATGTGCGTGGTTTGCCGGGCTCCCGCCACACCTCCCACATTTGTCCTCCACTCCAAAGAACCTGCTCAATCTTGCTCCCGTTATGTGTGCTCTATGTAGCACCTTAAATTGAACCAGGCTAAGCCTGGCGCATGAGGAAGAGGAATTTACCCTGCTTAGGGCATCAGCCCCCATACCCTCCTCTATCTCCTCCCCTAGTTCTTCTTCCCACTTTCCTTTTAGTTCGCCCACCGACTCCTCCCCCTCTTCCCTCATCTCTCGGTAAATCTCTGACACCTTGCCCTCTCCGACCCACACCCCTGAAAGCACTGTGTCCTGTATCCCCTGTGTCGGGAGCAACGGAAATTCCCTCACCTGTTGTCTAGTAAACGCCCTCACCTGCATATATCTCAAGAAATTTCCCCAGGGCAACTTATACTTTTCCTCCAATGCTCCCAAGATCGCATAAGTCCCATCTATAAATAAGTCTCCCACCCTCCTAATTCCCAACTGGTACCAGCTCTGAAATCCTCCATCCATTCTTCCTGGGGCGAACCTATGGTTGTTCCTGATTGGGGACCCCACCAGGGCTCCCCGCACCCCTCTCTGTCGCCTCCACTGTCCCCAGATATTCAATGTTCCCGCCACCACCGGGTTCGTGGTAAACGTTTTAGGTGAGAACGGTAGCGGCGCCGTCACCAGCGCCTCTAAACTCGTCCCTTTACAGGACTTTCTCTCCAGTCTTTTCCACGCCGCTCCCTCACCCTCCCTCATCCATTTACGTATCATTGTCACATTGGCGGCCCAATAGTAATCGCCCAAGTTCGGTAGTGCCAATCCTCCTCTGTCCCTACTACGCTGAAGGAACCCCCTCCTTACTCTCGGAGCTTTCCCTGCCCACACGAAGCTCGCGATGCTCCTGTCTATTTTATTAAAAAAGGTCTTGGTGATTAGTATAGGGAGACATTGAAATACAAATAAGAACCTCGGGAGGACCATCATCTTAATTGCTTGCGCCCGCCAACGACAGAGGCTGCATGTCCCACCTCTTGAAGTCCTCCTCCATTTGTTCTACCAGCCGTATCAGATTAAGTCTGTGCAAGGTTCCCCAGCTCCTAGTGATCTGAATCCCCAGGTATCGGAAGTTTCTTTCCACTTTCCTTCGAGGCAAGCCTTCTATCTCTCTACTCTGGTCCCCTGGTGTATCACAAATAATTCACTCTTCCCCATATTTAGCCTATACCCCGAGAAATCCCCGAACCCCCCTCACAATTCGCATAACCGCTATCAACCCCCCCCCCCCCCCCCCCGGCTGGGTCCGACACGTATAACAATAGGTCATCTGCGTATAACGAGACTCGGTGTTCTTCTCCCCCTCTAATCACCCCTCTCCATTTCCTGGAGTCTCTCAACGCCTTGGCCAGAGGTTCAATTGCCAACGCGAACAACAATGGAGACAGCGGGCATCCCTGTCTTGTTCCCCTATTTAGTCGGAAATACTCCAATCTATGTCGACCTGTAACTACACTTGCCGTTGGAGCCCCATAAAGAAGTCTAACCCAGCTAATAAACCCGTTCCCGAACCCAGACCTCATTAACACTTCCCATAAATACTCCCACTCCACCCTATCAAATGCTTTCTCTGCATCCAATACCGCCACTATCTCTGCCTCCCCCTCCACTGGGGGCATCATTATCACCCCTAGTAGTCGTCGCACGTTAACATTCAGTTGTCTCCCTTTTTACGAACCCTGTCTGGTCTTCGTGCACTACCCCCGGGACACAGTCCTCTATCCTCGATGCCAGTACCTTTGCCAACAATTTGGCGTCCACGTTCAATAATGAAATAGGTCTATAGGACCCGCACTGCAACGGATCTTCAAAATTAATGATATCGTCGCCTCCGACATCGTCGGGGGTAGAGTCCTCCCTTCCCTGGCCTCATTGAACGTCCTCACCATCAACGGGGCCAACAAGTCCACATATTTTCTGTAATATTCCACCGGGAACCCGTCTGGTCCCTGGGCCTTCCCTGCTTGCATGCTTCCCAGTCCCTTAATAACCTCGTCCACCCCAATCGGTGCCCCCAGGCCTACCACCTCCTGCTCCTCCACTTTCGGGAACCTCAATTGGTCCAGGAACTGCCGCATCCCCTCCTCTCCCTCTGGGGGTTGAGACCTATACAGTTCCTCATAGATGGTCTTGAACACCACATTTATCTTTCCTGCCCTTCGTACTGTGTCTCCTCTTTCGTCTCTAATTCCTCCTATCTCCCTCGCTGCTGCCCTCTTTCGCAATTGATGAGCCAACAGGCGACTAGCCTTTTCCCCATATTCATACCTCCTCCCCTGTGCCTTCCTCCACAGTACCTCCGCCTTTCTGGTGGTCAGAAGGTCACACTCCGTCTGGAGTCGTCTCCTCTCTCTGTACAATTCCTCCTCCGGGGTCTCTGCAAATTCCCTATCCACCCTTAAAATCTCCCCCAGTAATCTTTCCCTTTCCTTGGCCTCTGTTTTCCTTTTGTGGGCCCCAATGGAGATCAGCTCTCCTCTGACCACCGCTTTTAGTGCTTCCCATACCACTCCCACAGGGACCTCGCCGTCGTGATTGACCTCCAGGTACCTCTCAATACACCCCCGCACTCTTGCACACACTCCCTCATCCGCCATCAGTCCCACATCTAATCGCCAGAGTGTTCTCTGCTCCCTTTGCTCTCCTAATTCCAGGTCCACCCAATGTGGGGCATGATCCGAAACTGCTATGGCTGAGTACTCAGTTTCTTCCACCCTAGAGATCAGCGACCTTCCTAAAACAAAAAAATCTATCCGGGAGTACACTTTATGGGCATGGGAGAAGAAGGAGAACTCCCTAGCCCTCGGTCTAAGAAATCGCCATGGATCCACTCCCCCCATCTGGTCCATAAACCCCTTAAGTACCTTGGCCACTGCCGGCCTTCTTCCGGTCCTTGAGCTGGATCTATCTAGCCCCGGGTCCAGCACTGTATTAAAGTCCCCTCCTAAAATCAAGTTTCCTACCTCCAGGTCCGGTATACACCCCAGCATCCGTCTCATAAATCCCGCATCGTCCCAGTTTGGGGCATACACATTAACCAACACGACCTCCATTCCCTCCAGCCTGCCACTCACCATTACATATCTACCTCCGCTAACTGCTACGATGTTCTTTGCTTCAAATGCTACCCGTTTCCCCACCAAAATGACCACCCCTCTATTCTTTGCGTCCAGTCCTGAGTGGAACACCTGTCCCACCCATCCTTTCCTTAACCTAACTTGGTCCGCCACCTTTAGGTGCGTCTCTTGGAGCATAACCACGTCTGCCCTTAGTCCTTTCAAAGACGCGAGCACTCGGGCCCTTTTTATCGGTCCGTTCAGGCCTCTCACGTTCCACGTGATCAGCCTCACTAGGGGGCTACCTGCCCCCCTCCCGTGTCGACTAGCCATTACCTTCTCTAGGCCAGTCCCATATCCCGCCTCCGCGCTCCCGCTCGCTCCCCCAGCGTCGCACACCATCCCCGCCCACCCACTCTTTAGCCATTTCCTTTTGGATTTCTGCAGCCGCAACCCAGTTGTCCCCCCCCCCCCCCCCCCCCCCCCCGCTAGATCCCTATCTAGCATGATTGCTCCCCCCATATTACTTCCGTAAGTCAGCTGACTTCAACTGACCCCGGCTACTCCTGCTCACTCCTCGACGCCCCCCCCCACCCCCCCGTGTGGGGAACTCCCATCCGCCTTGTGACTGTCTTCCCGCCTTATTCTTTCTGGCGCGGGAACATCCCTTTACCTGACCCGCCTCTTATTGCGCAGCTCCCTTTCCCCTCCCCCTCCCCTTCCCTATTCTCCAACTATGTCCCGTCTTTCCCCCCCCCACACCGGCGCCCACATTTCCCCAATGTCTCGCCCCCTTCCCAATTTACTTCTCAATTAACTTCAACCATAACATTAACAATAACATTTCCTGCAGCATCAGTCCCTCAGTTCCGATCCAATTTCTCCTCTTTGATAAAGGTCCATGCTTCCTCCGCCGTCTCGAAATAATGGTGTCTCTCCTGATACATGACCCATAGTCTTGCCGGCTGCAGCATCCCGAACTTCACCTTCCTTTTATGCAACACCTCTTTTGCTCGGGTAAAGCTCGCCTTCCTTCTCTCCACCTCCGCACTCCAATCCTGGTACACCCGTACCACTGCATTCTCCCATCTGCTACTCCGCACCTTTTTAGCCCATCTCAGGACCTCTTCTCTATCCTTAAGGCGGTAAAATCGCACGATTATCGCCCTGGGTGGTTCTCCTGCTTTTGGTCTTCTCGCCGGAATCAGATTTGCCCACTCCACCTCCAAGGGGCCCTTAGGGGCCTCAGCACCCATCAGTGAGCTCAGCATCGTACTTGCATACGCTCCACAGTCCACTCCTTCCACACCCTCAGGGAGACCCAGTATCCGAAGGTTCTTCCTTCACGCTCCGTTTTCTAGGGCCTCGATCCTTTCAGTACACTTTTTATGAAGTGCCACGTGCGTCTTTGTCTTAACCGCCAGGCCCAGGATCTCATCCTCAATATCTGTCACCTTCTGCTCCATCACGCGGAGCTCTGTCTCCTGGGTCTTTAGTGTCTCCTTGAGCCCCTCAATTGCCTGTAGCATCGGGGTCAGCACCTCCCTCTTCAGCAGCTCCACGCACCGTCTCACAATTTCATCCTGCTCAGGCCCCCATGTCACCTGCGCTTTCTCCGCCGCCATCTTGTACTTCTCTCTTTCTGACTCTTTGGTCGATGATTCCTCGCGTTGCAGCCGCCGCCGGTTTTTTCCTCCTTCGTTGGGGGGGGGGGGGGGGGGGGGGGGCGGGCGGGGGGACGGACACTCCCTTCTCACACACCCCACACCGGGTTGCGTTGTCAAAAAATTCCCCGTTGGGGCTCTTAAAAGAGCCCGAAGGTCCGTTGGAGCTGGAGCCGCCGAAATGTGCGACTAGCAAGGCATCACCGCAACCGGAAGCCGGGTCAGTGCAGACTCAATGTGCTGAATGGCCTCCTTCTGCACTGTATGTTCGATGTTCTATATTCAGTAAAACACATTGGCTGTGGCTAACTGCCTTGATAACTTGAAAGATATAGTTTGCTTTCCGGAAGGAGTTTGAATCTGCTAGTTGAGACTGGATCAGAATTTCAGGGAAAGGACAAGTCCCATTCAAGAAAGAATGCAGTGTGCTGGTCCACATCCTTGAAAAGGGGTTGGTTTCTTGGATTTTGTTATTGAATTGGAACAGTTAAGGGGGAATTCATTAAGTGTTACGTACATAGATTACTGTAGCTGTGTGGTGTCTTTATGTTTGTAATTGTTTAAAATTCTTTCTGTGTTTACAGATATATGTGTGTTAACTACAGTCCTAGAAAAAACCTTGTTTTGATTCAATTGTCTTGGAAGTCTGAAGAATCACACCTGCAGTGAAAGCGTTTGTGCTCATCCTAGCCAAATTCAACATAAAGATTATAGGTCAGGTGAACTCCATAATACACTTTGGAATTTCTCGGCCCTGGCCCAAATCAAGATATTTAGGGTTAAGCTACCGTGCAAGAGTGTTTGAACGGCTCCCAACTCCTCAGTGTCATTGGCTGTCACAGTGGCCTTCCCCATAGTACCTTGGCGGTGTCTGCCACAGGTTTCCGTGTGTCCCTCAGCACGTAGTCCTGGACCTTGCCATGTGCACGTCTGAAATATCCGGTCGAGGACAATTCCTTGCACTGGAAAACCAATAAGCTTCAGGCGAACCAAAACGTGTCTTTCACCGAGTTGATGATTCCCCAGCAACAGTTGATGTGTGTCTCGGTGTGCGTCCCTGGGAACATCTTCTGAAGCATAATAATAATAATCGGGTCCTGCATCGACAGGCTGTTCGGGTAGAACCTCGACAAATACCAACACATCCCTCTCCAGACCTTCCTTCCACCGACATATTCCACATGGTGTTGTGCAACCATCTCCCACCGCCCTGCAGCTCCTTCGGGGGAAGTGTGCGGTGACACTGAGACTTCATGCATGCGTGAAGGATCAGATGGGGAGTGTCCATCTTACCACCAGCGAACCTCGCTCTTTCATCCCAGAGATGCTGCAGAATCTGATCAGTGGTTCTCCCACTTTCTTTATAATTTCAGATTTCCAACCTTTGCAGCAGTTAGGATGGCTCACTACACGAGACTTTGGGCTACTTCCCTTCCCTCATTTTTCGTGGGAGCTTGCATTAAAATCATTTGGAAAATACAAATAGTTAGAGAGACGCAATGATCAATGATAACCTCCTGAGCAGCAGAGTGCCCAGAAGTCCGCAGCTCTCCTTCCCCGGAAGTGGTCCAATAGGCCCCGCCGACTCGTCTACATAATTGGAATTCTCTGCAAGCGGATACAAGAGTTATTCCTCTTTCTGTGAACATTAACGGTTTGTAGTTAATTCCTAAAATGTATATCAATTACATTGTTCACTCTCCGATACTGGCGTTGATTGTCCGTGTGTAAAGTCAGTGTGATGTTAAAGAGCTCCGTGCAAGGTGGGTAGAGAGTAAGGTTGGTACAAATGTTACTACACTTTGGTTTCTTTTCAGATCGCTTAATGGTGATGGTGACCGACAGTTTGGAAACAGAAATGCTGGGGCAGCACAACCAGGTGACTGCGAAGTTCAATTTGGAAGCGAAATTGATTCTAACAGTTTCAGCTCCAGACAGGAACATGGAGTGGCGTCGACGAAAGTTATAGAGGGGGCCAGAGAAGGACTGGAACAAGGAATGTTCCACAAACCTCATAAAGAGACAGGATTCAAAGCTATAAATTCTGTTTCACATTTGAAAGCAAGCCCCGCCAAAGGCAGGGTGTCAAATATTGATTAGAACTCCAAGTGATCGGACTTCCAGTGGCGACCATGGTGTGAGTGGTCGCCCATCGGGCTGCTCCTGCTTGAAGGTGTAGAAACGAGCTCTATGTACCTGAAATTGGGTGCACCTTCGACAGAAAAGTGTTACTGAAGGTTAGAGACGCCCCCCCCCCCCCCCCCGGGAGTGGTATGTCTGCTGGTTACCACACCCGGCAGAAGAAGCTTCAAGGGGTTGGAAAAGACCTGTGGTGCAGCAGCCAGTGGAAGATTGGCGGAAGGGAAAGGACTAGTGCAAGTGGCAAATCCATAGATGGAATTGTTGATGGCTTTCATCAAGCAAGAGTTCTGCCAGCAGAGGAAGGAGATGCAGGAGGGTCGCTCGACATCATAGAACGTACAGTGATGAAGGAGGCCATTTGGTCCATGGACCCAAGCCGGGAATCGAACCTGGCTAACCACTGTGCTACCGTGCCAACATCGAAGCAGCTGTGGCACCCCTGAAGGGCGCGATGGAGACGGTGGAGAAATATTTGGAGGTGCAGGGGTTGCACATCCGAGAGATTGAGAGGGTGATGTCAGATCACAGCGATCGAATAGTGGCATTGGAGGCAGAGGTGGTGCTCTAAGGAGACCGTTGCAAGATGTTGCGAACAGAGGCCAGGGAGAAGTGCAACTGTGAATGGGAGGAGAACAAGGTCCGAATTTACCAGGACATTGGAGCTGAGCTGGCAAAACGGCGTGCAGGGTTCAACAGAGCCAAGGTGGTGCTGTATCGATGGTGGATCCGGTTTGGGGTGGACTACCCGGCGAAGCTTTGGATGACGTACGAAGACCGGAAATACTATTTTGTCCCAGAGGCAGCCAATGACTTTATCAGGGAGCCTAAACTGGGGGAGAACTGAACTGAATAATTCTGACAGACTGCGTTTCTGGCACGTTGAAGCAATTGGGAATAGGGGTAGAGTTGGAAGGAGGGGGGAATTCTTTTCCTCCAATGTGGAGGGGTTGGGTTGACAAAGGGTAGCAGGGGTGAAAACTTTGTCATAGGATAGCTATCCCCATCCCCCCTTTTGCGGCATGGTGATGTGTTTTTCTTTTGGTTTGTTCTTGGGGAAGGTGACCTGTGGTTGAAGATGAGTCTTTGTTCAGATGGGGTGGGGGGGAGGGGGGCGGCGGTCAGCAGGGAGCCTTCTTCAAAGAACAGAGAGGTGAGGGCAGGGGGTCTGTAAGAGCAGCATTCGAGCAGGAGTTCGTACGCTGGCGAGTAATGCTGGTGAACGGAAGTGAGGTGGGGGAGAAGGACGACAGAGGTTGCCGCAAGGGGGGAGGGGAGAAGTGAGGGTGATGTGGGAAGGCAAGGATGGAGAAGAATCATGGCAAGGGGCCAGCTTGGATGGGCCAGAGACAGGGTGAAATTAATGGGGATCAAGTTGAAAAGTGAGGATGGCGGACGGTAGAGACGAATGGAGCCATAAGCGTCCGGTAAGGCTGTTAACATGGAACGTGCGAGGCCTCAATGTACCGGTCACAAGATCTTGGGTCTTTACGCATCTTAGGAGCTTAAAAGTGTCTTTCTGCAGGAGATGCATCTCCGCATGAAGGACCAGGTTAGGCTAAGCAAGGGGTGGGTTGGTCAGGTTTTCCACTTGGCGTTTGATTCAAAGTCGCGGGGACTGGCAATTTTGATGAGTAAGAATTTGGGCTTTGTGAGCACGAAGGAAGTGAGGGACCCAGGTTGGAGATATTTGATTGTGCGAGGGGTATTAAGAGGGACGCTGGTGCTGTTGATAAATGTGTATGTACCGAATTGGGATGATGTAAGTTTTATGAGGGGGTGGCTGGTAGCAATCCAGGACTTGGCCACGCAACAGCTGATTATGGGAGGAGATTTTAATTGTGTCCTCGAGCCGTCGGTGGATAGATCGAGCCCCAGGTCAATGCATAGGATACCTATAGCAAAGAAGCTGAGTGGATTTATGGAAACGATGGGTATGGTGGACTCGTGGTGCACCAAGAACCACGGGGGAGGGGATGTATATCGCATGTGTACAGGGTGTATTCAAGAATCGACATTTTAATAAATAAATTTAGAGTGCCCAATTTTGTTTTCCCAATTAAGGGACAATTTAGCGTGATGAAAGCTAACATTGCATTTGCCTTCTTAACTGTCGACTGAACCTGCACATTAACCTTAAGAGAATCGCGAACATGGTCTCCCAAGTCTCTCTCTTACCTTTTATATATTGAAAAATCTCTTCCTATCTTCCATTATAGTACTAGCTACTTGCACTCATACTTCATCTTCTCCCCCCTTTTTGCTTTTTTAATTGTCCTCTGCTCGCTTATAAAGGCTTCCCAATCCTCTGGTTTCCAACTAATCCTCGCTACTTTGTACGCTTTTTCCTTAGCCTTTATGCTGTCCTTGACATCCCGCGTCAGTCATGGATGCCTTGTCCTCCCCTTAACATGTTTCCTCCTCCTTGGGATGAATTTCTGTTGTGCCTCCCTAATAACCCCCAAAACTCCTATCATTGATGTTCCACTGTCTTCCCTGCTAGGCTCCTTCTCCAATCAACTCTGGCCAGCTCCTCCCTCATGTCTTTGTAGTTACCATTATTTAATTGTAATACTGTTACATCTGATTGCAGCTTCTGCCTCTCCAACGGCAGGGCAAATGCTATCATTTTGTATTCACGGCTCCCTTAGGGTTCCTTCACCTTAAGTTCCCTAATCAAATCTACCTCATTACACATCACCAAATACAGAATTGCCTGTTGCCTAGTAGGCTCTGTCACAAGCTGCTCCAAAAAATCCATCTCTTAGACATTCCACAAATTCCATTTCTTGGGATCCACGACTAACCTGGTTTTCCCAGTCCACCTGCATATCCCATGATTATTGTAATATTGTCTTTTTTACCTGCCTTTTCTATCTCCTGATGTATTTTCTACCCCACAGCCCCACTACTGCTAGGGGGCCTGTACATAACTCCCATCAGGGTCTTTTTACCTTTGCAATTGCTCAGCTCTACCCACGGAGATTATGTGCCTTCTGATCCTGTATCGCTCCTTGCTATTGATTTAACTTCATTCCTTACTAACAATGCTACCCCGCCCCCTTTGCCCATCTGCCTGTCCTTTCGATAGGACATATATCTGTGGATATTTACATCCAGGCCGTGATCACCTTGCAGCCATGTCTCTGTGATGCCCACAACATCGTACCGGCCAATTTCAATGCGCGCAACAAGCTCATTTACTTTGTTCCGTATACTGCGCGCATTTCGATACAACACCCTCAATCCTGCATTGACCACCTCCCTTTTCACACTCTCCTCAGTCACTGTACCCTGTACTGTGGCCCTTTTTGATCTTTGACTCTGGCTTCTCTGCCTTACACTTCCCCCCTTGCTGCTTTTTGTTTCTGGCCCCGTTTTACTTCCCTCTGACTTCCTACATTGGATCCCACTCCCCCTGCCACATTAGTTTAAACCCTCCCCAACTGCTCGAACAAACCCCCCCTTCCCCCCCCCCCCCTCCACCCCCCCCCCCCCCCCCCCACCGCCACCAGGACATTGGTTCCAGTCATGTTACTGTGAAATATATAATATCCGGTTCCTTGGCAAGGGACATGAGTTAGTGTGGAATCCCGATATCCTGTTCCTTAGCGAAGGACACAAGTTAGTATGAAAACCATAATATCCTGTTTCTCAGTGAAAGACGTAAGTCCGTAGAGACAGGACGATGGAGACAGGCAGAGGGATCTGTGTGTACTGGTTCGCAGGTCACTAAACGTGGCAACGCAGGTGGGGATGGTAGTCAAGAAGGCATACGGCATGCTTGCCATCATCGGCCACGGCATTGTGTATAAAAATTGGCAAGTCATGCTGCAGCTGTTTAGAACCGTAGTTACAGAACAGGTTTACCAGTGTTGCTCTCTTTGGTTGTTTCTAAATATGGCGGTCAATATGGTCGCCTTCCTTAATTCTCATTATGTTTGCTTTAGAGTTCAAACATTTCAAAACAAGGTTCAAACCCGAATACTGATCAAAGAGCCAGTACACCAGTTAGTTAGTTCAAAGTCAATACAATTTATTTACATACACAGCAATCTCTACTCATGCACGAAATACTACAGACTAAGCTATCACTACTGCTAAAGCCTATACTTAGCTTCGGGCACCCACTCAGTCAGAGGAACAATGGTCGTTGTTCGGTTCTGAGGCTGCTGGGGTGAAAGTGGTAGAGGGGAACAGCTAAGGTCGTCCGTCTGGTAGCGAGCGTTGACCTTGGACTTACTTGCTTCTGGTGTAGCTGGTGGAAGGGTCTATCTGCTGTGTGAGCCGATTCCAAGAGAGCGATTCTCTCTTGGAGCCTTCTTCTTATACCCAAAGTGGTTTCGCGCACATTTGGGCGGGCCTTGAACTTGGCCCCAATCAATTGGGCCATTTCTTGATTCTTCACATTGATCCTGACCAATAAATGGGTGGGTGCCCTGATGGCTGCGCGAGTCCTAGGTGTCCGTTGGCCTGCTTTGTTTTCTGCTTTCGTTTTGGGGAACTGGCGCTGCAAGGTCTGGGGCCAGATCGGTTACTTAAGTATCTTCTTTTGTTCCCGGAGATGGGCCATCAATATGCTGATGCACCTACAGTTTCAGTCTCGTCTGGGAGCTGTTTCTCCTATATGCAGACAGGCTCTGTCCCTGCTTGCTTTCTTAACAGTGTCCATTTTCCCCTGCAATCTTTGCAAATGTCCATTTTGTATTCTGGAAGTGGCCATCCGAGATGGCCACACACCCTCCTTGTGATCCTCAATGCGAAGCGTGAAGGATCAAATTGCCGCGTCGTCTTCGTTCTCCTCCCATAAGGTACCCATAAGCCAATGACAGGCTCTACAATGCTCTCTCCTATGAATTGCAACTTTTACCTAAATTATTTTATGTCCGTACATCATTATAAAATTCTACGGGGCGCGATGACATTCAAGCATGCATTACAAAATGAAAAAAACTGGAACCTCTAACTGTCCTTAACTAAACTAACCTCAATCAATCAAAATAATTTACAACATTTTAAACTGTACAATAGCAGCAACACAGGCAGTCAAGCACAGAATTTTACATTTCTTTATTCAAACGAAACGAACACACACGAAGAAACGGATGTACTTTAATTCACTTCAAGGGGTTGGGGGGTTTGTTGAAGTCCGAAAATAGGGGATCTGATGGTGTATACCGGGGTGCGGGAGGCTTTCCTCCGCCATTCCCTAAGTCTAAGGATCTGAACGACACTGCGGAGTATCACCAGTACTAACAGTGCTTCCACAACGTAGGACAGGGCATACCAGGTGATGAACTTGTCACACCAGGTTGGTGTATCGGTAACTATCTCGGGGTTTAGTGTATGTCAGGGGTGGGAAACATTCACGGCCTATGTGGTAGGGGGTCAGGGTGGTAGCGTCCGCACACAACTGGAGGGATCCCGCTAAGATCCGACTGTAGAGCATGATGGTTGTCTTCACCTTTCCTTCTTTCTTTCTTCTTCTTTTCGTCTTCTGAACTTCCTGAGGTTCCCGATTCTATGGACACACACATAATTTCTGTTATTATCTTGTTTAAGATCTCGTCTGTCTGTCTGTCTGTCCTTTATTGCCAATCAGCCATTATATTTGGTCACCATCTGTGACTCTCTCATTTAAAAATAATACCAAATATTTGGATCAAGACATCCGAGAAAAATGCTGACACAGTGCGAGCCGTCTCGCAGCCTGTGTGATCTACCAGCCTAGTGTTTGAGGATGTAAATAGCACCTGGAAGCAACCTAAGGGTTGCCGGAAAGAAACAAAAGAGTTTTGAACTTAAAGAGCCACAATTGGGTGCGTATGGGCCGCGGCAGGTAAGAATGTGTGGAATCCCCGGGTAGGACGGTGATCAGTGCTGTATGTGCTCTACCCGAGCGTAGCTGACCAGAGGGGGGTCCTCAGGCAGGGCCGGGAGCAGTGCCGTTTCTCCACTCCCTGAATATGTGGTCGTCGTGGGAGCTGCCTCTGGTGATTATCTTCAAATCATGAGAGTAGCTATGATTGGTTGTCTGCCGACAAACTAGTTCCTCTAACAACCATTGGGCGTCAGAAGGGTAGTTCTGCATGCATCAAGATGTGGTGTCGGGCCATGAAAACTTTTAATTAACAAACAACATTTAACATTCACAATAACGAACAAACATACATAACAAACATGGCGCAGGTTCCATCAGAAAGGACACCGTAAATCTCCATTGGTTCCTTTTTACCATCATCTGGACACCTCTTTGCTCTAAAGCAAATAGAGTCGCAAAGGCATTTGTTTGGTGGGAGTCAGGCTCTATGTCATCATCTTCGCCCTCCTCTTAACTGGAGTAGGTTTGCTAAAGCTGCTTGGGGCGAATTGGGGTCCATCTCATCATTCCGGATGAGCCTGAACGAATTGTTTCTGTGCCAGAATCTTGTGTCGAGGTTGGAGCTGCAAGGGTTTAATCCATAACCGTCGGGCGGTGGATCTGGGTCAGGAGCTTTAATGTATGTTATCTCGGAGGGGTCGCTTGAATCATGTTCGGATCCGCTGGGAGTGGGGCCTGGTGCAGGGGTGTAATCGTAGAGTGGTGTGCTGGGGCTGTCGCTATCGCTGTCGCTGCTGTTTGAAGGAATGGAGAGTCGTGGCTCTGGGGGTGGAGTCAAAGTCGTGTCAGAAGATGGGCTGGACTGGTTAGGGGAGGGTAGGAATACGTCGTTCGTGGGCGGGGCGTGCTCATCTGCGGCTGCAAGCGAGATGTGGTGTGCATGGTTGTCCTGCGAGCCATAAGCCTTAAGCTGGTTTATGTGAAACCACGCAGGCTTGCCATTCGGATCGGTGATCTTATACACAGAGGGGCTGACTTCATCTCAGATGGAGTACGGTCCAGAAAATTTGGCGGAAAGGAATGAACTGGTGTTGTATAGGTGTAGCATCACTTGCTGCCCTACTGCAAACTCGGAGACGTGTACCGTTTTGTCAAAGCAAGCCTTGCTTTGCTTCTTGCGGGTTCCAAGCCCGATGGCTGCTGCAAGCCGGGCGGCCTTCACATTCTCTATAACTTGTTGTGCTGCGTTCTCATGCGTGAGGGCGGTGACTGTGGGGCTGGCCAAATCCAACCTAATAAATATTCTGCGCCTTTCATGGGGCGTCCGGTCACGAGGGTGTGGGGGTGTATCCTGTGGACGTGGATACTGTGTTACGAATGAACATTAATGCAAATGGGAGAACTGTGTCCCAGGTGGTGTTGTGCAGTTGTACCATTTTCTGAGGGTGG
Source organism: Scyliorhinus torazame (assembly GCF_047496885.1). Lineage (NCBI taxonomy): Eukaryota > Metazoa > Chordata > Chondrichthyes > Carcharhiniformes > Scyliorhinidae > Scyliorhinus > Scyliorhinus torazame. The sequence goes on from NC_092707.1 coordinate 246,252,044, forward strand.
CTTTTAGAGTTCTGTTCATCCTTTCTACAATGCCGCTTGATTGGGGGTGGTATGCTATATGAAACCTTTGCTTTATTCCGAAAATTGTGAGGTCGTTTTTCATCACTCGTCCCGTAAAATGGGAGCCTTGATCGGACTCTATACTGCGTGGGAGGCCCCATCTTATAAAGATGTGCTGGGTTAGGATTTTAGCTGTCGTTTTGGCAGTGTTTGTTCTGGATGGAAAAGCTTCCACCCATTTTGTGAAGATCTCAATGACCACCAACACAGACTGAAAACCATTTCTGCAGGGGGGAAGGGGGGGGGGGGTTAGGTAGGGGGTCCCATATGATCTATTTGCAAATTCGTCCCTGTGCCATAAACGGGGCGTGTGTGACTTAGCTGAGCCTTTCTTGCATATCTGTCTGGATTGTTCTGGGTACCGATTAAGCAATTCTCAATGTAATGGGTAACATTGGCTTTTAAATCAGGCCACCAGCAGAGAGGTCCGAGGTGGTCTAGGGTGGGTTCAATGCCCTGGTGTCCATGATTGTCATGGAACTGGCAAATCATTTGTTTCCTGTCCTGGCTGGAGACTACATAAATGCCGTCTTTTAGAATCACACTGTCATGTGTGGTTATTGCGTTTTTAAACTTATCATAAGGGCCTTTTAAAACTTCCCTGAACTTCTCATCTTCCTTTTGAGCCTTTCTCAAATCTAGATAGTTGGCCTGTGAGACCTGAACCACGTGTACTGGGGCGCTTTTCGCGCGGTGTGGTGGTGGGGGGCGGGGGGGGGGGGGGGCGGGGGGGAGAACGATGATGACTTCGAACTTTGATGATTCCGTATTTACGGTTTTTGGCCGTTTTCAGAAAATGTTGCAGTAATGGGGCTGAGGGTAGGGGCTTTCCGTCTGCGGAAACGAATCCCCTAGTTTCCCACAGGGGTAGGAATTCTGTTAAACTGTTGCAGACATATAAACTGTCCGAATATATGTCGGCTGGGGTCGGAAACGAGTCGGGGTGACCTACAATACACGCTATGGCTGCCAGTGCTGCTGCCTGCGAGCCTAAATATCCTGGCAATTTCAATGAAATCTCTTCTAGGGCGCATCCCTGCGCGTCCTCTACATAAATGCCCCAACCGGTGATTCTTTTCCCATTTAAAACTGCGGAGGAGCCGTCCACATAGATTCTCAGGGGTGCGCATGTGTCTGTGGGCTGGGGTCTCTGGATTGAAGTACCTGCTTTCGGGGGAGCTGACTTTGTTGTAAAGTGTCCTGTATTATGTTTTGTCGTGATGATCTCACACTCATGTGCGGTACCTGCGTATTGTAAATTATCGGATAGGAAAGTGTGGATCTTCTTTCTCTTAACCGTTATGTCCCATCCCTGTAAAAGAAGGGTCCAATGGACTGCGCAGATCTGGCTGACTGTGTCATCCTTAGGTCGACCATTTAGTAGTAGCTGTGTTGGGATGTGTTCAGTGAGAATGGTGATGGGGTTGAGTCCTGTAATGTAGGCAAAGTATTATACTGCCCATAAAACTGCAAGCAGGTGCCTTTCGCAGGCAGAAAATCAATGCTCGACTGGATCTAATACGTGTGAGGCGTATGCCACGGGGCCTAATCGATCATGTCGTTCTTGGAGGAGCACTGCCGAAAAGATTCGGTCGGTAGTTGCAACTTCAATTGCGTACGGGGAAAGTGGATCTGGGACATGTAATGCGGGGGCTGTGCTGAGGGCTCTTTTTAAAGCATCCACGGCATCCGTGTGCTGTGGAAGCCATTCCCAAGGTGCTTGTTTCCTGAGAAGTTCGGATAGGGGATCTGCTTTTCTGGCGAAACCTTGTGGAAGGCACATCCACGTCTCCTGCTGTCCCTGGAATGTAAATGTGAATTTATATTGCCATGCTTTATCCAATGGAATGGACAAAAAGCCATTGCGAATGTCCAAAACCGAAATTTGTTTTGACTGTAGTCCCTGTTTGAGCATGGTCTCGGGACCCGTGGCTATGGTGGGGGCTGCTAATGGGGTTAGTTTGTTCAGTTCCTGGTAATCAATGGTCAGTCGCCATGATCCATCGGGTTTCCTGACGGGCCAAATTGGTGCGTTATTCGTGGAGGCTATTGATCGGAGTACGCTTTGATCAAGCAGACTCTGTATTACTTTTCAGATCTCTCCCTCAGCTTCTTGCGGAAAACCGTACTGCTTTTCGGGTCTGGGGTCGGGACTTGTAATATTCATTAAGCCAGCGATCTTGCCACAGTCATGCTTGTGCTGTGCAAATGCTGTTTTGTGTTGCTGCAGGACTTCCCTAACTTGTTTGTCCTGACTAATGGCTCGAGAGTCGAACCAGACGTCTCCTACTGCGCTGATCCAATTTTCATACTCTCCAACTGTGAGCGTGGCGGGGGTTCGTGCTGCCTTTGCCATTCTCCATACACATTTATTTACCGGATCAGATGAGAGGCTGTGGGAGCTCATGAAGTCAATTCCTAAGATGTGTTTGGCTGCCTGGGGTAGATCGACCAGAACTACGGGGTGTTTTGTTTTAATGTTCCCTATTTGGATTGCTACAGGAGCTGTGACGTTTCCTTGCTGTAAATGCCCTGTAAAACCGCTGGGTGTAATGGTGTCGGTGCTGGGCCACGTGTCTCGCTGAAACATCGTGGAGGAATTGAACGTGGTACGGGACCCCCCCCCCCCCCCCCCCCGGCCCCGTGTCCCAGAGAAATTCTACTGGGTGTCCCCGGACTGAGCCTGCCACTACAGGTCGACAGGACATGTCCCAAAGGGTGTCGCAGACGCATGTTCTGGAGCCCGAACACCGTCAGTCAGTGCCGTTCATATCTATGTTCTCAGAATGGGCGCGAACACTGTGAATTGGCTTTGCTGTATTCCTATTTAGGGTGCCTGTCTGTTGGTTTCTCTGCTGCTTCTGGGGCGCATTGCACTCTCGTGCATACTGTCCTAATTGTCCACAATTGTAACACTCCTGGGATTTGGGTTGCTATGTGCTGTTCCTGCACTCATTTACCCATGCGGGGTTCTGGTGTGTCCAACCTGGATGCATGTCTGCCTGTTTTTCCTCAGTTTTAACAAATGCGGTTTTGCCTTCGATGGACTGTTCCCAAGCACGGGACAATCTTTGCAAAACCTATTTCTCATTGTGGGTCTCGTCTGAGGGGTCGTAATTTGCACAAGCTCTCTGTCCTGCCTCTGTCGCATGAGAGGCTAGGATGCGAGTCCATTTGGCCATATTATCTGGGGACAAATGGGAGCTGGCTAATTCTCCGAACACTGCAGTAAAATGTATCCACAAGCCTCCGGCAAATGCTGTGAGGTGCTCTGAATTATTTTGCCTAAACTTGTTTGGCCTTCTTTGATCGCATCAAGGATCGCTGTATGCATTTCTTGGAGTGTGCCTCCTCCTACATTCTGTGGGTCGGGCAGGGCTGCCACGACTGAAGGGTCGAGGCTTAAAACTGTGAGCTTCACTTGATCCTCTTCATCCAGGGCGTACATGGCAGCCTGCTGCTTTACTCTTGCAAAGAACAGGTGGGGGTCCGATGTGGGCAGGAACAGTGTAATTTTATCACACGCATCCCGTAATTGGGTTACAGTTAATGGGGTAATATTTAGGAAATCTGAGTCTCCTTCTGCTGCGGCTCTGCGATGTGTGGTGACAGGATTCATAGGGGTGTGTTCTGCTTGTGCAATCGGGGGTTGGTGTGCTTTTCTGGGCTTTTTCCTGTGTATATGACCTCTGTACATAGCTGTGGGCAGTCTCATTTAACTCCTGCCAATCGGAGCCGTTTTCCTGGTCTAACTGGGGTCCAAACGCACTCTGAAACCCATTCTGAACAGAAAGCAGAGATTGCAATTCTGCAATTTGCTTCCGGCACTTTGCGTGATCTACCGAGTTCTGCCTTTGTTCTGTCGTGGAAGTGTGGAGTGCTCGTAGGGCTGCTTTTAAGTCATTGCACTGTTTCTGCAACTGCTCGACCTGTTGTTCAATTTCCTGTTGTACCAACACCATGCGTTGTGTGACCTGGTAGGATTTGTCATATTGGGACCGAAAGCTGCTCAAATGGGCGAGACAAGACTGGTGTGCCCGCTTGGCATCAGCCATCTCCTTGTCCCTCGCCACTAACTGCTCTCTCACTTCCTTGTTCTCTCTCTCATATCCGTTCACATCTCCTCAACTACTCTTGTCTCTCTCCTCAATCTCTTTACGGAGCGTCCTCACGACCTCCTCTGTGCCTCGCAATTGTGCCAAGCAGGACATGATTGCCATCGGCTTGTGAGCTTTCCCTAAGGTCTTCTTATGGATCTCAGTCAGGCTTTCCCACCAAGTATACTCTATACTCCCGGGACCTGTCTCATCATTGGCGCAGAATGCATTCCAAAGGGGCCACTTTTTCCTTTGAGATATTTTCTGATCTCTTCTTCCCATACAGGACACTGTCCTACTCTACTGGTCGCTGCGACGTCGAATACTTGGGGGTTCATAAGGCGTTCCAGTGCCTTCATTGCCATTTTCCTACAAAACTCCCGACAGTTTTACCAACAAACTCTCTCAGGTTTACCTCATATCCCTGTTAGTACGCATGCATTAACACACTTCCGAATCTTGGAGGTTCGCTCAATATCGTTCTTACACTTGTGGCTTTTCTGTTTCAAATTGGATTCCAATTCAAAGTTGGGTTCTCTCGGAGTGACTCTGCCACTTCTAGATCGAGTCCCACCAGAGTCGCCAGTAAATGTTGCTCTCTTTGGTTGTTTCTAAATATGGCGGTCAATATGGTCGCCATCCTTAATTCTAATTACGTTTGCTTTAGAGTGGCCAAGTATCTTTCGATACCGCCACAAGGTTCAAATCCGAATACTAATCATAGAGCCGGTACAGCAGTTATTTGAAGTTCAGAATATACTGGGTCATGTATACTGGGTCGAAGTCAATACTATTTATTTACACATACAGCAATCTCTACTCATGCATGAAACACTGCAGCTAAACTATCACTACTGCTAAAGCCTATACTTAGCTTTGGGCGCCGACTCAGTCAGAGGAACAATGGCCGTTGTTCGGTTCTGAGGCGGCTGGAGTCGAAGTGGTAGAGGGGAACAGCCAAGATCGCCCATCTGGTAGCGAGCGTTGACCTTGGACTTACTTGCTTCTGGTGTAGCTGGTGGAAGGGTCTCTCTGCTGTCAGAACCGATTCCAAGAGTGTGATTCTCTCTTGGGGCCTTCTTCTTATACCCCAAGCGGTTTCACGTGCTTTTGGGCGGGCCTTGAACTTGGCCCCAATCAATTGGGCCATTTCTTGATCATTCGCATTGATCCAGACCAATAAGGGGTGGGTGTTCTGATTGCTGCGCGTGTCCTAGGTAGCCGTTGGCCTGCTTTGTTTTCTGCTTTCGGTTTGGGGAACTGCGCCGCGAGATCTGGGGCCAGATCGGTTACTTAAGTATCTTCCTTTGTTCCCGGGGATGGGCTAATAGACCTACAGTTTCAGTCTCGTCTGGGAGCTGTTTCTGCAATATGCAGACATGATCTGTGCCTGTTGCTTTCGTAACATTTTCAATTTTTCCCTGCAATCTTTGCAAATGTCCCTTTTGTATTCTGGAAGTGGCCACCCCAGTTGGCTACACCAGGATGTTGCCTGGTCTGGAGGGCAATAGCTATGAGGAAAGGTTGGACAAACTCGGATTGTTTTCACTGGAACGACGGAGGTTGAGGGGCGACCTGATAAAAGTCTACAAATTTATGAGGGGTATGGACAGAGTGGATAGTTATGAACTTTTTCCCAGGGTGGAAGAGTCAATTACTAGGGGACATAGATTGAACGTGCGAGGGGGTAGGTTGAGAGGAAATGTGCATGGGAATTTGTTTACACAGAGGGTAATGCGTGTCTGGAACTCACTGCCAGAGGAGGTGATGGAAGCAGGTACGATAGAGACGGTTAAGGGGCGTCGTGACAAATATATGAATAGGATGGGAATAGAAGATATGAACCCCGGACGTACAGTCAGTTTTAGGTTAGACGGGCATCATGAACGGGGCAGGATTGGAGGGCCGAAGGGCCTGTTCCTCTGCTGTACTGTTCTTTCTCCTTTCTATAAATATTGTGAAAATATGAATACAAATTCCTGAGAAACATCTTGTCAAGGCATTTTCTCTTTTGGTTTCAGACTCCGCAGTAATTTGCTTTTACATTGCCAAGACATTTTGAGTGCATTTAGAAGTGATTTATTTTGGAAAGAAGAATGAGGAGGGCCAATATAAATTAATCGGTTGTGTATTGTGATGAATAATGTTAACTCTGGATGTTGCTGTGGCTCACTACATGAGAATTTCGGCTTCCTTTGCCCCCTTGTCATTGGAACAGGAGGAGGCCATTCAGCCCGTTGGACCTGTCCTATCATTTAACGAGATCATCGCTGATATGTGGCCGAACTCCATATACTTGCTTTGGGCCCATATCCCTTGAAACCTGTATTCAGCAAAAGTTTATGTACCTCAGGTTTAAAATGAACAACTGTTCTAGATTTGACCGCTGTTTGTGGGGGAGAGTTCCAAATCTCTAATGATAACTTTCTGAGCCATGATGTGGAGATGCCGGCGTTGGACTGGGTGAGCACAGTAAGAAGTCTTACAACATCAGGTGAAAGTCCAACAGGTTTGTTTCAAACTTCCTGAGCAGCAGAGTGCCCACAATCTGCAGCTCTCCTTTTCCGGGCAGTGGTCAGATAGGCCCCGCCCACTCATCTACATAAGTAGAGTTCTGTGCGAAAGCTCAACAGTTATTTCGCGTTCTGTAAACATTAACGGGTTGTAGTTAATTATTACACTCCATATCAATAACATAGTTCAGTCGGATGCGGACGTTGAGTGGCAGTGTGTGAAGTCAGTGTGATGTTAAAGAGCGCCGTACGAGGTGGGTGGAGAGTGAGGTTGATGTTAACGACAATACACTCTGGTTATTTTCAGATTGTTTCAATGTCTGGGCTTTTTTGCCAAGTGTAATGTAGATTGAGCTTTTGGTTCAGATCTGGTATATCTATATTGTGGGGACCATTAATTGGATTCAATTTGAATTAATTTTTTGGAGCTGGGTTGGTGGTTTACCCCTGGTCCACACTCTGAGCCCTGGCTTTGTAACTCAGGTTCACCTGAGGAAGGAGCAGCGCTCCGAAAGCGAGTGACATCGAAACAAACCTGTTGGACTTTAACCTGGTGTTATAAGACTTCGTACTTTGTAATCTCGCCATTTACTCCGGATTTCCGTGGAGAGGACCACTCAAAGTTTTAATTAATTTCTTGTGCCCCTGCTTCTGTGGGGCTGTCTTGTAGTTATAAAGCAGACTGATCTTGCTCTCTTTGACACGTTTCTGCTCTCTTTGACACGTTTAAGCTAGTTTGTGAATGTTGTGAAGCATATGAAGTGATGCTGTTCTTTTAGTCTTCTTCCAGAGGTGTAACTCTCTCCAAATATTTTCTGAAAGAGCATCTGATTCCTTTTTTCCCAATTATGGGGCCATTTAGCGTGGCCAATTCACCACCCTGCACATCTTTAGATGTGCACGCAAACACGGGGAGAAGCTGACCCCAAATTTCACGTCATCATAGATTCCGGCGAGAAGCTGACCCAAAATTTCACATCATCATTTGCACAGATTCTTCAGTGGCATTTGGACAGGCTGAGTGAGTGGGCATATGCAAGGCAGATGCAGTTAAATGAGAGGTTATCCACTTTGGTAGCAAATATAAGAAGGCAGATTATTATTTGAATAAGTCTATTTTGAGAGAGGTTGAAATTCAGTGAGATCTTGGTGTTCTGGGGCATCAGTTGCTGAAATTAAGTGAATAGGTACAGCAGGCGGTAATGAAGACAAATGGCATGTTGGCCTTCGTAGCGAGAGGGGTTGAGCATAAGAATAGGGTGTTGTACTACAATTGTATTGGGCATTGGTGAAGCCACAACTGAAGTATTGTGTGCAATTTGGTATCCTTATCTGAGGAAGGATGCTCTTGCTGTGGAGGGAGCGTACCGAATGTTTACCAGGGTGATTCCTGGGATGGCGGGACAGTCATATGAAGAGAGGCTAAATCGATTAGGATCACATTCACTGGAGTTTGGAAGAGTGAGAGGAGATCTCATAGAAACTTATAAAATTCAAACAGGATTAGACACGGTAGATTCAGAAAGAATGTTCCTGAGGATGGGACAGTCAGAACTAGGGGTCACAGTTTGTGGATAAGGGGTAAACGTCTTAGGACGAAAGCGAGGAGAAATTCCTTCACCCAGAGAGTGGTGAATCTGTGAAATCACTACCACAAAAGATAGTTGAGGTGAAAACATTGTGTAATTTCAAGAAGGCATTAAATATAGTTCTTGGGTGTCACAGTTGTTAGCACTGCTGCATTATGGGTGCTGAGGACGTACGTTCGATCCAAGACCCGGGTAACTGTCAATGTGGAGTTTCGCATTCTCCCCGTGTTTGCATGAGTCTCACCCCCACAACCCAAAATTACGTGAATTGTCCCTTAATTGTAAAAAGATAATTGGGTACTCTAAATAAAAAGATATGACTCTTGAAGCAAAAGGGGTCCATGGATATGCGGAGAAGGCGGGATCAGAGTATTGAACCTGATGATCAGCCATGACCACCATGAATGGCGGGGCAGGCTCAAAGGGCCGAATGCCCTCCTTCTGCTTCTATTTTCTATGTAAAAAAGGCAAATGGACAATCTCAGCAGGTCTGGCAGCATCTGTGGAGAGAGGAGGGAGGTAACGTTTTGAGTCTGGGTGACTATTTGTTGAAGCAGAAGAGTAAACATGTTCTGGACAATTCTGTCCACTGGGAACCATGCAAATTGTAGTTTAAATTGCAATTTAGGATTGTTCCAACAGGATTAGCAGGAAAAAGTTAGGATTAAAACGTCTTCCAACTTCTGGGTAACTGCTGTATAGTCCTAGACAAAACCCCATGGACTCGCCCCCGCACCATCCCCTCCCCAGCCACTGTCTTCCCGCACCACCACCCACCCCATCACCCATCCCGCCTCCAAATCCTATCCAATTAACCTGGTCATTTAGCTTCTCACTGTCCTGACGAGAACCTTTAAATTTCAATGGGAATTGGATTGTGGCAGCTAGTGCCGCAAAAAGACGGGGAGGTTTCCTCCTTCACACATCGGATCTGAATTTCAATGCTCGACCTTAAGGATGCGTTGCACTGCCTGGCCGTCATTCAGCTTGAATGTTTGAGATACATTAAGAAAAAAACTGACATAAGTGATTCATTTGGTAAATTGTAAATAGTGGAAATATTGCAGGGCCACTATGTCTCAGGTGTAACGTGTTTTCATTGTGTACAATTGTGACGCTGACTGTCCCTCACTACCGATGGTGCAGTCCGCCCTTCTCGTCAGTGCCCACTCAGTAATCCTCAAATTTCTTAGCGCTCCTTGCTTTGCCGCTATGTCTAGGAATGTCCTCAGGAGGCACACCAGAAATGGAAGCAGCACAGTGGCGCAGTGGATTAGCCCTGCTGCCTCATGACGCCGAGGTCCCAGGTTCAATCGCTGCTCTGGATCACTGTCCGTATGGAGTTTGCACATTCTCCCCGTGTTTGCGTGGGTCTCTCCCCCACAACCCAAAAGAATGTCCATGCTAGGTGCTATGTAGCTTGGCCACGCTAGATGGCTCCTTAATTCAAAAAAATGAATTGGGTACTCTAAATTTATTTTTTAAAAGAAGTAGAAGCAGCCAAGGGCAGCATGGTGGTGCAGTGGTTGTCACTGCTGCCTCATGGCGCCGAGGTCCAAGGTTCGATGCCAGCTCTGGGTCACTGTCCATGTGGAGTTTGCACATTCTCCTCATGTTTGCGTGGGTTTCATCCCCACGCTCCAAAGATGTGCATGCTAGGTGGATTGGCAACACTAAATTGCCCCATAATTGGAAAAAATGAATTGGGTACTCGACATCTATATTAAACATACTTCAGTCATGCGTGAAGGACCAGATGGAGAGTGTCCGCCTTACCACCAGCGAACCGAGGTCTTTCACCCCAGTGATGATGTCGAATCAGATCGGTATTTCTCCCGCTTTCTTTTTTATTTCAGATTCCCAACCTCTGCAGTACCTGTTGGGGTCCGAGGCATGCGCGTCCTATGTCTCTCTCCATCTGCTGCAATAATCTGTATCTAAATATTGCCGGTAATAATTTACATGTCTGTCTCAAAGTAAAATACTTTCTAGTATCTAAATGGGCATGTTGCACTCTACAGAGCTTCAAATCTTTTACGTATAGTGGTTTTACACGCTCCCAGCACCTCAGTGTACATTGGCTGGCACAGTGGCCTTTCCCCATTGCACCTTGGCGGTGATAGCCCCACGTTTCAGTGTCTCCTGCGGCATTGGAATGTGCGAGTCTGAAACTCTCGGGCGAGGACAGTTCCTTGCACTGGAAAACCAACAACCTTCTGGCGAACCAAAGCGTGTCTTTCACCGAGTTGATCATCTCCCAGCAGCAGTTCATCTGTGCCTCGGTTGCGTCCCTAGGAACAGCTTCTGGAGCATACAGTCCTGCGTCGACAGACTGTTCGGGTCGAGAGTAAGGTTGGTGCAAATGTCACTACACTCTGGTTTCTTTTCAGATCGCTCAACGGAGATGGTGATCGAGAGATCAGGGAACAGGAGAGCTGGAGAAGCCGTATGTGACCAGGTGACTGCGAAGTGCAATTTGGAAGCAAATTTGATTTTAAAAGTTTCAGGGCCAGACAGAAACATGGAGTAGCATCAAAACGGTCATTGCGGTATCAATGAAAGTTGTAGAGTGGGTCAGAGAAGCACTGGAACAAGGAATGTTCCACAAACCTCATAAAGAGGCAGGCTTCAAATCTCGACAGGCTTCAAAGCTATACATTTTGTTTTGATTTAATAGCAAGCCCCACCAAAGGCAGGGTGTCAAATATTGATTAGAACTCCAAGTGATCGGACTACAAGTGGCGACCATGGTGTGAGTGGTCGCACATAGGACAGCTCCTGCTTGAAGGTGTAGAAAGGAGCTCTTTTTACCTGACATTGGGTGCACATTCGACAGAAATGTGTTACTGAAGGTTGGAGCCGTCCCCCGCAACAGCCCCCCGCCCCCCCCCCCCCCCCCGCCCCCCCCGCCTCCCCGGGAGTGGTAGATCGGCTGGTTACCAAACCCGGCAGAAGAAGTTTCAAGGAGTTGGAAGAGGCCTGTGGTGCAGCAGCCAGTGGAAGATTGGCTTATTCCGAATACTACGAGCATTCAGGTAAAGTACACTTATGTTGGCTTTTTTACCTCTGTTCTGAATCTTAACACCTCGATCAGTAACCTCTCCTAGGTTATATTTCCTCTTAACCTTTCTCCTAATTTTCCTTGTCGTTGAACCCATGAACGTCATGTAACAACCTGCCACGTCGCTTACCATTAATGTTTTCACTTCCCGTTTTATTCCTTTTAGTATTCCTGGTCCTATTCACTGAGCTCCCCTCAGTCACTGTATCTTGTACTGTCGCCCTTTTTGATGTTTGACTATGGCTTCTCTGCCTTACACTTTCCCCCTTACTTCTTTTTGTTTCTGTCCCTGTTTTACGACCTTCCAACTTCCTGCATCGGTTCCCACTTCCCTGCCACATTAGTTTAAACTCGCCCCAACAGCTCTAGCAAACATCCCCCCAGGACATCGGTTCCAGTCCTGCCCAGGTGCAGACCGTCCGGTTTGTACTGGTCCCACCTCCCCCAGAACCGGTTCCAATGTCCCAGGAATTTGAATCCCTCCCTCTTGCACCATCTCTCGAGCCACGCATTCATCCTCTCTATCCAGACATTCCTCCTCTGACTAGCTCGTGGCACGGGTAGCAATCCTTTGAGGTCCTACTTTTTAGTTTAACTCTTAACTCCCTAAATTCAGCTTGTAGGACCTCGTCCCGTTTTTTTTACCCATATCGTCGGTGCCTATGTGCACCACGACAGCTGGCTGTTCACCCCCCCCCCCCCGCCCCCCAGAATGTCCTGCAGCCGCTCCGAGACATCCTTGACCCTTGACCCCCCACCCCCAGCAGTGAAGCAACATACCATCCTGGATTCTCGATTGCGTCCGCAGAACCGCCTGTCTATTCTCCTTACAATTGAGTCCCCTATCACTATCGCCCTGCCATTGTTCTTCCTGCCCAGCTGCGCAGCAGCAGGAAAAAGAATGTATTTTCCTTATCTTTCTATGTTTTCATTTTAAAAGCTCTTCCAGTAAAACACATTGGTTGTGGGTAACTTAACATATATAGTTTGCTTTCCGGAAGTAGTTTGAAACTGCTGGTTGAGATTGGATCAGCATTGCCGGTGCATATGATCTAGTGCCTGAAGCCTACAGGCAAAGGTTTAGATATTTAAGGAAAGAAACCCGTGTCTGCGTGGGTTTTCTCCGGGTTCTCTGGTTTCCTCCCACAGTCGAAAGTCGTGCAGGTTAGGTGGATTGGCCATGATAAATTTCCCTCAGTGCCAAAAAGGTTAGGAGGGATTATTGGCTTATGGGGATAGGGTGGAAGTGAGGACTTAAAGTGGGTCAGTGCAGACTCAATGTGCTGAATGGCACTGTATGTTCTATGTTATATGAATCACGCAACCTGGAAACCAAGATAGAGGCCATATTCTCAACTTGCGCTCAGGACGCAGCAGACCAGCTGCGGCACACCGCCAAACAGATGAGACAACAATACTATGCCACCTATATGCACACCAAGAACAGAAAGCTTGAGAAACTTGGCATCACCACCGGCAGCAACCAAGCCACCCCCGGTGCCACAGTAGAAAACAATACAGGGAAATCTATTGTCAACTTGTCAGACTACACCCTTCAACCACACGAAATCGAAGTCCTCAGCAGGATGCTCAATTTCTGCACCACCACCAAAATGGACCCCATCAGTCTCGCGGCAGACACGGAGGAATTCATCAGGTGAATGAGGCTCCGGGAATTCTTCCACAGACCCCAAGAGGCCAAGAGCGAACCCAAGCAGACTACCAATGAACCGGAACAGCAGACCGAGAGATCTGCGGTGTGGCAACCGAAGAGGAAAGAGTCGAATTGGACCCCTCCGGAAGGCCGCTGCCTTAGACTCGACATGTATGCTCAAGCCGTCAGGAGTCGCGTCAATGCCAGATTCATCAGTCGCATTCACAAGACAGTCCCGAACGTCACCCAAGCACAACGCAATGCCATCCGCGCTCTCAAGACCAACCGCAGCATCGTCATCAAACCAGCAGACAAAGGAGGGGCCACTGTCGTACTGAACAGAACGGACTACTGCAAAGAAGTATACCGACAACTGAACAACCAAGAACACTACAGACAGTTACCCACAGATCCGACCAAGGAACACATCCGCCAACTTAACAGACTGATCAAGACCTTGGATCCAGATCTTCAGAGCACCCTACGTGCTCTCATCCCACGTACTGCCTCGCATTGGATCCCGCATTGGAGATCTCTACTGCCTCCCGAAAATACATAAGGCCAACACACCAGGCCGCCCTATCGTTTCAGGCAATGGGACCTTGTGTGAGAACCTTTCTGGCTACATCGAGGGCATCTTGAAACCCATCGTACAAGGTACGCCCAGCTTCTGTCGCGACACGACGGACTTCCTACAGAAACTCAGCACCCATGGACCAGTTGAACCAGGAACATTCCTCGTCACAATGGACGTCTCGGCACTCTACACCAGCATCCCCCATGACGACGGCATTGCGGCAACAGCCTCAGTACTCAACACCGACAACTGCCAATATCCAGACGCAATTCTGCAACTCATCCGCTTCATTCTGGATCACAACGTCTTCACCTTCGACAACAAGTTCTTCATCCAGGCGCACGGAACAGCCATGGGGACCAAATTCGCACCCCAATACGCCAACATCTTCATGCACAAGTTTGAACAGGACCTACTCACTGCACAGGACCTTCAACCGACGTTACACACCAGATACATCGATGACATTTTTTTCCTTTGGACCCACGGCGAAGAATCACTGAAACGACTACACGATGACATTAATAAGTTCCATCCAACCATCAGACTCACCATGGACTACTCTCCAAAATCAGTTGCATTCTTGGACACACTCGTCTCCATCAAGGACGGTCACCTCAGCACTTCGCTTTACCGCAAACCCACGGACAACCTCATGATGCTCCACTTCTCCAGCTTCCACCCGAAACACGTTAAAGAAGCCATCCCCTATGGACAAGCGCTCCGTATACACAGGATCTGCTCAGACGAGGAGGAGCGTAACAGCCATCTACAGACGTTGAAAGATGCCCTCGTACGAACGGGATATGGCACTCGACTCATCGATCGACAGTTCCAACGCGCCACAGCGAAAAACCGCACCGACCTCCTCAGAAGACAAACATGGGACACAACCGACAGAATACCCTTCGTCGTCCAGTACTTCCCCGGAGCGAAGAAACTACGTCATCTTCTTCACAGCCTTCAACACGTCATTGATGACGATGAACCTCTTGCCAAGGTCATCCCCACATCCCCACTACTTGCCTTCAAACAACCGCGCAACCTCAAACGAAGCATTGTTTGCAGCAAACTAACCAGTCTTCAGAACAGTGACCACGACACCACACAACCCTGCCATGGCAATATCTGCAAGATGTGCCAGATCATCGACATGGATACCACGATTACACGTGAGAACACCACCCACCAGGTACGTGGTACATACTCGTGTGACTCGGCCAACGTTGTCTACCTCATACGCTGCAGGAAAGGATGTCCCGAAGCATGGTACATTGGCGAGACCATGCAGACGCTGCGACAACGAATGAACGGACATCGCGCAACAATCACCAGGCAGGAATGTTCCCTTCCAGTCGGGGAACACTTCAGCAGTCAAGGCCATTCAGCCTCTGATCTCCGGGTAAGCGTTCTCCAAGGCGGCCTTCAGGACGCGCGACAACGCAGAATCGCCGAGCAGAAACTTATAGCCAAGTTCCGCACACGTGAGTGCAGCCTCAACCAGGACCTGGGATTCATGTCGCATTACATTCATCCCCCACCATCTGGCCTGCGAAATCCTACCAACTGTCCTGGCTTGATGCAATTCACACCTCTTTAACCTGGGGTCGCCCCATCTCTGGATCTGTAAAGATTTAATCACCTGATAATGGTCGCATTCCTAGCATTGTTTGGCATCTCTGAATTTGTTTATATATGTGTTTCTGGAACATACCATTCACCTGAGGAAGGAGCAGCGCTCCGAAAGCTAGTGACATCGAAACAAACCTGTTGGACTTTAACCTGGTGTTGTAAGACTTCTTACTATGTTATATGTTCAGTAAAACACATTGGTTCTGGCTAATTGCCTTGATAACTTTAAAGATATAGTTTGCTTTCCGGAAGGAGTTTGAATCTGCTAGTTGAGACTGGATCAGAATCTCAGCGAAAGGACCAGTCCCATTCAAGAGAGAATGCAGTGTGCTTTGCCACACCCTTGAAAAGGGGTTTGGTTTCTTGGTTTTTGTTATTGAATTGGAACAGTTAAGGGGGAATTCATTAACTGTTATATACATAGATTACTGTAGCTGTGTGGTGTCTTTATGCTTGCAATTGTTAAAAATTATTGTTGTGTTAATAGATATATATGTGTTAACTACAGTCCTAGAATAAATCTTTTTTTGATTAAATTGTCTTGGAAGTCTGAAGAATCACACCTGCAGTGAAGGCTTTTGTTCTCATCCTAGCCAAATTCAACATAAAGGTTATAAGTCGGGTGAACTCCATAATACACTTTGGAATTTATAGGCCCTGGCCCAAATCAAAATATTTAGGGTTAAGCTACCGTGCAAGAGGGTTTGCACGGCTCCCAACTCCTCAGTGTCATTGGCTGTCACAATGGCCTTTCCCATAGTACCTTGGCGGTGTCTGCCACAGGTTTTGGTGTGTCCCTCAGCACACAGTCCTGGACCTTGGCATGTGCAAGTCTGAAATACCCGGTCGAGGACAATTGCTTGCACTGGAAAACCAATAAGCTTCAGGCGAATCAAAGCGTGTCTTTCACCGAGTTGATGATTCCTCAGCAACGGTTGATGCGTGTCTCGGTGTGCGTCCCGAGACATTGAACTTAGGAAACTGGCCATAAAAAGTGAATGTCAGACAAAATTGTCGGAGGTAAAGAGAAAAGTGCAGTGCAGTCTGAGGATAGTGATGAGGATAGTGAGAAAGGGCAAGAGCTTAGTAATCGAAGGCATGGTGCGGATCTATTTAAATATATCCACACAATGCCAACTGAAATGGCCACAGGACATGTCGGTATTACCAATTCATACAAAGTTGGTAGGTAGAGCTAGTGAAGTGTTTGCAGCACTATCAGAGGAGGTATCTGGGATGTATGAGGAGGTGAAAAAAATCCATCTTAGGTGTATATGATCTAGTGCCTGAAGCTACAGACAAAGGTTTAGAAATTAAGGAAAGAACCTGGGCAAACATACATAGAGTTGAAAGGATCAAACAGAGTAAGTTTGATAGGTGGATAAGGGCTTTGAAAATAGACCAAGCATATGTAGCGCTGACAGAAATGATCACTTTGGAGGGGTTTAAAAATTCAATTCCCGATGTAGTGAGAACTCATGTGGAAGAACAGAGGGTTAAAACTGCGAGATTAGCAGCAGAAATGGCTGATGATTATGAATTAGTTCATAAATCAAAGTTTAGTTTCCGATATCAGCTTCAGCCTGTGAGGAATAGAAACTTTGGAAAAGAGAAATACTCAGGTGGTAAAGGTAAAGGAGATCTAATGGGAGATAATAAGGATAGTGTACCTCAGATTAAAAAAGAAATCCAGGAGGGTGGAAGAGAAATGTAAAGTTTCGGATGCTTTCACTGTATTAAACTAGGCCATGTAAAGTCACAGTAATGGTGGTTTTAGAAAAGCCCTGGGAAGGTCGATGTGGTAAAACAGGATAAACCAGTGGGGTTTGTTAAAGTGGTAAAGGAAAGCCCAAATGAAGCAAAGGAGGTGCTAACGAATATAAGCTTGATCAAGAGGCGATTGATAAGAAGGTGCCAGATCTCTTTAAATAATTTGCTTGTGTGGGTAAACGTTACTCATGTGTACCAGGAGGAGTAGGTAAACAAGTCCAAATTTTAACAGATACGGAAGCTAGTCAATCTTTGATGGCAAGAGATGAGGAGTTATGTAGTTTTGGAGGAATATTGCCAGAGAAGGTAATATGTGAAATTCAGAGTGAGAAGAGTAGTATCCCGTTGTATAAGGTGAGGTTGGAGAATCCAGTGAAGAGTGGTGAAGTGATAATAGGAGCAATAGAGGAACTCTCTTGTCCAGGAATACAGTTTATCTTGGGTAATGATACAGCTGGATTGCAGGTGGGAGTGATGCCTACTGTGGTTGATAAGGCAGTGCAAAATCAAACAACTGAATTGTTGAAAGACGAATATCCTGGGATTGTTCCTATTTGTTTAGTAACAAGGTCGCAAAGTCACAGGTAAAGACAAGAGGAGAAATCAAAGAATGAAGATAAAGTTAAAGTTCAATGATCAGAAACGGTTTTGATCAGATGATTTGAAAAGAACAAGAACAGATGGAGTATGAGGTGGATATTCTGAGTTCAGGAAAGTTGGCAGAGATACAACAGAAAGATGTAGAAATAAAATCGATGTATCAGAAAGCATACACTCAAGTGGAATCTGAGTGTATACCAGAATGTTATTACCTTAAAAATGACGTCGTAATGAGAAAATGCAGGCGGATGGAAAGTGGACGGAAGTTCATCAAGTGATATTGCCGGTAGGTTATTGACAGGAGATGTTGTGATTAGCACATGAGGTACCAGTGGGAGGTCATTTGGGAGTAAGGAAAACTCAAACTAAAATACAGAAACATTTTTATTGGCTTGGACTACATATAGGTACATTTTGTCGATCATGTCACACATATCAAGTGATAGGGAAACCTCAAGCACCCTTCATACCCATTCCAGAATTTGAGGAAACTTTTACAAGGGTCTTAATTGATTGCGTAGGACCGCTTCCTAAACTAAAAGTGGGAATCAATATCTTTTGACTACAATGGATGTGTCTACTAGGTTTCCAGAGGCCATTCCATGACGCAATATTACAGCTAAAAGGATTGTGGAGGAGTTACTTAAATCTTTTTCTAGATATGGACTACCCACAGAAATACAATCGGATAAAGGATCAAATGTTACCTTGAAGTTATTCAAGGAGGTTATGTAGGAATAAAACAATTTAAATCAACCACATACAAAATGATCAGGGGGTTGGATAGGGTGGACAGTGAGAGCCTTCTCCCGCGGATGGATATGGCTGGCACGAGGGGACATAACTTTAAACTGAGGGGTAATAGATATTGGACAGAGGTCAGAGGTAGGTTCTTTACGCAAAGAGTAGTGAGGCCGTGGAATGCCCTACCTGCTACAGTAGTGAACTCGCCAACATTGAGGGCATTTAAAAGTTTATTGGATAAACATATGGATGATAATGGCATAGTGTAGGTTAGATGGCTTTTGTTTCGGTGCAACATCGTGGGCCGAAGGGCCTGTACTGCGCTGTATTGTTCTATGTTCTATGTTCTATAACCGCGTACCATCCAGAATTGCAGGGAGCATTAGAACGGTGGCGTCAGATGTTAAAGAGAATGTTGATGGCTTATTGTCAAGATTATCCAGAGGATTGGGATAAAAGAATTCCATTCGTACTGTTTGCAATTAGGGATGCACTTAATGAGTCATCCAAATTCAGTCCTTTTGAACTAATTTTTCGTCATGAGGTAAGTGGACCACTTAAATTGATTAAGGAGTAATTGGTGAGTTAGCAGTCTGAAACTACACTATTCGTTTACATGACACATTTTAGGGAACGGTTAAATAGTACAAGTAAATTGGCTGGACAACATTTAAAAGTTGCACAGCATGTGATGAAACAGGAAGCGGATAAGAAAGCCAAAGTTTGTAGTTTTGCTCATGGATATAAAGATTTAGTGTTGTTAGCAGTGATAGGTGAACCTTTAAAAGCAAGTTTTTGTGGACTTCGTCAGATTCAAAGGAAATTAAGTGAGGTGAATTGTTTGGTAAGAACGCCAGATAGAAGGAAAACTCGCCGAGTGTGTCATGTGAAAATGCTTAAAAGGTATTTTGAAAGGGGAGGAGAGCAAAAGGAGGAGGTTTTAGAGATTGTAACTCAAAGTGAAGAACCAAATCCAGATGACTCTGAATTTAACATTCCTCAAATTAAATTGGATAACGAGGATGTTCTTAAAAAATGGGATAAATTATTGAGCTTCCTGCCAGATTAAAAACGAACTGACCTGAAAGAGTTATTAATATCACATGGGCAAGTTTGTGGAAATAAATTGGGAAGTACTAAAATGTCTATGCATGATGTAGATTGGGGGTGGGGGGTGGGGATGCTGTTCCAATCAAACAACATCCATATGGACTTAACCCTTTAAAACTGACAGGTTAAAAAATAAATTAAAAGTAGGCTTGAAAATGGCATAATTGAAGTGGGTTGCAGCGAGTGGCGCTGACCCATAGTGATGGTTCTGAAACCGGATGGTACCCAACGATTGTGTGTGGACTATAGAAAGGTGAATGCAGTTACAAAAACAGGTACACAAAGCAGGAATTTAGAACGTCCAAATTACCTAATAGCACGTCTTTTTGGGGCTTGTGGGAAGAAACTGGAGCATCCAGAGGAAAGCCATGCAGACACAAGGAGAATGTGCAGACCCCGCCCAAACAGCGACCCAAGGTGGGAATCGAACCTGGGATCCTGGCGCTGTGAAGTCATAGTGCTAACCAGTATGCTACCGTGCTGCCCATATAATTATGTGTGTTTAATTTAAAACGTATACATGTGGCAGGATGCAAAAACGTGATAGCCGATGCTTTTTCATAAATATTATGAAGAGAAGCAGGTTCGACGGTGGAAGACAAAGAATTAAAATGGACTGTATTATTGTAAATGCTTGCCTGTTTTGATATTTTAAAATGTATGTATATTGTTAGGTGTTAGGAATGGGCAAGTGAAAAGGTGAGAAATGAAGCCACCGTTGAAGGGCAGCACGGTAGCACTGTGGTTAGCACAGTTGCATCACAGCTCCAGGGTCCCGGGTTCGATTCCGGGCTTGGGTCACTGTCTGTGCGGATTCTGCACGTTCTCTAGTGTCTGCGTGGGTTCCCTCTGGGTGCTCTGGTTTCCTCCTACAGTCCAAAGATGTGAAGTTAAGTGGATTGGCCATGCTAAATTGCTCTTAGTGTCCAAAACGATTAGGTTACGGGGTTAGGGTGGAGGTGTGGGTTTAGGTAGGGTGCTCTTTCAAGGCCTGGTGCAGACTCTATGGACCGAATGACCTCCTTCTGCGCTGTAAATTCTTTGAAGCTGATGGTTTATTTGTTTGGGGCGGGTGGGGGGTGGAGGGAGAGAGATGTCATGTGAGTGTCCCTTTAAGAAAGGATTTTGTCTTATCACATGGCTTCAGTGATGTCATTTTATGGGTGGAGCTGGGCTTTGGATGTGAGGTGTTTGAGTATCAATTTCAGTTGGACTGTTTCCGACAACAGAAGGAGGAAGAAGTGTTTTTCCCCCAAATTTCAATGTTTTCATTTTAAAAGCTCTTCCAGTAAGGGCAGTTTGGGGAACTCGGTAGTGCAAGTGGTTAGCACTGTGGCTTCACAGCGCCAGGGTCCCATGTTCGATCCCCTGCTGGGTCACTGTCCATGCGGAGTCTGCACGTTCTCCCCGTGTCTGCGTGGGTTTTCTCCGGGTGCACTGGTTTCCCCCCACAGTCCAAAGACGTGCAGGTTGGGTGGATTGGCCATGATAAATTTCCCTTCGTGCCAAAAAGGTTAGCAGGGATTATTGGCTTATGGGGATAGGGTGGAAGTGAGGGCTGAAAGTGGGTCAATGCAGACTCTTTTTTAAAAAATATATATTTTATTGAAATTTTTTTCCCAAACAACAATTTTTCCCCTCTTACAAAACAAACGTAACAATACAGAAATTTTTAACAATACACAAATAACAAAACCCCATTATCTTTTGACCTTAACTAAACTAAACCCCCCCCTCCCCCCTCCCTCCCCCTCCCCCCTGGGTTGCTGCTGCTGGTCATCTGTCTTCCCTCCCACGTTCCCCTGGGTAGTCGAGAAATGGCCACCACCGCTTGGTGAACCCTGGAGCCGATCCTCTCAGGGCAAACTTTATTTGCTCCAGTTTAATAAACCCCGCCATATCGTTTACCCAGGCCTCCAGTCCGGGGTTGTTTGCCTCCTTCCACATGAGTAGGATCCTGCGCCGGACTACTAGGGACGCAAAGGCAACAACGTCGGCCTCTTTCGCCTCCTGCACTCCCGGCTCTTCCGCAACTCCAAATAGAGCTAACCCCCCAGCCTGGTTTGACCCGGGCCTTCACCACCTTCGAAATCACTCCCGTCACTCCCTTCCAATATCCTTCCAGTGCCGGGCACGCCCAAAACATATGTGCGTGGTTTGCCGGGCTCCCGCCACACCTCCCACATTTGTCCTCCACTCCAAAGAACCTGCTGAATCTTGCTCCCGTTATGTGTGCTCTATGTAGCACCTTAAATTGAACCAGGCTAAGCCTGGCGCATGAGGAAGAGGAATTTACCCTGCTTAGGGCATCAGCCCACATACCCTCCTCTATCTCCTCCCCTAGTTCTTCTTCCCACTTTCCTTTTAGTTCGCCCACCGACTCCTCCCCCTCTTCCCTCATCTCTCGGTAAATCTCTGACACCTTGCCCTCTCCGACCCACACCCCTGAAAGCACTGTGTCCTGTATCCCCTGTGTCGGGAGCAACGGAAATTCCCTCACCTGTTGTCTAGTAAACGCCCTCACCTGCATATATCTCAAGAAATTTCCCCAGGGCAACTTATACTTTTCCTCCAATGCTCCCAAGATCGCATAAGTCCCATCTATAAATAAGTCTCCCACCCTCCTAATTCCCAACTGGTACCAGCTCTGAAATCCTCCATCCATTCTTCCTGGGGCGAACCTATGGTTGTTCCTGATTGGGGACCCCACCAGGGCTCCCCGCACCCCTCTCTGTCGCCTCCACTGTCCCCAGATATTCAATATTCCCGCCACCACCGAGTTCGTGGTAAACGTTTTAGGTGAGAACGGTAGCGGCGCCATCACCAGCGCCTCTAAACTCGTCCCTTTACAGGACTTTCTCTCCAGTCTTTTCCACGCCGCTCCCTCACCCTCCCTCATCCATTTACGTATCATTGCCACATTGGCGGCCCAATAGTAATCGCCCAAGTTCGGTAGTGCCAATCCTCCTCTGTCCCTACTACGCTGAAGGAACCCCCTCCTTACTCTCGGAACTTTCCTTGCCCACACGAAGCTCGTGATGCTCCTGTCTATTTTATTAAAAAAGGTCTTGGTGATTAGTATAGGGAGACATTGAAATACAAATAAGAACCTCGGGAGGACCATCATCTTAATTGCTTGCACCCTGCCCGCCAACGACAGAGGCTGCATGTCCCACCTCTTGAAGTCCTCCACCATTTGTTCTACCAGCCGTATCAGATTAAGTCTGTGCAAGGTTCCCCAGCTCCTAGTGATCTGAATCCCCAGGTATCGGAAGTTTCTTTCCACTTTCCTTCGAGGCAAGCCTTCTATCTCTCGACTCTGGTCCCCTGGTGTATCACAAATAATTCACTCTTCCCCATATTTAGCCTATACCCCGAGAAATCCCCGAACCCCCCTCACAATTCGCATAACCGCTATCAACCCCCCCCCCCCCCCCCCCCCCCCCCCCCCCCCCGCTGGGTCCGACACGTATAATAGGTCATCTGCGTATAACGAGACTCGGTGTTCTTCTCCCCCTCTAATCACCCCTCTCCATTTCCTGGAGTCTCTCAACGCCATGGCCAGAGGTTCAATTGCCAACGCGAACAACAATGGAGACAGCGGGCATCCCTGTCTTGTTCCCCTATATAGTCGGAAATACTCCGATCTATGTCGACCTGTAACTACACTTGCCGTTGGAGCCCCATAAAGAAGTCTAACCCAGCTAATAAACCCGTTCCCGAGCCCAAACCTCCTTAACACTTCCCATAAATACTCCCACTCCACCCTATCAAATGCCTTCTCTGCATCCAATGCCGCCACTATCTCTGCCTCCCCCTCCACTGGGGGCATCATTATCACACCTAGTAGTCGTTGCACGTTAACATTCAGTTGTCTCCCTTTTACGAACCCTGTCTGGTCTTCGTGCACTACCCCCGGGACACAGTCCTCTATCCTCGATGCCAGTACCTTTGCCAACAATTTGGCGTCCACGTTCAATAATGAAATAGGTCTATAGGACCCGCACTGCAACGGATCTTTATCCCTCTTCAAAATTAACGATATCGTCGCCTCCAACATCGTCGGGGGTAGAGTCCCCCCTTCCCTGGCCTCATTGAACGTCCTCACCATCAACGGGGCCAACAAGTCCACATATTTTCTGTAATATTCCACCGGGAACCCGTCTGGTCCCGGGGCCTTCCCTGCTTGCATGCTTCCCAGTCCCTTAATAACCTCGTCCACCCCAATCGGTGCCCCCAGGCCTACCACCTCCTGCTCCTCCACTTTCGGGAACCTCAATTGGTCCAGGAACTGCCGCATCCCCTCCTCTCCCTCTGGGGGTTGTGACCTATACAGTTCCTCATAGATGGTCTTGAACACCTCATTTATCTTTCCTGCCCTTCGTACTGTGTCTCCTCTTTCGTCTCTAATTCCTCCTATCTCCCTCGCTGCTGCCCTCTTTCGCAATTGATGAGCCAACAGGCGACTAGCCTTTTCCCCATATTCATACCTCCTCCCCTGTGCCTTCCTCCACAGTACCTCCGCCTTTCTGGTGGTCAGAAGGTCACACTCCGTCTGGAGTCGTCTCCTCTCCCTGTACAATTCCTCCTCCAGGGTCTCTGCAAATTCCCTATCCACCCTTAAAATCTCCCCCAGTAATCTTTCCCTTTCCTTGGCCTCTGTTTTCCTTTTGTGGGCCCCAATGGAGATCAGCTCTCCTCTGACCACCGCTTTTAGTGCTTCCCATACCACTCCCACAGGGACCTCGCCGTCGTGATTGACCTCCAGGTACCTCTCAATACACCCCCGCACTCTTGCACACACTCCCTCATCCGCCATCAGTCCCACATCTAATCGCCAGAGTGTTCTCTGCTCCCTTTGCTCTCCTAATTCCAGGTCCACCCAATGTGGGGCATGATCCGAAACTGCTATGGCTGAGTACTCAGTTTCTTCCACCCTAGAGATCAGCGACCTTCCTAAAACAAAAAAATCTATCCGGGAGTACACTTTATGGGCATGGGAGAAGAAGGAGAACTCCCTAGCCCTCGGTCTAAGAAATCGCCATGGATCCACTCCCCCCATCTGGTCCATAAACCCCTTAAGTACCTTGGCCACTGCTGGCCTTCTTCCGGTCCTTGAGCTGGATCTATCTAGCCCCGGGTCCAGCACTGTATTAAAGTCCCATTCCTAAAATCAAGTTTCCTACCTCCAGGTCCGGTATACACCCCAGCATCCGTCTCATAAATCCCGCATCGTCCCAGTTTGGGGCATACACATTAACCAACACGACCTCCATTCCCTCCAGCATGCCACTCACCATTACATATCTACCTCCGCTAACTGCTACGATGTTCTTTGCTTCAAATGCTACCCGTTTCCCCACCAAAATGACCACCCCTCTATTCTTTGCGTCCAGTCCTGAGTGGAACACCTGTCCCACCCATCCTTTCCTTAACCTAACTTGGTCCGCCACCTTTAGGTGCGTCTCTTGGAGCATAACCACGTCTGCCCTTAGTCCTTTCAAAGACGCAAGCACTCGGGCCCTTTTTATCGGTCCGTTCAGGCCTCTCACGTTCCACGTGATCAGCCTCACTAGGGGGCTACCTGCCCCCTCCCGTGTCGACTAGCCATTACCTTCTCTAGGCCAGTCCCATATCCCGCCTCCGCGCTCCCGCTCGCTCCCCCAGCGTCGCACACCATCCCCGCCCACCCACTCTTTAGCCATTTCCTTTTGGATTTCTGCAGCTGCAACCCAGTTGTTCCCCCCCCCCCCCCCCCCCCGCTAGATCCCTATCTAGCATGATTGCTCCCCCCATATTACTTCCGTAAGTCAGCTGACTTCAACTGACCCCGGCTACTCCTGCTCACTCCTCGACCCCCCCCCCCCACCCCCCACCCCCGTGTGGGGAACTCCCATCCACCTTGTGACTGTCTTCCCGCCTTATTCTTTCTGGCGCGGGAACATCCCTTTACCTGACCCGCCTCTTATTGCGCAGCTCCCTTTCCCCTCCCCCTCCCCTTCCCCATTCTCCAACTATGTCCCGTCTTTCCCCCCCCCCCCCCCCCACACCGGCGCCCACATTTCCCCAATGTCTCGCCCCCTTCCCAATTTACTTCTCAATTAACTTCAACCATAACATTAACAATAACATTTCCTGCAGCATCAGTCCCTCAGTTCCGATCCAATTTCTCCTCTTTAATAAAGGTCCATGCTTCCTCCGCCATCTCGAAATAATGGTGTCTCTCCTGATACATGACCCATAGTCTTGCCGGCTGCAGCATCCCGAACTTCACTTTACTTTTATGCAACACCTCTTTTGCTCGGGTAAAGCTCGCCCTCCTTCTCGCCACCTCCGCACTCCAATCCTGGTACACCCGTACCACTGCATTCTCCCATCTGCTACTCCGCACCTTTTTAGCCCATCTCAGGACCTCTTCTCTATCCTTAAGGCGGGAAAATCGCACGATTATCGCCCTGGGTGGTTCTCCTGCTTTTGGTCTTCTCGCCGGAATCAGATTTGCCCACTCCACCTCCAAGGGGCCCTTAGGGGCCTCAGCACCCATCAGTGAGCTCAGCATCGTACTTGCATACGCTCCACAGTCCCACTCCTTCCACACCCTCAGGGAGACCCAGTATCCGAAGGTTCTTCCTTCGCGCTCCGTTTTCTAGGGCCTCGATCCTTTCAGTACACTTTTTATGAAGTGCCACGTGCGTCTTTGTCTTAACCGCCAGGCCCAGGATCTCATCCTCAATATCTGTCACCTTCTGCTCCATCACGCGGAGCTCTGTCTCCTGGGTCTTTAGTGTCTCCTTGAGCCCCTCAATTGCCTGTAGCATCGGGGTCAGCACCTCCCTCTTCAGCAGCTCCACGCACCGTCTCACAATTTCATCCTGCTCAGGCCCCCATGTCACCTGCGCTTTCTCCGCCGCCATCTTGTACTTCTCTCTTTCTGACTCTTTGGTCGATGATTCCTCGCGTTGCAGCCGCCGCCGGTTTTTTCCTCCTTCGTTGGGGGGGGGGGGGGGGGGGGGGGGGGGGGGGGGGGGGGGCGGGGGGGACGGGACACCCTCCCTTCTCACACACCCCACACCGGGTTGCGTTGTCAAAAAATTCCCCGTTGGGGCTCTTAAAAGAGCCCGAAGGTCCGTTGGAGCTGGAGCCGCCGAAATGTGCGACTAGCAAGGCATCACCGCAACCGGAAGCCGGGTCAGTGCAGACTCAATGTGCTGAATGGCCTCCTTCTGCACTGTATGTTCGATGTTCTATATTCAGTAAAACACATTGGCTGTGGCTAACTGCCTTGATAACTTGAAAGATATAGTTTGCTTTCCGGAAGGAGTTTGAATCTGCTAGTTGAGACTGGATCAGAATTTCAGGGAAAGGACAAGTCCCATTCAAGAAAGAATGCAGTGTGCTGGTCCACATCCTTGAAAAGGGGTTGGTTTCTTGGATTTTGTTATTGAATTGGAACAGTTAAGGGGGAATTCATTAAGTGTTACGTACATAGATTACTGTAGCTGTGTGGTGTCTTTATGTTTGTAATTGTTTAAAATTCTTTCTGTGTTTATAGATATATGTGTGTTAACTACAGTCCTAGAAAAAACCTTGTTTTGATTCAATTGTCTTGGAAGTCTGAAGAATCACACCTGCAGTGAAAGCGTTTGTGCTCATCCTAGCCAAATTCAACATAAAGATTATAGGTCAGGTGAACTCCATAATACACTTTGGAATTTTCTCGGCCCTGGCCCAAATCAAGATATTTAGGGTTAAGCTACCGTGCAAGAGTGTTTGAACGGCTCCCAACTCCTCAGTGTCATTGGCTGTCACAGTGGCCTTCCCCATAGTACCTTGGCGGTGTCTGCCACAGGTTTCCGTGTGTCCCTCAGCACGTAGTCCTGGACCTTGCCATGTGCACGTCTGAAATATCCGGTCGAGGACAATTCCTTGCACTGGAAAACCAATAAGCTTCAGGCGAACCAAAACGTGTCTTTCACCGAGTTGATGATTCCCAGCAACAGTTGATGTGTGTCCTCGGTGTGCGTCCCTGGGAACATCTTCTGAAGCATAATAATAATAATCGGGTCCTGCATCGACAGGCTGTTCGGGTAGAACCTCGACAAATACCAACACATCCTCTCCAGACCTTCCTTCCAACGACATATTCCACATGGTGTTGTGCAACCATCTCCCACCGCCCCTGCAGCTCCTTCGGGGGAAGTGTGCGGTGACACTGAGACTTCATGCATGCGTGAAGGATCAGATGGGGAGTGTCCATCTTACCACCAGCGAACCTCGCTCTTTCATCCCAGAGATGCTGCAGAATCTGATCAGTGGTTCTCCCACTTTCTTTATAATTTCAGATTTCCAACCTTTGCAGCAGTTAGGATGGCTCACTACACGAGACTTTGGGCTACTTCCCTTCCCTCATTTTTCGTGGGAGCTTGCATTAAAATCATTTGGAAAATACAAATAGTTAGAGAGACGCAATGATCAATGATAACCTCCTGAGCAGCAGAGTGCCCAGAAGTCCCGCAGCTCTCCTTCCCCGGAAGTGGTCCAATAGGCCCCGCCGACTCGTCTACATAATTGGAATTCTCTGCAAGCGGATACAAGAGTTATTCCTCTTTCTGTGAACATTAACGGTTTGTAGTTAATTCCTAAAATGTATATCAATTACA
Source organism: Scyliorhinus torazame (assembly GCF_047496885.1). Lineage (NCBI taxonomy): Eukaryota > Metazoa > Chordata > Chondrichthyes > Carcharhiniformes > Scyliorhinidae > Scyliorhinus > Scyliorhinus torazame. The sequence continues at coordinate 246,280,111 of NC_092707.1, forward strand.
TTGTTCACTCTCCGATACTGGCGTTGATTGTCCGTGTGTAAAGTCAGTGTGATGTTAAAGAGCTCCGTGCAAGGTGGGTAGAGAGTAAGGTTGGTACAACTGTTACTATACTTTGGTTTCTTTTCAGATCGCTTAATGGTGATGGTGACCGAGAGTTTGGAAACAGAAATGCTGGGGCAGCACAACCAGGTGACTGCGAAGTTCAATTTGGAAGCGAAATTGATTCTAACAGTTTCAGCTCCAGACAGGAACATGGAGTGGCGTCGACGAAAGTTATAGAGGGGGCCAGAGAAGGACTGGAACAAGGAATGTTCCACAAACCTCATAAAGAGACAGGATTCAAAGCTATAAATTCTGTTTCACATTTGAAAGCAAGCCCCGCCAAAGGCAGGGTGTCAAATATTGATTAGAACTCCAAGTGATCGGACTTCCAGTGGCGACCATGGTGTGAGTGGTCGCCCATCGGGCTGCTCCTGCTTGAAGGTGTAGAAACGAGCTCTATGTACCTGAAATTGGGTGCACCTTCGACAGAAAAGTGTTACTGAAGGTTAGAGACGCCCCCCCCCCCCCACCCCCCCCGGGAGTGGTATGTCTGCTGGTTACCACACCCGGCAGAAGAAGCTTCAAGGGGTTGGAAAAGACCTGTGGTGCAGCGGCCAGTGGAAGATTGGCGGAAGGGAAAGGACTAGTGCAAGTGGCAAATCCATAGATGGAATTGTTGATGGCTTTCATCAAGCAAGAGTTCTGCCAGCAGAGGAAGGAGATGCAGGAGGGTCGCTCGACATCATAGAACGTACAGTGATGAAGGAGGCCATTTGGTCCATGGACCCAAGCCGGGAATCGAACCTGGCTAACCACTGTGCTACCGTGCCAACATCGAAGCAGCTGTGGCACCCCTGAAGGGCGCGATGGAGACGGTGGAGAAATATTTGGAGGTGCAGGGGTTGCACATCCGAGAGATTGAGAGGGTGATGTCAGATCACAGCGATCGAATAGTGGCATTGGAGGCAGAGGTGGTGCTCTAAGGAGACCGTTGCAAGATGTTGCGAACAGAGGCCAGGGAGAAGTGCAACTGTGAATGGGAGGAGAACAAGGTCCGAATTTACCAGGACATTGGAGCTGAGCTGGCAAAACGGCGTGCAGGGTTCAACAGAGCCAAGGTGGTGCTGTATCGATGGTGGATCCGGTTTGGGGTGGACTACCCGGCGAAGCTTTGGATGACGTACGAAGACCGGAAATACTATTTTGTCCCAGAGGCAGCCAATGACTTTATCAGGGAGCCTAAACTGGGGGAGAACTGAACTGAATAATTCTGAGAGACTGCGTTTCTGGCACGTTGAAGCAATTGGGAATAGGGGTAGAGTTGGAAGGAGGGGGGAATTCTTTTCCTCCAATGTGGAGGGGTTGGGTTGACAAAGGGTAGCAGGGGTGAAAACTTTGTCATAGGATAGCTATCCCCATCCCCCCTTTTGCGGCATGGTGATGTGTTTTTCTTTTGGTTTGTTCTTGGGGAAGGTGACCTGTGGTTGAAGATGAGTCTTTGTTCAGATGGGGTGGGGGGGGAGGGGGGCGGCGGTCAGCAGGGAGCCTTCTTCAAAGAACAGAGAGGTGAGGGCAGGGGGTCTGTAAGAGCAGCATTCGAGCAGGAGTTCGTACGCTGGCGAGTAATGCTGGTGAACGGAAGTGAGGTGGGGGAGAAGGACGACAGAGGTTGCCGCAAGGGGGGAGGGGAGAAGTGAGGGTGATGTGGCAAGGCAAGGATGGAGAAGAATCATGGCAAGGGGCCAGCTTGGATGGGCCAGAGACAGGGTGAAATTAATGGGGATCAAGTTGAAAAGTGAGGATGGCGGACGGTAGAGAGGAATGGAGCCATAAGCGTCCGGTAAGGCTGTTAACATGGAACGTGCGAGGCCTCAATGTACCGGTCACAAGATCTTGGGTCTTTACGCATCTTAGGAGCTTAAAAGTGTCTTTCTGCAGGAGATGCATCTCCGCATGAAGGACCAGGTTAGGCTAAGCAAGGGGTGGGTTGGTCAGGTTTTCCACTTGGCGTTTGATTCAAAGTCGCGGGGACTGGCAATTTTGATGAGTAAGAATTTGGGCTTTGTGAGCACGAAGGAAGTGAGGGACCCAGGTTGGAGATATTTGATTGTGCGAGGGGTATTAAGAGGGACGCTGGTGCTGTTGATAAATGTGTATGTACCGAATTGGGATGATGTAAGTTTTATGAGGGGGTGGCTGGTAGCAATCCAGGACTTGGCCACGCAACAGCTGATTATGGGAGGAGATTTTAATTGTGTCCTCGAGCCGTCGGTGGATAGACCGAGCCCCAGGTCAATGCATAGGATACCTATAGCAAAGAAGCTGAGTGGATTTATGGAAACGATGGGTATGGTGGACTCGTGGTGCACCAAGAACCACGGGGGAGGGGATGTATATCGCATGTGTACAGGGTGTATTCAAGAATCGACATTTTAATAAATAAATTTAGAGTGCCCAATTTTGTTTTCCCAATTAAGGGACAATTTAGCGTGATGAAAGCTAACATTGCATTTGCCTTCTTAACTGTCGACTGAACCTGCACATTAACCTTAAGAGAATCGCGAACATGGTCTCCCAAGTCTCTTTGTGCTTCTGCTTTCCGAAGCATTTCCCCAGTTAGAAAATGGTATGTGCCTAGATTCCTCCTTCCAAAGTGCATAACCTCACACTTTTCACTTTTCCACATTGTATTTCATTTGGCACTTCATTGTCCACTCTCCTAGCTTGTCTAAGTCCTCCTGCAGCCCCCTGGCTTCCACAATACTACCTGTCCCTCTACAGATCTTGAGATCATCTGCAAACTTAGCAACAGTACCTTCTTCCAGATGATTAATGTATATTGTAAAAAGTTGTGGTCCCAGCACAGACCCCTGAGGCACAGCACTAGTCCCGGCTGCCACCCTGAAAAAGGACCCCTTTATCCCCACCCGTTGCCTTCTGTCAGTCAGCCAATCTTCTATCCATGTCAGGATCTTATCCTTAACACCATGGGCATTTAACCTATTTTACAGTCTCCTATGCGGCACCTTGTCAAAGACCTTCTGGAAATCTAAATAAATGACGTCCACTGGTTCTGCTTTGTCTAACTTCCTTGTTACCTCCTCAAATAACTCTAATAGATATGTCAGACACGACCTCCCTTTGACAAAGACGTGCTGACTCCATCCTATTTTACCATGCACTTCCAAGTGCTTCGCGATCTCATCCGTAATAACAGACTCTAAACTCTTACCAACGATCGAAGTCAGGCTATCCGGCCTTTAATTTCCCATCTTCTGCCTCTCTCCCTTCTTAAAAAAGCGGTGTTACATTAGCCACCTTCCAGTCCTCTGGGACCCTTCCTGCCTCCAGTGATTCCTGAAAGATCATCACTAATGCCTCCACAATTTCCTCAGCTATCTCTTTTAGGACCCTGGGGTGTAGTCCATCTGGTCCAGGTGACTTATCCACCTTCAGACCTTTCAGTTTCCCCAGAACCTTCTCCTTAGTAATGGTCTCTACACTCACCTCTGCCCCCTGGTTCTCCTGGACCTCTGGCATCCCACTGGTGTCTTCAACCGTGAAGACTGTTGCAACGTACCTTATTCAGTTCGTCTGCCATTTCTTTGTTTCCAATTATTACTTCTCCAGCCACATTTTTTGTTGGTCCAATGTCTATTTTTTGTCTCTCTCTTACCTTTTATATATTGAAAAATCTCTTCCTATCTTCCATTATAGTACTAGCTACTTGCACTCATACTTCATCTTCTCCCCCCTTTTTGCTTTTTTAATTGTCCTCTGCTCGCTTATAAAGGCTTCCCAATCCTCTGGTTTCCAACTAATCCTCGCTACTTTGTACGCTTTTTCCTTAGCCTTTATGCTGTCCTTGACATCCCGCGTCAGCCATGGATGCCTTGTCCTCCCCTTAACATGTTTCCTCCTCCTTGGGATGAATTTCTGTTGTGCCTCCCTAATAACCCCCAAAACTCCTATCATTGATGTTCCACTGTCTTCCCTGCTAGGCTCCTTCTCCAATCAACTCTGGCCAGCTCCTCCCTCATGTCTTTGTAGTTACCCTTATTTAATTGTAATACTGTTACATCTGATTGCAGCTTCTGCCTCTCCAACGGCAGGGTAAATGCTATCATTTTGTATTCACGGCTACCTAAGGGTTCCTTCACCTTAAGTTCCCTAATCAAATCTACCTCATTACACATCACCAAATACAGAATTGCCTGTTGCCTAGTAGGCTCTGTCACAAGCTGCTCCAAAAAATCCATCTCTTAGACATTCCACAAATTCCATTTCTTGGGATCCACGACCAACCTGGTTTTCCCAGTCCACCTGCATATCCCATGATTATTGTAATATTGTCTTTTTTACCTGCCTTTTCTATCTCCTGATGTATTTTCTACCCCACAGCCCCACTACTGCTAGGGGGCCTGTACATAACTCCCATCAGTGTCTTTTTACCTTTGCAATTGCTCAGCTCTACCCACAGAGATTATGTGCCTTCTGATCCTGTATCGCTCCTTGCTATTGATTTAACTTCATTCCTTACTAACAATGCAACCCCGCCCCCTTTGCCCATCTGCCTGTCCTTTCGATAGGACATATATCTGTGGATATTTACATCCAGGCCGTGATCACCTTGCAGCCATGTCTCTGTGATGCCCACAACATCGTACCGGCCAATTTCAATGCGCGCAACAAGCTCATTTACTTTGTTCCGTATACTGCGCGCATTTCGATACAAAACCCTCAATCCTGCATTGACCACCTCCCTTTTCACACTCTCCTCAGTCACTGTACCCTGTACTGTGGCCCTTTTTGATCTTTGACTCTGGCTTCTCTGCCTTACACTTTCCCCCTTGCTGCTTTTTGTTTCTGGCCCCGTTTTACTTCCCTCTGACTTCCTACATTGGATCCCACTCCCCCTGCCACATTAGTTTAAACCCTCCCAACTGCTCGAACAAACCCCCCCCCCCCCCCTCCACCCCCCCTCCACCCCCCCCCCCCCCCCCACCGCCACCAGGACATTGGTTCCAGTCATGTTACTGTGAAATATATAATATCCGGTTCCTTGGCAAGGGACATGAGTTAGTGTGGAATCCCGATATCCTGTTCCTTAGCGAAGGACACAAGTTAGTATGAAAACCATAATATCCTGTTTCTCAGTGAAAGACGTAAGTCCGTAGAGACAGGACGATGGAGACAGGCAGAGGGATCTGTGTGTACTGGTTCGCAGGTCACTAAACGTGGCAACGCAGGTGGGGATGGTAGTCAAGAAGGCATACGGCATGCTTGCCATCATCGGCCACGGCATTGTGTATAAAAATTGGCAAGTCATGCTGCAGTTGTTTAGAACCGTAGTTACAGAACAGGTTTACCAGTGTTGCTCTCTTTGGTTGTTTCTAAATATGGCGGTCAATATGGTCGCCTTCCTTAATTCTCATTATGTTTGCTTTAGAGTTGGCAGGTATCTTTCGATACCGCCACAAGGTTCAAACCCGAATACTGATCAAAGAGCCAGTACACCAGTTAGTTAGTTCAAAGTCAATACAATTTATTTACATACACAGCAATCTCTACTCATGCACGAAATACTACAGACTAAGCTATCACTACTGCTAAAGCCTATACTTAGCTTCGGGCACCCACTCAGTCAGAGGAACAATGGCCGTTGTTCGGTTCTGAGGCTGCTGGGGTGAAAGTGGTAGAGGGGAACAGCTAAGGTCGTCCGTCTGGTAGCGAGCGTTGACCTTGGACTTACTTGCTTCTGGTGTAGCTGGTGGAAGGGTCTATCTGCTGTGTGAGCCGATTCCAAGAGAGCGATTCTTTCTTGGAGCCTTCTTCTTATACCCAAAGTGGTTTCGCGCACATTTGGGCGGGCCTTGAACTTGGCCCCAATCAATTGGGCCATTTCTTGATTCTTCACATTGATCCTGACCAATAAATGGGTGGGTGCCCTGATGGCTGCGCGAGTCCTAGGTGTCCGTTGGCCTGCTTTGTTTTCTGCTTTCGTTTTGGGGAACTGGCGCTGCAAGGTCTGGGGCCAGATCGGTTACTTAAGTATCTTCTTTTGTTCCCGGAGATGGGCCATCAATATGCTGATGCACCTACAGTTTCAGTCTCGTCTGGGAGCTGTTTCTCCTATATGCAGACAGGCTCTGTCCCTGCTTGCTTTCTTAACAGTGTCCATTTTCCCCTGCAATCTTTGCAAATGTCCATTTTGTATTCTGGAAGTGGCCATCCGAGATGGCCACACACCCTCCTTGTGATCCTCAATGCGAAGCGTGAAGGATCAAATTGCCGCGTCGTCTTTGTTCTCCTCCCATAAGGTACCATAAGCCAATGCCAGGCTCTACAATGCTCTGTCCTATGAATTGCAACTTTTACCTAAATTATTTTATGTCCGTACATCATTATAAAATTCTACGGGGCGCGATGACATTCAAGCATGCATTACAAAATGAAAAAAACTGGAACCTCTAACTGTCCTTAACTAAACTAACCTCAATCAATCAAAATAATTTACAACATTTTAAACTGTACAATAGCAGCAACACAGGCAGTCAAGCACAGAATTTTACATTTCTTTATTGAAACGAAACGAACACACACGAAGAAACGGATGTACTTTAATTCACTTCAAGGGGTTGGGGGGGGGGGGGGGGGTTTGTTGAAGTCCGAAAATAGGGGATCTGATGGTGTATACCGGGGTGCGGGCGGCTTTCCTCCGCCATTCCCTAAGTCTAAGGATCTGAACGACACTGCGGAGTATCACCAGTACTAACAGTGCTTCCACAACGTAGGACAGGGCATACCAGGTGATGAACTTGTCACACCAGGTTGGTGTATCGGTAACTATCTCGGGGTTTAGTGTATGTCAGGGGTGGGAAACATTCACGGCCTATGTGGTAGGGGGTCAGGGTGGTAGCGTCCGCACACAACTGGAGGGATCCCGCTAAGATCCGACTGTAGAGCATGATGGTTGTCTTCACCTTTCCTTCTTTCTTTCTTCTTCTTTTCGTCTTCTGAACTTCCTGAGGTTCCCGATTCTATGGACACACACATAATTTCTGTTATTATCTTGTTTAAGATCTCGTCTGTCTGTCCTTTATTGCCAATCAGCCATTATATTTGGTCACCATCTGTGACTCTCTCATTTAAAAATAATACCAAATATTTGGGTCAAGACATCCGAGAAAAATGCTGACACAGTGCGAGCCGTCTCGCAGCCTGTGTGATCTACCAGCCTAGTGTTTGAGGATGTAAATAGCACCTGGAAGCAACCTAAGGGTTGCCGGAAAGAAACAAAAGAGTTTTGAACTTAAAGAGCCACAATTGGGTGCGTATGGGCCGCGGCAGGTAAGAATGTGCGGAATCCCCGGGTAGGACGGTGATCAGTGCTGTATGTGCTCTACCCGAGCGTAGCAGACCAGAGGGGGGTCCTCAGGCAGGGCCGGGACCAGTGCCGTTTCTCCACTCCCTGAATATGTGGTCGTCGTGGGAGCTGCCTCTGGTGATTATCTTCAAATCATGAGAGTAGCTAAGATTGGTTGTCTGCCGACAAACTAGTTCCTCTCACAACCATTGGGCGTCAGAAGGGTAGTTCTGCATGCATCAAGATGTGGTGTCGGGCCATGAAAACTTTTAATTAACAAACAACATTTAACATTCACAATAACGAACAAACATACATAACAAACATGGCGCAGGTTCCATCAGAAAGGACACCGTAAATCTCCATTGGTTCCTTTTTACCATCATCTGGACACCTCTTTGCTCTAAAGCAAATAGAGTCGCAAAGGCATTTGTTTGGTGGGAGTCAGGCTCTATGTCATCACCTTCGCCCTACTCTTAACTGGAGTAGGTTTGCTAAAGCTGCTTGGGGCGAATTGGGGTCCATCTCATCATTCCGGATGAGCCTGAACGAATTGTTTCTGTGCCAGAATCTTGTGTCGAGGTTGGAGCTGCAAGGGTTTAATCCATAACCGTCGGGCGGTGGGTCTGGGTCAGGAGCTTTAATGTATGTTATCTCGGAGGGGTCGATTGAATCATGTTCGGATCCGCTGGGAGTGGGGCCTGGTGCAGGGGTGTAATCGTAGAGTGGTGTGCTGGGGCTGTCGCTATCGCTGTCGCTGCTGTTTGAAGGAATGGAGAGTCGTGGCTCTGGGGGTGGAGTCAAAGTCGTGTCAGAAGATGGGCTGGACTGGTTAGGGGAGGGTAGGAATACGTCGTTCGTGGGCGGGGCGTGCTCATCTGCTGCTGCAAGCGAGATGTGGTGTGCATGGTTGTCCTGCGAGCCATAAGCCTTAAGCTGGTTTATGTGAAACCACGCAGGCTTGCCATTCGGATCGGTGATCTTATACACAGAGGGGCTGACTTCATCTCAGATGGAGTATGGTCCGGAAAATTTGGCGGAAAGGAATGAACTGGTGTTGTATAGGTGTAGCATCACTTGCTGCCCTACTGCAAACTCGGTGACGTGTACCGTTTTGTCAAAGCAAGCCTTGCTTTGCTTCTTGCGGGTTCCAAGCCCGATGGCTGCTGCAAGCCGGGCGGCCTTCACATTCTCTATAACTTGTTGTGCTGCGTTCTCATGCGTGAGGGCGGTGACTGTGGGGCTGGCCAAATCCAACCTAATAAATATTCTGCGCCTTTCATGGGGCGTCCGGTCACGAGGGTGTGGGGGGTGTATCCTGTGGACGTGGATACTGTGTTACGAATGAACATTATTGCAAATGGGAGAACTGTGTCCCAGGTGGTGTTGTGCAGTTGTACCATTTTCTGAGGGTGGCTTTTAGAGTTCTGTTCATCCTTTCTACAATGCCGCTTGATTGGGGGTGGTATGCTATATGAAACCTTTGCTTTATTCCGAAAATTGTGAGGTCGTTTTTCATCACTCGTCCCGTAAAATGGGAGCCTTGATCGGACTCTATACTGCGTGGGAGGCCCCATCTTATAAAGATGTGCTGGGTTAGGATTTTAGCTGTCGTTTTGGCAGTGTTTGTTCTGGATGGAAAAGCTTCCACCCATTTTGTGAAGATCTCAATGACCACCAACACAGACTGAAAACCATTTCTGCAGGGGGGAAGGGGGGGGGGGGGTTAGGTAGGGGGTCCCATATAATCTATTTGCAAATTCGTCCCTGTGCCATAAACGGGGCGTGTGTGACTTAGCTGAGTCTTTCTTGCATATCTGTCCGGATTGTTCTGGGTACCGATTAAGCAATTCTCAATGTAATGGGTAACATTGGCTTTTAAATCAGGCCACCAGGAGAGAGGTCCGAGGTGGGCTAGGGTGGGTTCAATGCCCTGGTGTCCATGATTGTCATGGAACTGGCAAATCATTTGTTTCCTGTCCTGGCTGGAGACTACATAAATGCCGTCTTTTAGAATCACACTGTCATGTGTGGTTATTGCGTTTTTAAACTTATCATAAGGGCCTTTTAAAACTTCCCTGAACTTCTCATCTTCCTTTTGAGCCTTTCTCAAATCTAGATAGTTGGCCTGTGAGACCTGAACCACGTGTACTGGGGCGCTTTTCGCGCGGTGTGGTGGTGGGGGGTGGGGGGGGGGGGGGGCGCGGGGGGAGAACGATGATGACTTCGAACTTTGATGATTCCGTATTTACGGTTTTTGGCCGTTTTCAGAAAATGTTGCAGTAATGGGGCTGAGGATAGGGGCTTTCCGTCTGCGGAAACGAATCCCCTAGTTTCCCACAGGGGTAGGAATTCTGTTAAACTGTTGCAGACATATAAACTGTCCGAATATATGTCGGCTGGGGTCGGAAACGAGTCGGGGTGACCTACAATACACGCTATGGCTGCCAGTGCTGCTGCCTGCGAGCCTAAATGTCCTGGCAATTTCAATGAAATCTTTTCTAGGACGCATCCCTGCGCGTCCTCTACATAAATGCCCCAACCGGTGATTCTTTTCCCATTTAAAACTGCGGAGGAGCCGTCCACATAGATTCTCAGGGGTGCGCATGTGCCTGTGGGCTGGGGTCTCTGGAGTGAAGTACCTGCTTTCGGGGGAGCTGACTTTGTTGTAAAGTGTCCTGTATTATGTTTTGTCGTGATGATCTCACACTCATGTGCGGTACCTGCGTATTGTAAATTATCGGATAGGAAAGTGTGGATCTTCTTTCTCTTAACCGTTATGTCCCATCCCTGTAAAAGAATGGTCCAATGGACTGCGCGGATCTGGCTGACTGTGCCATCCTTAGGTCGACCATTTAGTAGTAGCTGTGTTGGGATGTGTTCAGTGAGAATGGTGATGGGGTTGAGTCCTGTAATGTAGGCAAAGTATTATACTGCCCATAAAACTGCAAGCAGGTGCCTTTCGCAGGCAGAAAATCAATGCTCGACTGGATCTAATACGTGTGAGGCGTATGCCACGGGGCCTAATCGATCATGTCGTTCTTGGAGGAGCACTGCCGAAAAGATTCGGTCGGTAGTTGCAACTTCAATTGCATACGGGGAAAGTGGATCTGGGACATGTAATGCGGGGGCTGTGCTGAGGGCTCTTTTTAAAGCATCCACGGCATCCGTGTGTTGTGGAAGCCATTCCCAAGGTGCTTGTTTCCTGAGAAGTTCGGATAGGGGATCTGCTTTTCTGGCGAAACCTTGTGGAAGGCACGTCCACGTCTCCTGCTGTCCCTGGAATGTAAATGTGAATTTATATTGCCATGCTTTATCCAATGGAATGGACAAAAAGCCATTGCGAATGTCCAAAACCGAAATTTGTTTTGACTGTAGTCCCTGTTTGAGCATGGTCTCGGGACCCGTGGCTATGGTGGGGGCTGCTAATGGGGTTAGTTTGTTCAGTTCCTGGTAATCAATGGTCAGTCGCCATGATCCATCGGGTTTCCTGACGGGCCAAATTGGTGCGTTATTCGTGGAGGCTATTGATCGGAGTACGCTTTGATCAAGCAGACTCTGTATTACTTTACAGATCTCTCCCTCAGCTTCTTGTGGAAAACCGTACTGCTTTTCGGGTCTGGGGTCGGGACTTGTAATATTCACTAAGCCAGCGATCTTGCCACAGTCATGCTTGTGCTGTGCAAATGCTGTTTTGTGTTGCTGCAGGACTTCCCTAACTTGTTTGTCCTGACTAATGGCTCGAGAGTCGAACCAGACGTCTCCTACTGCGCTGATCCAATTTTCATACTCTCCAACTGTGAGCGTGGCGGGGGTTCGTGCTGCCTTTGCCATTCTCCATACACATTTATTTACCGAATCAAATGAGAGGCTGTGGGAGCTCATGAAGTCAATTCCTAAGATGTGTTTGGCTGTCTGGGGTAGATCGACCAGAACTACGGGGTGTTTTGTTTTAATGTTCCCTATTTGGATTGCTACAGGAGCTGTGACGTTTCCTTGCTGTAAATGCCCTGTAAAACCGCTGGGTGTAATGGTGTCGGTGCTGGGCCACGTGTCTCGCTGAAACATCGTGGAGGAATTGAACGTGGTACGGGACCCCCCCCCCCCCCCCCCCCCCCGCCCCCCGTGTCCCAGAGAAATTCTACTGGGTGTCCCCGGACTGAGCCTGCCACTACAGGTCGACAGAACATGTCCCAAAGGGTGTCGCAGACGCATGTTCTGGAGCCCGAACACCGTCAGTCAGTGTCGTTCATATCTATGTCTCAGAATGGGCGCGAACACTGTGAATTGGCTTTGCTGTATTCCTATTTAGGGTGCCTGTCTGTTGGTTTCTCTGCTGCTTCTGGGGCGCATTGCACTCTCGTGCATACTGTCCTAATTGTCCACAATTGTAACACTCCTGGGATTTGGGTTGCTATGTGCTGTTCCTGCACTCATTTACCCATGCGGGGTTCTGGTGCGTCCAACCTGGATGCATGTCTGCCTGTTTTTCCTCAGTTTTAACAAATGCGGTTTTGCCTTCGATGGACTGTTCCCAAGCACGGGACAATCTTTGCAAAACCTATTTCTCATTGTGGGTCTCGTCTGAGGGGTCGTAATTTGCACAAGCTCTCTGTCCTGCCTCTGTCGCATGAGAGGCTAAGATGCGAGTCCATTTGGCCATATTATCTGGGGACAAATGGGAGCTGGCTAATTCTCCAAACACTGCAGTAAAATGTATCCACAAGCCTCCGGCAAACGCTGTGAGGTGCTCTGAATTATTTTGCCTAAACTTGTTTGGCCTTCTTTGATCGCATCAAGGATCGCTGTATGCATTTCTTGGAGTGTGCCTCCTCCTACATTCTGTGGGTCGGGAAGGGCTGCCACGACTGAAGGGTCGAGGCTTAAAACTGTGAGCTTCACTTGATCCTCTTCATCCAGGGCGTACATGGCAGCCTGCTGCTTTACTCTTGCAAAGAACAGGTGGGGGTCCGATGTGGGCAGGAACAGTGTAATTTTATCACACGCATCCCGTAATTGGGTTACAGTTAATGGGGTAATGTTTAGGAAATCTGAGTCTCCTTCTGCTGCGGCTCTGCGATGTGTGGTGACAGGATTCATAGGGGTGTGTTCTGCTTGTGCAATCGGGGGTTGGTGTGCTTTTCTGGGCTTTTTCCTGTGTATATGTCCTCTGTACATAGCTGTGGGCAGTCTCATTTAACTCCTGCCAATCGGAGCCGTTTTCCTGGTCTAACTGGGGTCCAAACGCACTCTGAAACCCATTCTGAACAGAAAGCAGAGATTGCAATTCTGCAATTTGCTTCCGGCACTTTGCGTGATCTACCGAGTTCTGCCTTTGTTCTGTCGTGGAATTGTGGAGTGCTCGTAGGGCTGCTTTTAAGTCATTGCACTGTTTCTGCAACTGCTCGACCTGTTGTTCAATTTCCTGTTGTACCAACACCATGCGTTGTGTGTCCTGGTAGGATTTGTCATATTGGGACCGAAAGCTGCTCAAATGGGCGAGACAAGACTGGTGTGCCCGCTTGGCATCAGCCATCTCCTTGTCCCTCGCCACTAACTGCTCTCTCACTTCCTTGTTCTCTCTCTCATATCCGTTCACATCTCCTCAACTACTCTTGTCTCTCTCCTCAATCTCTTTACGGAGCGTCCTCACGACCTCCTCTGTGCCTCGCAATTGTGCCAAGCAGGACATGATTGCCATCGGCTTGTGAGCTTTCCCTAAGGTCTTCTTATGGATCTCAGTCAGGCTTTCCCACCAAGTATACTCTATACTCCCGGGACCTGTCTCATCATTGGCGCAGAATGCATTCCAAAGGGGCCACTTTTTCCTTTGAGATATTTTCTGATCTCTTCTTCCCATACAGGACACTGTCCTACTCTACTGGTCGCTGCGACGTCGAATACTTGGGGGTTCATAAGGCGTTCCATTGTCTTCATTGCCATTTTCCTACAAAACTCCCGACAGTTTTACCAACAAACTCTCTCAGGTTTACCTTATATCCCTGTTAGTACGCATGCATTAACACACTTCCGAATCTTGGAGGTTCGCTCAATATCGTTCTTACACTTGTGGCTTTTCTGTTTCAAATTGGATTCCAATTCAAAGTTGGGTTCTCTCGGAGTGACTCTGCCACTTCTAGATCGAGTCCCACCAGAGTCGCCAGTAAATGTTGCTCTCTTTGGTTGTTTCTAAATATGGCGGTCAATATGGTCGCCATCCTTAATTCTAATTACGTTTGCTTTAGAGTCGCCAAGTATCTTTCGATACCGCCACAAGGTTCAAATCCGAATACTGATCATAGAGCCGGTACAGCAGTTATTTGAAGTTCAGAATATACTGGGTCATGTATACTGGGTCTAAGTCAATACTATTTATTTACACATACAGCAATCTCTACTCATGCATGAAACACTGCAGCTAAACTATCACTACTGCTAAAGCCTATACTTAGCTTTGGGCGCCGACTCAGTCAGAGGAACAATGGCCGTTGTTCGGTTCTGAGGCGGCTGGAGTCGAAGTGGTAGAGGGGAACAGCCAAGATCGCCCATCTGGTAGCGAGCGTTGACCTTGGACTTACTTGCTTCTGGTGTAGCTGGTGGAAGGGTCTCTCTGCTGTCAGAACCGATTCCAAGAGTGTGATTCTCTCTTGGGGCCTTCTTCTTATACCCCAAGCGGTTTCACGTGCTTTTGGGCGGGCCTTGAACTTGGCCCCAATCAATTGGGCCATTTCTTGATCATTCGCATTGATCCAGACCAATAAAGGGGTGGGTGCTCTGATTGCTGCGCGTGTCCTCGGTAGCCGTTGGCCTGCTTTGTTTTCTGCCTTCGGTTTGGGGAACTGCGCCGCGAGATCTGGGGCCAGATCGGTTCCTTAAGTATCTTCCTTTGTTCCTGGGGATGGGCTAATAGACCTACAGTTTCAGTCTCGTCTGGGAGCTGTTTCTGCAATATGCAGACAGGATCTGTGCCTGTTGCTTTCGTAACATTTTCAATTTTTCCCTGCAATGTCCCTTTTGTATTCTGGAAGTGGCCACCCCAGTTGGCTACACCAGGATGTGGCCTGGTCTGGAGGGCAATAGCTATGAGGAAAGGTTGGACAAACTCGGATTGTTTTCACTGGAACGACGGAGGTTGAGGGGCGACCTGATAAAAGTCTACAAATTTATGAGGGGTATGGACAGAGTGGATAGTTATAAACTTTTTCCCAGGGTGGAAGAGTCAATTACTAGGGGACATAGATTGAACGTGCGAGGGGGTAGGTTGAGAGGAAATGTGCATGGGAATTTGTTTACACAGAGGGTAATGCGTGTCTGGAACTCACTGCCAGAGGAGGTGATGGAAGCAGGTACGATAGAGACGGTTAAGGGGCGTCGTGACAAATATATGAATAGGATGGGAATAGAAGATATGAACCCCGGATGTACAGTCAGTTTTAGGTTAGACGGGCATCATGAACGGGGCAGGATTGGAGGGCCGAAGGGCCTGTTCCTCTGCTGCACTGTTCTTTCTCCTTTCTATAAATATTGTGAAAATATGAATACAAATTCCTGAGAAACATCTTGTCAAGGCATTTTCTCTTTTGGTTTCAGACTCCGCAGTAATTTGCTTTTATATTGCCAAGACATTTTGAGTGCATTTAGAAGTGATTTATTTTGGAAGGAAGAATGAGGAGGGCCAATATAAATTAATCGGTTGTGTATTGTGATGAATAATGTTAACTCTAGATGTTGCTGTGGCTCACTACATGAGAATTTCGGCTTCCTTTGCCCCCTTGTCATTGGAACAGGAGGAGGCCATTCAGCCCGTTGGACCTGTCCTATCATTTAACGAGATCATCGCTGATATGTGGCCGAACTCCATATACTTGCCTTGGGCCCATATCCCTTGAAACCTGTATTCAGCAAAAGTTTATGTACCTCAGGTTTAAAATGAACAACTGTTCTAGATTTGACCGCTGTTTGTGGGGGAGAGTTCCAAATCTCTAATGGTAACTTTCTGAACCATGATGTGGAGATGCCGGCGTTGGACTGGATGAGCACAGTAAGAAGTCTTACAACATCAGGTGAAAGTCCAACAGGTTTGTTTCAAACTTCCTGAGCAGCAGAGTGCCCACAATCTGCAGCTCTCCTTTTCCGGGCAGTGGTCAGATAGGCCCCGCCCACTCATCTACATAAGTAGAGTTCTGTGCGAAAGCTCAACAGTTATTTCGCGTTCTGTAAACATTAACGGGTTGTAGTTAATTATTACACTCCATATCAATAACATAGTTCAGTCGGATGCGGACGTTGAGTGGCAGTGTGTGAAGTCAGTGTGATGTTAAAGAGCGCCGTACGAGGTGGGTCGAGAGTGAGGTTGATGTTAACGACAATACACTCTGGTTATTTTCAGATTGTGTAAATATCTGGGCTTTTTTGCCAAGATTCAGTGTAATGCCGATTGGGCTTTTGGTTCAGATCTGGTATATCTATATTGTGGGGACCATTAATTGGGTTCAATTTGAATGAGTTTTTTGGAGCTGGATTGGTGGTTTGCCCCTGGTCCACACTCTGAGCCCTGGCTTTGTAACTCAGGTTCACCTGAGGAAGGAGCAGCGCTCCGAAAGCGAGTGACATCGAAACAAACCTGTTGGACTTTAACCTGGTGTTATAATACTTCGTACTTTGTAACTAGAAAATGTAATGAAATAAAAAAAAACTCTCGCCTATAACTCCGGATTTCCGTGGAGAGGACCACTCAAAGTTTTAATTAATTTCTTGTGCCCCTGCTTCTGTGGGGCTGTCTTGTAGTTATAAAGCAGACTGATCTTGCTCTCTTTGACACGTTTCTGCTCTCTTTGACACGTTTAAGCTAGTTTGTGAATGTGGTGAAGCATATGAAGTGATGCTGTTCTTTTAGTCTTCTTCCAGAGGTGTAACTCTCTCCAAATATTTTCTGAAAGAGCATCTGATTCCTTTTTTTCCCAATTATGGGGCCATTTAGCGTGGCCAATTCACCACCCTGCACATCTTTAGATGTGCACGCAAACACGGGGAGAAGCTGACCCCAAATTTCACGTCATCATAGATTCCGGCGAGAAGCTGACCCAAAATTTCACATCATCATCGTATATTGCAGAAGGAGTCCTAACCAATCCTTCAAAAGACTACCCCACCTCGGCCCTGTCCTATTCTTCCAACACCATCCTAAGACATATAATATGTTCTAATTATATAGTAATCATTTGGATTGAATGGAACTTAATGTAGTATTTGCAGATGATGCAAAGTGAGTTGGAGGATGAGCTGTGAGGACGCTGCACAGATTCTTCAGTGGCATTTGGACAGGCTGAGTGAGTGGGCATATGCAAGGCAGATGCAGTTAAATGAGAGGTTATCCACTTTGGTAGTAAATATAAGAAGGCAGATTATTATTTGAATAAGTCTATTTTGAGAGAGGTTGAAATTCAGTGAGATCTTGGTGTTCTGGGGCATCAGTTGCTGAAATTAAGTGAATAGGTACAGCAGGCGGTAATGAAGACAAATGGCATGTTGGCCTTCGTAGCGAGAGGGGTTGAGCATAAGAATAGGGTGTTGTACTACAATTGTATTGGGCATTGGTGAAGCCACAACTGAAGTATTGTGTGCAATTTGGTATCCTTATCTGAGGAAGGATGCTCTTGCTGTGGAGGGAGCGTACCGAATGTTTACCAGGGTGATTCCTGGGACGGCGGGACAGTCATATGAAGAGAGGCTAAATCGATTAGGATCATATTCACTGGAGTTTGGAAGAGTGAGAGGAGATCTCATAGAAACTTATAAAATTCAAACAGGATTAGACACGGTAGATTCAGAAAGAATGTTCCTGAGGATGGGACAGTCAGAACTAGGGGTCACAGTTTGTGGATAAGGGGTAAACGTCTTAGGACGAAAGCGAGGAGAAATTCCTTCACCCAGAGAGTGGTGAATCTGTGAAATCACTACCACAAAAGATAGTTGAGGTGAAAACATTGTGTAATTTCAAGAAGGCATTAAATATAGTTCTTGGGTGTCACAGTTGTTAGCACTGCTGCATTATGGGTGCTGAGGACGTACGTTCGATCCAAGACCCGGGTAACTGTCAATGTGGAGTTTCGCATTCTCCCCGTGTTTGCATGAGTCTCACCCCCACAACCCAAAATTACGTGAATTGTCCCTTAATTGTAAAAAGATAATTGGGTACTCTAAATAAAAAGATATGACTCTTGGAGCAAAAGGGGTCCATGGATATGCGGAGAAGGCGGGATCAGAGTATTGAACCTGATGATCAGCCACGACCACCATGAATGGCGGGGCAGGCTCAAAGGGCCGAATGCCCTCCTTCTGCTTCTATTTTCTATGTAAAAAAGGCAAATGGACAATCTCAGCAGGTCTGGCAGCATCTGTGGAGAGAGGAGGGAGGTAACGTTTTGAGTCTGGATGACTATTTGTTGAAGCAGAAGAGTAAACATGTTCTGGACAATTCTGTCCACTGGGAACCATGCAAATTGTAGTTTAAATTGCAATTTAGGATTGTTCCAACAGGATTAGCAGGAAAAAGTTAGGATTAAAACGTCTTCCAACTTCTGGGTAACTGCTGTATAGTCCTAGACAAAACCCCATGGACTCGCCCCCGCACCATCCCCTCCCCAGCCACTGTCTTCCCGCACCACCACCCACCCCATCACCCATCCCGCCTCCAAATCCTATCCAATTAACCTGGTCATTTAGCTTCTCACTGTCCTGACGAGAACCTTTAAATTTCAATGGGAATTGGATTGTGGCAGCTAGTGCCGCAAAAAGAGGGGAGGTTTCCTCCTTCACTCATCGGATCTGAATTTCAATGCTCGACCTTAAGGATGCGTTGCACTGCCTGGACGTCATTCAGCTTGAATGTTTGAGATACATTAAGAAAAAAACTGACATAAGTGATTCATTTGGTAAATTGTAAATAGTGGAAATATTGCAGGGCCACTATGTCTCAGGTGTAACGTGTTTTCATTGTGTACAATTGTGACGCTGACTGTCCCTCACTACCGATGGTGCAGTCCGCCCTTCTCGTCAGTGCCCACTCAGTAATCCTCAAATTTCTTAGCGCTCCTTGCTTTGCCGCTATGTCTAGGAATGTCCTCAGGAGGCACACCAGAAATGGAAGCAGCACAGTGGCGCAGTGGATTAGCCCTGCTGCCTCATGACGCCGAGGTCCCAGGTTCAATCGCTGCTCTGGATCACTGTCCGTATGGAGTTTGCACATTCTCCCCGTGTTTGCGTGGGTCTCGCCCCCACAACCCAAAAGAATGTCCATGCTAGGTGCTAGGTAGCTTGGCCACGCTAAATGGCTCCTTAATTCAAAAAAATGAATTGGGTACTCTAAATTTATTTTTTAAAAGAAGTAGAAGCAGCCAAGGGCAGCATGGTGGTGCAGTGGTTGTCACTGCTGCCTCATGGCGCCGAGGTCCAAGGTTCGATGCCAGCTCTGGGTCACTGTCCATGTGGAGTTTGCACATTCTCCTCATGTTTGCGTGGGTTTCATCCCCACGCTCCAAAGATGTGCATGCTAGGTGGATTGGCAACACTAAATTGCCCCATAATTGGAAAAAATGAATTGGGTACTCGACATCTATATTAAACATACTTCAGTCATGCGTGAAGGACCAGATGGAGAGTGTCCGTCTTACCACCAGCGAACCGAGGTCTTTCACCCCAGTGATGATGTCGAATCAGATTGGTATTTCTCCCACACTCTTTTTTATTTCAGATTCCCAACCTCTGCAGTACCTGTTGGGGTCCGAGGCATGCGCGTCCTATGTGTCTCTCCATCTGCTGCAATAATCTGTATCTAAATATTGCCGGTAATAATTTACATGTCTGTCTCAAAGTAAAATACTTTCTAGTATCTAAATGGGCATGTTGCACTCTACAGAGCTTCAAATCTTTTACGTATAGTGATTTTACACGCTCCCAGCACCTCAGTGTACATTGGCTGGCACAGTGGCCTTTCCCCATTGCACCTTGGCGGTGATAGCCCCACGTTTCAGTGTCTCCCGCGGCATTGGAATGTGCGAGTCTGAAACTCTCGGGCGAGGACAATTCCTTGCACTGGAAAACCAACAACCTTCTGGCGAACAAAAGCGTGTCTTTCACCGAGTTGATCATCTCCCAGCAGCAGTTCATCTGTGCCTCGGTTGCGTCCCTAGGAACAGCTTCTGGAGCATACAGTCCTGCGTCGACAGACTGTTCGGGTCGAGAGTAAGGTTGGTGCAAATGTCACTACACTCTGGTTTATTTTCAGATCGCTCAACGGAGATGGTGATCGAGAGATCAGGGAACAGGAGAGCTGGAGAAGCCGTATGTGACCAGGTGACTGCGAAGTGCAATTTGGAAGCAAATTTGATTTTAAAAGTTTCAGGGCCAGACAGAAACATGGAGTAGCATCAAAACGGTCATTGCGGTATCAATGAAAGTTGTAGAGTGGGTCAGAGAAGCACTGGAACAAGGAATGTTCCACAAACCTCATAAAGAGGCAGGCTTCAAATCTAGACAGGCTTCAAAGCTATACATTTTGTTTTGATTTAATAGCAAGCCCCACCAAAGGCAGGGTGTCAAATATTGATTAGAACTCCAAGTGATCGGACTACAAGTGGCGACCATGGTGTGAGTGGTCGCACATAGGACAGCTCCTGCTTGAAGGTGTGAAAGGAGCTCTTTTTACCTGACATTGGGTGCACATTCGACAGAAATGTGTTACTGAAGGTTGGAGCCGTCCCCCGCAACAGCCCCCCGCCCCCCCCCCCCCCCGCCTCCCCGGGAGTGGTATATCGGCTGGTTACCAAACCCGGCAGAAGAAGTTTCAAGGAGTTGGAAGAGGCCTGTGGTGCAGCAGCCAGTGGAAGATTGGCTTATTCCGAATACTACGAGCATTCAGGTAAAGTACACTTATGTTGGCTTTTTTACCTCTGTTCTGAATCTTAACACCTCGATCAGTAACCTCTCCTAGGTTATATTTCCTCTTAACCTTTCTCCTAATTTTCCTTGTCGTTGAACCCATGAACGTCATGGAACAACCTGCCACGTCGCTTACCATTAATGTTTTCACTTCCCGTTTTATTCCTTTTAGTATTCCTGGTCCTATTCACTGAACCCCCCTCAGTCACTGTATCTTGTACTGTCGCCCTTTTTGATGTTTGACTATGGCTTCTCTGCCTTACACTTTCCCCCTTACTTCTTTTTGTTTCTGTCCCTGTTTTACGACCTTCCAACTTCCTGCATCGGTTCCCACTTCCCTGCCACATTAGTTTAAACTCGCCCCAACAGCTCTAGCAAACATCCCCCCAGGACATCGGTTCCAGTCCTGCCCAGGTGCAGACCGTCCGGTTTGTACTGGTCCCACCTCCCCCAGAACCGGTTCCAATGTCCCAGGAATTTGAATCCCTCCCTCTTGCACCATCTCTCGAGCCACGCATTCATCCTCTCTATCCTGACATTCCTCCTCTGACTAGCTCGTGGCACTGGTAGCAATCCTGAGATTACTACCTTTGAGGTCCTACTTTTTAGTTTAACTCTTAACTCCCTAAATTCAGCTTGTAGGAACTCGTCCCGTTTTTTTTACCCATATCGTCGGTGCCTATGTGCACCACGACAGCTGGCTGTTCACCCCCCCCCCCCCGCCCCCAGAATGTCCTGCAGCCGCTCCGAGACATCCTTGACCCTTGACCCCCCACCCCCAGCAGTGAAGCAACATACCATCCTCGATTCTCGATTGCGTCCGCAGAACCGCCTGTCTATTCTCCTTACAATTGAGTCCCCTATCACTATCGCCCTGCCATTGTTCTTCCTGCCCAGCTGCGCAACAGCAGGAAAAAGAATGTATTTTCCTTATCTTTCTATGTTTTCATTTTAAAAGCTCTTCCAGTAAAACACATTGGTTGTGGGTAACTTAACATATATAGTTTGCTTTCCGGAAGTAGTTTGAAACTGCTGGTTGAGATTGGATCAGCATCGCCGGTGCATATGATCTAGTGCCTGAAGCCTACAGGCAAAGGTTTAGATATTTAAGGAAAGAACCCCGTGTCTGCGCGGGTTTTCTCCGGGTTCTCTGGTTTCCTCCCACAGTCGAAAGTCGTGCAGGTTAGGTGGATTGGCCATGATAAATTTCCCTCAGTGCCAAAAATGTTAGGAGGGATTATTGGCTTATGGGGATAGGGTGGAAGTGAGGACTTAAAGTGGGTCAGTGCAGACTCAGTGTGCTGAATGGCACTGTATGTTCTATGTTATATGAATCACGCAACCTGGAAACCAAGATAGAGGCCATATTCTCAACTTGCGCTCAGGACGCAGCAGACCAGCTGCGGCACACCGCCAAACAGATGAGACAACAATACTATGCCACCTATATGCACACCAAGAACAGAAAGCTTGAGAAACTTGGCATCACCACCGGCAGCAACCAAGCCACCCCCGGTGCCACAGTAGAAAACAATACAGGGAAATCTATTGTCAACTTGTCAGACTACACCCTTCAACCAGACGAAATCGAAGTCCTCAGCAGGATGCTGAATTTCTGCACCACCACCAAAATGGACCCCATCAGTCTCGCGGCAGACACGGAGGAATTCATCAGGTGAATGAGGCTCTGGGAATTCTTCCACAGACCCCAAGAGGCCAAGAGCGAACCCAAGCAGACTACCAATGAACCGGAACAGCAGACCGAGAGATCTGCGGTGTGGCAACCGAAGAGGAAAGAGTCGAATTGGACCCCTCCGGAAGGCCGCTGCCTTAGACTCGACATGTATGCTCAAGCCGTCAGGAGTCGCGTCAATGCCAGATTCATCAGTCGCATTCACAAGACAGTCCCGAACGTCACCCAAGCACAACGCAATGCCATCCGCGCTCTCAAGACCAACCGCAGCATCGTCATCAAACCAGCAGACAAAGGAGGGGCCACTGTCGTACTGAACAGAACGGACTACTGCAAAGAAGTATACCGACAACTGAACAACCAAGAACATTACAGACAGTTACCCGCAGATCCGACCAAGGAACACATCCGCCAACTTAACAGACTGATCAAGACCTTGGATCCAGATCTTCAGAGCACCCTACGTGCTCTCATCCCACGTACTGCCTCGCATTGGATCCCGCATTGGAGATCTCTACTGCCTCCCGAAAATACATAAGGCCAACACACCAGGCCGCCCTATCGTTTCAGGCAATGGGACCTTGTGTGAGAACCTTTCTGGCTACATCGAGGGCATCTTGAAACCCATCGTACTAGGTACGCCCAGCTTCTGTCGCGACACGACGGACTTCCTACAGAAACTCAGCACCCATGGACCAGTTGAACCAGGAACATTCCTCGTCACAATGGACGTCTCGGCACTCTACACCAGCATCCCCCATGACGACGGCATTGCTGCAACAGCCTCAGTACTCAACACCGACAACTGCCAATATCCAGACGCAATTCTGCAACTCATCCGTTTCATTCTGGATCACAACGTCTTCACCTTCGACAACAAGTTCTTCATCCAGGCGCACGGAACAGCCATGGGGACCAAATTCGCACCCCAATACGCCAACATCTTCATGCACAAGTTTGAACAGGACCTACTCACTGCACAGGACCTTCAACCGACGTTACACACCAGATACATCGATGACATTTTTTTCCTTTGGACCCACGGCGAAGAATCACTGAAACGACTACACGATGACATTAATAAGTTCCATACAACCATCAGACTCACCATGGACTACTCTCCAAAATCAGTTGCATTCTTGGACACACTCGTCTCCATCAAGGACGGTCACCTCAGCACTTCGCTTTACCGCAAACCCACGGACAACCTCATGATGCTCCACTTCTCCAGCTTCCACCTTAAACACGTTAAAGAAGCCATCCCCTATGGACAAGCGCTCCGTATACACAGGATCTGCTCAGACGAGGAGGAGCGTAACAGCCATCTACAGACGTTGAAAGATGCCCTTGTACGAACGGGATATGGCACTCGACTCATCGATCGACAGTTCCAATGCGCCACAGTGAAAAACCGCACCGACCTCCTCAGAAGACAAACATGGGACACAACCGACAGAATACCCTTCGTCGTCCAGTACTTCCCCAGAGCGGAGAAACTACGTCATCTTCTTCACAGCCTTCAACACATCATTGATGACGATGAACATCTTGCCAAGGTCATCCCCACTACTTGCCTTCAAACAACCGCGCAACCTCAAACGAAGCATTGTTTGCAGCAAACTACCCAGTCTTCAGAACAGTGACCACGACACCACACAACCCTGCCATGGCAATCTCTGCAAGATGTGCCAGATCATCGACATGGATACCACTATTACACGTGAGAACACCACCCACCAGGTACGTGGTACATACTCGTGTGACTCGGCCAACGTTGTCTACCTCATACGCTGCAGGAAAGGATGTCCCGAAGCATGGTACATTGGCGAGACCATGCAGACGCTGCGACAACGAATGAACGGACATCGCGCAACAATCACCAGGCAGGAATGTTCCCTTCCAGTCGGGGAACACTTCAGCAGTCAAGGGCATTCAGCCTCTGATCTCCGGGTAAGCGTTCTCCAAGGCGGCCTTCAGGACGCGCGACAACGCAGAATCGCCGAGCAGAAACTTGTAGCCAAGTTCCGCACACATGAGTGCAGCCTCAACCGGGACCTGGGATTCATGTCGCATTACATTCATCCCCCACCATCTGGCCTGCGAAATCCTACCAACTGTCCTGGCTTGATGCAATTCACACCTCTTTCACCTGGGGTCGCCCCATCTCTGGATCTGTAAAGATTTAATCACCTGATAATGGTCGCATTCCTAGCATTGTTTGGCATCTCTGAATTTGTTTATATATGTGTTTCTGGAACATACCATTCACCTGAGGAAGGAGCAGCGCTCCGAAAGCTAGTGACATCGAAACAAACCTGTTGGACTTTAACCTGGTGTTGTAAGACTTCTTACTATGTTATATGTTCAGTAAAACACATTGGTTCTGGCTAATTGCCTTGATAACTTTAAAGATATAGTTTGCTTTCCGGAAGGAGTTTGAATCTGAAGGTTGAGACTGGATCAGAATCTCAGGGAAAGGACCAGTCCCATTCAAGAGAGAATGCAGTGTGCTTTGCCACACCCTTGAAAAGGGGTTTGGTTTCTTGGTTTTTGTTATTGAATTGGAACAGTTAAGGGGGAATTCATTAACTGTTATATACATAGATTACTGTAGCTGTGTGGTGTCTTTATGCTTGCAATTGTTAAAAATTATTGTTGTGTTAATAGATATATATGTGTTAACTACAGTCCTAGAATTAATCTTTTTTTGATTAAATTGTCTTGGAAGTCTGAAGAATCACACCTGCAGTGAAGGCTTTTGTGCTCATCCTAGCCAAATTCAACATAAAGGTTATAAGTCGGGTGAACTCCATAATACACTTTGGAATTTATAGGCCCTGGCCCAAATCAAAATATTTAGGGTTAAGCTACCGTGCAAGAGGGTTTGCACGGCTCCCAACTCCTCAGTGTCATTGGCTGTCACAATGGCCTTTCCCATAGTACCTTGGCGGTGTCTGCCACAGGTTTCGGTGTGTCCCTCAGCACACAGTCCTGGACCTTGGCATGTGCAAGTCTGAAATACCCGGTCGAGGACAATTGCTTGCACTGGAAAACCAATAAGCTTCAGGCGAATCAAAGCGTGTCTTTCACCGAGTTGATTATTCCTCAGCAACGGTTGATGTGTGTCTCGGTGTGCGTCCCGAGACATTGAACTTAGGAAACTGGCCATAAAAAGTGAATGTCAGACAAAATTGTCGGCGGTAAAGAGAAAAGTGCAGTGCAGTCTGAGGATAGTGATGAGGATAGTGAGAAAGGGCAAGAGCTTAGTAATCGAAGGCATGGTGCGGATCTATTTAAATATATCCACACAATGCCAACTGAAATGGCCACAGGACATGTCGGTATTACCAATTCATACAAAGTTGGTAGGTAGAGCTAGTGAAGTGTTTGCAGCACTATCAGAGGAGGTATCTGGGATGTATGAGGAGGTGAAAAAAATCCATCTTAGGTGTATATGATCTAGTGCCTGAAGCTACAGACAAAGGTTTAGAAATTAAGGAAAGAACCTGGGCAAACATACATAGAGTTGAAAGGATCAAACAGAGTAAGTTTGATAGGTGGATAAGGGCTTTGAAAATAGACCAAACATATGTAGCGCTGACAGAAATGATCACTTTGGAGGGGTTTAAAAATTTAATTCCCGATGTAGTGAGAACTCATGTGGAAGAACAGAGGGTTAAAACTGCGAGATTAGCAGCAGAAATGGCTGATGATTATGAATTAGTTCATAAATCAAAGTTTAGTTTCCGATATCAGCTTCAGCCTGTGAGGAATAGAAACTTTGGAAAAGAGAAATACTCAGGTGGTAAAGGTAAAGGAGATCTAATGGGAGATAATAAGGATAGTGTACCTCAGATTAAAAAAGAAATCCAGAAGGGTGGAAGAGAAATGTAAAGTTTCGGATGCTTTCACTGTATTAAACTAGGCCATGTAAAGTCACAGTAATGGTGGTTTTAGAAAAGCCCTGGGAAGGTCGATGTGGTAAAACAGGATAAACCAGTGGGGTTTGTTAAAGTGGTAAAGGAAAGCCCAAATGAAGCAAAGGAGGTGCTAAAGAATATAAGCTTGATCAAGAGGCGATTGATAAGAAGGTGCCAGATCTCTTTAAAGAATTTGCTTGTGTGGGTAAACGTTACTCATGTGTACCAGGAGGAGTAGGTAAACAAGTCCAAATTTTAACAGATACGGAAGCTAGTCAATCTTTGATGGCAAGAGATGAGGAGTTATGTAGTTTTGGAGGAATATTGCCAGAGAAGGTAATATGTGAAATTCAGAGTGAGAAGAGTAGTGTCCCGTTGTATAAGGTGAGGTTGGAGAATCCAGTGAAGAGTGGTGAAGTGATAATAGGAGTAATATAGGAACTCTCTTGTCCAGGAATACAGTTTATCTTGGGTAATGATACAGCTGGATTGCAGGTGGGAGTGATGCCTACTGTGGTTGATAAGGCAGTACAAAATCAAACAACTGAATTGTTGAAAGACGAATATCCTGGGATTGTTCCTGTTTGTTTAGTAACAAGGTCGCAAAGTCACAGGTAAAAACAAGAGGAGAAATCAAAGAATGAAGATAAAGTTAAAGTTCAATGATCAGAAACGATTTTGATCAGATGATTTGAAAAGAACAAGAACAGATGGAGTATGAGGTGGATATTCTGAGTTCAGGAAAGTTGGCAGATACAACAGAAAGATGTAGAAATAAAATCGATGTATCAGAAAGCATACACTCAAGTGGAATCTGAGTGTATACCAGAATGTTATTACCTTAAAAATGACGTCGTAATGAGAAAATGCAGGCGGATGGAAAGTGGACAGAAGTTCATCAAGTGATATTGCCGGTAGGTTATTGACAGGAGATGTTGTGAGTAGCACATGAGGTACCAGTGGGAGGTCATTTGGGAGTAAGGAAAACTCAAACTAAAATACAGAAACATTTTTATTGGCTTGGACTACATATAGGTACATTTTGTCGATCATGTCACACAAATCAAGTGATAGGGAAACCTCAAGCACCCTTCATACCCATTCCAGAATTTGAGGAAACCTTTATAAGGGTCTTAATTGATTGCGTAGGACCGCTTCCTAAACTAAAAGTGGGAATCAATATCTTTTGACTACAATGGATGTGTCTACTAGGTTTCCAGAGGCCATTCCATGACGCAATATTACAGCTAAAAGGATTGTGGAGGAGTTACTTAAATCTTTTTCTAGATATGGACTACCCACAGAAATACAATCGGATAAAGGATCAAATGTTACCTTGAAGTTATTCAAGGAGGTTATGTAGGAATAAAACAATTTAAATCAACCACATACAAAATGATCAGGGGGTTGGATAGGGTGGACAGTGAGAGCCTTCTCCCGCGGATGGATATGGCAGGCACGAGGGGACATAACTTTAAACTGAGGGGTAATAGATATAGGACAGAGGTCAGAGGTAGGTTCTTTACGCAAAGAGTAGTGAGGCCGTGGAATGCCCTACCTGCTACAGTAGTGAACTCGCCAACATTGAGGGCATTTAAAAGTTTATTGGATAAACATATGGATGATAATGGCATAGTGTAGGTTAGATGGCTTTTGTTTCGGTGCAACATCGTGGGCCGAAGGGCCTGTACTGCGCTGTATTGTTCTATGTTCTATGTTCTATAACCGCGTACCATCCAGAATTGCAGGGAGCATTAGAACGGTGGCGTCAGATGTTAAAGAGAATGTTGATGGCTTATTGTCAAGATTATCCAGAGGATTGGGATAAAAGAATTCCATTCGTACTGTTTGCAATTAGGGATGCACTTAATGAGTCATCCAAATTCAGTCCTTTTGAACTAATTTTTCGTCATGAGGTAAGTGGACCACTTAAATTGATTAAGGAGTAATTGGTGAGTTAGCAGTCTGAAACTACACTATTCGTTTACATGACACATTTTAGGGAACGGTTAAATAGTACAAGTAAATTGGCTGGACAACATTTAAAAGTTGCACAGCATGTGATGAAACAGGAAGCGGATAAGAAAGCCAAAGTTTGTAGTTTTGCTCATGGATATAAAGATTTAGTGTTGTTAGCAGTGATAGGTGAACCTTTAAAAGCAAGTTTTTGTGGACTTCGTCAGATTCAAAGGAAATTAAGTGAGGTGAATTGTTTGGTAAGAACGCCAGATAGAAGGAAAACTCGCCGAGTGTGTCATGTGAAAATGCTTAAAAGGTATTTTGAAAGGGGAGGAGAGCAAAAGGAGGAGGTTTTAGAGATTGTAACTCAAAGTGAAGAACCAAATCCAGATGACTCTGAATTTAACATTCCTCAAATTAAATTGGATAACGAGGATGTTCTTAAAAAATGGGATAAATTATTGAGCTCCCTGCCAGATTAAAAACGAACTGACCTGAAAGAGTTATTAATATCACATGGGCAAGTTTGTGGAAATAAATTGGGAAGTACTAAAATGTCTATGCATGATGTAGATTGGGGGTGGGGGGTGGGGATGCTGTTCCAATCAAACAACATCCATATGGACTTAACCCTTTAAAACTGACAGGTTAAAAAATAAATTAAAAGTATGCTTGAAAATGGCATAATTGAAGTGGGTTGCAGCGAGTGGCGCTGACCCATAGTGATGGTTCTGAAACCGGATGGTACCCAACGATTGTGTGTGGACTATAGAAAGGTGAATGCAGTTACAAAAACAGGTACACAAAGCAGGAATTTAGAACGTCCAAATTACCTAATAGCACGTCTTTTTGGGACTTGTGGGAAGAAACTGGAGCATCCAGAGGAAAGCCATGCAGACACAAGGAGAATGTGCAGACCCCGCCCAAACAGCGACCCAAGGTGGGAATCGAACCTGGGATCCTGGCGCTGTGAAGTCATAGTGCTAACCAGTATGCTACCGTGCTGCCCATATAATTATGTGTGTTTAATTTAAAACGTATACATGTGGCAGGATGCAAAAACGTGATAGCCGATGCTTTTTCATAAATATTATGAAGAGAAGCAGGTTCGACGGTGGAAGACAAAGAATTAAAATGGACTGTATTATTGTAAATGCTTGCCTGTTTTGATATTTTAAAATGTATGTATATTGTTAGGTGTTAGGAATGGGCAAGTGAAAAGGTGAGAAATGAAGCCACCGTTGAAGGGCAGCACGGTAGCACTGTGGTTAGCACAGTTGCATCACAGCTCCAGGGTCCCGGGTTCGATTCCGGGCTTGGGTCACTGTCTGTGCGGATTCTGCACGTTCTCTAGTGTCTGCGTGTGTTCCCTCTGGGTGCTCTGGTTTCCTCCTACAGTCCAAAGATGTGAAGTTAAGTGGATTGGCCATGCTAAATTGCCCTTAGTGTCCAAAACGATTCGGTTACGGGGTTAGGGTGGAGGTGTGGGTTTAGGTAGGGTGCTCTTTCAAGGGCTGGTGCAGACTCTATGGACCGAATGACCTCCTTCTGCGCTGTAAATTCTTTGAAGCTGATGGTTTATTTGTTTGGGGCGGGTGGGGGGTGGAGGGAGAGAGATGTCATGTGAGTGTCCCTTTAAGAAAGGATTTTGTCTTATCACATGGCTTCAGTGATGTCATTTTGTGGGTGGAGCTGGGCTTTGATGTGAGGTGTTTGAGTATCAATTTCAGTTGGACTGTTTTCGACAACAGAAGGGAGGAAGAAGTGTTTTTCCCCCAAATTTCAATGTTTTCATTTTAAAAGCTCTTCCAGTAAGGGCAGTTTGGGGAACTCGGTAGTGCAAGTGGTTAGCACTGTGGCTTCACAGCGCCAGGGTCCCATGTTCGATCCCCTGCTGGGTCACTGTCCATGCGGAGTCTGCACATTCTCCCCGTGTCTGCGTGGGTTTTCTCCGGGTGCACTGGTTTCCTCCCACAGTCCAAAGACGTGCAGGTTGGGTGGATTGGCCATGATAAATTTCCCTTCGTGCCAAAAAGGGTTAGCAGGGATTATTGGCTTATGGGGATAGGGTGGAAGTGAGGGCTGAAAGTGGGTCAATGCAGACTCTTTTTTTAAAATATATATTTTATTGAAATTTTTTTTCCCAAACAACAATTTTTCCCCTCTTACAAAACAAACGTAACAATACAGAATTTTTTAACAATACACAAATAACAAAACCCCATTATCTTTTGACCTTAACTAAACTAAACCCCCCCTCCCCCCTCCCTCCCCCTCCCCCCTGGGTTGCTGCTGCTGGTCATCTGTCTTCCCTCCCACGTTCCCCTGGGTAGTCGAGAAATGGCCACCACCGCTTGGTGAACCCTGGAGCCGATCCTCTCAGGGCAAACTTTATTTGCTCCAGTTTAATAAACCCCGCCATATCGTTTACCCAGGCCTCCAGTCCGGGGTTTTTTGCCTCCTTCCACATGAGTAGGATCCTGCGCCGGACTACTAGGGACGCAAAGGCAACAACGTCGGCCTCTTTCGCCTCCTGCACTCCCGGCTCTTCCGCAACTCCAAATAGAGCTAACCCCCCAGCCTGGTTTGACCCGGGCCTTCACCACCTTCGAAATCACTCCCGTCACTCCCTTCCAATATCCTTCCAGTGCCGGGGCACGCCCAAAACATACGTGCGTGGTTTGCCGGGCTCCCGCCACACCTCCCACATTTGTCCTCCACTCCAAAGAACCTGCTCAATCTTGCTCCCGTTATGTGTGCTCTATGTAGCACCTTAAATTGAACCAGGCTAAGCCTGGCGCATGAGGAAGAGGAATTTACCCTGCTTAGGGCATCAGCCCACATACCCTCCTCTATCTCCTCCCCTAGTTCTTCTTCCCACTTTCCTTTTAGTTCGCCCACCGACTCCTCCCCCTCTTCCCTCATCTCTCGGTAAATCTCTGACACCTTGCCCTCTCCGACCCACACCCCTGAAAGCACTGTGTCCTGTATCCCCTGTGTCGGGAGCAACGGAAATTCCCTCACCTGTTGTCTAGTAAACGCCCTCACCTGCATATATCTCAAGAAATTTCCCAGGCAACTTATACTTTTCCTCCAATGCTCCCAAGATCGCATAAGTCCCATCTATAAATAAGTCTCCCACCCTCCTAATTCCCAACTGGTACCAGCTCTGAAATCCTCCATCCATTCTTCCTGGGGCGAACCTATGGTTGTTCCTGATTGGGGACCCGCACCAGGGCTCCCCGCACCCCTCTCTGTCGCCTCCACTGTCCCCAGATATTCAATGTTCCGCCACCACCGGTTCGTGGTAAACGTTTTAGGTGAGAACGGTAGCGGCGCCATCACCAGCACCTCTAAACTCGTCCCTTTACAGGACTTTCTCTCCAGTCTTTTCCACGCCGCTCCCTCACCCTCCCTCATCCATTTACGTATCATTGCCACATTGGCGGCCCAATAGTAATCGCCCAAGTTCGGTAGTGCCAATCCTCCTCTGTCCCTACTACGCTGAAGGAACCCCCTCCTTACTCTCGGAACTTTCCCTGCCCACACGAAGCTCGTGATGCTCCTGTCGATTTTATTAATAAAGGTCTTGGTGATTAGTATAGGGAGACATTGAAATACAAATAAGAACCTCGGGAGGGCCATCATCTTAATTGCTTGCACCCTGCCCGCCAACGACAGAGGCTGCATGTCCCACCTCTTGAAGTCCTCCTCCATTTGTTCTACCACCCGTATCAGATTAAGTCTGTGCAAGGTTCCCCAGCTCCTAGTGATCTGAATTCCCAGGTATCGGAAGTTTCTTTCCACTTTCCTTAGAGGCAAGCCTTCTATCTCTCAACTCTGGTCCCCTGGATGTATCACAAATAATTCACTCTTCCCCATATTTAGCCTATACCCCGAGAAATCCCCGAACCCCCTCAAAATTCGCATAACCGCTATCAACCCCCCCCCCCCCCCCCTCCCCGGCTGGGTCCGACACGTATAACAATAGGTCATCTGCGTATAACGAGACTCGGTGTTCTTCTCCCCCTCTAATCACCCCTCTCCATTTCCTGGAGTCTCTCAACGCCATGGCCAGAGGTTCAATTGCCAACGCGAACAACAATGGAGACAGCGGGCATCCCTGTCTTGTTCCCCTATATAGTCGGAAATACTCCGATCTATGTCGACCTGTAACTACACTTGCCGTTGGAGCCCCATAAAGAAGTCTAACCCAGCTAATAAACCCGTTCCCGAACCCAAACCTCCTTAACACTTCCCATAAATACTCCCACTCCACCCTATCAAATGCCTTCTCTGCATCCATTGCCGCCACTATCTCTGCCTCCCCCTCCACTGGGGGCATCATTATCACCCCTAGTAGTCGTCGCACGTTAACATTCAGTTGTCTCCCTTTTACGAACCATGTCTGGTCTTCGTGCACTACCCCCGGGACACAGTCCTCTATCCTCGATGCCAGTACCTTTGCCAACAATTTGGCGTCCACGTTCAATAATGAAATAGGTCTATAGGACCCGCACTGCAACGGATCTTTATCCCTCTTCAAAATTAACGATATCGTCGCCTCCGACATCGTCGGGGGTAGAGTCCCCCCTTCCCTGGCCTCATTGAACGTCCTCACCATCAACGGGGCCAACAAGTCCACATAATTTCTGTAATATTCCACCGGGAACCCGTCTGGTCCCGGGGCCTTCCCTGCTTGCATGCTTCCCAGTCCCTTAATCACCTCGTCCACCCCAATCGGTGCCCCCAGGCCTACCACATCCTGCTCCTCCACTTTCGGGAACCTCAATTGGCCCAGGAACTGCCGCATCCCCTCCTCTCCCTCTGGGGGTTGAGACCTATACAGTTCCTCATAGATGGTCTTGAACACCTCATTTATCTTTCCTGCCCTTCGTACTGTGTCTCCTCTTTCGTCTCTAATTCCTCCTATCTCCCTCGCTGCTGCCCTCTTTCGCAATTGATGAGCCAACAGGCGACTAGCTTTTCCCCATATTCATACCTCCTCCCCTGTGCCTTCCTCCACAGTACCTCTGCCTTTCAGGTGGTCAGAAGGTCACACTCCGTCTGGAGTCGTCTCCTCTCCCTGTACAATTCCTCCCTCCGGGTCTCTGCAAATTCCCTATCCACCCTTAAAATCTCCCCCAGTAATATTTCCCTTTCCTTGGCCTCTGTTTTCCTTTTGTGGGCCCCAATGGAGATCAGCTCTCCTCTGACCACCGCTTTTAGTGCTTCCCATACCACTCCCACAGGGACCTCGCCGTCGTGATTGACCTCCAGGTACCTCTCAATACACCCCCGCACTCTTGCACACACTCCCTCATCCGCCATCAGTCCCACATCTAATCGCCAGAGTGTTCTCTGCTCCCTTTGCTCTCCTAATTCCAGGTCCACCCAATGTGGGGCATGATCCGAAACTGCTATGGCTGAGTACTCAGCTTCTTCCACCCTAGAGATCAACGACCTTCCTAAAACAAAAAAATCTATCCGGGAGTACACTTTATGGGCATGGGAGAAGAAGGAGAACCACCTAGCCCTCGGTCTAAGAAATCGCCATGGATCCACTCCCCCCATCTGGTCCATAAACCCCTTAAGTACCTTGGCCGCTGCCGGCTTTCTTCCGGTCCTTGAGCTGGATCTATCTAGCCCCGGGTCCAGCACCGTATTAAAGTCCCCTCCTAAAATCAAGTTTCCTACCTCCAGGTCCGGTATACACCCCAGCATCCGTCTCATAAATCCCGCATAGTCCCAGTTTGGGGCATACACATTAACCGACACGACCTCCATTCCCTCCAGCCTGCCACTCACCATTACATATCTACCTCCGCTATCTGCTGCGATGTTTCTTTGCTTCAAATGCTACCCGTTTCCCCACCAAAATGGCCACCCCTCTATTCTTTGCGTCCAGTCCTGAGTGGAACACCTGTCCCACCCAGCCTTTCCTTAACCTAACTTGGTCCGCCACCTTTAGGTGCGTCTCTTGGAGCATAACCACGTCTGCCCTTAGTCCTTTCAAATGCGCGAGCACTCGGGCCCTTTTTATCAGTCCATTCAGGCCTCTCACATTCCACGTGATCAGCCTCACTAGGGGGCTACCTGCCCCCCTCCCGTGTCGACTAGCCATTACCTTCTCGAGGCCAGTCCCATATCCCGCCTCCGCGCTCCCGCTCGCTCCCCAGCGTCGCACACCATCCCCGCCCACCCACTCTTAGCCATTTCCTTTTGGATTTCCGCAGCAGCAACCCAGTTGTTCTCCCCCCCCCCCCCCCCCCCCCGCTAGATCCCTATCTAGCATGATTGCTCCCCCCAAATTACTTCCGGAAGTCAGCTGACTTCAACTGACCCCGGCTACTGCTGCTCACTCCTCGGCCCCCCCGCCCCCCCCCCCCCCGCCCCCCTGTGTGGGGAACTCCCATCCGCCTTGTGACTGTCTTCCCGCCTTATTCTTTCTGGCGCGGGAACATCCCTTTACCTGACCCGCCTCTTATGGCGCAGCTCCCTTTCCCCTCCCCCTCCCCTTCCCCATTCTCCAACTATGTCCCGTCTCCCCCCCCCCCCCCCCCCCCCGCCCCCCCCCCCCCCCCCCCACACCGGCGCCCACATTTCCCCAATGTCTCCCCCCTTCCCAATTTACTTCTCAATTAACTTCAACCATAACATTAACAATAACATTTCCTGCAGCATCAGTCCCTCAGTTCCGATCCAATTTCTCCTCTTTGATAAAGGTCCATGCTTCCACAGCCGTCTCGAAATAATGGTGTCTCTCCTGATACATGACCCATAGTCTTGCCGGCTGCAGCATCCCGAACTTCACCTTCCTTTTATGCAACACCTCTTTTGCTCGGGTAAAGCTCGCCCTCCTTCTCGCCACCTCCGCACTCCAATCCTGGTACACCCGTACCACTGCATTCTCCCACCTGCTACTCCGCACCTTTTTAGCCCATCTCAGGACCTCTTCTCTATCCTTAAGGTGGTAAAATCGCACGATTACCGCCCTGGGTGGTTCTCCTGCTTTTGGTCTTCTCGCCGGAATCAGATTTGCCCACTCCACCTCCAAGGGGCCCTTAGGGGCCTCAGCACCCATCAGTGAGCTCAGCATCGTACTTGCATACGCTCCACAGTCCACTCCTTCCACACCCTCAGGGAGACCCAGTATCCGAAGGTTCTTCCTTCGCGTTCCGTTTTCTAGGGCCTCGATCCTTTCAGTACACTTTTTATGAAGTGCCACGTGCGTCTGTGTCTTAACCGCCAGGCCCAGGATCTCATCCTCAATATCTGTCACCTTCTGCTCCACCACGCGGAGCTCTGTCTCCTGGGTCTTTAGTGTCTCCTTGAGCCCCTCAATTGCCTGTAGCATCGGGGTCAGCGCCTCCCTCTTCAGCAGCTCCACGCACCGTCTCACAATTTCATCCTGCTCAGGCCCCCATGTCGCCTGCGCTTTCTCCGCCGCCATCTTGTACTTCTCTCTTTCTGACTCTTTGGTCGACGATTCCTCGCGTTGCAGCCGCCGCCGGTTTTTTCCTCCTTCGTTGTGGGGGGGGGGGGGGGGGGGGGGGGGGGGGGGGGGGGGGGGGGGGGGGGGGGGGGGGGGGGGGGGGGGGGGGGGGGGGGGGGGGGGGGGGGGGGGGGGGGCGGGGGACGGACACTCCCTTCTCACACACCCCACACCGGGTTGCGTTGTCAAAAAATTCCCCGTTGGGGCTCTTAAAAGGGCCCGATGGTCCGTCGGAGCTGGAGCCGCCGAAATGTGCGGCTAGCAAAGGCATCACCGCAACCGGAAGCCGGGTCAGTGCAGACTCAATGTGCTGAATGGCCTCCTTCTGCACTGTATGTTCGATGTTCTATATTCAGTAAAACACATTG